>NC_084480.1:92557577-93178827 GCF_030035675.1 Rhineura floridana
CTGGAGCCTCCAGCCCCTTGTCTGTTCTAATCAGACTGTCTTTAGCCATCCCCTCTTATCATACATTCTTATACAAGATTAATAAGCTTCTACTTTTTACTAGGGAAACTACTTTCATCATATAAAAGCCTATTATTAAGCAGTTTCAGACCTTTAGGTAGGCTTCAGAATAAGACATTAAAGGGACAATTGCTGGATTCCACATATCTCAAGAGTATACAATTTCATTTGATAATGCAAAAATACAGGGCATTGCTTTGACAAATAAGAATGGGGACAGTTCTTATTTTTAGCACTTTTATTATTATTAAATATATTGTCTTGCATATTAATAAAACAGGATGACACAAAATAGGTCAAAAGTAAATAAAGATAAATTAAAGTCAATAAATAAAAACAGAATTCATTTCTCTTCTCTTTGTCCCAGTCATCCTGATATTAAAGCAGGCCGATGTACATATCTTCAGAGCTCTAACATGCATCCTTTTGTCACATATCTTTCATTCTTTTGTCATAATATCTTTAAACCTTTCTCACTCTCCCCCAGCCTGCCCAAAGACCTTGAGGTTACTTGGCATATCAGTCAGTAACTGAAGGATGGCAACAAAGCCAGGCTGAGCTAATAGTTTCTCTAACACAGGCTCTCAAAACATATCCTTAAGAATAGAACACACTGTTCACAAAATTTGCTTCTCTGTTCACTGGTTATAAAATGGTTTCCTCTGACTCTCTTTGGAGACTTTAGTTCTCTGCTAATGGCTAAATACAACATTCCATCTGGGAATTGTCACAATTTGTTTACAAGCCTGGCTTCATTTTATCCCATTTGTGGGAAGGTTCTTTAGGAATCTACTCAGTTTTGCACAAAAGAGTACTTTTTTTCTTTGATTGGTAATGAGAAACCCATAATATGAATGCTTTATTTTCATCCCGACTTTTCTTCAAGGACCTCAGTAAGGATGACATGTGTGATCCCACACATGCACACTTTATTTATTTACTGTATATAACTACCCTTTCCTGAAATATCACCACCCTTATATACCACCCTTTCCTGAAATATCAGGATGGTGTACAGCAATATAAAAATATAAACAACCATTAAAATCATTGCAAACTTTAGCATCACAAGAAGCTGGTGAGGTAGGTTAGTCTGAGAGATGACGTCTGGTCCAAGGTCACCCGAGAGCTTTATGACTGAATGTGAAATTGAACCTGGTTCTGCCAGGTCAAAATAATATCTGCCCTGTCAATTATTGTAGATATTCAGAGATATGAAATGAGCTCACTAAGGCTAAGAGGGGTTAAACTAGCACATATTCAGTTACAATTAAACTAAATATATTTCCATTTCACTCCACAGGAGTCCATTTCTGTGAAATAATACAGAATGTTTATCAGTTCAGCAGTAGTATCAAAAATAATATGTGATTTAGTCAAGGCACTTAGAACATGGGCAGTAGTGGGGAGTGTGATGGGCTGCACCACTCATCTGACCTCCCTTGGGCTGGGTTGCTGCATACTGGCAGGGTGAGAGATGAGACAGCAGTGAGGTCAGCATGGTGCAAACATAGTGGCAGGAACCAACCCTGCACTCCTGCTGGCATATTTGCATCATGCTGACCATGCTGCCACGTCTCCCCTTCCCCTCTCCACCCCCTTCTGCATAGTGCATAGTTAAGCTATGGAATTTGCTCCCACAAGAGGCAGTGATGCCCACCAACTTGAATGCCTTTAAAAGAGGATTAGATGAATTCATATAGGATAAGGCTATCAATGGCTGCTAGCTACAATGGCTATGATTTGCCTACAAGGTCAGAAGCAGTATGCTTCAGAATACCAATTGCTGGAAACAGCATGAAGGGAGAGTGCTCAGATCCTGCATGCAGGCTTCCTATAGGCATGTTTGGTCACTGTGAGAACATGATGCTGGACCAGATGGGCCATTGGCCTGATCCAGCAGGCTCGCCTTATGTTCTTTTGTCCTGGCATGCTGCAGCAACCCTGCTGGAAGGAGGTCAGGTAAGATGTGCATCCCTACCACGCTGTACACCACTGAACATAGGGCCTGAAACCTTGGCTGAAGAGACTAGAGGAAGCCTAGGTTTTATACTTTGTCCTATTCAGAAACATGGAAAGTTTGAGAATTATCTATTGTACACAGGATATAACATTTACGATAAACATAGCACTCATGGATGTTCCAGACAGTGCAATAAGATTAGAGGTAATGCTTTGCCACAAGTTGTATTACATTAAGACTCAAGAAATCTAATTTCAGGTGTGATACTCTGATGCCATGTAGTCCTAAGAGGTCTCTAAAATTAAGAAAATTGCCCCAAAAATGCAGGGTGAAAAAAGTAAGAAAACAAATAACCTTTCGGTTGCTTCTTTATAAATGTCAAAAAATAAGGCTTATTGGCCATTAGCTGGGTAACAGGATACTGGCTGATTGTTTCAGGTTGCCCTTTGCTTGGACATGTATTGATACTCACTCTGTAACGAAAGGGACATTTTAAGCAAAGAAAAAACTTTGCTCCCAAAAGAAAGAATTGGGAAGAGCTTTACTTTACCTGCTGGATTCTAGGCTTGCTTGTTTGCATTTTGAGTTTGCAATCTGGATTATATAACAGTGATTTTATCTGATTTTATGCAGGACAGATATACCTTAGTTATATGCACAAACCAGAGGCACTTAGATGCATTAATAAATCCTTATTGAAATCAATGGGGTATATATTGTTTCACCATGTGCTTGAGTCTTCCTCATTTCAATGCAGCCAATTTTATTGGGAATGCACATCCTCAGTCTGAGGGAGAGTTCTGTATGTTCATTAGTATGATCAAAGAGCATCTGCAAAATTGGGCTACAAGTGAGCACATCCATGTGTGCTAAAGAAAAGTGGCATGAGGACATAGAACTCTGATGGATCAGACCAAAGGCCTGTCTAATTCAGCACCCTGTTTCCCACAGTGGCCAGCCAGATGCTTTTGAGAAGCCCACATAAAGGAGGTCATGAGGGCAATAGTCTTCTCCCACTGTTGCTCTTCAGAGGCATGTCCTGGAGAGAGTATATAACCATCATGAATGACCCCAGCTTCTAGTATTATGAGAGAGGGGGAGACTTCCATGGAGTTACTTCCATCATTACAAATGAATGGATATGATCCATGTGGTTTCAGGCCCAGATTAGGGCTGAATTAACCCCAACCTTCCTCTATTTGTTTTTCTTGTAAGAAAATATTCTTTTAGTGTTGACTGGTGCCCATTGGGAATGGTAAGGTAGAAAATACAGCAAATGATTCATGGAGTCAGAACCAATGGCAGGCAGAGTTAACTAGTGCTAGAGTTGTCCCCATGCTCCTCCTAGCTGAGCTCTACATGGGCAACACTGAACCACAGGAGAAGGAAGTGGACAGGCTGTGCCACCCCCTGAGCTGATTGTAAGTAAGAAGGCAGGCGGATGAGGGCTGGTTGATGGCAGACTGAGGACTGAAGGGCAGAACCTCATGCTCCCTAGTGGACCAGCTTCCATTGGCCTCTTCAGGAGGTGGCAATTTGGTGAAAGCGTTAATGTGGCGCAAGGGAGTGCAAATCACACTCTCCAGCCACTTCCCCCCTATAGGATCCAAACATGTTTGTTGTTATGTGCCTTGAAGTCTACTATGATTAATGGTGACCCTATGAATCAGTGACCTCCAACAGCATCTGTCATGAGCCATCCTGTTCAGATCTTGTAAATCAGGTCTGTGACTTCCTTTATGGAATCAATCCATCGCTTGTTTGGTCTTCTCCTTTCTCTACTTCCCTCTGTTTTTCCCAGCATTATTTTCTTTTCTAGTGAATCATGTCTTCTCATTAGGTGTCCAAAGGATGATAACCTCAGTTTCATCATTTTAGCTTCTAGTGATAGTTCTGGTTTAATTTGTTCTAACACCCAATTATTGGTCTTTTTTGCAGTCCATGGTATCCGCAAAGCTCTCCTCCAACACCAGATTTCAAATGAGTTGATTTTTCTGTTATCCCCTTTTTTCACTGTCAAACTTTCACATCTATACATAGAGATCGGGAATACCATGGTCTGAATTCTCCTGAGAAATTAAGAAGAAACGGGGTTGCTTTAATAGTGAGCAGTAATGCAGCAAAAGTAATTAGGAGCTATAACACAATGAGATTTAAGGGGAAACCTATTAACATAACCATCATTTATTTATTTATTTATTTAATTACATTTCTAGACCGCCCTATAGCAGAAAGCTCTCAGGGCGGTGTACAACAAATAAAATCACAATTAAAATATGAGCAAGTGTGGAAAAATATATATATATATAGTACAATTATAAAACATTAATAAAATTGCCACTGAGATCATCCAAGTCTATGCTCCAATGGCAAACAGAGAAGAGGAATTGGAAAGATTTTATGCAGAAGTATAGGAAGAAATTGATCACACACCAAAACAAGATGTGCTAATAATCATGAGGGACTGGAATGCAAACGTAGGGAACAGAGAAGTAGAAATTGTGGGAAATGGGGCTTAGGAGATAGAAATGAAGCAGGAGAAAGACTTATTGAATTCTGTGAAGCCAATAATTTGTTTCTTGCAAACACAGTTTTGAGCAACCAAAAAGACACGTGGACATCACCAAATGGTGAATATAGGAATCAAATTGATTATATAATTGGTAGCAGAAGATGGAGAAGTTCCATACTTTCTGCAAAAACAAAACCAGGAGCAGACTGTGGTACAGATCATGAACTGATGTATCAAAAATCAGAGTAAAGCTAAAGAAGAAAAACAAAGCAATCCTAATGTCAAAATACAATTTAGATAACATCCCAGAAGAATATAAAGATCAAGTAAGGAACAGGTTGAGGCTTTAAACTTAGTTGACAGAGAATCTGAAGAACTATGGATTGAAGTCAGAGACATTATCAGGGAAGAATGCAAAACGACAATACCTCTAGTTAAAAAGAGAGAAAGACCTCAATGGATGACTGACCAAACTCGTAAAATGGTTAAAGAGAGAAGGAAAGCAAAAGCAAAAGGAGATAGAAATGCGGTCAGAACCCTAAATGCAACTATACAGTGACTAGTGCATAGGGACAAAGAGAACTATTACAATAGTTATTGTATAGAAATAGAAAACAAAAAGGGTAGAACAAGAGCCCTATAACATAAGATTAGAGAAATTAAAGGGAAATTAATTTAAGAGTTGGGATGTGAATAATCAACAGGGGAACACACTGACTGACCGAGATAAAATAAAAGGAAGATGGAAGCAATACACCAAAGAACTCTATAAAAGAGATGCCAGGATGACAGATTCATTCACAGAGGAACCGTATGATGAAGAACCAGAAATTTTAGAATGCAAGGTGAAAGCTGCTCTTAAAATACTTGGAAGAAACAAATCACCAGGAACAGATGGCATACCAATAGAGTTGCTACAAGCTACTGAGACTGAATCTGTCAAAAATTTGACTAAAATCTGTCAAGAAACATGGAAAACAAAAAAATGGCCCACAAATTGGAAGCATTCAATATACATCCCAATTCCAAAGAAAGGGGATCCCAGGGAATGCAGTAATTATTGAACTATTGCTTTAATATCCCATGCAAGTAAAGTAATGCTCAAGATTCTACAACAAAGGCTCTTACCATATATGGAGTGAGAAATGCCAGATGTCCAAGCTGGATTTAGAAAGGGAAAAGGCACCAGAGATCATATCGCAAACATACGTTGGATAATGGAATGGACCAAGGAATTTCAGAAGGAAATCACCCTGTGCTTTATAGATTACAGCAAAGCCTTTGACTGTGTAGATCATGAAAAACTATGGAATGCTTTAAAAGAAATGGGGGTGGCACAGCATCTGATTGTCCTGATGCGCAACCTGTACTCTGAACAAGAGGCTACTGTAAGGACAGAATATGGAGAAACCAATTGGTTCCCAATCGGAAAGGGTGTGAGACAGGGGTGCATATTATCACCCTATTTGTTTAATCTGTATGTAGAACATATCATACGGAAAGCGGGATTGGACCAAGATGAAGGAGGTGTGAAAACTGGAGGGAGAAATACTAATAATTTAAGATATGCAGATAATACCATACTACTAGCAGAAACCAGTAATGATTTGAAACAAATGCTGATAAAAGTTATGTTATGTTATGTTTTATTTCTAGGCTGCCTTTTCGCCAAAAAGGCCCCCAAGGCAGCTTACACACAAATAGAAAAACACAAATACAAAATACAAATAAAAACAATACAATTTACAAAATTGTACAGCACAGTCTCACCCCTGCAGCGGTCTGAAAAAAACAAATAATTGGGTGTTAGAACAAATTAAACCAGAACTATCAATAGAAGCTAAAATGATGAAACTGAGGTCATCATACTTTGGACACATAATGAGAACGTATGATTCAGTAGAAAAGACAATAATGCTGGAAAAACAGAAGGGAGTAGAAAAAGAGAAATGTCAAACAAGAGATGGATTGATTCCATAAAAGAAGCCACAGACTTGAAGTTACAAGATCTGAACAGGGTGGTTTATAACAGATGCTCTTGGAGGTTGCTGATTCATAGGATTGCCATAAGTCAAAATTGACTTGAAGGCGCATAACAACAACAACAAAGTGTCACTGGTTTCAATGGGGCTTACTGCTATGTAAGTGAGTGCAGCCTGCAATCCCAAACACCCAATTACAAATAAGCACCCACTGAACCAGTGAGTTTGCTTCTGAGTAAATGTTCATAGGATTGCCTGCAAGGAAATGAGGGAGCCAGTACTCCAGTCCTGGCCCTGACCTGCACTTCCAGTGAATCCAGGGATAACAGAACTGAATTTGGTGAGAAAAAGGAGGGGGTGTCATCCAAAGCAAAAGCCCACTCTTCCTGCCTCGCCTCTGATAATCTTTGGCAGGCAATTCACAAGCACTCCAAACAGATTGAAAAGAAGTAGGGGGAAAGAGAGAGAAGGGAGGACAAGAAAAAAGAGAAAAAGGACCCTAAAGGAACAGAGCTGAGGATTGGGAGGGGCAATGCTTGTGGGCTCATCTGAAGCAGAGGTCAGCCACTGCTGGAAATAGTATGCTGTCCTCTGTAAACCTTTGGTCTTGCTCCAGCAGGGTACCTCTTAGCTGTGGGGGAAGTGGAACCTCAGTGTGCAGGGGCAATATACCTGACGTGAGATGCTGCAGAGAAATCTTGTTTTGTTTTACTTAAGAAAGGTATATTTTCATAAGATATGTCAACTAGTTAATACATTTTTAGCAAGCCGGTAAGCCACAATGCATAACATTTCTCTCTGAAAGGGGTAAAAGGAAAGGAAATGGGTATGTGTGCAAAGGGGTAGCTGCAAAATAGGAGGGAGGAGGCAGCATGGCAATGGAGGTGGTTTGTATAGAAGTGGGAGCTGAGGAAGAAAGACAAGGTATGAAAAATGGGGCAAACGAAAAAATGGGGGTGCAAAGGTGGTTGCAAAAAAGGAGGGATGCACTAGCGTGGGCGTGAGCACAAATGTGAAAATGAATATCAAAGGGGCTGCAGAATAGGACAGACAGTGATTTCATAATTGGGTGGGAGGTGGAAAGAAGGCTGAGTAGTTGTGATGTGTGCAGAAGGAGGATGCAGAAGGTTACTATGGGGATGGTTGGTGTGCAAGGGGTGTTGTGGAAAAGAAGGGGGAGGGGGAGGCATGGATATGGTGGTGAAAGTGAAAATGGGTGGAAAGCAGGGCTGCAGAACAGAAGAGAGAAACTGCTTCAGAAATGGGGTTAGGAGGTGAAAAAGGAGCTTAGTTGTTGCATGGGGTGGGAAGGGAAAGCACGGGGGCAGGGCTGGCTTTAGGGATGGGTTTGCTGGGCGGTTGCCTGGGGCACAGAGCTTTGGAGCTTAGTGGAGTGCACTAAGGTGGGTTTTGTTAATTTATTGTCTGCAGAGAGCTAGGGGTGCCAAAAAGCAAGTATTTGTTACCTTTGTTTCCCAAGGTTCTACAGATTATTTGTTACTAATTACAAATATAACCTTCAGTTAGCTTTATATATTTCTTTTTCAAGTTCCACTTTGATGTCATTTGTGTTAGGTAAAAATCAGTGGAACATGGTTTTACTTTGAGGCAATGTTGCCAAGCACTTAGCACTTCAAATACTATAAGCGCTATATAAATTTATTTATTTATTTATTTATTTATTGCACTTGTATACCGCCCCATAGCTGAAGCTCTCTGGGCGGTTTACAGCAATCAAAAACATTACAGCAAATATACAATTTAAACACATATTTTAAAAACAATTTAAAACACAGTTTTAAAATTTAAAACAATATAAAAACAATTTAAAACACATGCTAAAATGCCTGGGAGAAGAGGAAAGTCTTGACCTGGTGCCGAAAAGATTACAGTGTTGGCGCCAGGCGCACCTCGTCACAAAAATCATTCCATAATTTGGGGGCCACCACTGAGAAGGCCCTCTCCCTTGTTGCCACTCTCCGAGCTTCCCTTGGAGTAGGCACCCGGAGGAGGGCCTTTGATCTTGACCGTAGTGTACGGGTGGGTTCATATCGGGAGAGGCGTTCCATCAGGTATTGTGGTCCCAAGCCATGTAAGGCTTTATAGGTTAAAACCAGCACCTTAAATTGAGCTCAGAAACATACAGGCAGCTAATGCAAGCGGGCCAGAATCGGTTTTATATGTTCGGACCGTCTGGTCCCTGTTACCAGTCTGGCCGCTACATTTTGCACAAGCTGCAGTTTCCGAACCGTCTTCAAAGGCAGCCCCACATAGAGTGCATAAACAATAAATAATAATAAAACAAAACCATAAGTTGTAAGAGGTCAGCTGAGTAACTTTTTTATTGATAACCTTTTGGTTTATTGATAACTTTTAAATATAAAAATAATGGATATTCTAAAATAAAGAATGCATACCAAAAGATGGGAATTGTTGCAAAACAAAACAAAATATTAAAAGTAAAACCTTTGATAGTTCCTCTGTGTTGCATAGTGCACTGCTACTGCTCAGAATGTGGCTTTTTGAGCTTTGGCTAGTGAAAACTGTAGCACAGTGGCTGAGAGATCAGGGTCTGAGCAATGTCATTGATCTGATGGCAAGTGAAATGAGCACTAGGGAGTTCACTGAAAACAAGCAGCAAATAAGGTAGATTGCTCTGAGTCCTTTTCATAGACATTGCTGGAGGAAAGTCTATTACACCACTATGGTTTGCAATCCTGCACAAGCGATAAAACCTGGAAACAAAACAAAGCTGCAGGGCTGCCCACAGAGGGAGCAACTTGCCCCAGGCTCCCACAAAGCAAAGGGCCTCTGCCTCAGTTCCTGTGCATACCATTGGCCCCTGCCATGACGTTGCAACATTGCTCACCAGAATTTTGGTATTTTGTTTAAAGTTTTCATTAAAAAAGGAAATGGTGTATTGGCATTTCTCACCCAAAGCACTCTTTTTTCTAGGACTGACCCTGCTGTAGGAGATTACCATGAGTGGTGCAGCCCTGTGTGTGTGTATGCATGTGTGCATGTATGTATTAGGGATGGGTGAGAATCCCACTGAATTCAGATGTAACACCGGATTTTTCAATTGTAAGCTTATTCACAATCTTTGAAGACTGATCCGGTTTACCCCCAACTTCAGTAGCTTTTTCCTGACAACAGATTTTGTGTGTGTGAATATATCACTTTCACTCACAGTCTCAACACAGCAGCAGTACAGGTGTCTCTGTTCTCTGCCACTACCACCCTTGGGTAATCCAACAAGCTGTAAACGGGGAGGAAGGAGGAAGCCAGCTAAACTTAATAGAGCCTACACATGGGTGAGCCTGTCTAGGTTTAGCTTTTAATTGTGTGGTAGGAGCTAGGGTTGCCAGGTCTCCGGTTTTCTGCCGGAGTCTCCGGCAAAAGGGGGCCATCTCCGGCCTCCAGCAATACTTTGTTTAAACTGGAGGATCTCCGGCTTTTCATTGGCCCCCTTAGCCATGCATGCGTGATTGACACACGCATACATTGGGCTGTGGCTGGCCGCCTTCCTGCCCTTTCTCTGTCAGGCAACCGCAGGCAGGGACTAGAGATGAGGACTGAGCAGCCGCTGCCCCTGCAGCAGGGACCCCTCCAGCAGCAGCCCCTGCCCGCTCCCACCACCCACAGAAGTACAGGTGAGGGTGATGGGTGGAGGCGAGCGGTGGCAGTGGAGGCCAGGCTGGGCCGGCTCCTTCTTAGCCCTGGTCTGGAGCCAGTTCCCCTGGGGCTCAGCAGACTCTGGCTGGGGGAAAGGATGGATGGCTGCTTCACCCCTCCTGCTGTGGGTGCCGCTGGGAGGCAGCGGCTGCGATGGGGCTCAGCAGTCTCTGGCTGGGGGGGCCCATCGCGGCCGCTGCCGCCCAGCGGCGCCCACAGCAGGAGGAGTGAAGCCGCCAGCCGTCCTTTCCTGAGCAGGGGAACCGGCTCCGGGGCTAAGAACGAGCCGGCCTGGCCTGCCCTCCACGGCTCCTGCTGAGGCTGACAGGCCGCTTGGGCCCTGTCTCCTAGCAACCGCTGCCGAGACGGGGCCCACACGGCCTGGCAGCCTCAGCAGGAGCTGTGGAGGGCAGGCCAGGCTGGCTCCTTCTTAGCCCCGCCGGAGCTCCTGCTCTGGAAAGGACGGCTGGCCACTTCACCCCTCCTGCTGTGGGTGCCGCTGGGCGGCAGCGGCCACGATGGGGCTTGGCAGTCTCTGGCTGGGGGGGCCCATCGTGGCCACTGCCGCCCAGTGGTGCCCACAGCAGGAGGGGTGTAGCCACCGGCTGTCCTTTCCTGAGCAGGGGAACCGGCTCCGGGGCTAAGAAGGAGCCGGCCCTGGCCGGCCTCCACTCCTGCTGAGGCTGCCAGGCCGCATGGGCTCCATCTCCTAGCAACCGCTGCCGAGACGGGGCCCACGCAGCCTGGCAGCCTCAGCAGGAGCCGTGGAGGGCAGGCCGGGCCGGCTCCTTCTTAGCCCCGGAGCTCCTGCTCCGGAAAGGACGGTCGGCGGCTTCACCCCTCCTCCCTCTGGCTGGGGGGGCCCATCCCAAGAATGTACCAAAAAGCATATAAAATCTGTATTTTACTGAAAGTGTGTCGGGAAAAAATGGCATATTTTAGGCTAAAAATGCATGCATACACCAATTAGTATTTGATGTAAAGCATTTAGAAGTTTCTTATGATTAAGCAGTACACAAATGTCATTAAATGAACAATGCCCACAATAAGGTAATAAATAAGGCAAAATGCCCACAACATGCCTATTTAAAAAAATACAAAAATGAATTGCATTCTGTGCATTAAAAAAATCACAAATTTATATGGAAACAGGATAGAAAATATTTAGGAATGAAGGTATGTGAAACTGGCTTAGGCCAGAAATAGACTGATCTAGCCATCCTTCATAAAGGGCAAAGTGTTTGGATCTTTTTAGTGTACAAAAAAGTCAACTAAGTGTGTGTGTGCAAGGGAGGGGGGGCATAATAAAGATTATGCATGATGTGGGGAAGTTCATCTCCCTCTCTCACAGTGCTAGAACTTCAGACATTCAATGAAATTAACTAGCAGAACTTCAGGACAGATGGAAGAAAATCTTGAATAAACATATTCTTTAAAAAGAAAAGACCTCCACACATCTTCATACCAACCCTGTGAGGTAGGCTAGGCTGAGAGCTTCATGGCCCAGCAGGGATTTGATCCTGGGGTGTTCCAACCTCACTGAATCTCATATAGAGTGGTTAACTGGTTAGTGCATGGGGTGGGTGTGTTCTTGTCCAGAGACATTAGCCCTCCCTAACATGCTACAGAGGGACAGTCTGTGTGACCGGGGCTTAATCTGAGTCAGTGCTCAACCCCTAAACCACTTTTCCATGACAGTGCTCAGCTATGGCAGTAGTGAAGCAAAGTACCTCTGAGGGTGTGCAGAGTGCATTTCTTTTGCTGCTAAGTGATTATAGCCACCCTCAGCCATACATTAAGAACTAGGCCAAAGGGCATCCTGGTCAGAGGGTATAAACTTTCCAACATGCTCAAAACGTTGGCGCCTCTCGTTATAGAAATAAAACCCACTGTGCTTGAACATAAACAGTCCTTTTTAAAACAGGAGGTGGCTTGAGAGAGAGATTTCGCTTGCCGTGGTGTGGGCACACACATGCACACTTCTTTCTTCCTACTGTCACTTCTGACAGAGCTGGCAGTAGGTGAACATAAAGCCAAAAGCAAGCTGGACACCCTTCTTTTCTCTCTTTCTCTCACCCTCTTTTCTTTATCACCTCTCATTTGTCTGTCCTTCCCTAATAAAGGCCATGTCAAGTTACTGAACTGTAGAGAACTGCTAAGGATACACAACAGCTTTTGCAAAACTGAGTTTATTATGGAAACCTGATTCTTAGCTGATCTTTTGCCACTGGTCCTTGAACTCATTGGAGCCGGTGAATGTCACCTGGCAATTTACGGTGTGGCAGAGATTGCCT
This sequence comes from Rhineura floridana, assembly GCF_030035675.1. NCBI lineage: Eukaryota > Metazoa > Chordata > Lepidosauria > Squamata > Rhineuridae > Rhineura > Rhineura floridana. Next base: position 92,570,064 of record NC_084480.1, read on the forward strand.
CCTTGCATCCAACTACAGAGCCAGAAACTTCAGCAAAGCACCCATGAGATTTATCCCAATCTACTTTCTGCCCACCTGGTCCTGCCCTGTAGCTAGCGGGGGGCAAATGGGTGCACTGCCCTCCCCTAGAGCTGTGTTTTTCTCCCCACCCCCACTCCATTTTTTTTAAAAAATGTGTTTTTAATTTGTGACATGACAGTCTCCATTTAAATAATGACAGCTTGTTTTAAGAACAGGAGCAATTTAAGAATAGGACCCTCTGAAAAATTCAGTGAATAAGGTAGAGCGAGTGCACAACAAAAGCTTCATCTAGAAGAGCCCCCCAAACTATGCTCATTCAAGACTTTTCCCTGACTGAGGGTGGATTTTTCATTATCACAATCACCCTATAATTAAGGGATCCTGAAAAAAAGCTTATATAGTAACATGGCCATTGAGGAATTAAATATTAGAACTTTGTATTATGGGTTGAGAGCCAGTATGGTGTAGTGGTTAGAGTATTGGACTAAAACCTGGGAGACCAGGGTTCGAATCCCCACACAGTCATGAAGCTTCCTGGGTGACCTTGGGCCAGTCACTGCCTCTCAGACTCAGAGGAAGGCAATAGTAAACCACCTCTGCCTGAATACTGCTTACCATGAAGACCCTATCTGGGATCAACTTGAAGGCAGTCCATTTCCATTTTGCATCACCCTAAGCTTGTGAGAAAGAATGACCTTGTCACTTCAGATGGACTTAGGAACACCCTATTTTAGGTAAGATTTCTATTTTAATCTCCAATCAGAGAATTTTTTTTGAATGGTATGCTCCAAGCAACTGTGGTTGATACAATGTATCATGTTTAATGATGTCACTAGAGCCCGCCCCGTGACATCACCAGGGCCCACCCTGTGACATCACCAGGGCCCGCCCCGTGACGTCACCAGGGCCCGCCCCCATTTTCTCAGGTTTTTGAATGGTTCTGACCTGGCAACCCTAGTAGGAGCATGTTGCGCCCCCTTTAGCAACGGGAATAACACAGCCAAACACAGATTTATGGGTGAAGTAAGGCCACAACTTTATTGATAAAAGCAAGTAAAGTGGGGTTGGCATGGCAGTAGGGCAAGGATCCGCTTCATTCCGACAGCCCATGCTGGAGGAATGCTGAATCAACCAACAAGCAGTTGGGAACTACCCTTGGGAGTTGGCTTGCTTTAGACCCAGGTGGGGTGTGAACCCAAGGCACCTGTGGTCCTGCTGATCAACCAGTGGGAGGGGTTGTGAGCTGGATGAGGCAGCACCCCTCCCGAGCAAGGGGCGTGGACATCATGTACCCCCACTGGACTCCTTATGGGAATCCCCCTTATGATTGATCCTGCCCAATGCCATTTCCGCCTAAAGTTGTGACAGAAGTGAGTGAACGCCTAACAATTGCACAGCGAACCACTGAGGGATAGGCAAAAAAACCTGCTCAACCATGGGGCCAGATTGGTTGAGAGGAAAAATTCCTATCTAGCCTTGTCAACCAGCAACCCAGATAAACACAGCTCAGTAATGCCCTAAGGCCATCGGAGGGTGGGTGGGAAAACTGGCACACAAAGAAAGAGGCTGGCTCTCAGGAGACTGGGGCCTCTAAAGGCCCGGGTCTGGCTCCACCCCTTGGCTGCTCTCATGAGACTGCCCAGGATTGTGGGTGATCTCGCGAGAGCCAGGTCATAGATGGAAGGGTTCTAACTTCTCCCTCCCATCGCTGCCTGGGGTGCGTTCCACCCCACAATTAGCGCCCCGTGCAGAGGCTCGAGGCTTGTCTTTCTGTAGTGCTTGCTGAGGAGGTGCTCTAAGCAAGGAGGAAGAAGGAAGCAAGCCAAGACTAATAGAGCCTAGAGAGTCCTTAATGTGGGCAAAACTCTCTAGTAGGCGTGGCTTCTAATCTTTGTGTTGTTAACTGGTTAAATGAAAGCCCTTGGAGAGTCTTGCCCATGTTAAGGATGGGTGGGCACTGAAGACTACTTTAATCCTTTCCTGTAAAAAAGAAAAACAGGCAGACCAGCCACACTCACAGGCAGTGGAGGAAGAGGTGAAGGTAGAGGATGGAGGTGGGAGTGGAAAAGCCTTGTTCCTTTCCTTTTATGATGCCCTTTAATCAATCGTAATATCAGAGGGTGGGATTGGATCACTTTATGCAGCAGATAGCAGACAAAGAGTGAATACAAATTAATACCGGCCTTTCATATGGGTGGATTGTTTTTGGAGCAGCACCGGCCAATGGATTCTATCCCATGTGTGTGTGTGATCATGTTCAGATCTGTGTTCTGTATTGGCATATCATGAAGATGGGTCTGTATTCTGATGAGGCTCAGTTATTGGTGCACCATACTTGTTCCTTAGGATCCTAAGGATTCTTTTGGGCCAAAGGCATGTAACTGGTTAATTATTTTGACTAATATGTCCCAGACAGCTCATGGGAATGTTGACCATTTGACTGTTTCACAGAGATAAGCTCATTACTTTCCCATCCCATGGCCTTTCCACTTGCTACCAAGATCACTAGACAGTTATCTATCTTGGCTATTTGCCACATATTACTGTGCTGTTTTAGCCTTGAGAAAACAAGCATTGTCACAAGCATTAAGGAATAACCCAAATAGCAGGTTTGGTCCATTAACATTTGAGGGTATGTAAGGCCCTGCAAAACTCTCCACTCTGGAACTTCAGCACAGATCAGAAGATTCTATGCACCAAATCTCACAGGAACTTGCCCATGACCATTCTGAGGTGTTCCCAGTGATTGAAAGGACATATTATCAGAGAGGGCAACTCAACATAGACTACTGATCATGGTGCTATGTGCTGGTCAGCTCCTACAGGGGTGCTTCCACTGTCGTTCTGAATGTTCCCAGACAGCAGAAGGGATGTAAGAATGACTGTTTTGCTTTCTGTTTTTGCATGATTTCCTTAGTAATTAATAAAACTAATGGGGTGTAACTTTTACCCCATTTGTGTTATTGTCTCCAGATCCATAAAGAACCTTGCCCTTTGATATTACAAATTGGCTTGGGCAATACAACACTTGTTCCAGCAGCCCGTTGGGTGGCAAGGAAGCAGGAGAGAGAGGAGGAAGGGGTGGGATAAAGAAAGAGGAGTGACTCCACCCACATGTTGTTTAGTTGGGATGGGGGAGAAATGTGACTCATTTCACATTTAAAGGTGAACCTACCTAATTCACGAGAGAGCCAGTGTGGCGTAGTGGTTAGAGTGTTGGACTATGACCTGGGAGACCAGGGTTCGATCCCCACACAGCCATGAAGCTCACTGGGTGACCTTGGGCCAGTCACTGCCTCTCAGCCTCAGAGGAAGGCAATGGTAAACCCCCTCTGGATACCGCTTACCATGAAAACCCTATTCAGAGGGTCATAATAAAGTCAGAATAAACTTGAAGGCAGTCCATTTCCATTTTTACCTAATTCACACTTTCCTAAACAATACACAAAGCAACATTTAACCATTCTTCAAAATTAATTCTCCTCCAAATTTTTGCAATGCATTTCTCCGGCTAAGTAATGTGTAGAAAAATGCATATACTGGGTTAAAGTGTGAAAATAACCTACAAAAATCTGTTATAAGAAATTGCTTTGTAAAAATGTGTCCATCAGGCAAAAATGCATAGAAACGTGTTTCTTAGAAGAAATTTGCATGAAAATCTAATGAATTTTCATGAGGACTTTTAATTTTTTTTTAAAAAAAATCACAAACTGATGTAGACTTGTGGAGAACTGAATTTAAGATTGGAAAAATGAGAAACTAAAATCAATAGATTCTTCCATCCCTATCAACTGCTAGCTTTAGCCCCACCCAAAGTCAGCAAGTGGCCCTTGACATATTACCCTTGAAGCAAGGTGGCCCTCAACAGAAAAAAAGATGCCCATCCTTGCTGTAGACACTGCAAGAAATGTTGCCAGATACTCCTGAAGACTGCTCTGTGGACTCACACAGAGCTGTATCAGCTTCTATGGTTTTTCCCCTTTTCTGTCACAGTCGAAAAGGTCAGATGATGTAACAGCAAACAAAAGTACTGACAAAAGTGATGAGGATCAAACCACCTTCTACTTGTGCTTTACTTTTATCACACCCCACCTCAAGTACGATGAAAGTGCTGGAGCATTAACAAAGCCAAGAACTGACTTTTAGATATATGATATCGTACCATTTCTTGAGTTGTATACATTTTATATGTTTGTGGTGACGGTATATAAAGTTTATTGTTCAAACCAAGAGCATTTATAATGACCTTTTTCAAGCAGACGTGAAAATTATTTTATACATGTCCAGAATCCCAAAGTAGCTCATACATTTTAAACAGCACTCCATAATCAATTAATAACTGGCTGTGAAGGGCTTTCACACTAGGGTTATTATTCTGGCATTAGATTTGCTTGAAACATGATTAATAGCCTCCTGAACTCCAGTGCAGGGTGTGTACTAATAACTTTAAGAGTTAAGTAAACAGCAATTACAGTAGAAACAAAGAATGATTTACTAATTAGAGAAATATGAAACCACAGTATTTTTAGCCTTGGATGAATTTTATTTGGTTTCAGATTCACAGCTCAAGCACAGTTATACTCCGGATGAATTTATTCACTCATTAAAGCTGCAATCCTGTACACACTAACCTCAGTGGGATTTTCTTTTGAGTGGAAGTGCATAGGAATGGGATTATTGTCACTGCCGCCACCAATCCACTATGCACCACTCATCCCTGCCGTCACAGAGAAGGGGGAAGGTGGAGAGAAGAGGCCCTTCCCAGATGGAAGGACAGAACAGTAGTTGTGGCAAAAACCTCCCCAGCAGGGCCACACCACAGAAGAAGAAGAACAGGAAGAGGGTGTGCCACCCCACAAGGAAAGAGACAGGCTGCAGGTTGTAATGGGCGAATACCTACTTAATTCTGACCCCCCCCCCATTGGAATTAAGTTGATTTTTTGTCTACTTTAGTCTGTTGCTTGCCCCGTGGTGTGTTGCCTCCTCTTCCCATCCCTTCTCTGTGGTCTGGCTCTGCTCTAGGAGGCTTTTGCCGCAGCAGCAGCTCTATCCTTCGACTTGGGGAGGGCCCCTTCTTTCCATCCTCCTTCTCCGTGATACTGGGGGTGAACAGGGTGGATTGGAGTGATGGGGTGTATCTCATCCCTAGACATGCATAGGACTGCACAGTTAATTCAGTTACAGGTGGCTCACATATGGCCTAGACCAGCCTTTCCCAACCAGTGTGCCTCCAGATGTTGTTGGACCACAACTCCCATCTTTCCTGACCATTGGCAATGCTGGCTGAGGCTGATGGGAGTTGTGGTCCAACAACATCTGGACGCACACTGGTTGGGAAAGGCTGGCCTAGACAGATAGCCAAACAGTGGGACTTGGGAGTGGGCCTCAGACTCATGCATCTTTTAGGGTTGCCTGTGATATAAATAAATACTTCTGGTGTCTGGGCAGGGATTGTGTGCAAAGGGGGCAGAACTCAAAGTGGGACTGAGACAAACCATAATCAGAACCTACCGAGTTTTGCCAGGTACTAGGATGAAACCCAGCAATGCTTTTTGGTCTAGAGTCAAGCGTTGTATCCAACCAAGTTGTCCTGTTCATGCAAGGACTTCCACTTGCACAACAGAACTTCCCTCTCTCTCCTTTCTCTGCCCCCCCATATCTGCTATGAAGAGCCCCCAGAGCAGATTAGGGGGGTTACAAGGAGAAGAGAGGGATGAAAGGTTCTGTTGCACAAGCGGAAGTCCTTTCACAATGGGACAACTTCATTGGATGAAACCCCGACTCTAGACCAAAAAGCGCTGCTGGGCTTCATTCTAGTACCTGTAGTACAACTCAGATCCCCAGAAGTTTTTGGTGAGTCTGTGGCAGAAGGGACAGCATAAAAACTGTCTATTTGCCTAAGAAGACCCCTTAAAAATTTGGTTGGCTTTTTGGAGGCTATTCTGAAGCAAACAGCATCTGCCGAGGTTTTTTCCAGGGCTGACTTGCAACCCTAGCACTTTCCCCTCCAAATTTAACAACTGAGATATATCCTCAGTGAGAGAAACATGTACTAGGCATTCATGCATATAGGCCCTGGTTCTAATTACACACCAGACACATTGTGAGGGAAAGTGTTCAAGCAAAGAATAGCCACGACAGCTTCTCTAGCTCTGAGTACTTGCCTTTCAGTGAGAAAGAAGTGCAGAATGCAGATGAAGTATTGCCAAGATGAAGTCAGCAGAAGCCTAAGCTGCCTGTCCAGTTTCCCTTCCACCACTGTGACCTCAGGTTGACTTCATCTCCTGCAATTCTGCTGTGTGAATTTACCCTGTCTGTGAAAGCTGACTCAAATCAGACACAATCTTGTGATCATTACATGAAAAACAGGTTGCATGGATCCACCCTGAAGCCCAATTCAATAAAATAAACTGGGAATATTTTCAAAAGACTTTCCACATTTCTCCTTAGAGGCTAAACAAAGTTGCTGGAAACTCAACAGAACATAAGAGAGGCATTAAAACAAATGACAGATTTATGTGTCAATGCACTGAACTTACTAAATGTATTTAGCTTAAAAAGCATTATTATGATTTAAAGAAACCAACAGCTATAGACACTGAAAATGTTACAAAGCTACTAAGCTACTGCCCAAAGGAATTTGCATGGTGAACTATAAGTAGCAGCCTTCAACTACTGTTTCCCTTGATACTGAAACTTGCTGCTGCAATCTATTAGACTTCAGAAACCACTCTCAGTCCTTAATCTCATCTCCTTCAAAGATAACTTTTACTTTTTAAAACTGTAATTGGATCCTAAAAATATGCTTTTGGGGGTACAATAAAGATAATGAGAAATTCCGCAAATATGTGGAACATATCCTAAAATGTGAACCAGTGTGATACAAATTTCCAAGTTTGTAATTTACAAACTATAAATCAGAGCCCTTCGATCAAAGTCAGTGGGACTTCTTTAGAGCAAGTAGTTTGCAACACTTACCTTTGAGAGCAATGAGTTATGAATTATTGTTTTAACAATGAACAACTCGTAAAGAGTTAGGGAAGGAGCCATCTTTACTGAAACATGGATAAAACATTTCGCTAGCTGTCTTCTTAATTGTCCCTTGATAGTTTACAGTGTTCATCACTCATGATTCCTTGAAGTTCATGAGTTGAAACTGATCTTTTTATGCTTCTGACCTTCCTTTTATACAATATTGGGTATGGATTTGGGATCTTTTCAGTTAAATACAATCATAAAAAAAAAGATCACCATCTTTCATCTTCTATGTGTGGCTCTGGACACATCCTGAAATACACCTGACCATTCCCAATAATGTGAGACCCTCCTCACCTCATTTAGGGTGCTTTCACACTGCACTCTATTCCGTTATTCTGATGATTTCTTACCTGATAATTTGCACATTATATTTGAGCTTTCACACGACATACTGGGTAGCTCTGGAATTCTGGTGGAATATAGTGCAAGTATAGTGCTAATTTCCACAATAAATGATACCAGAAATAATCCGTTAGCAAGGCTGGGAACCCGGAAGAACTCAGGAGTTTTTCACTAGCTGCTGCCGCTCATGTGACAGGCATCCCAGCATGCAGTGTGTTCCCTCCCTTTAGTCACAAAGGTGTTTTTTGTTTTTTGTTTGCCTGACGAACGTTGTACCGGTATTCTGGCATTGGTGCAGATGGCAGCAGCATTTCACACACACACCCCTGTCTTGATAGAACTAAAACAATTTAAAAGGTCAGATCCTAAAGGGAGAGGGCTTGCATGTTGACGGGATAAGATCTTAGACCTCCTACACAGTGGGGAACAGTGTGCATGGGTGAGGGACGAAAACAAGCTGTGTGAAAGACAGTTGCACAAATGCCACTATATTGGCTGAAAAAGCTGCTGTTCCTTATCACAAGAGGTACTGCAGTGTGAAAGGGATTTTAGAAATCAGGACATCATTAAAAATGAAATTAGATTAGAAATCATTAAACTAGCGCTATTAGCCCCATGTGTGAAAGCAGCCTTACACTCATCTAGCCGAATAGTCCTCTCCAGGCCCCTAATACAGCCTATTTCCACAAAGAATTCTTTGTGGAATTCTCTCCCCGCAGGGGTCCATCTGTCGCCTTCACTACAAATTGTTGTTTGTTGAAGAGGCACCTCTTTACTCTGACTTTTGACACTTGAGTTGTACATTTTTGGGACCCACCGTGTTCTTGTGCTTGCAGTTTGTTTGTTTAAATCTGTTGGGACCCACCCTGAGACTTTGAGTTGAAGGGCAGGTACTAATCATCATCATCACGTTGTTGGGAAAGAGTGGGCATGTCTGTAGTTGTGCGTCATTGTGACAGAGAGAGGTGGGTCTAGCTGAACAGCTAAGGGATATATGGATCCCTCCTACACATGCACAGTCACTTACAAGCAAAAAGATCACAATAAAATAAAGAAAGCAGTTGCGGCCCAGGGGTGAAATAAGACACAGACACAATATATATTTGGGTTAAATAACGGGCCACTTTATTAACCAAATTCACATTGCATAACGAACCTACAGAGGGGAACATAAGTGCGGGATTCTCCTGGTGAGTCAGGCAAAGCCTGCTTGCAGCTATTGGGGCGATTCAACCCCTGCCAGGCTAGGGGCTGCCAATCTGCCAACCCCTTGCCCTGACCACACCCATACGGTGTGTAGGAAGGCCAACCTGCGTCACCGCCTGCCCCCGGTGCCCTAAAACTCCGAGTGGATGAGACATGTTGGCCCCAAAGGTGACCCGTATCCTGCCCTCAGGCCGTATAACCTGGAGCTGCAGGCCTCCAGAACCGCCAATCACCTCCAAAGATGCCTAAAGGTGTCACCTAGCTGCCCTTCACCTTTACACTTTCCCGCACTTCCTTGCCACCAAAGAGGGGACAAACCTCTGTTTAGTCCCCACTTGCCCCACCTCCAAACAACAACTCATGCAGACCCCTCTGCAGGTCCCCTAGAAGGATGTCATTACCCATATCTGTCATATGGACTCCATCTGACCTATATAGCTCTATCCTACTGCGTCTTATCTCTGGATGGTGAATAACTGACCCACCAGAGCCCAAAAGAGCCAACCTGAGTTGCCTATTGACTTTCTTGCGGGTCCTATTTATGCCCCTAGGGTCACCCTCACAATTCCAATGCCTACGGGGTAAAACATCAGACCACACCAAGTGCACTCCCGGCCAGCGTCCTTCGATGGCCCGGAAGTCAGCACACGCCTGCTCGATAAGAGCCCAGTCTTTCAGCATATCCAGGTCATTACCACCCAGGTGAATAACCAAAAATTGTGGCACATGACGAACCACTGCCGACTGGGAAAGCGTAGGAAGGATCCCGTCCCAGTGCATCCCTCGGCGGCCCAACCAATGTACTGTGGCCCACTGGCTAAGCCCCAGCTGTGTGCCAACACGTGGGAGTATGTCTGACCAAAGTAGACGTACCCAAGGCCGACGTCGCCTTATTAACTGCATGCCACGCATGCCTGCCAAACTGAGGGCCATGCCCTTTCGTTGCAACTGAGGGCCATGCCCTTTAGTAACCAAGGCCATCGTTGCCTCCTGAACTGCATGTCTGCACATGCCTGCCAAACTGAGGCCCATGGCCTTCCGTTGCCTCGCCAACTGCATGTCCGCACATGCCTGCCAAACTGAGGGCCATGCCCTTTCGTTGCAACTGAGGGCCATGCCCTTTAGTAACCGAGGCCATCGTTGCCTCCTGAACTGCATGTCCGCACATGCCTGCCAAACTGAGGGCCATGCCCTTCCGTTGCCTCCTGAACTGCATGTCCGCACATGCCTGCCAAACTGAGGGCCATGCCCTTCTTGTGCCTCGCCAAGTGCATGTCCGCACATGCCTGCAACTGAGGGCCATGCCCTTAGGTAACCAAGGCCATCGTTGCATCCCGAACTGAATGTCTGCACATGCCCGCCACCTGAGGGCCTTGACTCAAATACTGAGGTCATTCCCAACTCGGAGAATGACCACCACATGCAGAGATGTCCGCACTGAACCAAGCTGGAACAAAGTGGGTAGAAGCCCGTCCCAAAGTATTCCTCGCCAGCCAAGCCACCACACTGCAGCCCATTGACTGAGGCCTAACTGTAAGCCCAGGATAGGGTGCGCAGCTGCTCCATCCCTGTCCAGCAACATTGCCGGTCCATCAATGTTATACAGGTACAACTCCCTTCCATGGAGACATCTGATTGCTGGAGGGCCCATCGAGACAAATCTCCCTTGGATCTGGCCACCACCTCACCTATCCAAAATGCTCCAAAAACCAGCATAAGGGCTGCCGCCTTGAATAGTCTGACTTCATAGCTTAAGAAGCATACTGTTTTTCACTGGCCCACCATACTCAATAAAATGTCCCATGAGAAAGGGCAACGGGGATCGAGAGTGGCAGGGTGTTCTCTAGCCAACCCAGCTAACATACGGTGGACTCTGAAGTCCCTGGAATAAGTGGGAAAATCATCAGCCTTTACCTCGAAGTGCTTGGACTGAGAGGCCCAGTCTCCAGCCATTCACTAGGCAAACCCAGCAGGTGACTCACTGAATAGGCCACTCTGGTGCATAGCCCTTGCTGGCCCAGAAGTCCTGGGAAAAACCCCTCCTGCATTCTGATAGCTGTTGAGCATGCTGGGGCGACAAACCGGCTTATGGCCATCTTTGACTCCGCTCCCCAATCTCCCAATGTGCGGTTCCTCCACCTGAGTCCATGACAGCACCTCAATAAAACAGTGTCAATACTCTACCGTACCATGCCCCAAAAGAAAACATTAAAATCTGGGCACTAGAGAACAAAGGAACAGACAAGGACCATAACCCTACCGTTCCAAAATAGAAGGAAGTCACAGACCTGTCCCATGACCATGTTATCCCACTAAAATGGACGGGAAAGTTCCCAAGCCTCACTGCCTATAAGTCCAAGCCTGCAGCCAGCACAAAAACCCCGATGCATCCATGGACTTCCAGTTCTACCTCCCAGCCCTACCTAGAGATGCTATGGACCTTCAGCTTGCAGTTCAGATGCTCTAGCCCTGAGCTATGTCACGTAATTCTACAGCAAGTTAGTTAGTTCTTCCCCAGGAGTGTGGGAAAACTAGACCAAATGATTTGGGCCAGAATAGAAAATGTTGCCTGCAGTTTGGCTCTAATTTCTTGATCAATGTTTGATCACAACAAGCATTAAATTATTATACAGCCATAACCCTGAACCTGTAGTAAGGCTGTGAAAGCCCTGCTATGACCTCATAAACCACCGGAAAAGACCTCTAATACCTGGAGGGCAGACAAGAAACACTTTCTTGGCCTAACTGGCATGAAGCCTTTACTGACTGACCACATGAGTATGATTGGCGGTGAATTAGGTGGTATGCCCAGGAAGGTTAACACCGGGCAGGATGGTCCATTGACACAGCCATTAAGATGAACCAGTTACATAGCCATTCCATAATCTGTGACATCAGGTGTTAACATGCACCCAAATTTTTTACCCTCTCGTCCTGACAGCCCCTTCAAGGAAGGAGCTGAAGCGCTCCGTGCGAGAATAGAGCAGCCTATATGTAATGCTCTACCTCATAGAATTGACTGAAAAGGCAAAAACCCAGCAGCTATAAATCCCCTTGTAACCCCACTGGTAGGAAGCCATTACTGATTGCCATTGCGTCTATGCCCAAGACAAATTTAAGAGTGCAGTCCCTTAAGGCAAGCCCTGAGACTACAATATGGGATCCAGAAACTGAAAGAAAACCCCATAACAAAACAAACCTCCCCAGGAACTGGGCAGTCTGCAAGCAAGTTCCCAGTACCTCGAGCTTAACAGGGGAGGGACGCTTTCTTTAAGCAGCTACTGCTGGGTGCTTCTCTTCACCGCTGTGAGGGCCACTGGCCTCATATTCCCCTGTTTCACATAAAGAAAGGAAATAATTTATGAGTAAGCACACTTTCCCAGCCTGGTGGTGCATATTAGTGCAGCTAACCCAGTTCCCCAGAGCACAGATACTGGAGATATGGCGCTGCCACCCATATTTGGCCCACTGCAGCGGCCTCCCCCTTGTAGGCTTCCAAACACCTATCATAATAGATGTCCAAAATGCAAAATTAACACCCTATATCCCTTTCTAGTAAATGATATCATAAATCCAAGAGCAGCAGATGCTGAGGCTGTCACCAATATGTGGCTGCACTATAGCAGGTTTTCCAACACATATCAAAATAGATGAGCCAATGCAACAGTTGCACGCTATATGTAATTCCAGGTAATGATATCAGAAGTCCTAACTAAAATGTAATTTCAGGTAATGATGTTTCGTTGTTGGTGCCACAATCCTCAGTAAAGGGGGGAAGAGTCTGCCTGGACCTTAAAAGGCAGCCCTATGTCAATAAACAGTCTAAGATCCTGTAATATGAGGGATCTCTATTAGGCAAACCGGGCTTTTCTCTTTGTTCCTATTCCCCAATCAATATGATTACCATCTGCTAAACTTTCCATTCCTAACTAAATTCAGGTAAATGCTTCTTCTGTCTCAGAGTGAACAAATAGCCTGAAATTAACACTTGGAATGCAAAAGGATCGCTCACTTAAGATACAGCAATTTAGACATTTTCTAGCAAACTGTTATCTCCGCCCTTATTATCATATAACTGTGAAAGGCCCAAAGGCTAAAAAGGCTCACTAGGCCCCACCAATATACTAGTATGTAGTATAATAATCATATAATTAAGTACTTCAAACCTCCTACATGCCCGGGCCTAGCAAGAAGTTGTACCTATGTCTGGGCCTAGCAAGAAGTCATAAGGCTCACAGAAGGGCTCTGCCATCACATCATGCATCCACCCTGTAATAATATAATAAAGAACCAACCTGTGTATATCATCGGGGGGGCTAAGCTGAACCTGTTGGGGGGGGAGTGCTCAGAGGGAACTTAAACTAGAAGGATTAGATACAATTTTGTTTGTTCGTCCCTTTTATTCTGATTTATTTTTAATTTCCCTTTATGTGCATGAGTCTGTCTTTAACCAGTGTATTAGCATGACTATATTTAATTTTGTTTGTATATCCAGTATAGTCTCATTTATTTTTAAACTTCCTTTTAGTATGCTGTGTCTTTCTTTTAACCAGCAGCAGCACTAACGTCGTGCTGCTCAATAAAAAGCATCAATCAACCCCTCCACAACTGCTAGGTGGGGGGGTATTGGACTTGCCGCTGCTAGGCCCCGCTACAAGGCCCGCTGGTCAGGCCCCTTTACGAGGCCTGCCCTAGTCGCAGCCACGTCACAGCGCTACCACCCACAGCTGTTGGGGCTCCCAAAACCCCCTCTGGGGGCCTAATAGGCCCAACCAACACCAACTGTCCTGCAGCTCTCTCTGCTATGTCCCTCGTCGTCCTCTCATCGCTCGCCGAAGAAGAATAGGAGGGTGAGGGGCTGGCGCGAGCTTAAATAGGCTCGGCCGCTCGTCGCCCACAGCGCCCCTTGATGACGTCATGCCAGTCCTGGTGCGCCTGCCCTTCCTCTAAATGGCGTCTAGGGCTTCAGCCCAGGACACAAATCTCGCCCCGCAGCCGGTAAGTACCGTGCGGAGCGGTGAGATCTGTTGGATGGCCAACTATGCACTGCCAAAAAAGAGGAAACACATCACCAAACAAGGACAGCAATTTGCATGTGCTAATTTATATGGAAAGATGTACATTCAGAAATAATTACTACAAATAGAAATATATAACTCATCATTAGTAGGGAAAACCTGACCTGTGTCCCACTCACTGCTCAGTCTGCTGTTCAGGTGATAACTGTTGATGGGCAGCTTCAAGGCCTTTGCTCTCTGTTCCTATGGTTCTTTATTATAAAACTGGGCTTGGCCCAGACAACCTTCAAACAGAGGATTCATTCAAACAGAGTACTGTCCTCTGTAAAGAAGAGCACAGGGCATCCAAGCTATTTTGTAAAAGATTGTAGGGGCACTTTTGTCCTGGAACTATTTGAGGAAAGAAGTACTATTTCAGGCCCACACAGAATGAAATTGCTGATCTACCACAGCAGCCTAGCATCTTGGATTTACTGGGTGGTATGAAAAATCCCATCCATCACTGTACATTCTGGCAATGGACATGTCACTATTCTGCTTCTTCATATCATTTGTTCAGCTTCCTCCATCCACCAGATCATTTTCTTCTGATATGTCCTACTGTATTCAGCCTTCCCTTTGTTAGCATATTTCCATTTGCTTCTTCCTGCCTAACCTTTTTAACAGTTACTAACTGGGCATTTTGAGTTTCTCCAACTCTTTAATAACATCTTCAGTTGGCAATAACTCCGTCCCTCAACTCACATTGCATTTAATGGATATATGTGTATAGATAAACACATACACAGGAATCTTACAGATTGTCCTTTTATAGCACTGTACTTATATTTTGTTTTATTTTCCATTTTGGAACTGCAGTGGGCTTTCCACACCATATTATTTGGGTAACCTTCTTAGTAGACTGTAGGAATGCTGTGGAAATAATTCATCTTGACTTCAACAAAGCTTTTGACAACGTGCCCCATGATATTCACATTAGCAAGCTAACTAAATGTGGACTGGATGGAACAACTGTTAGGTGTATCCACGGCTGGCTACAGAATCATACTCAAAGAGTGCTTATCAATGGTTCCTTCTCAAATAGGTGGGGGAGATGACTAGTGGGGTACAGCAGGGCTCAGTCCTGGGCCCAATGCTCTTCAACACTTTTTTTATAAATGACTTTGAGGAAGAGATGCAAGGAATGCTTATCAAATTTGCAGATGGGGGAGATATCTAATACTCTGGAGGACAGAAACAAAATTCAAAGTGACCTTGATAGGCTGGAGCACTGGGCTGGAAACAGGGATATTTATTTATTTATTTTGTTGCATTTATATACCACCCATAGCAAGTAGCTCTCAGGGCGGTAAACAGAATAGGATAAAATGCATACATCATAATAATAAAATCACAAAACATATAAGACACAATGAAAACAAAATACAATTAGACAAAATATAAGATGATAAAAGGATTAGTATTACAAGATTAAAAAGATAAAAATATTAAAATGATTAAAATGCCTGGGAGCATAAGAAGGTCTTTACCTGGTGCCGGAAAGATAATAATGTAGGCGCCAGATGTACCTCTTCGGGGAGGCTATTCCACAACTCGGGGGCCACCACAGAAAAGGCCCTAGATCTAGTAACCACCCTCCGGGCTTCACGATGGGTTGGTACCCAGAGGAGGGCCTAAGATGCTGAACAAAGTGAGCGGGTAGGTTCATAGCGGGAGAGGCGTTCCACCAAGTATTGCGGTCCCACGCCATGTAAGGCTTTATAGGTCATAACCAGCACCTTGAATCTCGCCCGGAAGCAAATAGGTAGCCAGTGCAGGCGAGCCAGAACAGGAGTTATGTGCGAAGACCAACTGGTCCTCGTCAATAGTCTAGCTGCCGCATTCTGCACTAGCTGAAGCTTCTGAACTGTCTTCAAGGGCAGCCCTATGTAGAGCGCATTACAGTAATCCAATCTCGAAGTTACCAGAGCATGAACAACTGAGGCGAGGTCGTCGCCATCCAGATAGGGGTGTAGTTGGGCTACCAAACGGAGATGGTAAAACGTGTTCCGTGCCACCGAGGCCACTTGAGCCTCAAGAGACAAGGAAGGGTCAAAAAGGACCCCCAAACTATGGACCCCCAAACTTTCAGGGGGAGTGTAACCCCATCCAGAACAGGATGCACATCCACCATCTGAGCGGGGAAGGCGTTCACCAACAGTGTCTCAGTCTTGTCTGGATTGAGTCTCAGTTTATTAGTTCTCATCCAGTCCATTATCGCGGTCAGGCAACGGTTCAGCACATCAACAGACTCACCTGTAGAAGATGAAAAGGAGAAATAGAGCTGCGTGTCATCAGCGTACTGATGACAACGCACTCCAAAACTCCTGATGACCGCACCCAGAGGCTTCATGTAGATGTTAAAAAGCATGGGGGACAAAACCGACCCCTGAGGGACTCCACAATGGAGAGTCCAGGGTGTCGAGTGATGTTCCCCAAGCACTACCTTCTGGCGACGATCCGCGAAGTAGGAGTGGAACCACTGCCAAGCAGTACCCCCAACTCCCAACTCCGCGAGTCTCCCCAGAAGGATACCATGGTTGATGGTATCAAACGCCGCTGAGAGATGAAGGAGAATCAACAAAGTCACACTCCCCCTGTCCCTCTCCCGACAAAGGTCATCATACAGGGCGACCAAGGCTGTTTCAGTGCCGAAACCGGGCCTAAAACCGGATTGAAATGGATCCAGATAATCGGTTTCATCCAAGAGCACCTGGAGCTGGTTAGCAGCCACCCGCTCCAAAACCTTGCCCAAAAAGGGGACATTCACCACCGGTCTGTAGTTGTTCAAATTATCTGGGTCCAGGGAAGGTTTCTTTAAAAGAGGTCTCACTATTGCCTCCTTGAGGCTACTAGGGACTATTCCGTCTCTCAAGGAGGCATTAACCACTTCCTTGGCCCAGCCGGTGGTTCCAGTCCTGCTAGCTTACACTAGCCAAGATGGGCAAGGATCCAGAACAGACGTGGTTGCCCGGACCATTCCAAGCACCTTGTCCACTTCCTCGAGCTGCACCAACTGAAACTCATCCAATAATAAAGGACAAGGCCATGCTCCGGACACTTCACTGGATTCATCTGTCACAACGTCGGAGTCTAAGTCCCTATGGATGCAAGCAATCTTATTTTGAAAGTGTCCAGCAATTTCATTGCAGCGGGCTTCAGATGTTTCTATAATATCGTGAGGGCCAGAGTGTAAAAGCCCCTGCACAACTTTAAAAAGCTCCGCTGGGTGGCATAAGGATGACCTAATAGAGGCAGCGAAATAAAGTTTTTTCGCTGTCCTTACCACTTTCATATACAACTTATTGGTGGCACTTACCAAAGCATGGTTACATTCGTTGGGAGTTCGCCTCCATCTGCACTCCAGCCTCCTCCTCTCTTGTTTTATCACTCTCAGCTCCGGGGTATACCACAGAGCTGTATGAGCTCTACATCGGAGGGAGCGCATAGGAGCGATCATATCAATAGCCCGAGTCATCTCCGTATTCCACAGTGCGACCAGGGCCTCGACAGGAGCACCAGTCTTATCAGCCAGAAAATCTCCCAGGGCCCTCTGAAAACCAAGAGGATCCATCAGACTCCGGGAGCGGACCAACCTAATAGGTTCTCCACCTTTGCAGAGGGGAAGAGCTACTGTAAGTCTAAATCTCAACAAGCGGTGATCTGTCCATGACAATGGGGTAGATGAAAAACATCCCACCTCCAGATCACCATGTCCATGACCAGTGGCGAAGATCAAATCAAGAGTGTGTCCCGACACATGCGTTAGGCCAGTAGAAAATTGAGACAGCCCCATTGTTGTCATGGAGGCAATGAAGTCCGGAGCTGCACCAGATAAGACAGCCTCGGCATGGACATTGAAATCCCCCAGTACCAAAAGTCTAGGGGATCTCAATAGTACCTCCGAGACTATCTCCGTCAGCTCAGCTAAGGAAGCTGTTGGGCAGCAAGGTGGACGGTACACCAACAGTATTCCTAGTCTGTCTCCCTGGCCCAATACAAGGTGGAGACACTCCAGACCAGTCGCCGCCTGGACAGGGTGCTGTGTGAGAGGGAAAGTACTCCTATAGACCACAGCAACTCCCCCTCCCCGGCCCTCAGATCTACCACAGTGCTGAACCGCATACCCGGGTGGGCAAAACTGGGAAAGAGCAACTCCTCCCTGCTCACCCACCCAGGTCTTGGTTATACATGCCAGATTGGCACTCTCCTCCAGAATTAAATCATGGACAAGGGAGGTTTTATTATGTACCGACCTGGCATTCAAGAGCAGCATGTGGAGATCCGAGAGCTGGCTGATAGGACAACCAGCAATCCTGTGGGTAAGAGGAGAACCGGAACAAGGCACAGACACAACTTGTCTGGGATGAGTTCCCCTTACCTGGCCAGTTCTCCTCCTAACACCATACCTCCCATTACCCGTCACTACGTTAATTGGGGCCCCCGAAAGTCCCCCCACGAAGGATGGAATCCTTTCTCCCAGGCACATAATAAAAATACACAAATACACATACACAAAACAATCATACAAATCATTCACACCACACTAATCCACACACACAGAACACACAGAACAACAACCACACAAATACAATTAATAAAAAAAGAAAGAAAGCAGTAGCACAGTAGTAGCCGCCGCCGCCGCCGCCGCCGCCGCCGCCGCCGCCGCCGCCGCCTCTCCTTCCCTTGGGCAATGGTCTCTTCTTCCTGCAGGCACTGGGTCTCCCAGGCCACCTCAGCCAGCCGGCTTATGTATCCCTCCAAAGAGGGACAGGTGGTGAGAATCAGTCCTAGCTGGCTGGGTACCTGGGGCCTGGTCCTGCCAGGCAGAAGTCCCACAGGGAAGGGTGGTGGAGGTGGTGGTCCCACAGCAGCAGCAGCAGCACAGGAGCAGCAGCAGGAGCAGTAGGAGCAGGAGCAGCAGGAGCAGGAGCGGCAGCAGGAGCGGCAGCAGGAGCAGCAGGAGCAGGAGCAGGAGCAGGAGCAGCAGCAGCAGCAGCCGCCGCAGCAGCAGCAGCCGCAGCAGCAGCCGCAGCAGCAGCAGCCGCCGGCGGCGGCGGCGGCTGGGTACCTGGGGCCTGGTCCTGCCAGGCAGAAGTCCCACATGGAAGGGTGGTGGAGGTGGTGGTCCCACAGCAGCAGCAGCAGCAGCCGCCACCGCCTCTCCTTCCCTTGGGCGATGGTCTCTTCTTCCTGCAGGCACTGGGTCTGGATAAGTGTGAAGTACTGATTTAATAGGGATAAGTGCAAAGTTCTGCACCTAGGAAAAAGAAACCAGGTGCACAGTTGTACTTGGCTCAGCTATACTACTTGCGAGAAGGATCTTGGCATTGTTATAAGCTGATTATGAGCTGCAATGTGGCTGCAAAAAAGGCAAATGCTATTTCAGGCTGCATTAACAGAAGTATATTTTCCAAATCATGTGAAGTACTAGATCCCCTCTATTCGGCACTGGTTAGGCCTCATCTTCAGTACAGTATCCACTTCTGGACATTGCACTTTAAGGAGGATGCAGACAAACTGGTTCAGAGGAGGGAAACAAGGATGATCCAGGGGACTGGAAACAAAGCCCTATGAGGAGGGACTGGGCATGGTTAGTCTTGAAAAGAGAAGATTGAGAGGAGATATGATAGCACTCTTCATGTACTTCAAAGGTTGTCACACAGACAACGGGAGGATCTTTCTCAATCGTCCCAGAGTGAAGGACATGGAATCATGGGCTCAAGCTGCAGGAAGCCAGTTTTTGGCTGAACATCAGAAAAACGTCCTAACTGTTAGAGCAGTACAACAATGGAACCAATTACCTTGGGAGGTGGTGGGCTCTCTCTTGTATTGCTCTTATTGTATTTTTAGTATATTTTTATAGCTGTGTTTATTTTTCTTTGTAAGCTGCCTTGAGGGCCTTTGGCCGAAAGGTGGGGTATAAATAAAATTTAATAATAATAATAATAATAATAATAAAAACACTGGAGACATTCAAGAGGCAGCTGGACAGCCACCTGTTGGGTATGCTTTAAGTTGGATTCCTACATTGAGCAAGGGGTTAGACTCAATGACCTTATACTACTCTTCCTACTCTACTAGTCTATTATTCTATTCCTTTAGTTGTTTTTTGGAGTATGATTGTGCTCTTTCTTATCTACACCAGTGATGAGATGTGTTCAGATGGAGAGTTGGTCTCCTTAAACATTACATCCCTCCATTCCATTTTCTCCTCAAGGTAGCGAAAGTCAGGTGTATGAGCCTATGTGCTAGAATAGCATGCCTTTAATAAAATCTTTAAGTTACACACAATATTCTGGAATTCTATTTCTGAGGGACATCCTGCTGCCAGTTTCTCCAGAAGATCAGTTAGTAGAGACTTCTGCATTCACCATTCTGAAGTATGGATAATCTTGTTCTTTTCCTCAATCTGTACCTGGATCTGTTGGTTGCCATTATGGGCATGATGACTAGACAATGCTATGCCTTTTTCTCCAGACTAAGATGATGCTACTGGAAGATATTCCAACTGTTTATTGGTTTATTCTCTAATGTAAGTTGAAACCAGCATTTGATTGTGAGGAGGAGGAACATACTTTAATTAGTACATAATTGGTCTCACTCTTATTCTTCTTACAAGTGAAGCACCCCCCCCTCCAAAGATGTTGGGTCAGACACACCAGTGACTGTTGGTGGGGAAAATGTCCGAAATATTTGGGATTATGTTTTTGGAATTATTATTTTTTTAGAACATTGAGAGCAACTCACTTTGAGATTGCTGACATGCTTTGGCTCCATCTCCAGAGACAGAACAGTGATGAAGGTACCAATGCCAGTGGAGAAGTGTATTGCAGCTGCTATATGGTGGCTCTCTGGATTGAAGTGCTATGATCAGCTTGCACAGTGGTTTGGACTAAGGAGGTCTGATTTGGGTGAAATAGTCCTTGAGGTGTGATTCCCTATAGAGCACTGTCAGTTGTGCTGTACTGTGAAGTTGGGCAATTATCATACGGTTACTTTCTTTATTTTATTTTTTCACATATATTCCAGAACAATTATTTTACGGTTCTCCCATCTTCACAATTCTCCTCAGACATCTTGTTTCTTTCATTTTTTTGCTCTTCACCTAACCCATCATTATTTACACCACTAAATGCAGAACATTTGTGCAAACAAACATCCAGACCAGGGTGTTTTGCACAATCATGCCCGAGTTTTCAAAAATGTAAAAACAAAGGAGAAAAAATGGGATGTAGATGGAAATAAATTGGAATGCCAACACAATGATGATGACATCATATGTATCCTAAAAAAAAACACCGCAAAACAAACAGTACAGAAGGTAGCACTAAAAAAGGTACCACACAAACCATTGTACAAGTAAGATGTTGTGTTTAATGGGACTTGTCCCAGGTAGGTATGCATGGGATTGCAGCCTCATACATGTAAACTGAATTGCTTATGTCATACACTTTAGACCAGAAATGTGATGCATACTGATTTATTAAAACTTGCAAGTGTTGGAAGGCAGAGCTGGGGTCCCAATCCCGGGGAGCTGGATCCCGGAGAGTTGGGAGAAGAGTATTCGGATGGATGGCAGAGGGAAGGGGGAGGAACTTCCCCCCTTTGGAGCGAAGACAAAACAGAGGAACTGCCAGTGTTAAGGTCGCTTAGCAACGGGGAGCCTGAGCCCTCCCTGGACATTCTCACGCCTCCCCCTCTTTCAGGCTCAGAGCAAGAGGGGAAAGAGGGAGGGCTGCTCACAGCCGAAAAGCGGGGAGGCAGTTTACCATCAGCCCCTCCCCTAACCCCCATCCTGGAATCGGAAACTTCAGAAGAGGAGGGGGTGATGCTTCCCCCCTCACCGCACACACGCAGACAGCTGAAAAGACAGGAGAGAAGGGGGGGAAGGCGGGCAGTACCTGAGGGGCAGTTAAGGAGGAGCGAAAGATTGCGTGCCCGTTTGGCCCCTTCTTAAAGAACAGGCGGGAAGAAGTCCCTTGCTCTGTCAACTTTCTCCCAATGCCGCAGGACCTGTATCCCTGTATTGCTTCATGAGAAAACGCAGTCTTTGTTTGGACATTACCCTAATAAAACACGAATTAACTACAGCCGTTGGTCTGGTTCCTGAGTCACATCCTGGGCCTGACAGCAAGCAATATGGTGTTGTGGAATTTATGACTAGGTTCTTGTTGGAGGAGACTCAATAATGAAGCCAAAGCCTTTTTTAAGGTTATTTATTCAGCAAAGTGCTTTACTGGAACAAAGTACATAACTCCATTAAAAAATGGCAGTTGGGTACAGACATATATATACCTCTACATTCGTCATAGCCTCTTGCTTAACATCAAAAAAACCAAAGTGCTTCATCAGCAAGTGCAAACCAATCCCTCTGTAGCGCCATCAATCCAGCTTAATGATGCAATGCTGGAGAATGTCGATCACTTTTCTTATCTCGGCAGTCATCTCTGTAAAATCTGACATCGATGCTGAAATTCAGCATCGTCTGAGCTCTGCATGTGCCGCATTCTCCCAAATGAAGCGTAGAGTGTTCGAGGATCGGGATATTTGCAGGGAGACCAAAATGCTTATTTACAAAGCCATTGTACTACCGACCTTAATGTATGCCTGTGAAACATGGACCATCTATAAACGCCACTCCCAACTTCTTGAAAGATTCCACCAACGCTGCCTCCGGAAAATTCTGTAAATTACTTGAGAAGATAGGCAGACTAATGTTAGCGTATTGGAAGAAGCAAAGACCACCAGTGTTGAAACAATGATCCTCCAACATCAACTTTGCTGGACCAGGCATGTTGTTCGAATGCCTGATCACCGTCTTCCAAAGTAGCTACTTTACTCCTAACTTAAGGATGGAAAATGGAATATCAGTGGACAGCAAAAGAGGTTTAAAGATGTTCTCAAAGCTAATCTTAAAAAATGTAACATAAGCACTGAGAACTGGGAAGCCTTGGCCCATGAGCGTCGCAATTGGAGGTCAGCCATTATCAAAGGTTCTATGGACTTTGAAGAAGCACGAGTACAGGGCGAAAGGGACAAATGAGCTAAGCAGAAGGCATGTCAAGCAAATCCTCATCGTGACCATCTTCCATCTGGAAACCTTTGTCCTCACTTTGGGAGGCTGTGTGGATTCAGAATTGGCCTCCACAGTCACTTACAGACCCACCGTTAAAGACCTTATCTTGGAAGACAATCTTACTCGGCCATGAGTGATCACCAATGAATAAATGAATGAATGAATGAGCAATGGTCTCATCCAATTATTCTATGCTACTGTGATGCTCTGCCCCCATACTAGCTACCCTCCTCTATGCATTCCTGCGATATCAGTATCCTTGGCACATGTTCAGTCTGGTACAGCAGTTCTATTCACTATTGTCTACATGACTCCCCTGCTCAGAAGGAATGGCGGCCAGAATCCTTCTCAATGGTTTTAAGGCAATCCAGATATCAAATAGGTCAAGGCTTTATGTTTAACTACAGGTTAATTCTTTCTAATGTGGAACTAATTTAAGCTGCAAGTTTTAATATACCTCAGCTGTGCCTTTCTTACATCTATGGCAACATTTCAGACATTTTAAGATGTGCTGGAAGACTGTCTTGATACTAGGAACTCTGGGATATGAACATTCTCTAAAGCAATTGGGGATTAGTGGATCATTGAACACATTTTCACTCAACAGCAGTTGTTTAATAAAGCCATTTGGTTAATCTTCTGGAGTTATTTTACTGCCACCAAATTATTAAAAGGAGTTTTAGGGGTGTAACTGATGTCTGTTTAAGGATGCAAAGGTGTTTCAACCAGGGAATGTTGGAGAGGGGGAAAAAACCACACAGATTAACTAAAGGTGTTCCAAAGGAATATTTTGCCAACATGCCTAATAAGACTTTGCCATTAAAAAAACACTAAACCTTGGGTATTGGCTATTGCATTTGTCCTACATCATACTAAAGCCAAACTATTTAGAACTTGTCCAGATGACAGATTTCACCATGGCTGGTTTCTGAAGCTCTAAAGCCTGAAATTGAGGGAAAGGTATTACAGGAGAGATGTGCCAGTTAGCGTGATGTTTTGTACAACAGTTGGACACATCAGAATCAGGATGGGAATTAAAACATTCCTCATAGGGCTAGTGGGCATCAGACTTGATTAATCTTGCCTCACACCCAAGAAAGCTACCATCTGGGAACAACATCATACCACAATGAGGCTATGGTATAATAAAAAGTGCATATGTGTGTTATGTTATGAGTTTATTTTTATGCTGCCTTTTGACCCAAAAGGTCCCCAAGGTAGCTCTGTAGCAGCTACATGCAAGCCAAGCTCCCTCAACCTGGTGCCCTCCAGATGCTGTTGGACTACAACTCCCATCAGCCCCAACCAGCATGGCCAATGGTGAGGAATGATGGGGATGATGGGAGTTGGAGCCTCACAACATCTGGAAGACACCAGTTTAGGGAAGGCTGTAACACTTTTGCAACAATAACAGGTCATTCCAAACAAGCATTGTTAGCTTTGTCTCCCACAGTTGGCTGGCTATGCTTGTTTGTAATGTCTGAAAGGGGAGTTTGAATAGGCAGGTATAGCCTGCACAACTTTCCTATGCGTGTTCGCCTTTGCACCAGCTGGCAGCACTTCTGCGTAGTGGCCCAAGCTGCTCAGAATCACTCAGATGGCTTCATCAGCAAACGGAAAATAACAAAATGGCTCTGTCTCACTTGCCATGCTTAGACTGCACCTTCAGCAGCACCATTGCCAATCTCTGTTTGCCACCACACCAAGAAGACTCATGATACATATATGGAGAAATGTTATATTTATTAAAATATAACACATAATCAATCAAATTCAAATCAGCCAATTAATGAATATCAAATACTTCGTGCAGGTGAGGCTCAACCTATCTATGAGGGTATAGACCCTCCAAACCAGGAGGCAAGTCAGTCACATCGTACTGCAACTCCCCAGTCAAGGATGTGGGAAAACTTCTCCCTCCTTGCAATTGGAGTCAGGTATGTGGTTCCAACCTCCGCATCCTGGCCCCGCCGTACAGGCGTTCACCATGATGCACAAGCTGGTCCCACATGGACACTCCCCAGATCCACACCAGACATTACGCCTTGATGTTTCACCAGAGGGGTGTCCTTTACCAAAATGCCTCAGCCGCCTCAATTTTTAACCCCAATTACTTCACCTGCCCGAATTTGACACCAGCCAAACTGGAATCACCACAACCCCCCCAGGCAAGCCAACTGAATCAACCCAAGCAGTATGGAGTAGGCAAAACCAAAGAGATTCTGAAATCAGGATCTCCAAAAAAAAATTCCTACTCAGCCCCATCTGGCGACTAGCAGAGCCCATACTGACAAGGGAGGGGTGGGTAGGTGCCGCAAGGCAAAAAAGGCGTGTTTTTAGGGAGGAGCAGTCTATATATAGCTGCTCAATCCCTCGCCTAATTGGTCAGGATGCCCCACCTGACCAATTACAAACATTCTCGAACTTTCCCGAGTCTTCCCAGAATAGGGTGGCGGCAAACCCGCCCCCGCAAAAATGCAGGAACGTTATTGTTCTGATGATACTGCTAAATAGTCTGTTAGGATTGGGCTGTAAATCTCTCTTGAACTCAGTGGGATTGTTCATGCCTGGATATTCATCTCTCAATAACTGCAACAACTTACATGTGACATAGCCAGAATAGATCACAGGCAAAGTACCTTTAAACACAGTATTTTTCAATGGATACAGTTCACCAATTGAGTGCCTAAGATATCATCAGAGCAGCCAGTTGGTCATGTCCTATATTGCAAGAGAATCAAGAAAAGTTTTGCAGCAGAAAATGTTGTCGTATGGAGTGTTTCTGTTCAGTGCCTTCGTCCAGGACACTCCATTTCATGTTCCCTTTGACACAGTTTTCCATTCCCCCTCCCCAGCAGTCAGTCAACATTCCATGGCTGCTGAATGTGCATAGTCCTCACTGGGCTGTTTTGAAGATTCCTCCTTAGGGTTTTTTTTAATTGTACTTTTGCAAATATTCCTCCAAGCCTGCTGATGCCTCACTCTTGTGCATGGTTGGCACTCATGCCTGAACATCAAAAATGATGAATGCTGGGCCATTTTAATTCCGAAAAGGGCCGGTAGGCATATGTGCTCCAAGGACCTGGGCTTATGTCCCATCACATGTAGGCTATTATTGAGAGTATCAGCATCAAGTATTGAACAGTTAGAGACCTAGGGTGTCCTGATGCAAAAGAGGAGCAATGCCTGCTGAAATTCACTCTTCTGCACAACTGCTAAAGATACAGGAACCCTGTCCTTTTTTGTATCTGGCTGCCCTATAGACCCCATGCTTGGATTCTTGTGTGAGCCATCCCATGTATTGATTTCTTGCAGTGAAATTCTCTTTCCTAGAAAGTGTTATTGAACTGCCACCCTGTGCACAAATATACATGAATAAGGCCCACTGGTTTCAGGGGATCTACATGCCCATTTTGATGCATAGAATTAGAAACTTTTGGAAGTGGGGCAAGAGCAACTCCTGTTTTGTTCTTTTGTTTATGTTCCAGAAGGGAGATAGAGTTAGGGTCCTCCAGATGGATAGGCTTGATTACCTTTACCTGTGATGCTCTGACTGACTTCCTTCCATAGCTAGACTGATACATCTTAAGGGAAGCTTACCTGCCCCTCCTTCTTCTGCCTTTTCCATTCCTTTGTCCTCCAGCTGACCAGGAGAGAAGAGACTCCCTTTGTCTCTGCTCTCTCCAAGCCGTGAGGCTAACTCCTACACCTGGGCGTTATGCCTCCAACTTAGTTAGTTAGAACTAGGTATGCCTTTCTATCTACTATGTATTTCTATAAATAAAGTAGCTTTTCTTATTTTACTAAGTCTTAAGTCTCAATGATCCTAATGCAGGGTAAAAGCCTGCTTTCTTAGGTAAACGCACACACACTGGCACACAGGCATTTCAGACCACTGTTACTCTCCGCTTAACAAATATATAAATTTACGCCACAACAGAAACAGTGCAATTTACAACTAGATTTCCCTGTGCCTGTTCAATGCAATCTCACAGGTCTTCTTCTTTCCCCTTGTATCTTAAGCCAGGTGGCATCCTTCCCTGGTTTAACAGTCCTTTGCCACTAGTGATTATTTTCTATTTGCACCAAGCATTTGCCAGCTCACCTTGGAAGAAATCTCACAAGACAGAGTATTGGTGGAAAGGTCGTATTTATTCAGGCAGGTGGGATTTATTCAGGCAGGTGGGTTGGATTTAACATATATGAGGGTATGGGGATGACAACAGCCAATTCTGTGGGTCCCCAGCCAAGTATTGGGAGAATATTCTCACTCCCTGCTGAGTGAGCCTTGGGTTTGTGAACCCAGCATGTGTTCCCGAGCCCTGCAGTCCACTAAGGTGCACATGCCAGGCCTAAAAGGCAGCCCCAAGGATCCCCCAAGCTGAAGGCTGTGGAAGGTTACTCAAGTGCCCTTAACCCAATGATGCTCAAGGGTCCCTGTCAATCAAGTTCTTAAATCCTTCACCTGCCCACACTGAATGCCAAACAGATCAAATAAGTACATCCATCAAGAGTAAATCAAAGAACTCAACAGTGTGGAGTCGGCAAAAAAGAGGAGTCCCAAGGGCCATTCAGGCACGTGCACACGCGCACACACACAAAATACCCTACTCAGCTTCTGTAAAAGGCAACTAGTAACCCCCCCACTATAGAGCACTGTTCTTCAACTTTGGGTCCCCAGATGTTGTTGGACTACAACTCCCATCATCTTTGGCCATTGGCTAAGCTGCCTGGGGTTGATGGGAGCTGCAGTCCAACAACATCTGGGGATCCAAGGTTGAACAACAATGCTGTAGAGGGAGGGAGGGAGAGTGCTGCATAAAAGAAGAAGTGGAGGGGTGGAGCAGGCTTAAATAGCAGTCTGATTGCCCCATTCCTATTGGCCACTCCAGGCCATGAGATCAGCAAGGTCTTCTGTCCCTGAGAGAAACCAGCTCAAGTCTTCTCTCAACAAGGGGTGTGTGGCATGATCAATAACAGTCAAAACAAGCTTTTCTTGTAACTCCTTTCATAATAGTGATCACTAGTAGTTGTAAATCCTTGCTTCAAGCCATGATAAATGAGCTACCCATATGGTTCTAAGAACTTTCATATGAGCAACTGAGAAACTTTAAATACGTTCTATTTGAAAGCTCACTGCCTTTGCTGAATATCCTTAGCAATAAGCAGGGGTTGAAGGTTTCTGAAGCAACAGAGGCAAACTGTAGAAATGTTCACATCTCAAATGCTATCAATTTGCACCTTCCCTTAGCATATGCCATAAGGACAAGCGGCAAAGAAAGATGCTAATTCAGCATTCCACATTCGTTTTTCGGATAATTTTTTGCCCCTTTTTCAGATTATACCATAGCAACTTGTGGAAATGTGTACAGTCATAGTATAACAAGGTAAGTATTAAAGTGTGCCTATAGTCTTCATTTCTTTTTTTCATCCCTGATAGGCAGATTTTATTTTAGTGAATTCCAGCTTCAAATGTGTCTCTACAATGCAGAAATGCATATGTGAAAGAAATTGTACAAACCTGAGGAAGGTATTCCAAAGCTCAGATCTCCAGTTGCATGCACACAGACTGTATCCTGACCTTCAAATGAAAACACAGGGCTGCTACTATGATCCTGCTCTGTCTTCTATGCACAATCATATTCTATGAATGCTAACCATGTCCAGAGCTTCAAACCATAGTTTCAACCCAATATAAGGAGTGGGTGAGCTTCTCATTGGCTAAATCCCCTTGCAGTTTGAATGCTTATCAATAGACATGGTTTCAAAGGGCACTTTGGTCACATTCACACCATATATTTAAAGCACCTGCACAGAATGCTTCTTTGGGGGAAGCCATGTGCTTAAATGTGCTTTAAAGTATGGTGTGGATGTGCCTTAAGGAAAAATGGGGCTATAGAAAAAACAAGCAGGATGGATATAAACTTTTCTCCCTCCCTCCCTCCACATATGCTCCTAGGGCCACAGTCATTGCCATACGTTAATGGTGAGTCAGCTGATTTGCATCCTGCCATTATAATGGAAAATGGAGGGGGAGTAGGTTCTACAGTTTATGGTTACTTAACAAATGGCTCAATGGATTGACTTGAAACTTGGCAGTGTAAGAGAGACATCTGTTTGAGGGCTGTCCATGCTGAATTTGGAGTAGAAAGGATAAGAAATGGCTTGTTTTGAACAATCTTTTCTTCCATAGATTTTACAGGGGTGGTTGGGGAGGGCATCTCAGTTTGTACTGCATCTTTAGGAAAGTGTTATGTTAGGTCAAGGGAAAGGTCTAGTATGTGCCTTTACCTATGAATTGTGTAACCTGTTTTAGTATTTATTAAAAAGTCATATTTTGTGACCAATTGTAGCCACTAGGATTCCATAAAGGTGTGTGTTGCACATGTTTAGTATGAACCTATTGTGAGAGAAGGTTAAGTGGACAAGAGGGATGAATGGATGGAATGTCAGGTAGTGAGAGTCAGGCAAAGAATGGCAACTGGAAAATGCTAAGTGTGAATGTGTGAGATACTGAAAAGGGAGAAAGGAGATTGTATATATTCTACAGCCATGAAAGTGGCTGTAGAATATAGCCAGCATGGATTCCTCACATTCCACCATGTTAAATTGAAAATACCCCATGCCATTCTGATGCTTCCCATTATCTTATTTCAAAACAAAATCTTACAAAACCTTTAGTCCTGAACTCAAAAATACTTGCTTAACAACCCTCTAAGTTTTCAGGGCAATACACTCAGAGAGAACCCAGACTTTAAAGTCTGACACACAAGGCAAAAATCCAGGCCTCTGTTAGACTTCTTTCTGTCAGTGGTCTCATAATTTGTTGAAATTAATTAAAAATCAGCCATGTTCACAGAGTACCTGTAATCCTATTAGTGATCTTGCACCATACTCTGGCCTTTATCTTCTGGAGATTAAAAGTTAAAAAAAAATGCATGGCTGATTTTTAATTAATTTAAGAAAATTAACATTGGAGTCTATGATAAGGGCAGGTATGCTCAGTAAGAGCCAACTGTCAGTGTTCTGACTAATCAAGAGGCCACATGCACACCAGACATTCCATTTTAAACAGTCATGACTTCCTTCAAAGAATTGTGGGAAGTGTAGTTTGTGAAGGGTGCTGAAAGTTGTGAGGAGACTCCTATTCATCTGACAGAGCTCCAGTCAGCCCCTCTTCCTAGAGAATTCTGGTAATTGTAAGTCTGTGAGACGAATAGGGGATGTGTCATTGACCAATAAAAAGGCTATGAATTTAACAAAAATAAAGTTGACATTGTTTTATTGGGTGAATAATTAGATAAATATTATTTTCTAGCTTAAATTCTCTGTAGAAACAGTTGTAACAAAAGAAAGAAGCAAAGTTAGAACACCAACAAACACACAAAAATGTAATTCACTATCTTTGGAGATGTAGTCCTGATTGCACATATTGCCTCCACTCACCATATACTCAGAGGCACATGTTACCAAATTCTTCCAAGCTACACAGAAAGTGGATTGGACTGTACAAGACCAACCCAAATTGTGTTTGCATTTTTACAAATCTGTAGGGCAGAACAATATCTCAGTGAGGAGGTTAGGTCTCCTGCTCCCCTGGTGCATTCACTATAGCTGCCTAATTTCCCTGCTTTATATATATATGAAAATACATTCATTCATTTTTTTTAAATTGTATTTACTGGGTCACATTATAGGGATCAGATCTTAATATACATATTTTATACATTGTCTTGTTTGGAACCCACCCAGGGATTATTTATTGATAGGTCAGACCAAATCAAGTTAAAAAGCCTGTATATGTGTAAATGAACTCAAATACTGCAAAACACTGTAAATGTCTAGTGCCATCCTTCCAAAAGAAGCCATCCTGGTATGTGCTGTGCCCTTGGGACTTCTTACTACCTGGGAAAGTGGGGCAAATGTAAAAATATATATGAACAAAATAAGATTCAGATTCAGATTGTCCTGCAA
This sequence comes from Rhineura floridana, assembly GCF_030035675.1. Taxonomy (NCBI): domain Eukaryota; kingdom Metazoa; phylum Chordata; class Lepidosauria; order Squamata; family Rhineuridae; genus Rhineura; species Rhineura floridana. Next base: position 92,600,781 of record NC_084480.1, read on the forward strand.
ACTCAGGGCAGCTACTTCTGATAAACAAATTAATCTTTCCTTGAAGAGCAGTCAAAAGCCACTCACCTACTTTATACAGCTGTGCACCTCTCCAGTTCTAGAGACCACAGCCACAAGAGTAGATGGGTGGAGATGTTTGAGCTAGGAGGCAATTTTGGATCTGTAATCACTTTCGCTAGTGATAAGGTGGAGAACCCCATTCCACAACATGCATGAAAAAAATCCAACTGAAACCGCTAAAAAATGAGTAAGGACCATTTGCTGGAGGATTATTCGGTTTCAGAAAAGCATTTGGTCTACAGTTTTAGTTTCAGCAGCACACTCTTCATGTCAATGTGTGTGTGTGTTTAATCACATTAAACGTGAGAAGAAAAAGAGGGAAAGTATGGAAAATGTTTATTTGCTTTGTCTCAGTAGTTGCATTTGAATGGGTAAGACAAGGCATACCACCTGGTGCGGGAGAGTAGTGAGCAGTGAGTATACAACCAAGTAGCAGGGCCACTTGCTTGTTAGAGGTCGAAACTTCCTACCTGAGTCATACCCTTACTAAGCCAGCAGTGAGACTAGTTTCCAAATACCTAGGGCTTAATGGAAGTCATCATCCCAGCTGGGCTGGTTCGATGAATAAAGAGCATTGCCTAGACAATTAAGAACAGGGGCCATTCTCCTTATTTTAATATTTATTATTAAAAATTATTATACAGCCAGTGTGAATTTTTCACATTCCACAGTGTTAAATTGAAAATACCCCCATGGCGTTCTGCTGCTTCCCATAAACACATTTCAAAACAAAACCTTACAAAACTTATACTCCTGAACTCAGGAATGCTTGCTTAACAACCCTCTAAGTTTTCATGGTGATACGCACAACAGTCAGAGAGAATCGAGAATTCAAAGTGTAAAATGAGGAAAAAAATCCAGACCACTCTTGGATTTTTTTCTGTTAGTGGTCTCATAATTTGTTGAAATTAATTAAAAACCAGCCATGATCACAGAGTACCTGTAATCCTATTACTACCCTTGCCCCATACTCTGACCTTCATCATCTGAAGTTGAAAAGTTGAAAAAATGCATGGTTGATTTTAAATTAATTTAAGAATTTTAACATAAAAGTATTATGTCAGGCATGCTCAGTAATAAGTAACTGTCAGTGTTCTAAAAGTCAGACTCACAGCTGCTGGGCTTGCCTAATCAGGAGGCCACTACTACACCAGACCTTTATTTCACTTGATACAGTCATGGGTTCCCCCAAAGAATCCTGAGAAGTGTAGTTTGTGAAGGATGCTGAGAGTTGTTAGGAGATTCCTATTCCCCTCACAGAGCTCCAATGGCCAGAGTTGGGGACTGTAGCATCGGGGAAGCCACAAATGTCTAAAGTGAAATAAAGGCCTGGTGTGGATATGGTCAGGTACAGCTTTAGTTTAAATTTAGGTGTAGACTATATATGCCTGCTGTAGAATAAAAACGTGGGGAAAACCTTGAAAAGCTTGCTTAACAACCCTCTAAATTTTCATGGCGATACACAAAACAGTCAGAGAGAATTGAGAGGTCAAAGTGCACAGCAAGAGGGGAAAAAAACAGAGCCCTTTTGGACCTTTTTCTGTCAGAGTTCTCATAATCTGTTGACGTTCATTAAAAATCAGCCATGTTCACAAAAAGGTAACGGTAAAGGTGTCGTTGTAGTGCAAGTCGTTTCCAACTCTTAGGGTGACGTCTTGTGACGTTTACTAGGCAGACCATATATATGGGGTGGGATTGCCAGTTCCTTCCCCGGCCTTTCTTTACCCCCCAGCATATGCCAGGTACTCATTTTACCGACCATGGATGGATGGAAGGCTCAGTGGACCTCGACCCCTTTTACCGGAGATTCAACTTCCTCCTTCCGTTGGAATCAAACTCCAGCCATGAGCAGAGCTGTGGCTGTGTTACCGCCGCTTACCACTCTGTGCCACGGAGGGAGGTTGCCATGTTCACAGTGTACCTGTAATCCTATTACTGACCTTGCCCCCATACTATGACCTTCATCTTCTTCAGTTTAAAAGTTAAAAAAAATGCCAGACTGATTTTTAATTAATTTAAGAAAGTTTGGCTGGAACTCAATGATAATGTTGGGCATGCTCAGTAAGAACCACCTGTCAGTATTCTAAAAGCCAGACTCACAGTCGCTGGGCTTGGCTAATCAGAGGGCCACAACCAAGACTGACTATGACATGATTGCACGGGAGTAAATACCATTGAACTCTATAAGCATGCAAATGATCAAACTTGCCCTCCCCTCCCCCTCCTTTGCCCCCCTGCAATCCACTCCCTTTCCCCCTCCCCTCCTCCCCCATGGTCAGTCTTACCTATCCAGTTTTACCTAACCATGACTGCATAGGAATAAATCCCATTGAACTGAATAAGCATGCAGAAGTTCAGACCTGCCTTTCCCCTCCTTCCCGTTTCCTCTCTCTTCCTCCTCCAGTCCCCTCTTCCTTCTTCCCTGCCTACTCCAGCCCTCCCTTCCTCCCCCTGTCAGTTTCACCTATCCTAAGCATGATTCCATGGGAGTAAATCCCACTGAACTCAATAAACATGCAAATGATCAAACCTGCCCTTCTCCTCCCCTCCACCTCCTATCTGCTCCCCTCCTCCCCTCTGCTCTTCCTCCCCTCCCTCCTCCTCCTCCTCCCCCCCTCCCCATCCCCTGTAGTCAGTTTCACCTATCCTAAGCATGATTGCAGGGGAGTAAATCCCACTGAACTCAGTAAGCATGCAAATGATCAATCCATTCTCAGCAAACTTTGACATGATCCCATTTCTTACATCCCAGATTAAAAAACAGAGAAATTCACTAATAGGCAAAAAACCTTGTGGTTTAAGAACATGCCTACAGCCAAGAGATATTTCTATCAAACTTTAAAAAGCAGGGAAATTGGGCAGCTATAGTGAATGCACCAGGAGAGCAGGAGACCTGACCTCCTCTCTGAGATATTGGACTTCCCTACAAATTGGTCAAAATGCGAACACCATTTGGGTTGGTCTTTCACAGTCCAATCCATTTTCTGTGTACCTTGGAAGAATTTGGTAGCATGCGCCTCTGAGCATATGGTGAGTGGTGGCAATACATGCAATCAGCCCAAAGAACAGAAAGAAGACATGTGCTGTGCTGATCATGTTTTAGCAGGGATGAAGCAACATTATTAAGGCAGTTGATATAGTTCAGATGGTCACTTTAAATATGTCTGATTTACTTTGCAAATTTAGTGAAGTTTCCTATAGGAAATCATTTTCTGTGAATATGTGAAGTACAGCAACACTAAAAAAAACCTCCAAAACTAATTGTGGAATAATGGCACTGACAGTTCTGCAGAATAGTCTCCAGTGGACATCAGGACTGTCTCAATTTGCACAAGATAAAACAGTGGGAGGTAAAATATAGCAAAATTCTAGGTGTGCTCTATGTGTTTAACTGACCGTGCCCACCTTGCCTTAAATGAAGTGGTTTAAACATAGCAGGCTGAAAACATGCATCCTCTTTTTTCCAACAGCTAGAGTCATTGCTGAAGTAGCAACATATTATAATCAGTCTGGTTTTACATCAAACTGCAGTTTCAGATTCAACTGTTAATGCACCCGAAATAGAAATAGAACATAACCTCCAATTTGAAACACAAAAGGCTGTCTTCACCATCATATGACATTGACCAATAAAAAGGCTTTGAAATTAATAAAAATAATTTTTACACAGATTTCTAGGATGAATAATGATGAAATATAATTTTCTAGATTAGATTCTCTGTAAATACAGTAGTAACACAGGAAAGAAGCAAAGTAAGAAGAACACCAACAAACACACAAAAATATAATTCTCCATCTTTGGAGATGGCAGGAGTTGCCACCACTCACCATATGCTCAGAGGCATAGGTTACCAAATTCTTCCAAGCTACACAACAAGTGGATTGGACTGTGAAAGACCAACCCAAATTGTGTTCACATTTTGACAAATTTGTAAGGCAGTACAATATCTCTGAGGAGGTCAGGTCTCCTGCTCCCCTGGTGCATTCACTATAGCTGCCCAATTTCCCTGCTTTTTAAAGTTTGATAGAAATATCTGTGAGCCATAGGTACGTTCTTAAACAGCAAGGTTTTTTGCCTATATTAATAAAATAGAATGGATCAAAATGTCAAAAGTAAGGATGGATCAAAAGTCAAGTCCATATGAATAAAATTAATTAATTTGTTTCCCTTTTCCACATCTAGCTTGCAGGCAGTCAGCAGATAGACTGACAGTTAGTTCAAAACAAAACAAAACGCACTTTACTACAGCTTCTTCTTTTTCCCTTTTTTCCTTTTCCTTCACGTTGACTCTCTGATCTTCAAGTGTGGAATGTTCCCTCTACGAGCCACAGTGTGGAAAAGCAATGCAGCACTGTTTAGTTTCCAAACAAAAGTCAAAACATTCTTTAATCCTGAAATCTTTGTGAGAAATACCTTTTAGTTGAGTTCCCTAGGCCTTGTTGGATCCAATATGACTGCACTGCTGCTTGCTTCAGTCTAGCTGGATACAGGGTGGTCAGTCTCCTGTAGGATCTGTCACATGCTTTTTTGAGGCAATTCTCCCAGTCTGTCTCTAGCCCCAGGAATAAGTGTTGGAACAAAAACAGTATTCCAGTTTCTCAAGAGTTTTCTTCTCCTGTGTAGGAGGCTTCCATTTTTCTGCCTCTTTCTCAGGGCATTTTAGAATTTTGGTGGGTATACGATTTTGAGCTTACCTTATTGTTGCAAAGTGACTGATGATGGTGGTGGATGTGTTTTTCTTTCCACTAAACGTTTATCCAGCACTCTGCAACCTCCCTGGCTGCCAACACTTTCTGACTCAAAAAAACAAACAAACTCATGGGAGAAGTTGTCTTCCCCTGGGCTTTAATTGAAGTGTGGGCTTCAGAGTGTGGGCTTCAGGAAGGCTTCAGAGTACAGAGCTTTGATGAGCTGATTTCTAGAATGAAAGGATATCCATAAACACCCCTTGGCCTCCTCAACAGTAAGGCAAGGTCAACAAAAACTTGCATATCACTCATGAAAAGTTCACTTCAATTTTTTCTCACCTTTGATCATTTTGAAATACAAGTTCTTTTCTCATTAATTAATGGAGAATGGCTTAAAAGTGTAGGTGAAAATTTTGGCTGAGCACTACCAGGAATGCTTGCTTTAGAGAGACAGTATGTTCCTAGAAGCTGATAAGCCAGAATAATGTAAAATGGATTTTTATGAAAGTAGCCATAGAAAACTATGAAACCAAACACCTCTCCACACACAAACCCCTATGAAATTGCATGCTGTTTTCACTACTGCAGTCCATTTTGCCACACATATGTTCAACTCTTCCTGTTCTTTGTCCCCCAGAGTTTTCAATCAGCCTGCCTATGATCTTATCTGAACATACAGGGCTCATCTACATGGTGGTTTAGTGTGTGTTTGGTGCTACTCACATCCCCTTTTAATTCACATGGGTCACATGATGTTACTGGCAAACAGAAGCTATCATGTAGTTTCTCCCCTATAAATCCGTACTAACCCAATCCTCTGATAATATGAAAAGGGAAGGAAAAAAGTCTTCACTCCATATCTTGCAGACTCTTTGCTCCAATGCTTTTAGGTGGATGTGTCAATCATTCCTCTCCCCAAGCCCACCCCCTCCTCCTCCCTTCTTTCATTTCATTTCCTGCGGGCTGGAAAACAACTGCTCTCCTCCATTCTGCAAGCTTTTTTTATGTTGCTGCAAACGGTGCCTTATTTTTCGTCCCCCCTAATTTGTGTGCAAAAGCATAACACTGCTCAAACAAATATTTGTATTTCAGATGTATTGTGCCAGTGAAAATACAAATAGTTGCACTTCCAGGTAGTTTTTTTTTAAAAAAAATGAAACTAACTGGAAGCACAAACTGAGCATGCTGGGTTGCCAAGTAACCAGAGGGAGTGGAAACCTTAAAATAGAGGGTGTAGTCATTAGGAAACGGTGTGATTGATCCTTCCCCTCAGTGTGAACAGAAAATGTGTTTGCAGCTGGCATTGAGCCCTTACTGTAGACGGTACAAATAGAAAACAGAGGTGAAAACAGTGTCTTTAGTATGAAGTAATGCTCCCATGTGGATAAGCCCATAGTTATAAGCATACACCTATTTCTTGCCTTCATTATCTATCTTCCTACTACAAGATATCCAGTAGTCAATATCAGATCAAACTCATTAACAGAAGTATGTATTTCTGTGAACAATAAAACACTTCCTCTCCATCTATTTGACCACACAAAGCTCTTTTGGGACTGACACTGATACATTTCCCAGTGCATTTCAAACATGTTTTAAATATATTGTTTTCATTGTGGATGGCAATGGCTTGTCTCCTAGTCTAGGAAAATATTCAGTTTTAGAAATTCATCAGGTTTTCATACCAGGTTGCTAAATAGTTTATAGTTTGTTAATCGTGCTGTTATAATCCTTCCATCTTGACTGAAGGTGTGTGGACTGTGCGATGCAACTAATTATGCTAGATAGCTGCTCATAGAATGAGAAAAGAGGTTATTATGGTGAAGCAATGCAGCCTAGTGGGAACACTGGTTAAAGTTTCACTTTGTGATTTTGTCAAGCCAGCTTCCTGGAATTATTTAACTACCATCCAGTCAGTACCAGAAGACACTATTTCTGTGTAGCCAGCTATGTAATGCCAGTGTTTCGTTGGAACATTTGATAAATATGGACATTTAGGGCTTACAAGAGCACAGGCAGTACACAGAAGGCAGAACCTATACAAGGAATATCAAGTTAGCAACACTGCTGCAGGACTTCTGTAGCGAGGACTTTAACACAATGATGAAAGCAAGTCTTGCACAGCAATGAGAGGAAAAGGTCAGCCAGATAATCCAGATAAATCCTGTGAATTATTGCTATCTACTCTGGAGTTAAGACCATTAAATGCAATTTAGAAGATAAACTGTTCCCATTTGAAAACACAGGCATCTAAGCAGTGAGTGATAGGCAGTATCTGTGCATCTTTGAGGACATGATCTCAAGGCCTTAGATGACATTCCCAATGCAATGAATCCAACGACCTTTTCAAAATGCCTGCCTGTTTCTTATACTTTGTTAGGCAACTGAGGAGGCCTCTCTGGACAATGATAGGAAGTGAATAGGATGGTCATGGACATTTTGTGAAATCCTGTGCATGCATTTTATCTATAATGCTTAAATGCTGTTCAGTCTGAGGGTGTCTCCATTGATCTGAGATGAGGAAACTGCTGAGGTGAATAATAACTTCAGTGGAAGCTAGGTTTTCCTAACATCTTCATTTATTGCATGAATGCATCTTTCCATTAAACTCTCCTATTTTCACTTTTTCACAAAACTCTGAATATCATACACCACCTTTAAGTTAGCATTTTTGAGGTTAATGCCAGCTAATTCTTATTAACCAATATAGATTGATTAGATTCCCATATAGGTTTGGGAGCAAAGATCCATCCCAAGTACAGATGTTCAGCTTAATATTTTAATATATCATCAAGGATTTACAACTCCCCCTAAATGTAATTGTGTCGATGGCAAAACAAACATTTAAGGAATATGTAGGTGTAGTACTTTGTAGTCCTACAAAGTATTATGGGCTGCTGTTAATGCTGAACATGCTGTCATCTGTGCAAACTTGTCTCCTCAGTAATAGGTGATAATATTTGAATCCCACTGTTCATTAATCTTATTGGATTATTCCAAACACTTATTCAAATGACAGTGAATGTGTGGAACTGTCCTCACTGCCAAACTCTACAAGTGCTGAGTATCAAATAGTTCAGAGGAAGCTTATGTGCATACATGTCATACATGATGAAAGCTGGATGACCGGGAGCAAAGATAATGGATGTGATCCCTGCTCCCGACCTTACTTATGTTCATTATTCAGCTTCTTAAAACTGTTGATATTTAGCATATAAGGCATTGCCACCACACCAAAGAAGACTCGTGACACAGACATGGAATGTTATATTTATTTAAATATAACAAATATTAAACTTCAGCCAATTTCATCCAATTAACCAGATTGGAACTACTTCGGGAAGGTGAGGCTAAACTTAGCTGGTAGGGAGAATTCCCTCCAGTCCACTGGGCATGTCAATCACCGCTGACTGTGACTCCCCAGCCATGAATTTTGGAGAACTTGTCCCTCCTTGCTGGTAGAGCCAAGTATATGGTTCTAACCTCCGCAACCTGGCCCGCTGTACAGACGTTCACCATGATGCCCAAGTTGGTCCCACAAGGACACCCCCCAGATCCCCACCAGTCATTGTGTACTGGTAGTTCCCTAGAGAGTGCCCTTTATGAAAATGCCACAGTCTCCCGCTTTTACCCCCACCTTCCTCACCTGCCTGAAGTCCATGCCATCCAAAGCAAGCAAACACAACCCCCCCGAAGGCCAATTGAATCAACCCAAGCAGTATGGAGTAGGCAAAATGAAAGGGAATATGAAATCAGAGTCCCCCCAAAAAATTCCTACTCAGCCCCGTCTGGAGATTGGGCAAGAGCCCCACCTGACCTTCCCCCCAACCCTTCGGGAATATTCCCGAGCCTTCTTGGAATAGGGGGTAGCGGCAAACATGCCCCCACTCAAGGCGGGAACACCATTGTTCCAAGAGCCTAACTACATGTTCTGTTATTCATGCTTTTTAAACAAATGTGCTTAGACAGACCATTAATATTTTGAAGAAAAAGCAATCACAGGTCCTCCATTTGAAACATGTTCCCAATCCAGATCAAGGCCCAGTGCTAGTTTCCTGCATAAAATTATCCATTGTGATTTGTCCCCAAACACTTTGTTTATTGCAAACAGCATCTTGTTTGGGGTGGGTGGGCAGGGAATTAGCTGGGTGTGCTTATATGCAGGAAATTGTGTGGGACCTAAATAAGATTGGTAGCATCTTCCAGATCATGGCTACCTAGATAACTTTTTCTTCAAAATCAGCCTGCCTGCCTGGTATTTATCATCATCATCATCATGCTGAGCATTTAAGATAATCTGAAGTTAGGCTCTTATATAACCAACTCTCCAAGGTTTCTAACAACCTCACTCATGTGGACCTCTTATGTATGAGCAGCAGCTAGCACAAAGGGTTCCCTTTTCGGATAACTGTGCTCAACATGCAAAGATTAGAAGTGGTGTGGTGATGGGGACACAGCATCAAGAGTGGGACTAGAACCACACCCCCATTCCTGCTGCTACATATCAGTGTCCTACATGTGAATAAATAGGATTTTAGTACAGTTTTTCAGTGGGAAGTTCATGTTACCTGGAACAATTCTTTATGAGATGTCTAGGTAAAGTATGGGTTAATATCCATGGCCCTCTGAAATCAGCCAAAATAATCCTGATCTGTCTAGTGCAATAATATTTCCACTTTATGCATCACAGAGAAAACGCACAAACATCTTCAAGTGTCAGGCTTCTGTGATCCCAAAGTTCTCTTGCATTTTTCTCTTTGCCTTTCTCCAGATTTTAGTCCCTCTAACTAGCCTTAGGGCTGTGTGCCAAGTCCATGCTCCAGCATTTAAGAACAGATGAAGACCAGCTGAGAAACAGCTGTGTTTTTTTGGGGAATAATCCCTTTGAACATCAATTATCACTCCCAATCTGTGTACCTGGCTGAGTTTAGTTCTACTGTGGTGAATTAGTATGACTTCTGGAGACTCTGGCCTTGTGCCGCCATATTAATGATGGAGTCCATGCATCATGCTGCCTCTTACCCAAATAATTCAGGGCACCAGCATCTTGTCAGAAATCCATGGATGTTTTAATATATATCTTCTTTTATATTTTGAAAAGCAAATAGTCTCAGAATCTGCTTGAAATGTAAAGGATTTGGATCTGGACAATGGGTTTATGTAGCATATTAGCAGTTTTGGATTATCTAGAATCCTTGGATAATTCTAGGTTCTCATATAATAGATTTGTGTCCACATGATAAAGATTCGCCTTTTTGCTCTGCCCTGGACATTGATCGTTGATAACTTTGGGCAGGTCACTGTCAAACAGGAATAAATATTGACTTATTTATTCACAGGGTTGTTGCAAGGACAATAAGATGGCCTATAAAAGACATTGTGTTAGCCATGTGCTGCAAAAATGATAAAAGTTAGTATTTGAGCAAATGTTTAATAATAATAATAATAATTCATTCCATTGATTTATTTTACAATGCGTGTGTTATACTTGGGGGAATGTCTGCTGTTGGCAGTTTGAATTATACAGTAACTGCATAGAGGCTAAGCAGTTGCTCTAGTTTACTTTCCATTCTGTTTGTTAGCACTTCTCAATTAGTTTAGGTAAAAAATCAGAAGAAGCTCTGCCTTCAAGCTTATACGTTTTCAGCCCCTTTCTGTTCAGCATTCCGAGAATGCTTACATTGGCAGTGAAGATAAAACTGTGTTGACTATGGCAATAAACAATACAATGCTGGACTTCAGACAGAATCGTTTGAGTACATGGAAACACTGGAGCCATATTCTAAGGCAAATTATTGTTATTGTTTGTTCTGTGTGGCTGTTTTTCTGGTTATTTTTGTGGTTTTAATTTTTGGTTATTTTTGTGGTTCCCTATCTGCCTCATGGCCCCAATTTCTGGGCTCCAAGGATGGCCAATCTGCCCCGTCCTGAAGATGGGACAATCCACTCTGGCCCAGACCCATCCCCAAAATTAGGCAGGAGGCAGGGCTAAGGTTTTTTTTAATTAAAAATATGATCCATGCTACATTTCCTTCTCCCCTCCCTTCCCTCCAACTGAGAACACGCAGGTACATCCAGCAAAGGATGGAATCATTTCGCTTACCAACTGGACAATTCCATCCTGAGTGTTGTCAGTCGCTGCTTCTTCGCAAGCAGTTTCTCTGCATGCAGGGAAGCCACCTGCAGATGAGCAGTGACTGGCACCACACAGAATGAATCCTACTACTTATCAGCTGATAAGCAAGAGGATTCCCTACTGCAGGATGTTGCTGCTTTGCATGCAGGGAAGCCATTCATGAAGGGGATTTGGTGTGCAGGGCTTGGGGAGGCCTGGTAGGAAGGAGGAGAGATTGGGCAGAAAAGGCAAGCACTTACCTTCTCCTGTGAAGAGGTATTTCTTGTCTGACCTTCTCATTCCTGCCCATGCCTGCCTCTTCTTCCTGCCCTGTACCACACCCCCTATCCGGAACTATCTCAACCCGACTCTGCCGAGGCTCAAATGTCTCCAAACATGCCCAGTTCGGCTCAGGCCTCGGCCAAATATGGAGCACAACCCTAGTTTTAATATACAAATGATAAATAAATACATAAAGAAACACACAAACAAAATTGAAGTTGCAGACTAGCAATTATCTAGATTTGTTACTGTTTGGAAGCAAAAGACTTGTGCCTTGTCATAGACGTTGATGGAACCTCAAAAGACAGATGAGAATAGTCTGCAGGAACTGAGTACATTGCTACAGACACATGTAAGTCTGTAGCCTTCAACTGTGGTACAACCCTTCAAGTTCAGCAGCTGGCAGCAGCAGCTGGGTGCAAGAATGTCTGGTTTTATAGTGGTAATCTGGATGCTGCATGCATGCTTCTGGCAGGCATATTTGTTAAGGCAATAACTCTACTGGTTAGGTGGTGGTAGTGAGGAAGAACTTGATTTTTTAAAAGCAGCAGACATTGATTTAGCCATAGAAAGGGCATCCCACCAAATTCAGTAGTTGCAGATGAGCGCAGGAAAGGATGTGGAAGGCTGCATCGACTGGGAGCATATTGTACAGAGGTGCAGAATCTTTTTCAGCCTAAGGACCACATTCCCTTCTAGGCAACCTTTCAACCTCATCATCATCATTTATTTTCATGCCACATTTCCATAGTTCAGCTATGCTCAAGGTAGCTTACAACATCAAAAAATTATGTAGTTCACTAAAAGTTACAAAGATATGACCATATTTAAGTATCGTAAAAATAAATGAAAACAACTCAAGAAATATACATAAAACTCAAACAATCCCGACATACTTCACGTCTAACAATAAAAATACAAAAACATGATACCAATATTAAATCTTAACCCCCAACCAAAACGCCTAAATACCCTACCCCAGGAGTCTCTAGACATCCTGAGCAGCAAGGCTTGCAGGAATCTCAGGTAAGTCGGGGCTCCTTCAGCAGCACCTGTAGCTTTTACAGCTGGAGCCAGTCAGGACTCTGTCCTCCCAAGCCATGGGAAAATAGGCCAGCAAAGCCCACAGCAGCTCTTGCAGGACTCGCAGGTAAGACGGTCTGTGCCAGTGGTGGCAGGTCCAGAGGCAAAGGTAGGTAGGACAATGACTGTAAATTTTACCATTGTACAGTAGGCTAGTTTCTGTTGGTCAGTGAAGCATGCTGTGAGACTCACAGACAGGGTTTTTAGCAGAGAGAGTGAAACCTGAAGCAGAAGGGTTAAGCTGTGAGAACAGAGCGCCAGGTTTGCCAAGGTCAGAAGCTGGCTGGGAAGTAGATAAGGGAACATCTTGTTGAGGCTCAGAGTGGGGGAAAAAATGTCTGTGAAGAGAACTGTGTCTAATGTCTTTGCCTAGTAAAGACTCTTACAAGAAACTTGCCTGGCCTGGCTTATTTCCTGTTCTATGCAACTCTCGGATTCCATCCTTGTATGATCTATACTCGCACACATGCAACAGGGGTTATGGGCCCAGCTTATCATACATGGTAGCGGGTTCGAGAGCTGTTGACGTGGCGTTGGTGCAGAGAGAAACAAAGTGCAAGTGAGAGGCAAGTAAGAGTGGGCAACATGGCTGTAAACCTGTCTTCCGGGATGCTGATGGAGAGACTGAGTGCTGTAAACTACTCCAGCTGGAAATGGAGAAGAGAGCAGTTCTGATTAAAGAAGAGTTGAATGATGTTGTGGAAACCCCCCCTCCGGCAGCTCCTTCAGCAGCGTGGCTGAAGAAAGACGAGAAAGCGAAGGCTTTTATTACTCTGGGGCTGTCTGATTCTCAACTGTTGCTGGTGAGTAATGAGCCAACAGCTAATCAGATGTGGGAAAAGCTAAGAGCCGCTCATGTACAGCAAACTGCGGGGAGCAGGCTGTGCTTAGCACGGAAACTTTATCAGATGCGTTTTACAGAAGAAGTGACTATGACAGAGCATCTGGCTGAATTTCGGAGATTAAATGCTGAGCTGCAAGATAGAGGAGTGCAGCATAGTGACATTCAGATGGTCTATATCCTGTTATCTTCATTTGATCAAAAATGGGATGTGCTGGTCTCGAGTCTGGAAACTTTACCTGACGGACATCTGAATTTGGACTTTGTAGAACAGAAACTTCAACAAGAGTGGAACAGAAGACAAGAGAATAAGAAAACAGAGACTGTGGATGTACAACAACAAAATCAGAGAAGCAGGGAAGAGACTAAAATATGTTATTTTTGTGGGTCACGTGGACATATACAGAGACATTGTTTAAAGAAGAGGAATAACAGGGGCTTTGAAAGTCAGAGAACAAGCTTGAACTTTGTTAATAAGGAGGACAATAAACCCATTAACTCTAAGTGGCTTCTTGACAGTGGAGCGTCTAATTGCCTAATCACAGACTCTAGTTTATTTTACACTTCAAAGCCGACGCAGCAGAAGCCTTATCTGGCTGACGGATCGACTCAGGACTTGATTGCAACAGGCACGCTCAAGTTGGGTAATTTGGAAACTATTTTAACAGATGTATTATTAGTTTCTGGTTTAAAATATAACATTCTATCAGTAAGAAAATTGGCTCAAATAGGTTGTAAAGTTACATTTGAAGGGGATAGATGTTTTGTGAGAAAAGATGGTGAAATATGCATGCAAGGGAAATTACAGAACAAAATGTTTATGGTTGAGTGCAATCTTGATAAACACACGTGTGCTTGGATAGAAGGTAATAAAGAGAAACATGATAATTGTTTCCATGCATGGCACAGAAAACTGGCACACGCACATTTTGAAAAGATACAAAACACACCAAAACATAGTCAAGATTTGAAATTAACACATTGTGAGCATGTGGATGAGTGTGAAGTATGCTATAAAACAAAAATGACTGTGACTCCGGTAAATAAGAGATGTGAAAGCACAACCACTGAACCCTATCAGCTCATACATGTGGATTTGGCTGGACCTTTTCAGTGCTCAAAAGGTGGAGCAAGGTTTTATTTAGTGATTGTGGATGATTTCTCCAGATTTACACATGTGTTCTTATTGAAAAAGAAAAGTGATGCAGAAGAGAAATTAAAGGCATTTATACAGAGAACAGAAACACAATATGGGGTTGTTATCAAGAATATCAGATCAGATAGAGGTGGAGAATTTACCAGTAATTCATTTAAAACATATTTGGAAAAGAAGGGAATAATACAAAGTCTCACTGCTCCCTTCAGCCCATCCTCCAACGGAACGGCAGAGAGGAGGAACCGGTCATTGCAGGATTCCATGAGAGCCATGATAGCAGATGCTGATATGAATAACACTTATTGGGGTGAATGTATTCTGTACACTGTTTATATTCAGTACCGCCTTATGCACAGAACAATAGGCATGTCTCCCTATGAGAAACTGACGGGAAGAAAACGCAGGGTGAAACACATAGAACGTTTTGGGGCAAAATGCTGGGTACATGTTGCAAAACAGTCAAGAGCTCAAGCAGGACGCATTTTGGGATTTCAGAATTCATACTATAGAGTTTGGTTGCCTGAGAAACAACAAGTAGTGTTAAGCAGAAGCATAAAGGTGATAGATAAACCTTGGAGAGACAGTCAAACAGTTATCCTAGATAGTGCAAACAAGCAGGAAGCAGCTGATGTTCCTTTTGGGCAGCAAATTCCATTAAAAACTGCATTGACTGATCTAATACATGGTGGCAAACGTACTGTAAAAAGACTGAGAAGTGAAGACATGGCAATGCAAGATACAGAAATGCCAAGTACCAGTGCAGGTCCAAGTAAAATAGAGAGTGAAGAAGAAATGGAAATAGATAATGTTAGAAGGTCAGAGAGAAAAACGAAAGGTCAACCACCGCAGAGATTCACATTTAATGTTACACAACAGAATAATGAAACAGACACATATCCAGTAGAATGGGAAAAAGAAGGGCCAATAGACAAAGAAACAATGGATCTCATGTGGAAGTTTTGTGTTGAGGAATGAAATATAAATGTATTGTCAAATAAAAGTGAACAAACATGAATCTGTGAAACCTGTGTGAATAAAGAAATAAAGAAACAAGAACTGAACTGAAAATGTAAATAGAAACTGTAAGAAAACAAACCATGTACTGATATGTATTGTAATGAAAAGTTAATATTGTAGAAATGTAATAATGAAGTTTTGTAATCTGTGAATCTGTGAGTCTCAGGTGGGGGCTGTTGGTCAGTGAAGCATGCTGTGAGACTCAGACAGGGTTTTTAGCAGAGAGAGTGAAACCTGAAGCAGAAGGGTTAAGCTGTGAGAACAGAGCGCCAGGTTTGCCAAGGTCAGAAGCTGGCTGGGAAGTAGATAAGGGAACATCTTGTTGAGGCTCAGAGTGGGGGAAAAATGTCTGTGAAGAGAACTGTGTCTAATGTCTTTGCCTAGTAAAGACTCTTACAAGAAACTTGCCTGGCCTGGCTTATTTCCTGTTCTATGCAACTCTCGGATTCCATCCTTGTATGATCTATACTCGCACACATGCAACAGTTTGTACACACGCTCTTCTTTATCCTACATCCAAGCAAGCAAAAGAGATCAGACAAAGACATTCAAGGACACATTCCAGCCCAAACAGACAGGGACAGCGCAAAGCAGAGCCAGAGAGGCTGTACCTGGGGAGAGTCTCAAGGGCTAGATAGAGAGGCTTGGGGGACATATTCTGCTCCCAAGCCCGAGGTTCCTCATCCCTGATATAGTCTTCTCAGTGTTGCCAGCATCATGATCTCCAGCGAGGGGCCTCTGCCACATACAGTAGGTTGCTAGGAGCACCGCCAGCAGCAGGGCCTCACTGTCCCTGTTTTCCACGTGTATGCATTGTATGCTTGGAGAACAACTGGACAGGGCTGGTATTTTACTTGACTGCACAAATACGAGAATGCAACATCAGAACAGGTGATCAGTTCAGTTAAGTAAAGATGTAGTACAGACGAACTTATAAGATTGACATCTCTTTAAAACTCAAAACACAACAAATAAAACCACCATCACCTCTTCATTGGCTCATTTGCATCTTCAGCCAGAAAGCACACCGGCATTTGCAATGCCTCACATTATGAGGCAGCACATCTGACTGCAAGAGCAAAACAATATTGCTTGAAGTTAATTAGGAGCACAGTCAAATAATGAGTGGCACCAGTTCCAGCTTTCTATAGCTGGCTCATTTGCTTCCAGTATTGTTATGCTTGCAGGACATTGGAAGTTATCTCAGACAGACACAGTATGCTAAAAACTAAAAGTGATGAGAATGGATATGGATGGACAAACATGCATGTAAACCTGTTCCTAAAATTAAAAACAAATAGCAACCCTTCTGCCACATGGCTTCCCTCTCACCACAAGACTATTCCAATAGCTGTAAGCATAGATACTTAGCATGTTTCCAAGGCTGTTTTCTCATCCACTGGGGACAGGGGGATTTTGTTTCCTGCAGGAATATTTCTCCTAGTATTGTGAGAAAGAATCATAAAATGATGGAGCTGTCAGTCCTAATTACTTCACAATGCTGATTAACTTCTGGCAATTTTCTTTAACAAACGTAAGGTGAAGGCATTCTGCAAGAAAAGAAAAAAGATGTTTGCAGGGTTTGCTGTCCATCTTGCTCAATATTCCCAAAGGGTCCCTGTGTAGGAGAAGCATTTTTCTGCTGCACTTTTTAAAATGAATGTGATGGAATTGCTTTTTGATGATGTTCAATGTAATGCCCTTGAATAATGTCACATCTAGATATCTTCTTTGTTTGGATGGGTTTTTGGTGGATCCTTCAGATAGGCAAGTGACCAGATGCCTGTTGGACACATTACTGTTGGAATGTAGTACCCCTTTGATCTTTAATTTGTCTATATTTAATGCAAATATTCCTAGCCAAATCCTTCCTGTTTATTGGACTTTTCAAGGTGGCCTCAAATAAGGGACTATGTTAAATGGCAGCACACCCTACAGAATATCATAGGGCAAGGACCCAAAAATGGGTGTTTTCTGCTATTGTCCCTGTATAATGGAATTCTCTTCTCTCTGCCATATTTAAAGCAGCAGCCATCAGTTGTTTCAGACATCTTGTAAAGACTTTCTTTTTTCAGACTTTCCCCAACCCCGCTTCGCACCCGGGACTTACCGGGTTGCGGGGCGTGTTTGCGGCCCGGGTGAAACCTGAGCCTCCATGTCTGGAGAGGGCAAGCGCACCGGACTGGGGTGACGCAGTCACGGCGTGCTTCTAGAGGGGGCGGGGCATACGAGCTTATTTAAGCTCACGCTATCCACCCCCTCTCCCTCTTCATAATTGTGGCACCCGCCCTACCCTCCCTCTGCTGCAGTGTGATTCATTTGGTCGCCTCTGGGGCCGAGTAGGAATTTTTGGCTTGCCTGCGTTTTAGCCGGCGAGTTTCTTTTGCCTACTCCATACTGTGGTTAGCAGGAGGGGCATTCAGGGTTAGTACGGGTGTTTTTTCTGTGGTTATTAGGTTGATTTGGCTGTTTGAATTTAATACTTAATGGTCGCTTTATTGAGGAAGTGCGGGAAAGGTTGAAGGTGAAGGGCAGCTAGGTGACACCTTTAGGCACCTTTGGAGGTGATAGGCGGTTCCAGAGGCCTGCAGCTCCGGGTTTTATGGCCCGAGGGCAGGATATGGGTCGCCTTTGGGGCCAACAGGTCTCATCCACCCGGAGTTTCAGGGCACTGGGGGGCAGTGACACAGGTTGGCCTCCCTATGCACAATTGGAGTGTGGTCAGGGCAAGGGGTTGACAGATTGCACCCCTTTGCCCGACAGGGGTTTGGGTCGCCCGAATAGCTGCAAGCAGGCTTTGCCTGACTCACCAGTTGAATCCCACACTTATGTTCCCCTTTGCAGGTTCATTATCATAATATGAATTTGGTTTAATAAAGGGTTAGGGTTAGGGTTAGGGTTAGGGTTAGGGGGCCCGTTGTTTAACCCATCATATTGTGTCTGCGTCTTATTTCACCCCTGGGTCGCAATCCATACAGTTGGACCCTGTGTTATGTATTTGAATCCTCAGGATTCTTGTTTTATTTGCTTTCATGTGTGTTGAAATAATTCTTTTATGTAATGTTTTTGTTTTAATGATAAACAACTATATTTTGTGCACGGCTTACGGATTTTTAAAATATAAATCTATAAATGTTTTTCCATAGATAAATATACAAATAAACAAATAAAACAAATAATTAGCCCTGCAGGTGACAATGTAATCTGGAGTGAATGAACACATGGAAGGAGGATCACAAATGTACCCCCTGGCCCAGTTTCTGACCTTGGCACAATCATGTGATCTGTGCAGAGCCTATGCAAATTTCTCTACAGAGGGCAGAAGAATGTACAGAGACTGGGAGTAGTGATATTCTGGTCAGCCTAATTCCATCCCTTTTCAGATTTGCTGGGAGCTCATTTATAGTTCCATTTCGTCTTTATTTTTTTAAGAACACATTAAAAGTCCATACATAAATAATACATATTTATTTTGAACTCATATCTAACATAAAAACTGCATTGCAACATTCAGAGAAGTATCTAATCTGACTGGGAGATGTATTTTGATTCACAACCAAGGTTGGAAGAATCAGATTGGGATGATCCACTGTGAAAAATGGATGAATTCATGCCTCATCCCTAGGTGAGAGTGGGCTCTAAGCACTATCCTGACTCTCCCTCTACCCTTCCATTCTGCACAGAGCCAATGTCAAAACCAGCCTTTTAACCTTATAACATTTCTGTCCGTATCAGCAGCTAGTACACAGGTGCTCAAACATGGTAAATCCTAGCTATTTATGAGTTCTGCTGAATAGAAGGTGAGCAAAGGAAACTTCATGAGTGATTTAGATTTCTTATAGAAAAGGAAGAACAGCTGTCTTGCTCCTCTGTTTACGGAGGGAATGCCTGACCATTCAGAAAGATTCAAGAGGGAGAAAGGATGCAGTCTCCAATTGGTGGTATAATTAGTCATATTTGCTTTGACATTTGGGTTCTCTTTTTTTTTTTAACCCTCCTGGGTGATGGAAAGCTCTGTTTCACTACAGGCAGAGGGTTAATTTTCTAGCACCTAATGAAGGATAATTGTGTTAGCTCTCATTTTCAGGCCCACCATCAGTTTAAAGGATGTGGCCTTTTGGAAGAGCTCTTGCTAATGGTGCCTTCACCCTCCAGCATCACTGCTCTAGCAAGTTCCCAGTCATTATGACTAGACTTTGTAGATAATGAAAAATCCAAGGGTGTCCTGAGGTGATTTCTCTCATCCCCATACTTTTTCTCAAATGTTGGCAATTCTCCACTGTTCAATTCTATGACAAAATACTCTGTTTTCATACATAAACAGTTCAGTCCTATGGTCCCTCATGGCTCAGATGCACAGCCTTTCCATATCATGGGTCTGACTCTGTGGAACGCCCTCTCAGCTAAGAGATCAGACGGGGCCCCTCTGTGGTGAACTTCAGGTGGTTTATATTCCAGCAGGAATTTTAAGTTATATTATGCCTATTTATTGAACTTGTGTTTTTTACCTGTAGGTTTTGTTTGTTTTAAACACTATATTACTTAATTGATATATTGTTTTATTGATTATCCTATAAGCTGCTTTGTCTATGGTGAAAGGTGCTCAATAAATATTGGAAATAAATGCATCCTATACATGTCCACATAGAAGTACTTACTCCCATGTAAATATGTATAGAATTGTAGCCTTATTGCCATGGCAGAGAATGTTTGGTTGGATTGAATGGAATCTTTTGAATTAGTAGATAATGATGAACTGGTCATTT
The DNA here is from genome assembly GCF_030035675.1 of Rhineura floridana. Taxonomy (NCBI): domain Eukaryota; kingdom Metazoa; phylum Chordata; class Lepidosauria; order Squamata; family Rhineuridae; genus Rhineura; species Rhineura floridana. The sequence continues at coordinate 92,620,790 of NC_084480.1, forward strand.
TTTAAGTGGCCTTCAGAGTTAACACTTAATACCTTATTTATCACATTGTCTGTTAAATACTTCTGTCAAACAAAAGCAGTCAGAAAATGCTGTTCCTCTCTCTTTTTTCCCTCAGAAGGAGGTATTAGAGGAGTTTTCATCAGCTTGATTGAGAAATAATATTTTGTGCTATTATGTCGAATGCTGGTTAACAGATTTTTAAGTCAAATGGGGAAGTTTTTAAAATTAGACTGTATGTGTCAGGACGATATAACTGATCCTCCAGGAGGTGTTAAACATGACACTTTAACAGGTTTTGTGTGTTTGAGTTATGTTTGAACATGAGACAAAAATCACACAAATATTATCTGAATCACAGATGGGGAACCTGTGGCACTCCAGATGTTGTTCAATTCTAATTCTCACCAGTCCCAGCCAACATGGCCAATGGTCAGGGGTGGTGGGAGATGTAGTCCAACAGCCTCTGGAGGGCCAAAGTTTCCCCAAACCCAATCTAAATCTTTGCCCCCACACAAGGAAGACTCGTGACACCAGACTGGTATAATGTTATATTTATTAAAATATAACATCGTAAATCAAATGCAATACAGCCAATTATTCAAATATCCATCTCTTCGGGCAGGTGAGGCTAAACCTAACAATGAGGGATTACACCCTCACCTTCTAAAGGCATCTATTCACGTCATTACGTAACCCAAGAGTCAAGGACGTGTGTGAATTCCTCCCTCCTTGCTCTTGGAGCCAGCTGTGTGGTTCCCACCTCCACACCAAGGCCCCACCGTACAGGCGTTCACCCTGATGCGCAAGCAGGTCCCACAAGGACACAACCCAGATCGCCACCAGACACCAAGCCCTGATGGTTCCCTGTGGAGTGCCCCTTTTTCAGGATGCCTTAACTGCCTAATTTTAACCCCCATATACCTCATCTGCCCGAATTCTATGCCACAAGAGGGGATCAGCTTAAGCTTGGTTCCCTCCACCCAATGAAGATAACAACCCCCTTAATCCCCCCATAAGATCCTCCAAAAAAAAAAAGTCACACCCTTGCTCAGAAAGATGAACACCGTCATCACGAAACAGATGTGGGGCATGGAAACTAATCCTTTCATGAGGAATAACTACCCCACCCAAGGACAAAACTAGCTCCCTTACCTTCCTATTAACCCATTTCCTGGATCTATCTATTTTACTGGGGTGCACTGCACCCCTCCAGATCCTTCTAACAAGCATTTCGGACCATACAATTATAAGATTGGGATATACACGGATAAGCCACGTGAGATCACGCATAACTTTCAGCAGCAAATCCAACGCAGGACGCTGCGCCAAATCATTTTCTCCCAAATGAATCAACACGATGTGTGGCCTATTAGCAGAGGACATGATTTGGCAAATGGCAGGCAACAACGCATCCCATAACATGCCCCTCCGTGCATCCCACTGAACCGTAGCTGAGGCCGACAGCTGCAGCTGTGTGCCCGGAACAGAGGAGGATGCCCTCCGGTGAGCCCAAAACAAAACTGAGTGGCCACATAAGACGATCCTCACAGGAATTGGGATGTTTGTCAAACCTATGGGAAACAAAAACAAATTCCTCTGTTAAAACCTGACATAAGACTTGAATGCATCGGAACGCCACCTGCCAATCGCCTGTTTATCGCTTATACTCGTGTCCACGAGGGCCACGGCCATAGCCGCACCAATCCGGAATGAATGCAGCCCATAGACTCCAACAGCGCAACCACTGGCCAACAAGGCCCGCCGAACAACGGCCCAAAATTGAAACTGAGTCAGGGCAGTTCCATCTGCATGTAGAAACAAATAACGCTGGCCCGCTGGCCGAATGGATAAGAATTGCCGCATTGCAGACACAGGGCACAATACTGGGACCTGGCATCGTTGTAACCACGATACTGCCACGGCCCTTTTGCCACATGGCAGACACAGGGCACAATACTGGGACCTGGCATCGTTGTAACCATGATACTGCCACGGCCCTTTTGATCGGTCTTAGAGACATGCAGGGAGAACCTCACTATATCCGCACCTAATGTGGATAATCAAGCATAAGGCTTGATTAGTCACATCACGCTTAGAAGGGGCCAGTATTTCACTAGGGCGAAAAGCACCATAAAACATCGTCAGAGTTACTGCGGCGAACAGGTGCGACTCATACTGAGATGAGCACAAAGAATTAAATAGTGTCAGGATCTGGAGGAGGACATCGGGCGTGATTGGCCTCCTCCGGCCAGCGGACCTGGGAGCAGAACGCGACCAACCCTCAAGGACCTTTCTGACCCTAAAATCTACAGAATGATCCGGCAGCCCCCTTGCCTTGGAGTTAAAGGCTAGCGCCGAGAGGTGGTAGGCGATAGTAGAAACAGAATTATTGTGCCCTTTTAAATGTATCATAAACTGCAATAGATGCTCCACAGGAATAGGCCACTCCAACGGCAGCTCCGTGCCCATGCGAAAAGTCGAAAGGAATGCAGCCCATAGACTCCAACATCGCAACCACTGGCCAACAAGGCCCGCCGAACAACGGCCCAAAATTGAAACTGAATCAGGGCAGAACCATCTGCATTCATAAAGAGATAACGCTGGCCAGCTGGCCTGAAACACAAACATTGCTGCATAGCGGAAAATGGGCATAAGTCAGGTACCTGGCAACTATAAAGAAGCAAAACTGCCATGGCCCTTTTGATCAGTCTTATAGACTTTTAAGGAGAACCTCACTAAATCTGCACCTAATGTGCAATCGCCAAAGCATAAGGCACGATAGGACACATCGCGCTTTGAGGAAACCAATAATTCACTAGGACGAAAAGCACCATAGAACATCGTCAGAGTTACTGCGGCGAACAGGTGCGACTCATACAAGATGAGCACATTGACCTAAATAAAGGCAGGATCTGAAGGAGGACATTGGGCGTGATTAGCCTCCTCCGGTCAGAGGCCCTAGGAGCGGAACGCGACCAACCCACAAGGACCTTACTGACCCTAAATCCACATAATGATCCTGCATTCCTCTTGCCTTGGATTAAAGGCCAGCGCCAAGAAGTGTCAAGCGATAGTTATGACAGAAATAAGTTTTTGCCCTTTGAATACAGCATAAATAGCAGAATACTTCCAGAACACGTGCCCACGATGGCAACTGTTGCCGCTGCTCCTGTATGAAAGAAATGTAATCCTTAAACATAATGGCCTTGCGAACAACATAGCAATAATCAAAACTGAATCAATGCGTAGCCATTGATACATGAAAAGATAGTACTGGCCCACTGGCCTGAAAGAAAGAAAGGTCCCTCAGCGAACCAGGGAGAGAGAGGGCGATGGGCAGCCCCTCAGCTTCAACACTCAATCACAAGCCCACTGGTCCAACTTAAGCATATGCGCTGACAACAGCACAGCAATATAAGCGCAGGGCTCAAATAGTACAATGACTTGCCCGGAAAACTAATTTTACCAGGGCAAAAGGTGCCCTAAAATTATTGGTAAGGCCACTGCCCAGGATAACCGGCCTGGAAGAGGGGGGGGCACAAAGAAGCATCGAAGGCAGGAACATCAACAGTATAACAGGGGCCACATAGGACCAGGCGGTCTCAGGATGGAATGCGACTAGCCTCCTTTGGTTTTCATAAAATGGGTTCTTGAATGCATTTGGCCTGAAAATTAAAGAAAGAGGCAAAAAAGGAGGCAGGATATATTCCCAACGGTAATGTCCTGCCCTCCTTAGTAGAGCATGGGCTGCAACAAGGTGTACACCATTCATACATGGGGGGGATGGCCTCATAGGATCAGGCGGCATTCGGGTGGAATGCAACTGTACTTTGCGGAATAAACACATGCACAAGGTGTGTAGCTCAAATCACGTTGAGGTTCTGGGGATTTACCACATAACCATAGCCAAGTGCTACACTGAACGTATCATGCGGATCAGAAGGGCAGAAGGCCACATATATACCGCAAGCACTGACGGAAAATAGTCCAGAAAATAAATTCTATTGTGAACCCCAGGCACCTTAAAAGCAGCCAGCCATTATTCGGCACACCCAAGATCCAGAATTGACACCAAAATACCAACCACCGACTGCATCAAAGCTTACCTACAGTTCAAGCTACAGGAGCAAGTCCTTTGTTCTTGAAGAAAGAATGGCCATTGAAGTCACATCTGGCCAGCAGCACTTGCACAACCCAGTAGAAGTGATCAGGATCTAGACGACAGCCTGGCCATAACGCAAAAGCCCACACAACCTATGCAGGTTTCCCACAGAAGGTTCTTCTTCATATGATGTAAACAAGAGCTGCCATCCCGACGTATGAATGAATGCAAATTGAACAGGTAGCAGCGCCTAGTATGCACGAGACTGCCATGAAATAGATGTGATTGAAGAGGGTACCTGTATCTTGTGAAACAAGCAGTATACTATTCATATTTTTGGAATAAAGTTAAATTGAATTAAAAATGCCTTGGAAAAGCTTCATGATATAGATTTACCAAGTGCTAAAGGAGCAGTTTAAGCAAAAACCAATAAGCTATCATTCCTAAAATAGGCATATTGTATATTTCATTTAGCTATTTCAGGGATAAAACAAAGCATTCAAAACTACAGGCAATAGAATGCCTTAAGCAACCAACATATTAAAACATTCCTGCTACCCTCCTGCTATAGAAAAACTATTGTTATAAGCTTATTAACTACTAGAGATCCATAAAGAAAATTACAGTTAAAACTTAATCACTCAAAAAGCCAACAAACACTGATTTAGCAAACTTATATATATATATATATAATTATTTACTTATTTATTTATTTATTTTTCCATTAACCTTAACGTATTGGCTCTCAGAAAGCCACAACATTGAGTTCACCTGGCTGTAGAGCATTTCCTTTATGCTTGCCTAGCATAAATTACCTTTCTCTGAATCACACTTATACATATTTTGAAGCCACATAAGAAGTCTGAGATGTGGGATTCCAATGAACTCACCTTAAAATACATTATCTATTGCCCTTTAGATGATATTACATAAGCATCTATACTTTTTCTCCATGCACAATAAATGCAACAAAATTATGAAGCTAATTGATCAAGAACAGCATTTTAAAACCAAAACATGAATGTAGGAGTACAAACAGAATTAAAATGGGGGGGGGGGGGTAAAGAATGAAACACCAATCAATTCCCAATACTTATGATAATTAACATTTTATGCCAAAGAAAACCCCAATATATATTAAAACAACTTACAAATTAATTAACTATCAGTATAACACAGATATTATTTATATGTATATAAAATTGTTAAAAAAGAAATAATTTTTTTAAAATTTATTTATGTATTTATGTATTTATTTATAATTAATTCAAAATCCAATATGAATTCCCTTAATTTTTTAAAAAAACTTATTTAATTATAATTAATTAACTATATAGCTGAAATACTAATAATGAATTTAAATATTTATTTATAACTAACCCAAACCAACCACTTGATCTCTAAACAAGGACAATATTAAATAAAACCGGAGAGGATATTATATAGTTAATTAGGAAACAACAAAGACACAGAAACAACTCAGAAGCGGGAAATTCAAATAGGAAAAACAAATGGCTGGAAGCCAGCTAAGGAAAAAACCTCCCGCGCCGCCTCACAGCTGATCCAGCCACACAGCTGATCCACGGAGGAAAAGCTAAGGGGGGTGCTTTAAAATGCTCTACTTGCTTTCCCACAGCGTTGAACCCCCGAGGAAGCAAGGTAAAAGACGCTGAAGCGACGGACTCCGGCTACCAAACCGGAAGCAGGCTCCACGCAGCGACTTTATCAGCAGCATGCGATACACAAAAGCCGCCCGCGCACGCCGCTCAGCTGAAGCACAGCACACTCAAGCCTCCGCGATCAGGCGCAGCAGGCCCACGATGCCAAGGGCACAAAAGAAAAACTAACCGGGCACACACCGCACCACGAGGCGGTAAGAAGAACAGGATTATTTATTATTGTAATTTTATTTTATTTTTAAGTAAAACAGGGATCACAGGAGTAAAGAATACTACTCCGCCCTCCATCCCCTGCTAACGCTAGAGGACGACAAATATTTTGGAGAGGGGAGGGGAGGGGGGTTGGGTTTAAATGGAAAGAAGGGATTCCCCCCCCTCCGCTTTCTGGGAACACCGTCTGAACAATTAAGTTAAGTTATAAATTAAAGCAATAAAATTCGTCACCAAATACGATCACCAACAATCAGTCACAAGGAGAATCACGAGGCAGCAAGGACTATGCCAGTCTCTCAGCGTTTCCCAACGTGCCGCAAGGCGAAAAAGGCAAGCGCGGGAAGGACGGAGCAGCCTTATATCTGCTGCTCCGTGCCTTCATCTATTGGTTGATTGATCTCACGTGGCTCCTAACTCTTGATCCTAGAATGTTCACAAGCCTTCCCTGTAATTATGGTGAGGGCAAATACGCCCCTTAAAAGGAACGCCATTGCATGCCTGTGTACAAATAATTTTAGGAAGTACCATCTGAACCTTAAAAATATTATGCAACCTCTGTATAAATCCCTAGATTTTTATTTTTCTGTAATTTCATAAAGAACAAAAACCATGCATGTAATATTAATGGGCGTTTTTGTTTGTTGCTTGTTTTTTAATCAACGAATTTGCGTGTTGGTACTTCAAGTAAGAGGCTGACTGAAGTCATCTCTGTTACCCCCAAGGCAAGAATCATTTTGAACAGCAGGGTAATCCCAAAAACAGAGTTAATCAATTTGAAACCAGCCATTTTTGTGTCTATTGAATGGTAATATGGGATAATTAAGGCAAATATCTAGTTCCACTTAGGAGTGGGTGGGTAGGGGGACATTCCCAATCAGATTTGTTAGAGGAGAAAAATATTGACAGTTGATTGTGTGCTTTCTGGAAAAAAATGCTTCCATACATATCCTTCTAATGGCTTAGCTGTTTATGAAGGAGGAAGCCCCAGAAATGTATGCTGCCTTCTGTAGTGACATATTAAATATTACAACAGAGTTTTTAACAGAATTATGTACAATGAATAAGCTTGACTGGATTTCTTCCTAGAATTGAGAACTTCAGCTTTTCTAATTTTTCAGCTAAACATAGTATCAGCTTATCACCAGAATGTCATAACTGCACCTGACATTCATGCATCTGCAGCTTTGCCAATTATTTAGCATCTTATATGTATTTAATTCACAGGTTTAAAGGCATGAAATATTTATGCATTTTAATTAACACTGAGGAAGAGATTCTACACAAATTGAATGTGGGAAACATAGCAGAAACACAGGAACGCACTCCTTCCAGAATATGTCAGCTACAGAAGAAACAAGGGAAAACTTGTTCTCGCTTTATTATTTTAGTAATCATGGAAGATAGGAATATCAATGGTCATTAACCACCATGACTAATGGGATCCCCAGTTCAAAGGCTCTTGCCATATCCCCAAAGGTACACCTGTTTCCTTATAGAACCACAGTACAGTAGAGTTGGAAGGGGCCTATAAGGCCATTGAGTCCAATGCCCTGCTCAGTGCAGTTACAGCATACCCAACAGATGGTTGTCCAGTTGCCTCTTCAATGCCTCCAGTGTTGGAGAGCCAACCACTTCCCTAGGTAATTGGTTCCATTGTCGCACTGCTCTAACAGTTAGGAAGCTTTTCCTGATATTCAGTTGAAATCTGGCTTCCTGTAATTTGAGCCCATTATTCCGTGTCCTGCACTTGGCATGAGCGAGAAGAGATCCTGGCCCTCCTCTGTGTTACAACCTTTCAAGTACATGAAGAGTGCTATCATATCTCCCCTCAGTCTTCTCTTTTCAAGGCTAAACATGCCCAGTCTGTCTTCATAGGGCTTTGTTTCCAGTTCCCTGATCATCCTTGTTGCCCTCCTCTGAACCTGTTCCAGTCATATGACTCTAGTTGTGTGTGTGTGTTTTTTTTAAAAAAAGACATTAAAGTGTCTGTGCACATTAAAGCAGGGGTGGGGAACCTGCAGCCCATGACATCATTTTATGTGCCCCCAACACCTCTGCCCCATTTTTCCATTCCATCAGAGTTCCTTTCTTCGTGTTTGTTTCCTCCTTATTTTTTCTAGCTTTTAAAAGTGTTTCCCCTCTCTTTCCATGTGGTTTCAGAACAATTGGAAGGGGCAATATTTATTTGATAAAAATTAATTGATGTTTTTAAAAACTAGTTGTATGACTTGGAGACCTCACAGCTTTCTGTGAACAGACTGGTAGGCTTCTGATGTATACCAGTGTGTATGTGAGTAGCATGCTAAATCAGAAAGGAATGACTTCCACTTGCTTTTTAAAACAGTAGCTCTATTGGTCTGTTTACTGAAATCCCACAAATTATCTGACCACCTATTTAAGAGTAATCCCATCAAACCCAACAGGTCTTTTTTCTGAAAAGACCTGCATTGGATTGAGAATTTTAATCTGAGATAGCTATGATTGAAAATTGAAGCAGAACACCTTTGTCTCTGGCTGCATCCAAAACTGGCATTGATCCTCACTCCTGAGGGAATGGAGCCTTTGGCAAAAAAGAGTGAAAAAGGTCACCTTATGACCTTCATGGCTGATCCTGGACATGAATCCAGGTCACCCTAATCAAAGTCCAACATGCTTACCACTAGGGATGGAGGAATAATTCCTTTGGGCCACTTTTTGCAGTGGACCAACCCAATTCAGTCCGCCCAAACTTGCTTCTGGATGGGAACACAGTTCCCAATTGGATGATACACTTCTCTGGATTTTGCAGTGCAGTTTTGGTACACAAAATTTGCATGCAAGTTTAAATGCATATAAAATGCATATTTGTATAGAGAAATGGCATGTAAAAATTATACACTTTAATAATGACATGTGCAATTTAAACACAATCCATTTAGTTATTAGGTTTCCTACCTGCCTTTCACCCCAAAGTCCCAGGACAGCCTACAACATACTGTTATAAAAACAAGTTAAACAGTAAAACTGTTCCCACCAAAAACAGAATACAGATTCAACAAAAGAGGTGGGTCCCACAAAACAAAATACCTGACCTGACAAGGGCAAGGGTAAAGAGCTATGTCAGCCTATGTCAGAAGCTATACAATGAAGATGCTCATGCACCTCTGGAGAGGGAGTTCCACAATTTAGGAGATCCCACAGAAAAAGCTCTCTCTTGCCATATCCCACACTTCTGAAGGTGGAAGAGCTACCAATAGGGCTCCCTCCATTCTTCCAGATAGTTGGTCTTCCAGATATTTTCATGCTTTCTTTCAAAAAACAGTGCAAAATGGGACAGAATGGACATATAATTACCAGCCAGAATGATTTAGGGTGATCTGTCCATCCCTACTTACCACAATACCATCATTTACTTATGATTCTGTGACTATCTGCTGATCTCAATAAAGTGAGCATCACTACTAAGTGCTGCTGCTCTTTGTATGTATAGATATCGGCTTATCTATAAACCTGGATCAGCAAAGTGCCTTGTGTAACTCTCCTTGGGGGCAAGGCTACATGTCACAATGGGCTCTTGCACTTCAAAATGTACCACTAAATCACCGCTTAAGCTAAAAAGTCTTTCAAATGGCTACATTTGCCATACTGATTCCATAGGATGACAATTTTAACATCATAATGCTATCTTAAAAAACGTAAGGAGGCGATTGGACCCTTGGATGATAAGGGAGTCAAAGGTGTACTAAAGAACGATAAGGAGATTGCAGAGAAGCTAAATGAATTCTTTGCATCTGTCTTCACAGTGGAAGATATAGGGCAGATCCCTGAACCTGAACTAACATTTGCAGGAAGGGATTCTGAGGAACTGAGACAAATAGTGGTAACGAGAGAGGAAGTTCTAGGCTTAATGGACAATATAAAAACTGACAAATCACCGGGCCCGGATGGCATCCACCCGAGAGTTCTCAAAGAACTGAAATGTGAAATTGCTGATCTGCTAACTAAAATATGTAACTTGTCCCTCGGGTCCTCCTCCGTGCCTGAGGACTGGAAAGTGGCAAATGTAACGCCAATATTCAAAAAGGGATCCAGAGGGGATCCCGGAAATTACAGGCCAGTTAGCTTAACTTCTGTCCCTGGAAAACTGGTAGAAAGTATTATTAAAGCTAGATTAACTAAGCACATAGAAGAACAAGCCTTGCTGAAGCAGAGCCAGCATGGCTTCTGCAAGGGAAAGTCCTGTCTCAGTAACCTATTAGAATTCTTTGAGAGTGCCAACAAGCATATAGATAGAGGTGATCCAGTGGACATAGTGTACTTAGACTTTCAAAAAGCGTTTGACAAGGTACCTCACCAAAGACTTCTGAGGAAGCTTAGCAGTCATGGAATAAGAGGAGAGGTCCTCTTGTGGATAAGGAATTGGTTAAGAAGCAGAAAGCAGACAGTAGGAATCAACAGACAGTTCTCCCAATGGAGGGCTGTAGAATACCCTCAAGGATCGGTATTGGGACCTGTACTTTTCAACTTGTTCATTAATGACCTAGAATTAGGAGTGAGCAGTGAAGTGGCCAAGTTTGCTGATGACACTAAATTGTTCAGGGTTGTTAAAACAAAAAGGGATTGTGAAGATCTCCAAAAAGATCTCTCCAAACTGAGTGAATGGGCGGAAAAATGGTAAATGCAATTCAATATAAACAAGTGTAAAATTATGCATATTGGAGCAAAAAATCTGAATTTCACATATACGCTCATGGGGTCTGAACTGGCGGTGACCGACCAGGAGAGAGACCTCGGGGTCGTAGTGGACAGCATGATGAAAATGTCGACCCAGTGTGCGGCAGCTGTGAAAAAGGCAAATTCCATGCTAGCGATAATTAGGAAAGGTATTGAAAATAAAACAGCCGATATCATAATGCCGTTGTATAAATCTATGGTGCGGCCGCATTTGGAATACTGTGTACAGTTCTGGTCGCCTCATCTCAAAAAGGATATTCTAGAGTTGGAAAAGGTTCAGAAGAGGGCAACCAGAATGATCAAGGGGATGGAGCAACTCCCTTACGAGGAAAGGTTGCAGCATTTGGGGCTTTTTAGTTTAGAGAAAAGGCGGGTCAGAGGAGACATGATAGAAGTGTATAAAATTATGCATGGCATTGAGAAAGTGGATAGAGAAAAGTTCTTCTCCTTCTCTCATAATACTACAACTCGTGGACATTCAAAGAAGCTGAATGTTGGAAGATTCAGGACAGACAAAAGGAAGTACTTCTTTACTCAGCGCATAGTTAAACTATGGAATTTGCTCCCACAAGATGCAGTAATGGCCACCAGCTTGGACGGCTTTAAAAGAAGATTAGACAAATTCATGGAGGACAGGGCAATCAATGGCTACTAGCCGTGATGGCTGTGCTGTGCCACCCTAGTCAGAGGCAGCATGCTTCTGAAAACCAGTTGCTGGAAGCCTCAGGAGGGGAGAGTGTTCTTGCACTTGGGTCCTGCTTGCGGGCTTCCCCCAGGCGCCTGGTTGGCCACTGTGAGAACAGGATGCTGGACTAGATGGGCCACTGGCCTGATCCAGCAGGCTCTTCTTATTTATTTATTTATTATTTATTTATTTCATTTTTAAACCGCCCATAGCTAATAGCTCTCTGGGCGGTGAACAAAACAAGATTAAAATACAATATTACAATAAAATTACAATAAAATCAGCAACAAGTTAAACGGAAAAAAAATTAAATGAAACACATTGAACATTAAAATATCATAATGCTTATAACATAATTCTTATGTTCTTATGTTCTTATGTAAGCAGGTTAGACAAAGAAATTTGCTTTGCTTTGAACAAAGAGAGCGAGAACATTTCTTTTACTGTAAGATATCAAAGATTGCCTTGAGATTTTCCCAGTGCTAGTTATATTCTCTAATATCTTGAATTTACCTTTTTATTGAAAACTACAGAATAATAAGATTACTGATGCAGCACCGTTGGTTTTTGTACAACAGGCTGCCTATGTAGTGAATCAGCTTCTCAGGACTGGTGTGACACTCATCACAAGCAAGCCTCATGGGAATAAACAGAAAAGTTGACTTAAGTCTGTTGTTGTAGAGGCCAATCACATTGGCCTCTTCATACTCAAAAAGAGCTAAGCCTTATTCAAAGTCCTACTGCAGTAAAAAGAGGGGGTGTCATAAGGTCTAGTTATCTGCTTGGTTTCTGATTTGCTACACAAATCCCAAAGCATTTGAGTACCTTATCTCAAAGGACTGCTTTCTGGCATATGCTGCAAAGAGTAAATTGAAGGGGTCTCTCAGGTCACCGCAGAAAAATGAATGGATGTTTTAATATTCATAAACAAAAGTTAAGCTGAAAACAGAATAAACTGTGTGCTATAATATATCATGCATTATTAAAGTGCACAAAATCAGAACAACGTATTCAGATTTCTAAGTAAACTGGCTTAAATAAAATCAGAACACATTAGTTTACAAAACGTAGAAAATGGTTCCAATTTATTATTATTATTATTTATTAAATTTATACCCCATCTTATGGCCAAAAGGCCCTCAAGGCAGCTTACAAAAAAACATGAATATAACAATACATCAATGGATCATAATACATCAATAAAATACAATTCTCAAAATTGATTAATAAACATTTGCTATTTTTGATCAATCTGATTTTATTATAAACAGAAGTTTAAAACGTATCAGTGAATGTTGTAGCATTTCTCAGATCTGTTTTATACTGCACCCTAGTTATGTAGGTTGTGCACACAAAGAAACATAGAAGTGTGTCCTCCTTGACCTTGAGCCATCTCTCACTGCATATACTGTAAATGTGCCAGAAGGATCCATGACCTACATAAGCAGATGTGCACTCACAGGATCTAGCCACCCCCTTTTTAAAGCAGTCAGGTCCTGTGACTTGAGCCTATTAAGAGGAGTGGCTAATGGGGAGGGTAGCAGCTGGAGCTGGCATCACTGGAGCTTCCCAGAAGTAAGAGGCAAAGCAGCAGGTAAATCACCACTCTGTGAATGAATCAGAGCAAGCACTGGATTGGCTTCATCAGCGTGTTCACAGACTGCCAATCTCCCTGCCACCTCTCCCCACTCTCTCCTGGTAAGCAGCAGAGACACTGGTGCTGGGAGACCAGGTGCATGCCACTGGATGCTCCTGCAATAGATGTGAAGGCTCTGGATTATGCTTGATGAAATTGGTGTAGCAGTCCGGTTGGATTGAATGGATTGAATGGATCCCAGGCTGGCTTAACCCTGGGAATGCCCCATTTCACGGCATTTTGCTGGCTGCCACTAGCAGGGATCCTGCTTAATATTTGGCAGGTGCAAGAGGGAAGGTCCACATGGATGGAATGACACTGATGTCACTCTGTCAGGAGCAGCTGGCGGAGACTGGCTGGGCCAGGGAGGAGGAATATCTCCACTCAACACCCGTCCCCTCAGACCAGCACAAAGGGGGTTTGGATTGCTCAGTTACTTTAGTTTATTATATTTATATATCACTTCACACATCCAGAGGTGCCCCAAACCAATTTACTATAATGAACTGCAAAATATGAAACACATAAAATTAAATTAAAATATACAAATGCAAAAAGTATCAATCTAAATAAAAAAGTAATCTAAAACAGCACAAAGCATTCACCCCCTCCACACAGGATGAACATGAGTAGCCATCAATAGCCTGACTGTCAGTGCTGTCCAAGTGCCTGAGAGAATGGAAACATCTTCACCTGGCACTAGAAAGATGACAAAGTTGGCATCATAAGAGCTTCCCTGGAGAAAGCAGTCCACAATAAGTGGGTGTCCACAGAAATGTCCTGTTCCCTTGTTGCCACCTTCCAAACATTTCTTGTTAAACCTTATCTAGTTAATCAGCCCTTTCAGGCTATTTAGACCTTTGATCTTTTTCTTCTTTAAAAACTCTTGGCTTAATTCATTTTTTTCTTAAGTACAGTGACACACACATATACACACAGAGCAGTTGATCTGAAGAATGTATATTTTGCTAAAATGAGATTATAAACTACCTTGAGCCTGTCAATGTTAATAACAGCAAACTTTCAACACCATCCACCATTTCAATTAGATATTCAGTATATAGGACACCATCCATAGATACCTTTACAATTTCATTAGAACTTGAATATAAGGAAAAATACTTACACGAATGTTAAAGCTGTATAGTAAACCTGCCGATGAATAGTTTTGGAAGGAAAGTTGACTTTTTTAGACTTTTTGGCTAAGGATCTTCCAGTAAGTAAAAATAAGTAAGTATGCTGCATTTAGGAATGTTGGGCTGAAGTGCCTGATCAATAATTAAAACTACTATTTCAAATGGCATAAACAGCACTCCTGCATTCCCTTCCCCCACCCCACAAACATACACTTCAATGAAGGAATTTTCCAGTTACTGAGCAACAGCAGCATAAAGCAAGTAATTCACTTCTAGCTACCTCTATTTCTTCCTTGCTCTGCAGTTTTTTAGATTATGATTGGATGTTGAGTTTATTTACACACTTCACTAGTTTCTGAACAGTAAGATGTATTTTTCCCCACAACTAAGAAAAAGGTAGGAATGGTTTAGTCATTTTAAAAGGAAATTTAGGAATTTGGGGAATGGGTTCTGCAGTGGGTTCAGAGCTTCCAACAAGGGTGTGACGGGAATGAATCATTTTAACAGACTTTGTTAAACACTTGCAGGAAAAGGAAGAAGTCAACTGAACCAAATGAATTAGCTGTTAAATTTTAACAGATTCAGTCTGCATAATTAATTTGGCATTGTCCATATCTTTGCCAGCTTTGAGAACAATAGCCAAGATCTAGACAAGATTGATCATCTGCTGTGTTGGTGCTTAAGGGCTTTTAAGGTTTTTCTTAAAGTAGCAGCACACTGTTCTGTGGATGTGAAGGTACTCTGGACAGGAGCCATTAGTCATGAAGGCTGCTGTTGCAATGGATCTCTGTCCCTACTCCATGCATAAGCAGCAGTTTGTCCCACTCATACAGAGGGGTATTGGACCTTACCTAATATCTCATGCATTAAGATGATGTACATACACAAGAGCCAGAATGTGTATGCATCATATATTTATGGGCCTACATGTGTTATATATTTTGAAATGTAAAACACTAACATTTGTTGTTATAAGTGTAGTAGTGGTACTGTGCAGATGCACTAGTGGTAGTGCCTGATTGGTTCTGCTGGAGTGGCCACGCAGTGTGGGTCTCCACTGCCTCTCCTTCTTGGCAAGTGTCAGTGACTCTGTTGTTAGGTGTGTGATGGTGCTTCTCCCCACTGACAGTTACTGGGTAAGTGTGCAAAAGATTGCTGCCTTACACTCAATCTGCACTACACAGTTAAAGCAGTATCACACCATTTTAAGCAATCATGACTTCTCCCCAAGAATCATTGGCACTGTAATTTGTAAAGGTGCTGAAATTTATTGGGAGACCCCCATTCCCCTCACAGAGCTATAATTCCCAGAGTTCCCAGGGAAGAAGGATTGATTGTTAAACCACTGTGAGAACTATAGCTCTGTGAGGGGAATAGGGGTCTTCTAGCAACTCTCAGCACTCTTAACAAACTACACTGGCCATGATTTTTGGAGGAAGCCATGATTGTTTAAAATGGTATGAAATCGCTTTAACTACATAGTGCAGATGGGGCCTAAGTCAGCATTTGAAAGGCCTAGATCAGAGATGAGGAACCAGTAGCTCTCCTGAGATTGTTGGATGCCAACTCCCATCATTCTTGACCATTAGCCATGCTGTCTGGGGATGATGGGAGTTGTGAGTGCAACAGCATGGGGGGGGGTTACAAGTTCCCTGTCCCTATCCTACTTTGTAGGCAGTTCCACCAGCCTTCTCACTCTTCAACTCTTCTTCTAAAAACGAATTCTTTTTTCAAGTAATTCTATGCAAGTTGAGATTATATCAAAAAGAAAACCAGGAAGGAAAGCATTTGCCATCATGTTATGTTATTTTATGGTTTATTTCTAGGCCGCCTTTTGGCTAAAAATGGCCCCAAGGCAGCTTACACACAAATGCAAAATACAAATAAAAACAATACAATTTACAAAAATTCAAGCAAACAAAATCCTAGCATTTCTAAACAGCAACAACAGCTTAAAACCAAAAGCATTCATCTTACTGATAAAAGACAGTCCCCAGAAAAATGTCATTAAGAGCAAGGATGAGAGGGCAAAGTAGGTAGACAAGCTTGCCCCTTGATGGTCCCAGCACAGTCTCACCCCTGCAGCAGTACCTCCCAGTCTGCAGTACCTCTGCAATGCAGAGGAATCAGGAAAATAATGTCAGATGAACACCTAGGTTCATCTGTATTCTCTTTAGTCAAAACCATGTATATACTATTAAGATAATATAAGTATTCTCCTCCTATTCCTTTTACTTTTTCAAACTCTATATTAATTTTATTTCATTGGTATTTTGTCTTTTTCTTAAATTATCCTTCTCACCACAAAGTATCAGTTGGAATGAAACAACTTGGTGCTGTTATGTTTATTACATAATTTCTCATTATTATGAAAAATGCTTCTAACGTAAATGAGGGCAAAAACCATCCACAAAATGCATGTAATGCCTTTATTCATGGTCTGTCATAACAATCTCAATTGCATAACATATTGGAAAAGTACATATTTAAACAGATTACTAAAATAAACATGCTTGCTGCATGCTTAGCTTAACATTAAGGTAATAAACATGCTTACCGTAGCAATGTGTTCTGTGCTGAAGAAAGACCACGATAGACAGATCACCAAGGATTGTTTTAAATGTAGCTCCTGTACCTATTTATTCATGTATAGTTGTAGCTCACCTTTCTGCCTGCAACAGTCCTCAAGGCAGTTATCAACACCAATATTCTAAAGCCAGTTGTGACTAAAAGACTTTTGAAGTTTATTCCTTTTCTGCACAACAATCCTACCACTAATCAGTGTACTCAGTGGTGGCTGGTGCCCATTCAGACTGGAATGGCAGGAGGCAGGGCGCCCAGCAGTAGGTGGAGACAGAGCCAAAAACAGGCAGAGCCAACTAATTCTACTTTTTGTCTCCATCTTTCTCCCTGCTGAGTTCTACAAGGGCAACAGTGAGACTGAGAAGGAAGCTGACAGGCAGAGCCTGGCTTTATGAAGGCAGGCAGGTTGAGGCTTGCTAAGGGTAGACTGAGGCTGGTGGTGCAGTGCCCCATTTGCCATAATGGGACAACCTCCATCTTAAATAACAATAAATCACATTCCAACTTGCAATTGTATGACTATGAAGAGAGATGTTCCCCTGCTACTTGCAAGGGATTCTCTCTGTGTATAACTGTTTGTAATGTCTGCATGTGGACTGACGGCTTAAAAGTAAGGGTCCTGTGGGGCTGGTGAAAAATATGAGTCAAAATGACCCCAAACTTCCCCTAATGCTTATGAACTTCCACATATTCTCTTCTTCCATGCTAGCCAGAAACATCCCTAGCAACAAACCACACATTCAGACACTAGCTGTGGAATGGGCAGGTGAATTATCTTGACACAAGAGAAGCAAATACAATTTGCTTCCCTTTTACCAGCACACTAAGTCTCCAGCCTGCAGAGTTCTTCTCTGTAGCTGAAGATGCTTGTGAAGGTGTTGCCTGCCTCCCCAGAGTGCTCTCACCACGTTACCTGAAGCTGCTAGGCTGCCCAAACAATCAGATTGGTGCAGAGAACTGGGCTCAGAGGATGGATATCTAATTTAGGAAATGAGCAATGAAAACAATGAGTTATCCAGAATACATGGCAGTGTTATTTATGTTATGTTATGAAAATGCAAAACATTTTCAAGGTGGCATCGAACAATAAATTTAACAAGTATCACCATCAGAGTGTTCTATGTGAAGATAATTGGAGAGGAAAAGTGTGCCCAATTTGGTCTGTCTGGTTAATGTAAATAAGGTACAGCGTCAAAATGTAGTATTAATCTACAGTTCTAAATTACACCCATCATGTAGCATTTCCTCAAGGTGGGCTAATAGTAACTTGCATTGATCCTCAAATGCTATTAACTTTTTTGTAACTAAGGAAACTTGTACAGATAAGGACACAAGGCAGCTGCTTGAGTCTGTAATTAAGTCAACATACAGAATTCTTTGCACACAGCAACTGATATTAGAACAAAGAGTCTTACAAATGTTATTATGACATAAACTTCTGTTACAATGTCTGGTGTTCTTTAGTCCTTTATTTGCAAGAAGTGATTTTATAAAGTAACTCGATGAACTAGTTATCCAAATTGATGACATGAGGGATTATTATGTTAATGGAAATATTTTATCTGTCCTATTTCATTCTTGCCCACATGTAGTCATCTGTTTTCTATTTTCTGTGCCCAGTTTTGTATTTAATAAAGAACCACCAAAACAGGTTATTGATCTTCTGTGTTACTGTGTGGATATTTTTGTATTAGTAATTTATTAAGAATTGCATAATGATAGCAACAAACAATAACAAATGAAAGAGGAAATGCTGTACCTAAAATTAGAAGTTTTTTTTTAAAGCAGGTATATTACATGGTTAAAACTGTCTGGAACAAAATAGGCCTCTAATAACTTCATAATGTCTCTGTTGTTACAGTCTGCAGCCTCCGTGGAATTGTAGAAATCCTGAATTTGTTTTCAGTGAAATGTTATCAAATAATGGTAAGATAGACAAGGATAAAAGGGAAGAGAATTGGAGGATGGAATGAGAAAGGATGTTTTTGTGTGTCAACTGAGCAAAGAGCCAGATTATCAGATCATAACTTGTTGGTCTGGGGCAATATCTTGATAGTAAAGCACTCCAGAAAGGCATCCCAAATGTCATGAAGTGTCTGTATTATATTCCTTAGTATGTAAGTCACTTGCTTTTGAAATATGATTTGAGAAGTTCTCCTAACCAGCTTCGGAGACCTTAGGAGAGTCAAGTGGAGAGCAGGATTTCCAAGCATGTACAATCAGTCACTTAACAGCTAGGGTAGCACATTGAATCCAAGTCACTTACATCTTAGTCAGGGCCCACTGGACTAGAGTTCAAGCAAGTGCCAAGTGCACAAATGAGAATGCACAGACTTTGCTTTGTATGATACTGATTCTTTGGTTGTCATTATTCCAAAACTGACAATGTATCGGATAGGCTGCTGTAATACCTACATGTGAGAGTGTAATGAAATTAGGCATATATAGTTTGGGAATTGTAGTATGTAGTGTTAATTTGACACGGTACAGAATGTGTTAACTTAAGATAACATAGAAGCAGAAAAACAAAATTCCTAAGGTGCATGTGGACGCTAAATGTTCAGTTGGTGTTTGATACTTGAACGCTAGTTTACCCATCCCATGTAACAAGATACTGTTCAAGTAGATAATGGCTCACTGGAATGTATCATGTCAGGAGGGGGAGGCAGAGGCAGCACGGATGAAGCGCTCAAGGCCAGGACATTAGCTTAATGCAAGACAATGGAGAAAGCTTGGAAAGTTACTGATGAGACGGGAGGGGCTGTGTGAGAAGGACTTGAGAGCATATATCACTTGTATCTGTGTAACTATGCTTTAGACTGGTTTTCAGGCACGAGCCGAACAACTAGTCTCTCTTTTGCAAAAGATATTGGTGATCAATAAAGGTTTTGACTTATCTTTTGGTCTCCCATCTGGTGTGTATTTTTGGAGCTTCCTCCAGATGTAAAGAACCATTTTTTGGTGTAACAAGAGTAGCTCAAAACTCTCCACATCTTCAACATGCAGAGCTCTCAAAATAAATTAGATTGATCACACAGAAGGGCTACTAATGAATTTATAGTAACATATTTTCCCTGTTTCCACTGTATCAAAAGAATGACTTGCCCTGATGATATTCCAATCTGTACTAAAAATGGACAGTCCTTCCAACATATCCATCAAATTAGGAATTTCATATCCAAATAAAGATGTTAAGAGATGCATCAGATCCAAATAAAGATATGAAGAGATGCTCTGTAATGATTATAGGACCACTATGGGTTATAAAATAACATATATTTCATTTGTAAATCCCTGAAAGATAGTGACAATGGTGTTTATGGGTTTTTTGTGTTTTTGTCAATCCAAGGTTTCCGTGGAAAAGAACCTTCAATTTTTATTGCATTAAGCCAGATTGGTGATGTATAGTATGAGTAATCAAATTTTAGTTGATGTCTGTGACCTGGTTCACACAATGTGGCAAGTCAAACTATGGCTTCATGAATGGTATATGTGGGAAATTAATAAGGAATCCAACAATTTTCTTACGATTTTCTTCATAAGACCTCAGAGTCAAGAACAGAGCATTTGTTCCCACTCTTGTTCATATATCTTCTAGAGCCTCCTTTCCCAACCGGTGTGCCTCCAGATGTTGTTGGACCACAACTCCCATCAGCCTCAGCCATTGGCAATGCTGGCTGAGGCTGATGGGAGTTGTGGTCCAACAACATCTGGAGGCACACCGGTTGGGAAAGGCTGTTCTAGAGAATCCTGGGAATCTGACCATGGCACTTCTTTGCCCCACAAGTCTAGCTGTGGCTATTCCCCACACCTGAGTCCCAATATCAAGTCCACTTGTATAAGATGATGCATGATTTTCTGGTTGACCTATAACAAAAAGTCTCATGAGACATCTAGCCTAAAATGCTGCATGGAAATCTTTTGAAGCTGGTGCCTCATACATATACAAAGTGGCAACTCACCAGTCTCTCTTCTATCCCACCTCCTCCTCTTGATCATACACAGGGCTTTTTGTGTGATTATGCTAGGGATGGGTGAGAATTTTGATACAGTTTGCATTTTAAGCAGAATTTATCAAATTCACACTTTCCAAATCAGTTTGAGAACCGAAACACAGGCATCCTTAGAAATTCGCATTTATTAGAATTTTGTGATGCAGTTTGGCAACTAAACAATATTTACAAAAATGCATATGTGATGGGAAAGTGTGCATAAAAATGAATATATGTGTGAAAATAACATGCAAAAATGCATTAGATAATGAGAACTGGCTTGCATAAATGTGTACCTTTGTTAAAACTGCTTACAAAAATCTGTTTATTAGGAGAAATTTGCACTAAAATGTTGGAGAATTTTCATGAGGATTTTTTTAAAAAATTGCAAATTTGCAGAAATGGGGAGAACTGAATTTAAGACTGGAAAAATGAGAAACTGAGAGAACCAAAACTGACAGATCTTTTCATTCCTAGATGATACCCACCACTACTGAATACTGGCACCTCTTTGTTTGCTGCCCATGGCAACTACTGGGTGTTAGCTTCCACAGCACTTTTGCTTCTTAGATCTTGTAGTTCTTCTTCAACAGCTACATAGGCGGGAACAACAAGCTCCTGTCAGTCACTCTCTGAGCTTCAGTAGCAGATGTAACATTAGACAGAATACACCCAATGGAATTAAAATTGAGTTGCACTCAATGGAACTCCACTTGTGCTGTAGGAGAGGGGTGAGGAGGCAAGCTTCCTTCCCCCTGCAGCCCATGGAGTTGGGTGGGCCTCAAAAGCAGCATGAAAGGTGGTGCAGGGGGTTGCAAGGAGGGGAAATCAGTTGAGAAGTTAGCTTAACTTCTGTCCCTGGAAAACTGGTAGAAAGTATTATTAAAGCTAGATTAACTAAGCACATAGAAGAACAAGCCTTGCTGAAGCAGAGCCAGCATGGCTTCTGCAAGGGAAAGTCCTGTCTCAGTAACCTATTAGAATTCTTTGAGAGTGTCAACAAGCATATAGATAGAGGTGATCCAGTGGACATAGTGTACTTAGACTTTCAAAAAGCGTTTGACAAGGTACCTCACCAAAGGCTTCTGAGGAAGCTTAGCAGTCATGGAATAAGAGGAGAGGTCCTCTTGTGGATAAGGAATTGGTTAAGAAGCAGAAAGCAGAGAGTAGGAATCAACAGACAGTTCTCCCAATGGAGGGCTGTAGAAAGTGGAGTCCCTCAAGGATCGGTATTGGGACCTGTACTTTTCAACTTGTTCATTAATGACCTAGAATTAGGAGTGAGCAGTGAAGTGGCCAAGTTTGCTGACGACACTAAATTGTTCAGGGTTGTTAAAACAAAAAGGGATTGTGAAGATCTCCAAAAAGATCTCTCCAAACTGAGTGAATGGGCGGAAAAATGGCAAATGCAATTCAATATAAACAAGTGTAAAATTATGCATATTGGAGCAAAAAATCTGAATTTCACATATACGCTCATGGGGTCTGAACTGGCGGTGACCGACCAGGAGAGAGACCTCGGGGTCGTAGTGGACAGCACGATGAAAATGTCGACCCAGTGTGCGGCAGCTGTGAAAAAGGCAAATTCCATGCTAGCGATAATTAGGAAAGGTATTGAAAATAAAACAGCCGATATCATAATGCCGTTGTATAAATCTATGGTGCGGCCGCATTTGGAATACTGTGTACAGTTCTGGTCACCTCATCTCAAAAAGGATATTATAGAGTTGGAAAAGGTTCAGAAGAGGGCAACCAGAATGATCAAGGGGATGGAGCGACTCCCTTACGAGGAAAGGTTGCAGCATTTGGGGCTTTTTAGTTTAGAGAAAAGGCGGGTCAGAGGAGACATGATAGAAGTGTATAAAATTATGCATGGCATTGAGAAAGTGGATAGAGAAAAGTTCTTCTCCCTCTCTCATAACACTAGAACTCGTGGACATTCAAAGAAGCTGAATGTTGGAAGATTCAGGACAGACAAAAGGAAGTACTTCTTTACTCAGCGCATAGTTAAACTATGGAATTTGCTCCCACAAGATGCAGTAATGGCCACCAGCTTGGACGGCTTTAAAAGAAGATTAGACAAATTCATGGAGGACAGGGCAATCAATGGCTACTAGCCGTGATGGCTGTGCTGTGCCACCCTAGTCAGAGGCAGCATGCTTCTGAAAACCAGTTGCCGGAAGCCTCAGGAGGGGAAAGTGTTCTTGCACTCGGGTCCTGCTTGCGGGCTTCCCCCAGGCACCTGGTTGGCCACTGTGAGAACAGGATGCTGGACTAGATGGGCCACTGGCCTGATCCAGCAGGCACTTCTTATGTTCTTATGAGATTGCCCCCACGCCCCTTTCCTCTAACAGGGAGCTGGATCACGGTGCCTTCTGTGAATGGAAAGAGTCCTCAGTTTACAGAACAGCCAATCTGGATCCAACAAGAGCTGTGCACAAATAGTCTGGAAAAATATTCCACTCTATTTGTGGACAGAAAAATTGGGGAGACCGTTTCACCAAATTTATGCAGGAGAAGGAGAAATTATCCAATGATTTTTCATGATTAAAGTTCAGTGTTAATAATGCATTAAGTGTTGATGATGGTGATGCTACTCTGAGGACGTTCTCTACTTGTGAATGTAATTTATTTTAGGCTGCTTTTAATAACCCATCTTATTTTGTTGTGAACGACCCTGGGAAGACAGATAATAAGTTTGATGATGATGATGATGATGATGATGATAAGTGTGTTGGTAGCCTGCCACTATTTTGCATCCCTCAGAGTGCCCTGGACCTACTATCATTCCAAGGCATTGGGTGGGGAATAGTGTTTATTTATTTATTATTTAATTTGTATCCTGCCCTTCCTCCCCGCAGGAGCCCAGGGCGGCAAACAAAGCGCTAAAAACACTTTAAAACATCATAAAAACAGATCTTAAAACACATTAAAACAAAACAGTGTTAAATTTTAAAAAAAACTTTAAAAAACATTATTAAAAAAGATATTAAGCAATTCTAACACAGATGCAGACTGGGATAGGTCTCAACCTAAAAGGCTTGTTGAAACAGTATTCCCATAGAATAAAAAAAAATAGAGGAGAATATTTGGGGGGAAATATGTAAAGTTGTCTTCTTTTTCCAGGAGGTAACAAAAAGAAAAAAATATGAGAGATTTTGATGATAAATTTTGGCTCAGCATTAGATCCATCCCAATATATTTTGTTTGTTGTTTCATTGGTAGATGCCTAGTGTGCTTGATGATGATTTGTTTCACCGATAGATTGTTTGAAGCTGTTGTTTCCACTGCTTTCCATCTTTCAAAAGATACCAGAGAGGCCCACATATACCATTAACCTGAGAAACATGGATATTATATACATTGAGCTGAATGGAAGATTTGAATGTTCTCTTTGCTTCCAAATGTACTTAGCAAAGAAATTCAAATTTGTGTATGGACATATGTGTATACGTATACATGATTCTGTATTGTATTTGAAGTTCTGAACATACAAATGACAAATATAACCATATTGTCTAGGAAAATTATTATTATTGTTGTTGTTGTTGTTTACATTTGTATACTGCCCCATAGCTGAAGCTCTCTGGGCGGTTTACAACAATTAAAAACATTAAAAACAAATATACAAATTTAAAAACACTTTTTAAACAAAAACAATTTGAGGGAGATTCCTGCCTGGCCAGCTCTGCACCTTGAACACAAGCCCATCTGTGCGTTCAACAACATGAAGGACAGTCTAGCAGCAAAAGTGGGTAGCTCTCTTCCCTCCACCCTCAAAGGCAGCACTCTTCTTTGTCCATTTCAACCAGAGGCTGGTGGTAAGGCTCCCCTTCAGAGCCTTCTTCTGCAGCCACCTCCTGTGGGGCAGCTGCCTGAAGTAGGACCACTTTGTAGGAGGCTGAAGAGGGGCCAATTCCACAGAGAGAGAGGGAGGCTGTGCAACTCCAGGCAGACGAACCGGCTTCCACTGCTGCCATCAACAAGGAAGGAAGCCAGAGGACCAGTGCTGTGTCATAGATGCGGGTAGTGTCAAAAGGGCACTCGTTTGTTATCACAGTGCGGGCATCAGCTGGAAGGGCACAACTATTGCAACCGGTAAAGAGATGATGGCCACCATTGACGATAGTGAAGGAGATGGCAAGTGCCAGCCCCATGGAGCAGGCTCCTGAGATCAGGACATTTGCCAGGGAGATAACAACCAGGATCCAAGGCAGGCAATGGTGGGAGAGGATCTGGGACACCAGGATCGCCAGGACACTGGCAGCAAAACTCAAGAGCCAAGAAGCCACCGCAACGACATTAGCCATGGCGTACTCTGAGGTGATAGTGTGTGCGCACCGGGCCACGTGACGCAGGAGGGTGCCGTGGATGATGGCCCCCAGCACCAAGGTCAAGTGGCCCAGGACCACCAGCGAGATGCTGCTGTGAGCTAGCCACTGGGCTCTGTGGCCTGCCTCTGCAAGTAGGGAGGGAGGGAGGCTAGTGAGGACTGCCGTGCCATGGAAGGCAAGGAAAGCCTGGGGGTGGAGCACCAAGTCCCCCAAGAGGAGGAGGGCACCCCAGGGTGGCACTAGACCGAGGCACGAAGGAGGGCTGGGACTGAATACACTTAGAAATCACCCCTCCCCGCAGTGGCTGCCCTTCCTCACCCCACGACCTCTCAGAGCTTGGAGTTGCTCTTCGGTCCAATTGTTAGTGGCCTGCTAAAAATTGCTTGCGAGGATCTTTGTTATGATTGTTATATGTTCTACTATGCATAATAATCTCACTGTTGTGGTTATTTATTGCATTTTATTGAATTGTACTTTGGTAACTTATCTCAGACCTAAATTGCAATCCTGAAACCACTTACTTACCATGGGGTTTAAGTAAGAGGATCCATAGCTGCAAGTATGCAGGGATAAATCCTCTTTTCCTTGTTTTGTATAGGAGACAAAAGAATGAGTTAATATATTATATTTGTAAAAACGTAAGAAGAGTCCTGTTGGATCTAGTTCACCCTATCTAGTCCACCATCCTGTGTCCCACAATGGCCAAGCAGATGCTTTTGGAAAATTCACAAGCCAGACGGAACAGCAATATATATGCGCGCGTGCATGCAGGTATGTATGTGCATGTATAGATCACCTACTATCTACAGATCTTGAAGTGGTTTACAATAAGGAAAAAATCAAAATGCATAATCAAAATACATAACAAGCACAATTTCAAATGATTTTAACAAAAATCCAAACAAATACACAATATCCATATCTATATAACTAAGATTGGAGCAAATTATGACAGAACATGATAAAATACCCTTTTTGTGATCCTTGTTTCCATTGGATCATGGGGCAAGCGTTGCAGCCATGGGTTAAAGTCTCTACTGCCATCTTTGGAAAGGGAAGGCATGTGCATGCAGCATGCTGGTGCACTGATGTGGCCACACAGGGGTGGGCAGCTAAGCTTATTTCAGGTCTGCACTGCCCGTGCCTCCCCCATCTTGGATCTTCAGCTGATAAGGGCAGCTAGGTGATGCTCTTAGGCACCTTTGGTGGTGTCAGATGGCTCCTGAGGCCTATAGCTCAGGGCTATAGGGTGTGGGGCAGGATATGGGTTGCCTTTGGGGCCAACTTGCCTCATCTGACTAGAGCT
The DNA here is from genome assembly GCF_030035675.1 of Rhineura floridana. Taxonomy (NCBI): domain Eukaryota; kingdom Metazoa; phylum Chordata; class Lepidosauria; order Squamata; family Rhineuridae; genus Rhineura; species Rhineura floridana. The sequence goes on from NC_084480.1 coordinate 92,647,169, forward strand.
TTGAGACCCCAGGGGCGTTAACATAGGAAGGCCTCTCTATGCGAGTTTAGGATGTAGTGGGGACCAGGGTGAGCAAATGGCTTGCCTATTCTTCATCCAGGGTTGGTTGCCCTAATAGCTGTGCTGGCTTTGCCTAACTTGCATACAACAGTCCTGCATTTATTATCCCCCTTTGCAGGTTTATTTCAGGTTTTTACTTCAGTGTTTAAGATTTAATAAAGTGGCCCATTAGTTCTACACAAACACTGGTTTCCATGTCTCATTTCAACTCTCCACTGCAAACTGTCAACCAAGATTTAAAACAAAACAATATTCACACAACTACTCACACAATCTCACCCCTCCATTCTCACAACCACCATAACCTACCAATATCTCTACCAACCAACTACTCATACCCAAACCACTCACATTCAGCAGTACCAGAGCTTGGAAGTAACTAGTTACAAATAATGAATTACTTGTAATTTATTACTTTTTTGAGTAACGAGTGGGTAACTTCATCACATTTTGCTGGTAATAGAATGAGTAGTAACTTCATTACTTTTGAGCTGTAACTGTAACATTTCCAGAGTTACTTTTGGGCATTACTTGGGGGTGGGAGCAGGGAAAGTCTTCTGCTCCTCTGATTTGTGGATAAAAATCATGTGCTTCAAATTGGGCTTCTGTGCAGCGTCACTCTTCCCTCGTGCTCTATGGATGTTTAGGAGGTGATGAGGGAGGAGGTGGAGAGTGAGACGGGATGGAGTGGAGATAACAATTGTTTTAAAATGGGCAGGAGTGGAGGGAGAAAAGAGCTGGAGGGCAAGGAGGCAGCAGAAAAATGGACATGAAGAACTGGCTGTGGAGGTGAGAGACAATGATGTGTGTGTGTGTATGTGTGTGTGTGTGGCGCACAAAGCTCGAGGTGGCTTCTGCCTCCTTCCCCATCTCTCTTCTCTTACCAGCAAGGAGACACGAGCCAAAAGCCAAAAGCCAAAAGCTGCAGCTTCAGGGTGAGCGAGGGGAAGGCAGAGGTTGCAGCAGCAAGCATAATTATGCATTTATGAGCATTTCAGAAGCCTGATAATTTTGATTGAATAAATTTGTTGTTATTCTTGATAGGGAGAGTCCCCAAATCACAGTGATATATGATACAGGGTACCCCAACATATATTTTAGGGTTCAGAGACATGTTAACTTTCCTATTGAGTTGCTGTAGCTGTGAACTTTTCTTGTTTTTCAGTGTTTTGAACTTTCAAGCAAATAAGGAACTGGGAACTAGGAACCAACTTCAGCGTCATGACAACATAACCAATTATCAGGGATGATGGAAATTGTAGTCCTACAACATCTGGAGGGCACCATGTTGGCTATTCCTGATCTGTAAGGCCCCACAAGTAACTTTCATTGTTTGTTGCAATACATACAAGAACATAAGAAGAACCTGCTGGATCCAATCAGTGGCCCATCTAGCCTAGCATCCTGTTCTCACAGTGGCCAGTCAGATGCCCTAAAGGGAAGCCCATAAGCAGGACCTGAGTGCACAAGCAGCACTCTCCTCACTTGTATTTCCAGCAACTGATATTCAGAAGCGTACTGTCTCTGACAGGGGAAGTAGAACATAGCCATCATTGCTAGGTGCCACAATTTGTCTAATCCTCTTTTAAAGCCATCCAGGTTGGTGCCCATCACTGCTTCTTGTGGTAGTAAATGCCATAGTTTCATTATATGTTGGGCAACACCACATTTTTAATTGCAGGAGAAGGGATAACGTTTATACTGGTGGATTGCTTTTGATATGGGCATTTTCAGTTTACCTACGTTATGTCTCTTAAGTTCTGCTTCTGACAGTTCAATTGTGCATATCTGTCTACCCAATGAGTTCAATGGGACTTACTTCCTGGTAAGTATGTACAGGATTAAGTTACCTCTAAGTTAAACTGTTGACAAAAAGAATTACAAAGGCAACTAGTAAAGTACTAAAATTTGCATTTTTCTTTGATGATAGGAGATCGCCATATTGATCAAAATGTGTTTTAGTTGAAAGGGGTGCGGCGGTGTTTTTTGCAGCACAACACAGGCATGCCTTCAAGCGCTGCAATAGAACGCCTGTTCAGTACTGGTGGCAAAGTAATCTGTAAAAAGACATTCTTTGTCTGACGTGCTCTTTGAGCATCCTGTTCTTTTGAGACATAACAGAAATGTATTGTAAAAGCAGCATTTCAAGTGTAAAATTTGATTTCAAGTGAATTATATGTGCGTTGAGGTGTCATCATTGCTGGGGGGGGATGTGAGATTCTGTTATGCTATTCTGTTAATCTTATAGATAAAAAAATTATTCTACTACCCTCTGTGTGTGTGCTTATTTTTAATGTTGTTTTAGGCTACTTAGATGTGCAGCAGCCAAGGCCAGCACCCTGTAGGCAATTTTTTAAAAAGGGTAACTAAAATGTAATTGTAGTGATTACTTTTGAGTAAAAGTAAAATAATCAGTTACTTTCAGAGCAATTGTAACAGTAATTACTACTTTTTGGACCATGTAACTGTAACTGCAGTTTATTACTTTTTAAAAGTAATCTTCCAAGCTCTGAGCAGTACTACAATCCACATATACTTACTCAGTACGCAGTCATATCCTTCTAAAAAAGAATCTCTGCCAAGCATACAAGAATAAGAGTCTCTCCACATATCTGCAGCACTAACTGGCTCAAATACTCCCACCTCTCACATAGGAGGGGTCCATGCACTACAAGTGCAGGCTTTCACCCTATGGTGGGGAAGGATATAATACTACTTCCCTTCAATAACTCCTGACAGAATTGTACTGTGCATGACACTCTAACAACCTTACCCTGCAACAAATAACCAATCAACACTGGTAGCAGACACAAACTAATATCAATATCACCACCACAATTCCCCAAATATTACTATGAATTCACTTCTTGCAACAAACCTGCCCTCTCTCAATCTGTAGTGTAGTGTCAATGCCACTTTAACTATGTTAGCGGGGAAAACATTTTGATTAACTGCTATTTTCTATCAACATTTTCAAATCTGAAACAGTGTATGTGTTCTGGGAGATGTCGAAAATGAATTGGAAAATCAGTTTCAGAAAAATGAGACTCTGTTCCAATGACTCATTGAAGGCCAACATACAAAAACACTGTTCATGAGTGACGTACTCATATGACCAAGTTAACATAGTGCCAGCAAACTCTTATGAGATCACCTGCATGTGAGCCTCCATGTTGGTTACTTACTCTCTAATGTCTGATGCTTGTGAGAACAGTTTTTTCACAAGCTGTTTTTTCAACATCATCAGAACCATCTCTAGGTTACAAAATGTGTGGATTCTACCATTTTCAAAGTGTGAAAATGTGGTGAAAATTCTTGTGCCATTGTTCTTTTTTGTGATATAAAAGTGTCATGTTTACATGAAAAATCACCATCTATTATCTTTAAACATACTCCATAGAATCAACTGCATGAGTATTTCTTCTGTCTTTATTAATTTGGAGGCCTTCAACCTTGGCAGAGGCTGCTGAGTGAACAATAACCCAGCAGTCTTATCTAAATTGAGTGTGAGCTGATTTTCATGAAGTCAGTTTGTTGCTTTCACAAGCAGAGCATGAAGAATAGTGTTAATCTTTGTAGTGCTCTTATCAGATAGCTGCAAAACAATGTCATCAGCATACATGTAAATAAAAGATTTGTCACAAAAATGTGTGTGTATATGCACAGAGACGCACAGAGAAAAATCTTTTTGCTCCAGCACTAATGATAGTATCTAGAAAAACAAGCCCATCCAGATTTTAAAATGCTTGCCTTTCCTCTTTCAACAAGATAGTGATCATCAGAATTTTAAAGGTAGAATACCTAATTCAGAAAATGGGCTGTGATGAGCTCACGTGCCTGCAAAATATTCTTTGTGTGGTGTGTCAAGGTCTTATATTTGAGTCTTTTATCTAAGAAGAGAAATATTTAATTTGCAAAACCAAAGCCCTATAATGTCACTTGAGCAATGAACAAGGGCCATTAAAAAGAATGTGACTAGAACACATGGAGGATGCTGGTCCCTGGTGGGATAAAAAGGTAGAAATTCATTCATTGATTGATAACAACTGGGGAAAAGGGGAACAAATTATTTCTGCAGCTAGCACTGCAGCAAGCTTTTTCCCAGCTAAAGTTTTTCACCGCTTAAAGTCATTTGTAAAACAGAAAGTAAAATTTACTGTCATTTCCACATAGTGCAATGCCTCTGAATGGGAATGAAAAAGACTGATCATTACTAATTACATTTATGGGTATGATGCAGTAGGCTTCATGGAGTAGGTTATTACTGTACAAATCCTTTAAAAAAATCTTTGAGATAATAGGATGAATTGTAAATAACCTATAATTATGATAGGCTGTCAGAACCACTGCCGTGCAGAGGAATCACTTTAGCAATTTCCAAAAAAATATAGTATAGCTGCCAACTATCAGCATTGTGTCTTTTTTTATTTTGGAGACATCCATAAGTCAGGGCTGATGCTTTCATCAGTCTCTCACAGATATTCACAGAAGATAAACATTTTCTAGAGCCTTCTGATACAGAAAACAGATGAAACAAGCACAAATTTCATGGAATTATGACAAGACAGAGTGCTTTCATAAATCCCACATTAACACTAGTGACTTGCAAGTCAATGATATATTTCAATAGGAAATAACAAGAAATAACAATATCACCTAGTTTCAAGTCAGAATTGTCACAGCAGAACAAGGGGGTAATTGTAGCCATCCAGATGTTGAACTACAATTCTCATCATCCCTGACCATTGGCTGTGCTGACTCTGGCTGCTGAGGAGTTCGAGTCCACAAAATCTGGAGGGCCACAAGTTCCCCATCCCTGCTGAAGAATATCTGAACTCTCTCACTAACGAAGCATCAAGGCCCCAGCTGACAAAGCATCAAGGCGAGTTAAGCAGCAGAGCGAAAAGAGGGTAAGTAGCTCCCATTTAGTCCATTATTTAATTGAATTAAAACAGCTCAGAGAAATAAGTAATAAGGGCAGCCTAAGGTCACCCTGAGCTAGGAGCCAAATCCTGAAATAACCTATATCTTAGGAGACAGATCCTACGAGAAGGAAGCCTATAGAAAGCTAGTGTTCAACACCACCCTAGCAGGAAAGCTTCAGGGGACACTGTAAACAAGGCTAAATTCCAGTCGGAGAGAAGGGGAAAAAGGAAACTCCACCGATACATACAGGGAGAGAGTCAGTCCTTGCTAAAAAGGGCAGCTTTAGCCTTCCTGAAACACAACCACAAGCTCTGTTTCCCTAGATTAAAGAAAGGTCAGGCTGTTCTAGGTGGGAAAACAACAAACACAAAAGACTTGCCTGGAAGTCGCAGCCCCTTGCTGAAATTAAAAGCAGCCAAAAGCTTAAACAGCCCCGCCCCTCGCTCAGGAAGAAAGCCTGCCTTCCTGCCTTCAAAGGAAGGAAGCCTGAGATAATACTAAAGAGTTAAGCCCCAGCTGATAGTTGAGCCATCAGCCTCAAGTAACACATCATTGGCTGGCAGCAGTAGCTGGGAGGAACCAGCCACACATATAAAGTCAGAGCACCTAGAGAGGGAGCCTGCTCCACGAGCTAGAGGGAGCCCCAGCTGACAAAGCGTCAAGGCGAGTTAAGCAGCAGAGTGAGTTCGGCAGCAGGGCGAGGAAGCCAGGGCCCCCCACTCTGCCCTTCTGTTCCCTGACCTCAACTAAACCACAGTCTCCAACCTATTGACGTAATAAACCTCAAACAAAACTATGCAGGTAAGAAGCCAGCAGGCGTGTGGGGGCTTTCCAGTGTTTTGCACAGCCTGCAGCATGTACGACTATCTGCCTGTTGGACAGCAGTCGTGGGTGTGCTCTCGGTGCAATTTGCTCCTGGCTCTCCGGGAACGATTTCATTTCCTTGAGGCCAAGGTGGCAGACCTGGAAAAGCTGAGAGAGGCAGAGAGGTATGTGGAGGAAGCCTTCAGGGACGTTATAGCTGTGTCCCACTCCAGAGATGATAGTTCTCCTGCTATCATGCAGAACGATGGTCTCGGGGAAGGAGAGCATCCAGCTGAGGAAGAGGGAAACGATCCCTTAGAAGGGACCCATTCCTTGGGGGATGAGCAGCTATCCTCTCGTGCCGAGGATGGGGGTGGAGGGATCCTTGTAGTGGGTGATTCAATCATTAGGGACATAGACAGTGGGGTGTGTGATGGGCGTGTAGACCGCAAGGTGTTTTGCCTGCCTGGTGCGAAGGTTGCGGATATCGCCCGTCGTTTAGATAGTTTGGTAGACAGTGCTGGGAATGAGTCAGTGGTCGTGGTGCACGTTGGCACCAACGACATGGGGAAATGCAGCCGTGAGGTCCTGGAAGCAAAATTTAGGTTGCTAGGTAGGATGCTGAAAGCCAGGACCTCCAAGGTGGCTTTCTCTGAAATGCTACCGGTTCCACGCGCAGGACCAGCCAGACAGGCCCAGCTTCGCAGTCTCAATGCGTGGATGAGACGATGGTGTCGGGTGGAAGGGTTTAGATTTGTTAGGCACTGGGGAACATTTTGGGACAAGCCGGGCCTGTACAAAAGGGACGGGCTCCACTTGAACCAGAATGGAACCAGACTGCTGGCACTTAAAATTAAAAAGGTAGCAGAGCAGCTTTTAAACTGACTGAGGGGGGAAACCCGACAGGAGCTGAGAAAGGTCCGGTTCGGAATAAACCTCCCCCCTGGGATAAAAACCAAAGAAATGATGAAATTTTAAAGGGGGTAGGCCTAGAAGTAGGCATTGTGAGAGCAGGGGCACGGGATATAAATTCAGAAGAGCAAAATTACCACAGGCCAAACCACAAGTGCCAAAGACACTTGAAGAGAGACACTGCTTACAAGTGCCTGTACGCTAATGCTAGGAGCCTGCGAACCAAGATGGGAGAACTGGAGTGCTTGGTCTTAGAGGAGAGCATTGATATAGTGAGCATAACGGAGACCTGGTGGAATGGAGAAAACCAGTGGGATACGGTTATCCCTGGATATAAACTATATTGGAAGGACAGGGAAGGACGTATTGGTGGCGGAGTCGCTCTATACGTGAAAGAAGGCATTGAATCCAGCAAGCTCGAAACCCCAAAAGAGGCAGGCTCCTCCACAGAATCATTGTGGGTAGAGATACCATGCCCCAGGAGGGACTTAATACTGGGAACGATCTATCTTCCCCCTGATCAAAATGCTCAGGGAGACCTTGAGATGAGATATGAAATTGAGGAAGCATCCAAACTAGGAAATGTGGTAGTAATGGGTGACTTCAACTACCCGGACATAGACTGGCTGCATATGTGTTCCAGTCATGACAAAGAAGCAAAGTTTCTAGATATTCTAAATGACTATTCCCTAGACCAGTTGGTCATGGAACCGACCAGAGGGACGGCAACCCTGGACTTAATCCTCAGTGGGGACCGGGACCTGGTGCGAGATGTAAGTGTTGTCGAACCGATTGGGAGCAGTGACCACAATGCTATTAAATTAAACATACGTGTAAATGGCCAATTGCCAAGAAAATCCAACACGGTCACATTTGACTTCAAAAGAGGAAACTTCACAAAAATGAGGGGATTGGTAAAAAGAAAGCTGAAAAACAAAGTCCAGAGGGTCACATCACTCGAAAATGCTTGGAAGTTGTTTAAAAACACTCTATTAGAAGCACAACTGGAGTGCATACCGCAGATCAGAAAAGGTACCGCCAGGGCCAAGAAGATGCCAGCATGGTTAACGAGCAAAGTCAAGGAAGCTCTTAGAGGCAAAAAGTCTTCCTTCAGAAAATGGAAGTCTTGTCCGAATGAAGAAAATAAAAAGGAACACAAACTCTGGCAAAAGAAATGCAAGAAGACAATAAGGGATGCTAAAAAAGAATTTGAGGAGCACATTGCTAAGAACATAAAAACCAACAACAAAAAATTCTATAAATACATTCAAAGCAGGAGACCATCTAGGGAGGCGATTGGACCCTTGGATGATAAGGGAGTCAAAGGTGTACTAAAGAACGATAAGGAGATTGCAGAGAAGCTAAATGAATTCTTTGCATCTGTCTTCACAGTGGAAGATATAGGGCAGATCCCTGAACCTGAACTAACATTTGCAGGAAGGGATTCTGAGGAACTGAGACAAATAGTGGTAACGAGAGAGGAAGTTCTAGGCTTAATGGACAATATAAAAACTGACAAATCACCGGGCCCGGATGGCATCCACCCGAGAGTTCTCAAAGAACTGAAATGTGAAATTGCTGATCTGCTAACTAAAATATGTAACTTGTCCCTCAGGTCCTCCTCCGTGCCTGAGGACTGGAAAGTGGCAAATGTAACGCCAATATTCAAAAAGGGATCCAGAGGGGATCCCGGAAATTACAGGCCAGTTAGCTTAACTTCTGTCCCTGGAAAACTGGTAGAAAGTATTATTAAAGCTAGATTAACTAAGCACATAGAAGAACAAGCCTTGCTGAAGCAGAGCCAGCATGGCTTCTGCAAGGGAAAGTCCTGTCTCAGTAACCTATTAGAATTCTTTGAGAGTGTCAACAAGCATATAGATAGAGGTGATCCAGTGGACATAGTGTACTTAGACTTTCAAAAAGCGTTTGACAAGGTACCTCACCAAAGACTTCTGAGGAAGCTTAGCAGTCATGGAATAAGAGGAGAGGTCCTCTTGTGGATAAGGAATTGGTTAAGAAGCAGAAAGCAGAGAGTAGGAATAAACGGACAGTTCTCCCAATGGAGGGCTGTAGAAAGTGGAGTCCCTCAAGGATCGGTATTGGGACCTGTACTTTTCAACTTGTTCATTAATGACCTAGAATTAGGAGTGAGCAGTGAAGTGGCCAAGTTTGCTGACGACACTAAATTGTTCAGGGCTGTTAAAACAAAAAGGGATTGTGAAGATCTCCAAAAAGATCTCTCCAAACTGAGTGAATGGGCGGAAAAATGGCAAATGCAATTCAATATAAACAAGTGTAAAATTATGCATATTGGAGCAAAAAATCTGAATTTCACATATACGCTCATGGGGTCTGAACTGGCGGTGACCGACCAGGAGAGAGACCTCGGGGTTGTAGTGGACAGCACGATGAAAAGTCTCATGAGACATCTAGCCTAAAATGCTGCATGGAAATCTTTTGAAGCTGGTGCCTCATACATATACAAAGTGGCAACTCACCAGTGTCTCTTCTATCCCACCTCCTCCTCTTGATCATACACAGGGCTTTTTGTGTGATTATGCTAGGGATGGGTGAGAATTTTGATACAGTTTGCATTTTAAGCAGAATTTATCAAATTCACACTTTCCAAATCAGTTTGAGAACCGAAACACAGGCATCCTTAGAAATTCGCATTTATTAGAATTTTGTGATGCAGTTTGGCAACTAAACAATATTTACAAAAATGCATATGTGATGGGAAAGTGTGCATAAAAATGAATATATGTGTGAAAATAACATGCAAAAATGCATTAGATAATGAGAACTGGCTTGCATAAATGTGTACCTTTGTTAAAACTGCTTACAAAAATCTGTTTATTAGGAGAAATTTGCACTAAAATGTTGGAGAATTTTCATGAGGATTTTTTTAAAAAATTGCAAATTTGCAGAAATGGGGAGAACTGAATTTAAGACTGGAAAAATGAGAAACTGAGAGAACCAAAACTGACAGATCTTTTCATTCCTAGATGATACCCACCACTACTGAATACTGGCACCTCTTTGTTTGCTGCCCATGGCAACTACTGGGTGTTAGCTTCCACAGCACTTTTGCTTCTTAGATCTTGTAGTTCTTCTTCAACAGCTACATAGGCGGGAACAACAAGCTCCTGTCAGTCGCTCTCTGAGCTTCAGTAGCAGATGTAACATTAGACAGAATACACCCAATGGAATTAAAATTGAGTTGCACTCAATGGAACTCCACTTGTGCTGTAGGAGAGGGGTGAGGAGGCAAGCTTCCTTCCCCCTGCAGCCCATGGAGTTGGGTGGGCCTCAAAAGCAGCATGAAAGGTGGTGCAGGGGGTTGCAAGGAGGGGAAATCAGTTGAGAAGTTAGCTTAACTTCTGTCCCTGGAAAACTGGTAGAAAGTATTATTAAAGCTAGATTAACTAAGCACATAGAAGAACAAGCCTTGCTGAAGCAGAGCCAGCATGGCTTCTGCAAGGGAAAGTCCTGTCTCAGTAACCTATTAGAATTCTTTGAGAGTGTCAACAAGCATATAGATAGAGGTGATCCAGTGGACATAGTGTACTTAGACTTTCAAAAAGCGTTTGACAAGGTACCTCACCAAAGACTTCTGAGGAAGCTTAGCAGTCATGGAATAAGAGGAGAGGTCCTCTTGTGGATAAGGAATTGGTTAAGAAGCAGAAAGCAGAGAGTAGGAATAAACGGACAGTTCTCCCAATGGAGGGCTGTAGAAAGTGGAGTCCCTCAAGGATCGGTATTGGGACCTGTACTTTTCAACTTGTTCATTAATGACCTAGAATTAGGAGTGAGCAGTGAAGTGGCCAAGTTTGCTGACGACACTAAATTGTTCAGGGTTGTTAAAACAAAAAGGGATTGTAAAGATCTCCAAAAAGATCTCTCCAAACTGAGTGAATGGGCGGAAAAATGGCAAATGCAATTCAATATAAACAAGTGTAAAATTATGCATATTGGAGCAAAAAATCTGAATTTCACATATACGCTCATGGGGTCTGAACTGGCGGTGACCGACCAGGAGAGAGACCTCGGGGTTGTAGTGGACAGCACGATGAAAATGTCGACCCAGTGTGCGGCATCTGTGAAAAAGGCAAATTCCATGCTAGCGATAATTAGGAAAGGTATTGAAAATAAAATAGTCGATATCATAATGCCGTTGTATAAATCTATGGTGCGGCCGCATTTGGAATACTGTGTACAGTTCTGGTCGCCTCATCTCAAAAAGGATATTCTAGAGTTGGAAAAGGTTCAGAAGAGGGCAACCAGAATGATCAAGGGGATGGAGCGACTCCCTTACGAGGAAAGGTTGCAGCATTTGGGGCTTTTTAGTTTAGAGAAAAGGCGGGGCAGAGGAGACATGATAGAAGTGTATAAAATTATGCATGGCATTGAGAAAGTGGATAGAGAAAAGTTCTTCTCCCTCTCTCATAATACTAGAACTCGTGGACATTCAAAGAAGCTGAATGTTGGAAGATTCAGGACAGACAAAAGGAAGTACTTCTTTACTCAGTGCATAGTTAAACTACGGAATTTGCTCCCACAAGATGCAGTAATGGCCACCAGCTTGGACGGCTTTAAAAGAAGATTAGACAAATTCATGGAGGACAGGGCTATCAATGGCTACTAGCCGTGATGGCTGTGCTGTGCCACCCTAGTCAGAGGCAGCATGCTTCTGAAAACCAGTTGCCGGAAGCCTCAGGAGGGGAGAGTGTTCTTGCACTCGGGTCCTGCTTGCGGGCTTCCCCCAGGCACCTGGTTGGCCACTGTGAGAACAGGATGCTGGACTAGATGGGCCACTGGCCTGATCCAGCAGGCTCTTATGTTCTTATGTTCTTAATAAACAATATCCTGAAAGGTTCCTCACCCCTCAGACTGCAAGGACCTTTTCTGATGCAAGCACAGCATGCTCATCTTATTCTCACTGTCACCCACAATTGAAGAACAACAGAAAGGATTGGATGACCGTTACAGGACACAGTCAGATCCCTGTGAGGCCAGTGAGAAATGGATTCCCCTTCAAAATTTCCATCTAGATGAACCTCTAAAATGCATCTTTTGTGGGTGGTTCTTCTCATGCCTCAAGTCACTGTAGGCACATAAAGTGGGGGAGTAAGGTTTGCAAAATATTATGCTTTCAACATTAAATGCTTTTCTTCAACAGAAGGAAAATCTACTAATGCGGAGACTGTACAAAACCAACAACTGACTTCACATAGTCGAAATTATTATAAGCCTATCACAATGGCAACCATTTTGATACCAATATTAATTATTTTTTTATAATAATTTTTTATTATTCAAATTTTTATAAAAACAAATACAAATACAACAAAAACAATACAACAGAAAAAAATGAAATAAAAAGAAAAACTTGACTTCCGATTTGTTACAGATCAGCTATAAGTATATAATATATATCAAACCTGTCTCCTAAAACATACGAAATTCACTTTTTTCCGTAATCTATCTTAATTAATCGTCAAATCCCATTATCATCATTTCATTTTTTTCTTTCAACAAAAAGTCCAAAAGAGGCTTCCATTCCTTAAGAAATGTATCTGTCGTTTTTTCTCTAATAAGACATGTCAATTTGTCCATCTCAACTAAGTCCATTAATTTCAATAGCCATTCTTCCATTGTTGGTATCGATTCCATTTTCCACTTTTGTGCATATAGTAATCTTGCTGCCGTAGTCATATATAATATTATTCTTCCATATTTCTTTTCCTTTTGTTTATCCATAAAACCCAATAAAAAAAATTCTGGTTTTGACTGAATATTTATCTTTAAGATTTTTTGCATCATCCTACCTATCTGTGCCCAAAATAATTTTGCCTGTTTACACAACCACCACGTATGATAAAAAGATCCTTCTTGTTGTTTACATTTCCAACATACATTAGAAACATTACTATACATTTTTGACAACTTTTCTGGAGTCATATTCCAACGATACATCATTTTATAAAAATGTTCTTTAAGATTATAGCATAATGTAAATTTCAAGCCTTTTTTCCACATATTTTCCCATTGATCCATTTGTATATTATAACCAAAAATTTTTGCCCACTTAACCATACACTCTTTTACTTGTTCTTCTTCCATGTCCATTTTTAATAAAAATTTATACATTTTTGCAATTATGCATTCATCATTTGTACACAAACCTATTTCAAAATCAGATTTATTTATTTCAAACCCATACATTTTCTTGTCCACTTTAAATCTTTCTAACAATTGTAAATAGGCAAACCATTGTGAACTATATCCTTCCTTTATTAGTTGTTCTCTCTCTTTCATTATATATTCACCATGCACATTTTTTAATAGTTCTTGGTAAGTTAACCATTTCTCTTTTTCAGCCATTTCTCTTCTATAAAATGCTTCTTGACTTGAAACACATAGTGGTATTTTCAAAAAAAACCTTGTTTTGTATTTATTCCATATATTCAACAAAGGACGTCTTATAAAATGATTATTAAAATCCACATTAACTTTTACTTTATCATACCATAGATATCCATGCCATCCCCACTTCAAATTATGGCCCTCCAAATCCAATAGTCTTTTATTCCTTAATAAGATCCATTCCTTTATCCAGACTAAGCAACAAGCAGCAAAATAAAGTCTCAAATTTGGTAATCCCAGCCCTCCTCTTTCTTTGGCGTCTTGTAATAATTTAAATTTAACTCTTGGTTTTTTCTCCTGCCAAACAAATTTAGAAATATCTTTTTGCCATTGTTTGAAAGGTAGATCAGAGGATATGACAGGTATTGTTTGAAATAGAAACATCATTCTCGGCAATACATTCATTTTTATTACAGATATTCTACCCATTAATGACAACTGTAATTTATCCCATTTTAACAAATCTTTCTTAATCTCTGTCCATAGTTTTTCATAATTATTATGAAACAACTTTGAATTTTTATTTGTCATAATGATACCTAAATATTTCACCTTTTCTTCTATTTTAAAATCTATCTTCTCCATTAACTCTTTTTGATCTCTTAAAGATAAATTTTTCACCAACATCTTCGTTTTTTGATTGTTGATCTTAAATCCTGCTAATGGTCCAAATTCTTCTAATTTATCCATCAATAGTTTGATTCCTTCCAAGGGATTTTCTAATACAATTATCAAGTCATCAGCAAGTGCTCTCAATTTATATTCCTCTTTTTTTATCTTTATTCCCGAAATCCTTTTGTCTTGCCTTATGTCTCTAAGCAGCACTTCTAAAACCAGAATAAATAGAAGGGGGGACAATGGACATCCCTGTCTTGTACCCTTTTGTATTTCACATGAGTCCGTTAAATCCCCATTGACAATTATCTGTGCCTTCTGTGATGTATAAATCGATCTGATCCATTTTATAAAATTATCTCCAAAGTCCATTTGCTCTAGAACCTTAAACATAAATTTCCAATTCAAATTATCAAATGCTTTCTCAGCATCCAAGAAAATCAAAGCAGCTTGTATGTCATTTCGTTGTTCTAGATATTCCAACACATTCAAAACATTCCTGACGTTATCACGTAATTGTCTTTTAGGTAAAAACCCCGCTTGATCTTCCTGAATAAATTGTTGCAATATTATTTTCATTCTTTCAGCCAAAATCATTGTAAAAATTTTATAGTCATTATTCAGTAAAGATATTGGCCGATAATTTTTTGTTTTAGTTAAATCCTGCTCCTCTTTAGGTATTAATGTTATATTGGCATTTTTCCAACTATCTGGTATCTTCCCTGTCATGCCCGCCCGACCCTCAGGGTCCCGGGATCATGCATCAGGCTCAAACCCCCACCCTTAGGGAAATGAGACTGGAACCAAAAAGCTAATACTTCACCCTTGCCAAGGCTGTGTACGCTCACAACAACCCTGCAAGGTAGAAGGTAGGCTGCCACCACCCCTGTATACTGGTCCACTCAGAGCCAGGGGATCTCTGAGCCCAGAAGGTATATAAAACCAAGGTCCTAAAAGGCAAGAGTCACAGTTACACTCCTTGCCAGGCACCTCTGGTTTAACACTTAAAATCCAAGCTTTTAACTTCTTAACCCTCTTTGGTAGTGAGTGACTGAGGTTGGGTCAAAACACTGAATTTAGAACCACCCCTTCTCTCAAATGAACACACCAGGTTAAATAGAAGTAGCTTTATTAAAATATATAAGTGCACATATCATATAGCAGCAAGTAATCCTTTAAGACCATTCACCCAACAGGGGTTTAGGTTCTTACAAGAGAATTCATACACACAACAAGAAAATAATAAACTAGCTCACCTAACTACTTACATACGAGGTAGTTGGTTGCGTGGCACCTCTCCTAAGAGAGATGGATGTTCAACATAAAGCAATGGAACCAGACATAGGTTGCCTTCCCATAAGCAACCCCAGGAACCATAAGGCAGAAAAGGTTTGGAACTCTGGTGCCAGTCAGCATAGGCAGAGAACAGAGAACAAAGGCTATGGGTCCCTAGCCCTATACTTAAGGGAAAAGGATCCTAACGGTCCAAGATTAATTGACCAATCAGGAATTGACTGATGTAACTTTCTTCTCGATGTTTCTCACATTTTCGCGCCTTCAGGCCCCCCTCCCAACGGTGTTTTCCAACTGCATAGGCCAAGGATGACCTTGGGTGCCAGGCACTTGCTAATCAGCAAAGATAACCAGGTGCAGCTTGTTAAGGCTTCTTCTAACCATCTTCAGCTGGAAAAATGAAACTTAACTTTACAAATTAGCAAAAGCTTGTCTTTTCTAACTATAGCCATCTCCCAGAGTCCCTTACTGGAGCCAAAGTATGGTTATCAGATCTTTAATAACTCATGACCATTACAGGTTCATGACATTCCCCTCTTGTAAAATAGAATTCATTGTATACTGTAAAGGTAGTAAAAGTTCCTCCTCCAAGCATTTGTAATACATTGCTGATAGTCCATCCAGTCCTTGCGCCTTTCCTAATTTAATTTTACTTATAGCCTCAGATATTTCTCTTGACGTAATAGGACCATTAATAGCTTGTCTCTGAAGATCTGTAATTTTAGGCAAATTCTGTTTGGATATATACTCTTCTATTTTTTCTGAGGGAATTTCCTGACACTTGTACAAAGTTGAATAATATTAATGGAAAACCCTTTGGATTTTTAAATTGTCTGTCAACATCTCATCTCCTTCTTGTATCTTTAAAATAAGATTTTTTTGTCGTTCTTTTCTTAATTTATATGCTAGCAATTTCCCCGGTTTATTTGCAAATTCTAAAGTCCTTTGTTTAGCAAAATTTAATTTCCTTTCAATTTCTCTGTCAACATTGACACTTGTTTCTGTAACATTTTAATTTGATTTACAGTAGAAGCTTTAGTTGGATTCTTTTTCAGTTCTTCCTCTTTTTGTTTTATTTCTTCCAAGATCAATTGCATTTTCTGTTGTTTCTTCTTTTTTAATTCAGAATTACATTTAATAAAATATCCCCTCATAAATGCTTTACTTGTATCCCAAACAATATTTTCATCTGTTCCTTTATGTAAATTGTGTTCAAAAAACTCTTTTAATTTCTTCTTACATTCCTGCACTATTTTATCATTCTGTAATAAAGATTCATTTAGTCTCCATTTAAATCCAAGATTTTTTTTTTTAAAGTCAATATCACTGGATTATGATCCGAAAAGGTTTTTGGTAACACATCCATCTTGGAAATATCTTTCACTAAATTTTTAGACATCCAAATCATATCAATCCTCGAAAATGTTTTATGTCTTTCTGAAAAGTAAGTAAATTCCTTTGCATTGTCATTTATATATCTCCAAGCATCCACCAATTCTAAATTTTCCATCAATTCGAAACAGATCTTCGGCAATTTGCCCTGTGTCTCTTTAATATTTTTCTCAGAAAGTCTATCCATTTTTGGTGAAATTACCCCATTCCAATCACCCATGACACACCAATGATCATATGCAAACTCTGATAATTTTTCCATAAGTCCAGTATAAAACCTTGTTTTATCTTCATTAGGAGCATAAATGCCCACTATCAAAATTTTTGTACCCTGAATGGTGATTTCAACTCCCACAAATCTGCCACTATCATCCAATAATATCAATTTAGGAGACAATTGTGAATTAATATAAAGAACCACACCATTTTTTTTGAATCCTGCCGAAATAAATTCTTCACCCAAATTTTTACAAATTAAATATTTAGAATCTTTCTTCTTAATATGAGTTTCTTGTAAACAAATTATATCCAATTTTAATTTTTTCAAATAATGAAATTCTTTCTCTTCTGCGACAAATTAGCTCCATTTATATTCCAAGTTAGATATTTGTAATCCATTTTTAAGCATGTATTTTAGAAAAGTCTGTGCCTGTTGCTCCCTTTGATCCATCATCATCCTTTTCTTCCTCTACCTGTTTCTGTTGACTTTGTTTCCCAGGAATTATATCCATATCTTTGAGTTTATCTTCTTCCATGTCTTTTGAAGCTTTTCTCAAGAAATCCCTTGCTTTTTGAACAGTATTTAATCGATACTTCTGTTGTCTAAATGTAAAAATCACTCCCTCTGGAACATCCCATCTAAATTGAATTTTACATTGTTTAAGTTTTTCTGTGAAGAAAGCGTAATCTTTTCTCTTACGTAGAAGCCTAACAGGATTTCCTTCATCACCTGTATTTCTTTACCGTCAATTTTGAAGACATTGTTAAAATGATGTTGCAAAACCATATCTCTGGTCCTCTTTTTTAAAAAATAAACAAGCACATCTCTTGGGATTTTTTTTATTGTTGCATATCTGGAATTAATTCTATAAACTTTGTCTATTTCAAATTCCATCCGATCTTCATTCCTGTCGAAGGATTTTGCCAAAACATTAACAATTTTCTCTCTGATATCTTCACCTGTTTCCTCAGGAATTGCAGGGAATCTCAAGCAATGTTCTTTATCTCTAAGTTCCATAACAGCAATATAGTCCAAATTTTTTTCCAGTTCCATATTTGTAATATCTATTCTATTCTCTAAGGTTTGCACCTTATCTTTAACATTTTTTACATCCTGTGTTAATTGCCCAATGTTATTTTTAATCTCACCCACTTCTG
This sequence comes from Rhineura floridana, assembly GCF_030035675.1. NCBI lineage: Eukaryota > Metazoa > Chordata > Lepidosauria > Squamata > Rhineuridae > Rhineura > Rhineura floridana. The sequence goes on from NC_084480.1 coordinate 92,664,974, forward strand.
TTTTAATATGATCTTGTAAATCTTTAAAATCCTTTTTCATATTGCAAAATTCATCTTTAAGTTGTTGTCTGTCCTGTTTCATCTCTTGTTTCAACTCTTGTTTAAAATCACTAAATCCCTCCATAATTTTCTGGAACATGTCCATCGACTTCCTGTTTATCAATTGAAACTATTCGCTCCAAAACTTTGGCTGCTTTCCTAGTTGTCATTCTTGAAAAAAAAAAACCTTTTCTATTATTAGCCAATGTAGAGGCAAACAGTTTCTTTTCTCCCAGCAACAAAAAAGTTAATATTCCAGGCCTGTTTAACCAACACAGTTCTTATCTCCAGCACATTCAGGAATGTAAAACAAATCCAGTTCTCAGCATCCAGCAGTTAGTAAGATACACAAACAGCAGATTCGTTCCAAAAAGTTTTTTTAATCCAAAATAAATAAAAAATAAAAAAATATTCTCAGATATATTTCCTTCAAATAATCAAATCATCTTATCTAATAAGTTGCCTCTTATCCGTTTAATCTTTGTAATTCCAGCTTTAAGCCAGCTTTTAAGCCAGCAGGTTCTTTGAATTGCTCCCTTCTTCCTTAGCTTTGTATAATACGAAAAAAGTGGGACTCACCCAAGTTTCTGAGTTGCCGATTCGTAAACAAGTCTCTTTTACGATAGTAATTTAAGTTAGTTGATAAGATTTAGACAGAAGGAGGCTAGCTCGTTAAAAACGTTTTTAAAAGAGAAAGAAAAAAAGTCTCGCTTACTTTCAGCACAGCCTGTTGGAAATCCAGACTCTGTCTTCCGCTGCTAGAAATGCCTTCTTATCTCAGGGGGATTCCTGATCAAATCTAGCAATCTACAGCTCGACGGAGTTCCGTGGATAATCTCTTCGGTTCCCCTTTTATCTTGGAGAACATTTACGCCAGTCAAAAATTCCTCTTGACTGGCTTTTAACTGAAATAAGCTTCCTCTGAGATAGAGCTCACTCAGAGACAATCACCAGCCAGCACTCCTTCCAGGAAGTCCTTGATACCAATATTAATATATAATTTAATGAAGTTGGGGTGGACCTTTACGATGGTTAAACCTTCAGTCCATTCAATCCCTATGTCATTATGTAAATAATGAACAATTCTGGGCAGAGCAACTCAAAAGGTGGGGATGGAAGATGAACTGCCTTTGTCAGTTCCCTGTTAGGCTTATACTGGCATTGTGGGAAAGGAAACTGGATTTTTCCGCATTGCTTTGTTTATTTTTACTTAGAAACTAGTTTCCCTCTCACTGTACTCAGTGGGAAGAAAATAAAAGTATGCCATTCCATAACTGATGCAGTTTGTTCCTCATTCCAGCAGCGTGTCAGAGGAATGGATGTGCTGTGGATTGTGCAGATCCACAGCCTCCTCTGGCATACCCCAAATGCCCCTCATTGACTCTTCTTTGCCCTATCAGATGTCTTAAGAAGAACCAGCTGCAGACTTTTCTGCTGCCTCATGGAAAAGGGTGACCCCCCAGATCTCCCTCTCTGAGGTTGGACCTCTCTCTTCCTTCAGAGAGAGAAAAAGATCTTATCCTATGGCCCCTGTGATGCCCACACAAGAACCATAAGATTGCAGCCTCCAACACTTGCTTTAATGTGATGGACTTTGCCTACTCCATGTGTTCATCTGGAACAAATGTGCCTTTGATGGTTATGTTCTACAAAGGAAAGAGCATGTTTAGGTTATTCTTAGTTAAGGAATGAGCATGTGACAGAAATCAGAAATGCTTCCTTTGGTTGTTTATACCAAATGTCAGACATCACAAGTGACTTCAAGATGGAAGCATCCTCCCTCCTAACAGTTACATACTGTAATTGGACATTGCACTTAACATTGCCTTCAGTTGTTCACTAAAACTAAAAACAGAAATAGGTGTCATATGAATTAGTTTTAGGGACATAATACAAGCATTGGTTTTGGGACACAGGAACATATCTTCCTTGGAGAAATGCATTGATACGTGAATTTTGGGTTAAGCTTGTTGCATAAAATAAACATGAAGCCAACACTATGGATCCTATGGATTCCAAAAGGGCACACATAACTCAGGAAGTCTAATTGTTTTGCATACTAATCTTTTCCCCCCCTACACCTATACATTCCTTGATTACTTCTTTAGCCACTTGCAGGCACAAAAACAATGCCTGGAAATGTCTCCATTTTTGTCATATTCTATTGTCAGCATATTCAGACATATTCACACAGGGTGAGTCAGGTGAAACCACACAGACATTTATAGTGTCGGCAGTTAGGCTGCTGTAGTTATTAAGGAAAAGGCTCAGTTTTCAACATGCTTTCCAATAAAAAGTCCATCCCAAGGGTCAGAACATGGAGAACAGGATAAAAATGGTTAAGTCAATACAAGATTGACTCCATTACTCTTGCCATCTGTTTATCGCAGACTATGCTAAAGTTGTTTTGCTCTCTTTTATTGACTAAGGGATATTAATATTGCTTGACAACTGCTTGGTACATAGAATAAATGGTTGTCTCATTTTGTTGCCTAACAGCTGTTGATTCACCCATGTTAACATGTTCATGAAGTATCAATCATCTATTTAAAATGTGAAGAGCTCACACCGTACATGTGGTTGGAGAATATTGGTCACTGCAGAAATACGGCTGGTAGGAGTTAATGACAGGGCTATAAAAATAATTCTCTCTCTCTTTGCTTTAATGAACTGTACATCAATCACATTGCAAAGATGACTTCTTCCCCATCATGAAAACACCCTGCAGTTATGCAGATAACAGCACTTGCCAAAATAGCACTTGAACCCAAAGGCAACCATTTTCAGCCTTGATGGTTAGTTTCAAACTTTTGTAACTATTATATTACCATGTGAGGAAGAAGAATGGCACAGCAAGCAGCAGGTTAAAGCAAAGAAGGGCTGAGTAAAATTGATGTTACGTGTCTCATTTTCACTAAATGAACTCTTTTTTAAAAGTCAACAAAATGGAGGCAGAAAAAGGATGAAATAAGAATTGGGTTACCTAAAGAGAACTTTGAAGTTCAAACAGAGACTTCAAAAAATTATCCATAGCAGAAATCTCATTAGGTTGTTCAATTGTTGTCCTCTCCAGTTTGTCATCTACCCAAGGTGAACATTCCAATTTGTTCATCTAACTTGTCAAACTATGCGCACTTATTCACCGATAATTCTCATGAGAGTACATGCCATATATACACACAATTATGTAGAGATGGGAGAACCTGTCAATTTCAGTTTCTCATTTTTCCAATCTTATATTCAGTTCTCCACATTTCCACATCAGTGTTCAATTTTTTAAAAAAGAAAGTCCTCATGACAATTCAGCATTTTATTGCAAAATTCTCCTAATGTATACATGTTTGTACACAATTTTGCCTAATATACACATTCTTGCAAAGCACTTTTTTCCTAATGTAATGAATTTTGTATGTTATTTTCACTAATATATGCATTTTATCCACACTTTACCTTAGCATATGTATTTTTGTACACTGCATTACAAAATTAGGAGGTGTGTTTTGGTTTGCTTATTGTTTTACAAAGTGCAAATAAGGTAAGTTTGCTTTTAAATGCTAACTCTATCAAATTTCTCCCTCCTCCCTGCAACTATGTATTTAATATTTTATATTTTGAGCACAAAAGCTGTCCATGCTCACACAAGCCCCTGAGGACAGATCATCTTCTATCTTCATATCATATCATACTCTGCTGATAAGATCTACCAGAATCAAAACAAAGGTAAAGACAATGAGATAGTACTTCTGCCCACATAGAAACTGGTTGCAAGAGGAAGACAATGTCCCTTTGAAGCCCCAAAGTGATGGTTAAACCCCCAGTACATAAGAAGAGCATGCTGGATCAGGCCATCATCCTGTTCTAATTGGACAACCAATTACACATGGGACCACAAGCAGGACCTGAGTGCAAGAAAGCTCTCCCCTCCTGGTTTTTGGAAGCATACTGCCTCTGCCTCTGCCTTCATGAATTTGTCTGATCCTCTTTTAAAGCCATCCAATTTGGTGGCCATCACTGCCTCTTATGGGAGTGAATTCCATAGTTTCACTATGTGCTGTGAGAAGAAGTACTTCATTTTGTCTGTCTTGAATCTTCCAACACTCAGTTGCATTGGATGTCCACAAGTTCTAGTGTAACAAGAGATGGAGAAAAACTCTTCTCTATCCACTTTCTCCATGCCATGCATAGTTTTATACACTTCTACCATGTCACCTATTACTCTTCTTTTCTTTAAACTATAAAGCCCCAAATGTTACAATGTTTCCTCATAGGGGAGTTGCTCCATCCCCTTCATCATTTCATTGCACTTTTTAAAACCTTTTCGACCTGTACAATATACTTTTAGAGGTGAGGTGACCAGAACTGAACACAGTATTCCAAATGCAGCCACATCATAGATGTATATAATGGCATTATGATATCAGCAGTTGTATTTGAATACCTTTCCTAATTATCTCTAGCATGGAATTTGTATTTTGCACAGCTGCTGCACATTGGGTCAACACCTTCATTGAGCTATCCACTACGACCCCAAGGTCTCATTCCTGGTCAGTCACCACCAGTTCAGACCCCATGAGCATAAACATAAAATTAAGGTATTTTGCTCCAATATGCATGACTTTGAATTGCTATTTTACTGTCCATTCACTCAGTTTGGAGAGGTCTTTTTTGAACTCTTCACAATCACTTTTTGTTTTAACAACCCTGAACAATTTAGTGTCATAAGCAAATTTGTCCACTTCACTGCTCACCCCTAACCAACCGCCCTGGGCTCCTGCTGGGAGGAAAGGTGGGATATAAATAAAATAAATAAAAATAAATAACTAAAGATCATATATGAACAAGTTAAAAAACACAGGTTCCAATGCCAATGGTTGGAGGATTCCACCTTCTAAATCCCTCCATTGGGGGAACTGTTCACTTATTCCTATTCTCTTCTTCCTGCTACTGAACCAATTCCTGATCCACATGAGGACCTCTCTTTTTATCCCATGACTGCTAAGCTTACTCAGGAGTCTTTGGTGAGACATCTTGTCAAAAATATGTTGAAAGTCCAAATATACTATGTCCACTGGATCACCTCTACCTAGATGCTTGTTGAAACTTTCAAAGAACTCTAATATGTTAGTGAGACAGGACTTACCCTTGCAGAAGCCATGCTGGTTCTGCTTTAGCAAGGTTTGCTCTTCTAGTGCTTGGTTATTCTATCTTTAACCATTTTTCCAGATGTTAAGCTAACCAGCCTGTAATTTCCAATTTCCCCCCTGGAACCCTTTTTAAAGTTTGTTGTTACATTGGTCACTTTCCAGTCATCAGGAATGGAGGCAAATCTGAGGAACAAGTTAGTTATTTTTGGTAGAAGATCAGCAATCTCACATTTGAGTTATTTGAGAACTCTCAGGTGGATGTCGTCCGGACCCATTGATTTGTCCATTTTTATCTATTAACTTCACCTCTCATCACCACTATTTGCCTCAGTTCCTCGGACTCCATTCCTGCAAAAGTTTGTTCAAACACAGGGATGTGCCCTAGATCCCCCACTGTGAAGACTGATGCAAAGAATTCATCTGGCTTCTCTGCAATCTCCTTATCCTGGTTTAGCACACCTTTGACTCATTTGTCATCCAAGGGTCCAACCGCCTCCTTAGATGGTATCCTGCTTTGAATGTATTTAAAGAATTTGTTGCTGTTATGTTTTTAGCAATGTGCTTCTCACATTGTCTTTTTGCATTTCTTTTGCTAGAGCTTGTGTTCCTTTTTATGCTCCTCATTTGGACAACACTTCAGTTTTTTGAAGGAAGCCTTCTTGCCTCCAATAGCTTCTTTAACTCTGCTTATTAACAATGCTGCCATCCTCTTGGCCCTGGTGGTACCATTCCCGATCTGTAGTATACACTCCAGTTGAGCATATAATATCAATCAATCAATCTTTATTGATACGGTCATAGACCAAAAGACATTTATAAATAAAACTACATACGTTTATAATAAAAGGTTACAAAGTTGCAGTCATGTTAAAACAGTAAAACAATAAAACAACAAGGAAAACAGTTACAGTTGGGTGGCGGAAGCTTCTGAAAGGATAGATGCCTTCCGAATTGATTGAGCCGCAAAAATAAATTTAGCAACTGACAGGATAGTATCCTTATTAGCTGCTGACAAAAGATGTAAAAGTAAACAGTTAAGCGGTTTGTAGGCGTATTTATTTATGATGGGGGTTATGAATTTGGAGCGAATATCGTCATATAGGGTGCACTCAAAGATGACATGAGAGAGAGTTTCTATGGTGCTGACACCACAAAGGCATAATCAGTTTGCATACGGGATACGTTTAAATCTCCCTTCAAGTAAGGCAGAGATAAGACAGTTAAATCTAGCCTTTGTAAAGGCTAGACGATATTTGGGGATCGTAAGAGTTTCCAGATAAGGGGCACTGAGCATAGGCACAAAGCTCAGACCAAAGTGAATAGGAGAGCAGGTCGAGGTGGCTGCAGTTATGGAGCGTTGGAAGTCCATATCGTTGATACGAGTCCGGATAGAATGTTTAACTGTCTCTGGAGCGAGGGACATCAGATGTTCAATTGAGAGGCCAATACTTGCAAGGTAATTTGTAAACGTACGGGCCCATTTCGAGGTAAAAGAGTCTTCCCAGAGTAAAGGGAGATAGCCAGTAGATTTTTCATAAGACATTTTAAACCAGAAATTTAGGGTGGCCAACCACGCTTGAGACTCAAGTGAGACTAGGCCAGATTCTAACCTAAGGACCGCCGCAGGAACGCACCTGGGTACGCCAAAAATTTGTCTGAGAAACAAGGAGAGAACTGCCTCCGCAGAAGAGTTGAAGGCGCCAATCCATAAAGGTACCCCGTAGAGAAGTTGAGAAATAGTTTTGGATCTAGAAACCTTTAGGGCTGCCGGAATGTATTGTCCTCCTTTAGTGAAGAAGAACCTTCGAATACCACTGGCTGAGTTGCGAGCAGTAGAAATAGCCCCTCGGATATGGGGATTCCAGGACAGAGAGGAATGAAAAAGTATACCAAGGTATTTGAAATGAGAAACCTGTTCTATTTTATGGGTATTAATTGTCCATGCGTGAGCAGGAGAGTGCTTGGCAAAAGCTAAGATCTTAGTTTTGGAAAAGTTTATAGATAGTTTGTTATCATGACAGAAACTCATAAAAGCTTTAGTTAGGCGTTTGAGTCCTACTTTAGAAACAGAAAGGAGAACAGCGTCATCTGCATACAATAACAAGGGACAATGCAGGTTTGCTAACTTAGGGGGGTGGAAGTCCGGGGATTGACAATAAAGGGACAGATCATTCATGAAAAAATTAAATAAAAGTGGGGCTAGTATGCAGCCTTGTCTAACTCCTTTTGTTGTAGTAATGGGGTTTGTGAGATGACCTTCACGACTACATCTAACACGAAAGGATGTGTGGTGGTGCAGACGGCTAATTAAGAAGAGGAGTCTCTTGTCGATCGTAGATTTTGCGAGTTTCGCCCATAGTATCTCCCTAGGGATGGAATCAAAAGCCGATTTCAAGTCGACAAAGGCAACAAACAGGCCGTTACCCCAGCGGTTCTTGTATTTTTCAGCTAAGTGATTTAAAATCACACAGTGTTCTATCCCAGACCTACCTTTCCGGAAAGCTGCCTGCTCCCTCCCAAGGATATTATCCTCCTCCAACCAAGATGAGAGTCTCTCTTTTAAGTAGCAGGCATATAGTTTGCCAATAATGGAAAGGAGGCTAATTGGGCGGTAATTTGCTGGGTCCTCTTTGTTCCCTTTTTTAAATATAGGGATAACTATGGATTCAAGCCAAGACTCAGGGAAGCATCCGGAATTATTGATCAGAGTAAAGAAATTTGCTAGAAGAGGGGCCCACCAAGCTTGGTGCGCCTTCAACATTTCAGAAAGTATGTTATCAGGTCCAGGAGCTTTGCCGGATTTCAAGCTAGCAATCAAATCAATAATTTCTTTTTGGGTTACAGGTGGCCAAGTGGGAAGATTTGTTAAATTATCAATAAAGGAAACAGCATTTACAGTCTCGTTGTTTGCAGAAAAATATTTCTCCCAGAGGTATGGGGAAATGTGGCAAGGGGCCGGATTTAGTGGGCTCATAGAACCAGAAATCAGCTCCCAAAAACACTTCGAATTATTTGATCTGGAGGCTTGAATTAAGGCTTCCCAATCTTCGTGCATCACCTGCCTTTTTTTGATGACTATCATATGCTTGTAGTATTTTTTGATAATAAAATACTCAGGGGGGAGGGTGGTTAAATTTTGGTGTCGATATTGAAGGTATAGCCGTCTCAGCTGTTTCTTAGCATCAAGACAGTCCTTATCAAACCATCTGGGAAAACCAGTGGTAGGAGGAGCCCTGAAGGAAGAAGATGGTGGGATAATAGAGGCTTTAAGTTTGGTAATTAAGGAGTTATACGCTATTGACGCTAAATATGAATCAGAAGCATGCATGATCTCCCTCTGTAAGGACAGGGCAGAGGGGGAAGTGAGAAATAAGGCCACATTAGAGGCTACTGTGGGAGTCCAAAATGTCCTTTTATGGGTAGGGTGGATTAGATTTGCCATTGGTTTATGGGTAAGGAGCAAGTGACCGCGTTCTGGTAGATAAAAGGAAAAGGTAAGGGGAAGGTGATCACTATCCTGTCTGGAGCCGACAGAAAAGTCCAAAATAAACCTGAACAGGGAATGCGAGATCAAGGCGTAATCGATGACACTGCACCTGAGGCCAGAGATGTAGGTAAATTCCGCACATGAATCTATCTGCTTATGACCATTCAACATTATTAGGCTGTGTCTAGCAAGGAATCGGTATAAACATATTCCACCATAATTTATCTTGGGGTCCTTGGAAGTCCTAGCATAGCCTGGGAGGTATGGGGCGGTGTCCTCGCCCCCCCAGAGGTTTGAAGCAAAAAGCGCATCATTGTGGGGGCCAGACCTGGCGTTGAAATCACCCATAACAATGAGAGGCGCTTTGGGGAATTTAGCCTCGAGTGATGTTAGATAATTGGTAAGAACGTCCCAGTCACAGTCAATTTGTGCCCGAGAGGCATGAGGGGGAATATAAACATTTACTAACAGAAGAGAAAATGTGCTAAAAGATAATAAAACAGCCTGTGCAATGTTTTTACAAGGGGTTAAACTTATAGAGCGAGCTGTTACAGAAGTAGAGATGAGTATGGCTAGGCCTCCTTTGGGTCTGCCTTTGGAACTGGGTTGGGAATAGGTCGCTGGTAAACATGAACAAGAGAAACCATCCACTATTAATTTAAGGGTACACCACGTCTCCTGTAAGAAAATTAAGTCAAATTTGTTCAGAAAAGTAATAAAGTCAGGAATTTTTTGTTTGGCATTCCACCCTGCAATGTTCCAGGAGAGAAGGTGGAATGTAAAATAGGTGAGAGAACAGAAACCTGGCATGCATTAATAATTGGATTCGTAGGATGAGAAATTTCCTTTGCTGTATAAGATTTGCATAGTGAGTGCTGTGATGTCCTGAAATGAGGGTTTACCATTTTTTCAGGAGATTCACAGGATAGAATCGGGTTTTTAGAATTTAATAAGGGTTGTCAAGTCAGTTCAGGAACCTCATGTACAATCACATCACACATTGTGCTAGGTCTACAAACATTTGAGTAACAATGTGGCAGTACCTTTAAGGGAACTTTCAGAGGAGAAACTTGAATGCTGGATGGTGAGTTCAGTTCATAGTCCTCCAAGTATCTGGAACATGTCCTTTTTGCCCTTAGATTGTTTAACAGATTCTGCATTTTGTTTATGACCTCACTTTGTTCATTCTCAGTGAATGTATGGAAACTATTTAATAGTTCCTCCTCTCCCTCACAAGCAAAGTCAAATGCAAGATCTTGATTTTCCTTACTGTTTACCAGAGAAGGAGGTGACTGTAACGGAACAAAAATGGGAGCTGGTGGTGGGGAGGAGCTTACTTCATCCAAAATAATAAGATCAGAGTTTATGGAGTTAAGTGTTTCAAGGTTTAATGTTTCTTGTGCTGGGGGAGTCAAAGGGGATAAATTCTTTTCCAGCATAGTTGGTCCTAATGATAGAGAAGAGCAGTTCATGTTTAATGTGCTTTTAAGAGGAAGCTGTTCCAGGAATGGATCCAAGTTTCCAGAGTTTGATATATTTTTGCTGCTGTTCGAGGAAAACTTCCTCCTCTCATGTGAAGAGATAAGGTTTGTTGTTGGAGTTCTCTTTGTGAACAAGGAAATTGGACTGGCCAGGTTTGTGAAATGTCTCTGAACGGATATTCCATGGTAGCTGAGAAGGGATTTATTTGCAATTATCCGTGCTGTTGTCTCAGCCGATTTAAAGGTAAGTAAAGCAGACGTTTTTGTTGAGGGGTTGTAAAGGAATTCCACATACGAGATATCGTCAGGCCGTAAATCCATTACACCTAACGACTGGAGGGCGTAACACACTCTTTGCTTCCTGATGTTTACTTTTTCTTTGATGTTAAGAAGAGGAAGATTCAGCAGTGCAAGTTTGTTTGAATTATATTTGAGAAGCCAATTCCCATTTGTATTCTCTCGTCGTGAAATCTTGTTATTGGTAGAGCATATTCCGCTATAGGACCTCGGGTTGGGGTGAGTAAGTAGCTCTGGGAGATTTGGACTTTTTTTGCTTTCTGGTAAGGCTTTGCAATAAGATCTAGGGGGTGTTCTCGCTGTAGATGAAGCAGATAAATTCTTTGTTTGCGAAGCTGTTTGCTGTTGAGCTTTAAGTACTTTAAAAAGTTTCTGAAAGTTCATCTTCTTACTCCTTGGCGGTTTGTAATTTTTTATGTTTTTGGATTTTTTCTCCTTAGGTGCAATACGAGGTTTCTTTATGTTTGCACACTTCAGTGTTGTTGTTGTTTTGTGGGGGGGAAGAGTGTAGTTTAGGCTCAAATATAGTTTGGATAGTTCTTCCATAAATGATTTTAGAAGGTTGTTTGTTTCTTCCAAAAAAGCTTTGATGTTTTCAGTCTCTTTTGCCACAATGGCTAATTGTAACTGCAGACATTTTTGGCCAGTTAGAAGTAGTTTTTGGCCAATTTGTGCCAGTTCCGTGGTTTCAGTAACTTCTGTAGAGCAGGCAGAAGAAGGCTGTGATTGAGTAAAAACGGGAGTCTGGCTGTCGATGTCTGTAGCATGCACAGTTGACAGAATGTCTAAGGGGGAATGTAAGTCAGTGTCCTTGTACAGAGAGGAAGATGGCGTCTCCTTGCTTTCAGGTACCTGCGGCAGAGAGTTGATCAGACTAGGTGTATGCGTCTGCCCAAAAAGGGGATCTGTGGATGTTCCATACACCAGGCTTTGTATAATTTCTGGGTCATCCCTTGCCTGGAATTCCTCACTCAAGCAGGTACAGAATTGTTCTGTTTCGATTTGGGAAGGGGTTTTCTCAATAGATCGTGACGCATTTCTCTTTGTCTTATCCGCTTTGGTTGGTAAAAAGAAGTTTGTAATTTTAAGCTGTTGATCCCCATTCCCAGATTCTTCCAAAACCTGGTCTGATTTATGGTCATGTTCATAACATCTTTTCCTTGTTTGAACCATTTTAAAAACTATAAGGTTTGCCTTTTAAACTCTAAGATGAACGGAGGTATAATTATAAATTGTCGACTCCAAGGCTAAGTAGTTTTATCTTAGGAATCCTTAGATTTTGTTATGGTAAATTATATTCCTTGAGTTAGTAATGCGAAGCAGAGTTGTGACTCACCGGCTGATAAAGAGTCTGTTTTCTTGCTGATAAAATGGTTCCATAGCCTTCAAAAAATAGGTGTTGTTGATGCTGTTAGGTTCCAGAATAAAAATTTCCAAAGAATATCTCTAAAGATAGCAAAAAAAGAGGCGAGGTGGGTATGAGCTCCAGAGCTCGCTAGTGGACCAGCCTGCCAGCAGCCATCTTCCCCCCATGCACGAGCATATAATATTATGTTTTTAAACAACTTCCAAGCATTTTGGAGTGATTTGCCTTTCAACTTTCTTTTTACCAATCCCCTCATTTTGGGGAAGTTTCTTCTTTTGAAGTCAAATGTGACCATCTTGGATTTGCTTGGCAATTGGCCATTTATGTGTATGTTTAATTTAATAGCACTATGGTCACTGCTCCCAATTGGTTTGGCAACACTTACATCTCACACCAGGTCTTGGGTGCCACTTAAAGATTAAGTCCAGGGTTGCTGTCCCTAGGGTCAGTTCCATGATCAACTGTTCTAGGGCACAGTCATTTAGGTGTCTAGACATTTTACCCCTTTGTTGTGACTGGAACACTTATTTAGCCAGTCTACATCAGGGTAATTGAAGTCACCCATTATTACATTTCCTGGTTTAGAGGCTTCCTCGATTTCATTTTTCATCTCAAGATCTCCCTCATCATTTTAGTCACAGGAGTGATAGAACATCTCCAATGCTAAATTAGTCTTGGAGCTTGGTAACACCATCCACAATGATTCTGTGGATAGGGTTGCCAGGTCAGAAGCATCCCAAAACCTGAAATTTTAGGGGCAGGCCCGAGTGATGTCACAGGGCGGGCCCAAGTGATGTCATTTAGCATGATACATTAAGCATCAATCACAGTTGCTTGGAGCATACAATTAAAAAAAATCTCACTGGAAATTAAGCTAGACATCTTAGCTAAAAGATGGAGCCTAGGTAGGGAACATTTAATCTAGCCGACTTGCTTTCGGCAAGAAGGGTTTAAGTGCCTTCAGGCCAGGCCAGTCACCAGAAGGCCACTGTAGGAAGAAAGGAGCCTAGTGTTGTGGAGATGTTAGATGGGAGCATTCGGGAGTAAAGATGGATGCCCCTGAAGGCTGCAATTCTAAACACATGTGCTAAGGGACTAAGCCCCCATAGAACTCAACAGGACTTACTTCTGAGTAGATATAGTTTGGATTGTGCTGTTGGTAAAGATTGACTAGGGATCCTCTGCAAAGACATCCATATCCAAGCAGGGTTGGCAACCCCCTGCCTGGAATGCCCCGCCCTTATATTTTAATGTGGCTGCTCCAAACTTCTTTACAGATTTGACCCTTCACTTCAGAAAGAGGTCTGAGAAATGAGTAAGAGTAGGAAGATTCTCTACCCTTTCTGTCTGCATAGATGCCCTCATCCTTCCCCTACGCCCAGCAGAAGCGCTGGGCCAGGCAGGATGCAGTGGCATCTCATAGAGGACACCCTCCCCTTTCATGGGGTGTATGATTTGTCCTGGCCAAGAGCAGATTTTGGGGTGGGCACCCCCAATTATTTATTTTTCCTGTATGTCTTTTTCTGCATTGATTTTGTATAGATGCCCTCTTCTGTGCCCTGCGCTCAGCAGAAGCTCTGGGTCAGGCAGGATGCTGTAGCATCTTGTAGAGGACACCCTCCCCTTTCCTGGGGTATATGATTTGTGCTGTCCCAGAGCAAATTTCAGGGTGGGTACCCCCAGTTACATTTTTTTCTATGTGCTTTTGTTCATTTTGATTTTGCATTGATGCACCCGTGTGTGCCCGGTGGCCAGCAGTAGCTCTGGGCCAGATGGGATGCACTGGCATCTCGTAGAGGACACCCTCCCCTTTCCTGGGGTATATGATTTGTCCTGTGAGGAAACAAGAATGGTGTGCTGGGGAGAGAGAGAAAGACAGAAAGAGAGACTGGAATGCCAAAGAGAGACAGAGAAGGAGAAAAGGCATGTGTGCATGGACAACTACACCACACCTCCATAGACACACACCAGTTGCGGCCAAAGGTTGAAATAATACACAGACACAGCAAGCTGGGTTGAACAAAGGGCCACTTTATTAAACTATAAACAAACCCCTTAATCTAACCTGCCGAGGGGAAACATAGATGCAGGAACTGTCTATAAGCAAGCCGTTGCAATACACCTATCTGGAGACCAACCCTTGCTGGGGCAAAGGCAACTAATTCTGCTTACCCCTTGCCCCCACCACACCCTGTAGGTGAGCAGGGGGTCCTTCCCACATCACCACACCCCAGGTGGATGAGGTACAACTCTGGGTGGATGAGGTAAGTTGGCCCCCAAAGCAGCCCATATCCTGCCCTTGGGCCCTAAAGCCCTGACTTGCAGGCCTCTGGAGCCACCAATCACCTCCAAAGGTGCCTAAGGGGGGCACTTAGCTGTCCTTACCTGCTTATCTTCCCACACCTTGCCACTATAACAAGGGGTACAAATCTCTATTTAGTCCCCTTTTATCCCACTGCCGAGAACCACATCTTACAGACACCTCTGCAGGTCACCTAGAAAGATGTCATTTCCTGCATCCATCAGGTGAACACCATCAGCCCTGTATAATTCAGCCTGAGAGTGCAGTATATCAGGGTGATGTAAAGCCAAACCCCCATGCTCCTGAAGAGCCAACCAAAGCTGCCAGTTAACCTTCTTATGGGCCCTATCTATACCCTTGGGTCCCCCAAACAATGCCAGACCCTCTGAGGGAGTATGTCTGACCATATCAGACGCACCAGAGGCCAACATTGCCTAATAACCTGCAGGTCCTGGCATGCCTGCAACTGAGGGCCTTGCCCTTAAATAAACCAAGGTCATCCCCCCCCATGTGAATGACTACAGCTTGCAGAACCATCTGCACCAAACCTTGCTGGAATAACATGGGGAGGAGCCCATCCCAGCGCATCCCCCACCGGCCCCGCCATTGAACAGTGGCCCACTGACTGAGGCCCAGCTGCAAACCAAAACATGACTTTGTGGCCCTTCAGCCCGCCCAGGCTCCAATGGCTGGCCTAAATTCACTACCAGGGCAGCCTCAGCCTGACCCATGATAGGAGGCTGCCATACCTGGTCACATGCCGCCATAAGTGGTGCCTGTTGATTTTGACCAGAACCCACTACCCCCTGTCCCAGCCATGGAGATAGCCTCCCCCCCCCAGGGCTGGGAAAAAGGCCATCCATGACCCAGAGCCCCAAACCCCCAAGGTGGCATTCCCCAACCTGGCCAACTGTGCCACTGTGCATGTGCTTAAGACTCACCTCCCACAGCCCTTGGCAAGAATGCTGCAGCCAGCTGGTATTCTGGGACTGGTGTCATCATCACTCCCCCTTTGGATGCCATTGGGGGGGCGTGCTAGGCCCAGCTTCCAGAGCATCCAGCCATGCTAAAATTAAATTAACAGCATCCCAATTAGAACCCGTGCCGCTTGTCCCTGATCCCGCCTTAGCCTACTTAGACCTTGCCAATGGGGCCACTGGAGGATCCAGCTGTTGCTGTTCTTGCCTGCCTGAGTGGGCCCTCTGTCACTCCAGTGTCTCCAAGCAGGCCAAGATAGCTGCTCATGGCAGCGCCTCATCCTTGTCAGAGGACACCACTACTGGGGGTGGATGTTTGGGCAGTGGCTTGGGGGGCTTGCCCTTGCCCTTTGCCCCCTCTACCCTTCTTAGGTGGCATGTTGCCAACAATGAGAAGGAAAGGGCACAGTGACAAACTATCACCAGCCCATGTAAATATAACCAATATAATAACACAATATAACTAATACAATGCAACATAACTAATACAATGCAACATAACTAATACAATGCAACATAACTAATATAATGCAAATATAACTAGTATGACTATATAATTAATATACTATAAGGCCCACCCCCACCTTGGCCTTTTATACATTGGGGAGGAGGCCAAAAAGCCAGCCGCCAGCAAAGCAAAAGGTGCAGGTGGAAGGCTCAACCCCAGCCCCACAGTGCCCTACCATCCCTTCCAGGACTCTGCAATAGCTAGACCTCTTACACTTGGGGGGGAGGCTGAAAAGCCAGCTGCCAACTCAGCAAAAGACACAAGTGGAAGGCCCAACCCCAGGCCCACAGTAGCCTACCATCCCTTCCAGGACTCTGCACTTAAGGGGGGGGAACCACAATGCCAGCTGCCTGTGCAGCACAGAAATGTGAGAGGCCTGAGCTCAGGCCACACTTTGTCGCCCTCCATCGCAGCAGGCATACCTCTCCTGACACATGGCACCGACACAATGGTGCCCAACAAGCACTCAAAATGGCAGCGCTGTTGCTGCTCCAGCTACCAATCAGCTCCTGAACCATCGTGCTCCAAGAGGAGGTTTGAGAGGGTGGTGAGGGCTTAAATAAGCCCCAATGTCCCACCCCTCACAGCTCGCACGCACTTTGTGTGTAATGCATGATTGCTGCCCTCATCCAAGATGGCAGCCAGGGCTTCAACCCCTGGCCACAAATAGGGCCAAGCAGAGCAGGACTTCCAGTAAAATTGATCCTCTTGAAATTGCATTATTGTTTCATGAGTTCCTCCACCCCAAACCATCAAATCACATATAACATTGGCTGAACTTTAAAAAATCATGGATCCAGGGTTTTTGTGCTGCCATGGTACTAAAAAATGGATCCAATACACATAATTTTTAGAAGGGATGGACTCAAAAGCACCATCAAATCATGGGTCACTTTTGTGTCCACAGATGTATTTTGAAATTTGTTGATAGTTTTGTTATCATCCTATGTAAAAACCTTGCAGATCCATGAGGATCTGTGGATTGGATCAATGCTTTTGTGGCACTGGCAAGTCCCAGATCTTTACTGTGAAGTTTATCAATGTAAGCTTTAATATGAAGGTTTGGGAGGGGGTTGCGGGAGAGGGGCAAGTAAAATCATGCAAATACAAGAGAATCCATTTTAATTGTTAGCTTGGACTTTTACTTAAACCCCATGAAAAAGCAAGGTGTGTGTGCGTGAAGGGCAAACCCGTAATTAACAATTGTGAATAATAAAAAAATAAATGTATTGTGACATGAGCTTTTGCAGTTATGAGTCTAATTTAGTTGGTTTATCTGATGAAGTAGGCTATTACCTACAACGCTAATGTTCCTGGCAACTCAAAGATCACTGATGAAATAATGTTTTTCACTTGAATGTTTTTAAATGCAAGAGTGTTTTTAGAATGTTTTAACTCACTGCTCTTCAACTTTGAGTTCCCAGATGTTGTTGGCCTACAACTCCCATCAACCCCAGACAGCTTAGCCGATAGCCAAGGATGATGTGAGTTGTAATTCAACAACATCTGGGGACCTGAAGTTGAAGAACAGTGTTTTAACTGTTTTTAGGATTATTTTATTTTTCTTGTTAAATTGTTTTGTTTATGTTTGCCACCCTAGGCTCCTTCGGAAGAGTGGGATAATAATAATAATAATAATAATAATAATAATAATAATAAAAGTATAGTTATTAAGGTGCCACACTGATTTTGTGTGCTCATCACAACAGATCTCATCTTTTTAAATAATCTAAACCATATGTTACATATAAAATGAGAACTAACTAAAGAGAGTATAACTGGGTGCTCATGAAAAGCAGAGTAGTCTCCCTTTTAAATGCCAATAAAAACAAATTCTTGAACTCTCATCAATGCTATAGGTCAGGTAAGAGCACATGGAAGATTCATGACTTTCAGTCGCTCCAGTGACACAGTAGCATGGATAATTTCTCCTGAACAAGATCCTTAACTGCTATATTCCTTGCACTGAAAACAGCACATTGGCAACTACAAATACTTTCTGCCTTCCAGTTCTTAAGTCAAGCATTAAAAGTGAGGGTAAATCCTGATGATCTTAACTTGAAAGGATGAAAGGATGAAGTGCTCAGAATGAAGACTTGAAGAAACGCCTCTGAAATCTGACTTTCACTGTATCCACTTCCAATTCTCTCAGCAACTTGCCCTATCATTAGCCCAGGTGCCAATGGAGCTTTCCACCCACAGCTGTATTGTTTAACTTTGACTACATTTCTCATAGTTAAGATTATTCTGGAAAATGTAATAGTGTGTGTGTGAATACACGCATGTCCATGTGCGCACCTATATGGAAGTGTGTACACATAGGTTTCAGATCACACTCAGTTTCTTTTGCATTATACAGCCACAAGAGTGGCTGTATACTATAGCCAATGTGGACTTTTCACATTCCGCAGTGTTAAATTGAAAATACCCCATGCCATTCTGATGCTTCCCATAAGCTCATTTCAAAACAAAGCCTTACAAAACCTATAGTCCTGAACTCAGAAACGCTTGCTTAACAACCCTCTAAATGTTCATGGTGATACACAAAACAGTCAGAGGGAATAAAGAGTTCCAAGTGAAAAACAAGAGAAAGAAACCTCAGAGCCCTTTTGGACTTTTTTCTGTCAGAGTTCTCATAATCTGTTGAAATTCATTAAAAATCAGCCATGTACACAGAGTACCTGTAATCCTATTACTGACCTTGCCCCATACTCCGACCTTCAACGTCTGCAGTTTAAAAGTTAAAAAAATGCCTGGCTGATATTTAATTAATTTAAGAAATTTTGCATTGAACTGAATGATAGTGTTGGGCATGCTCAGTAAGAACCAACTGTCAGTGTTCTAAAAGCCAGAGTCACAGCTGCTGGGCTTGCCTAATCAAGGGGCCACACCCAAGCCAGACTTTGATTTCACATGAGACAGCCATGGCTTCCCCCAAAGAATCCTGGGAAGTGTAGTTTGTGAAGGGTGCTGAGAGGAGACTCCTATTACACTGACAGAGCTCCAGTGGCCAGACTGGTTTAATGGTCAGCCACGCTGACTGAAGGTCTGTGAGGGGAACAGGGTGTCTCCTAGCAATTCTCAGCACCCTTCACTGACTACACTTCCCAGGATTCTTTCAAAGAAGCCATGACTGTCCAAAGTGAAATAAAGGTCTGGTGTGGATGTGTCCAGGGACAGCTTTAGTTTAAATTTGGGTGGGAGGCTACATGTGCTGCTGTAGAATAAAAAGGTGGGGAAAACTCTGAAAAGCAATGATACTGTTCACAATGTTTTCCTTTTGGAAAGGAAAGGGGCTTCCCCTCTGCCCAGTGCCCACCCACCCAATCTCCTCCCCTCCTCCTACCCTACCTGCCCCTCCCCTGGGTCAGTGTTGGACCTGGGAGACCAGGGTTCGAATCCCCACACAGCCATGAAGCTGTCCGAGTGACCTTGGACCAGTCACTGCCTCTCAGCCTCAGAGGAAGACAATGGTAAAACCACATCTGAATACCATTTACCATGAAAACCTTATTCATAGGGTCGGCATAAGTTGGGATCAACTTGAAGGCCATCTATTTCCATTTTCAAACATGACTGCACAGAAATAAATCCCATTGAACTCAAAAAGTATGCAAATGATCAAACCCACCCTCCCTTCTCCCTCCTATCCCTTCCCTCTTGCCCCTTCCTTCCCCCTTCCTTTGCACCTCCCTCCCCATCCCCATCCCTATCCAATCCCCTTTTTCCCCTCCCCTTCCTCCTCCCCACGGTCAGTTTTACCTATCTTAAGCATGATTGCACGGGAGTAAATACCATTGAATTCAATAAGCATGCAAATGATCAGACCTGACTTTCCCCTCTCTCTCCTTTGCTCCCCTCCAATCTGCTCCTTCACCTTCCCCCTCCCCCTCCTCCTCCTCCTTCATGGTCAGTTTTACCTATCCTAACCATGATTGCCTAGGCTCACCATAAGCTCAGAGGCACATATCAAATTCTTCCAAGCTATACCGCAAGTGGATTGGACTTTGAAACACCAAACCAAATTGTTTTGGATTTAGACAAATTTATAGGGCAGTACAATATCTCAGAGAGGAGGTCAGGTCTCTTGTTCTCCTGGTGCATTCACTACAGCTGCCTAATTTCCCTGCTTTTTAAAGTTTGATAGAAATATCTCTTGGATATAGGTATGTTCTTAAACCCCAAGGTTTTTTGCCTATTAGTGAATATAAGGCTGGGGTCATTTCTGCTTGAATTATTTGTTATATGAAACATCTTCAGTAATCACATGCTTATCAATACAGGAGGATTGCATAAACTGCAACATATTTTTGCTATTGTTTATTTGAGATTTCAGTACTCTTACATTTCCCCCTCCTTGTACCTGCTTCCTTCACTCCCACACCCTGAAGTGTTTTATCTCCCTTTGTTTGAAACTAGACAGACAATGTCTACTGAGATTAGGAGAATAAAACAAGGTAAAATAATTTACATAAAAATAAGATAATATAAATAGATTAAGAAAAAGAAAGCAGTGTGAAAAGAGGAAATGTGAATGTTTCATTCTGTATGATGTGTCTTCTTATCCATTGCCTACACCCAACATATTAGTCTGCAAACAGCTCTAAAGATCCATTCCAAATTTTATGAAATTTCTCTTCCTTTTGCTGTTTACTAAACAGGGCCTATACACAAGCTCTCTGCTGGGAAAGACTTTGTATCTATCCCTGAATGTTCAGTGTAGTGTGGGACTTCCAGTGCTGGAGAACTGTTTGCTTTGCAATTAATATGGGTATGTGGAACCATCCCCCTTGTTCAACCTTTTTACAGATACACAGGCTATCATAGCATTTATATCTTCTGTCTCCAAGGATTTCAATAGGAGCATGTTATTTTCTGGCTTGGACCTGTTTCCAAAAAGGGTATTGTTGGGCATCTCTAAAAGAGATACTCATTAGATCTGGCTGTGACTGCCTCCACCTCCAACATTCATCATCAAGCAAGATACCTAAATGCATGAAATGCAAAGGTATGCTCAGTGAAGAATCTTTTACTGGTTTAATCGTAAACTAACATCCAAAGTGACAGTCTTAATACATAGGAAGTGTATTTTTTAATGTTTAAGAATGTTCTGCATTCCACTTATTTTTAATAGGGCTCAGATTGGGTGCTAGAGTTTCACATACTGAGGTATATAAAAACTTGTTAAACTTTCTTGGAAATGCCATAGAGCATGCCAGCTGTAATAAAACTGGTGGATCTACAGCACTAAAAACGTCAGGCCCAATTTATTCAACCAAGATGTGCTTCAATTACATATGCTGCCATGTTGCCGCTAGGTATGGAAGGATCTGTTAATTTTGGTTCTTTCAGTTTCTTATTTTTCTAATCTTAAATTCCAAATTTCTGCAGAAATTTATTATTTTTTTAAAAAATATCCTCATAAAAACTTTTCAGCATTTTAGTGCAAATTTCTCCTAATAATATCGTCCCCACCTTGCATGGGGGCATGTTTGCTTCCATTCCCCATTCCTAAAGATGACTTGGGGCTTTTTTCTAAAGGGGGGGGAAATCCTGTGGAGGCCGACTGGCCTATCTAGAGGGAGGATGAGTGGGCTTAGCTCCTCCCTCACTTAGCTCTTTTTCCTTGCAGTGGCAGCTTGCTGTGTTGGGCAACAGGGTGTGTGAGCACATCATGGTTTGCAGGCCGACGCCAAGGCTTCCCAGGCCTGTGGGGCAGTGCGGGCACCTGGGCCTTAACGGTACATCTTTCCTCACCTGCCTCTGTGCTGAAATACGCCTCTTCGGGTGAATTTGCCCTGTCCTTCTGCATTTGGCCTTTGGCTCCTGGTTGTGGTGGCAGCGGCCCAGCAAGGACTGCACCTGCCCTGGGGTCTTCATCTCCCATCCTCCTCTTTTATCCAGTTAAGTATCAGGTTAGGAGAGGGAGAGGAGGAAAGCAGAAGTGAGAGGGTGACTGGTGGGGGGTATTTTCTGGGTTTTTACCCCCTTGGCTTACTTACCCGACTTTCCTTGGGGGTCTAGTACCCCCTATTGCTCACCCCCCTGTACTGAATTCATCTAGTATCATTTCTATTTTTGTTCCAATTCTGTGTTGCCACCTTTTCATTATTCTGTAGATTTAGGCATTGTTCGCTAGTAATTATAGTTGGTCTCCTATTTTTATATTGGCTTTCATCTTCAAGGCTAAAGGCATGCAGGAGTCCACAGCAGATTTCAGGGTTAGGAAGGTTTTAGAAGGCTGGGCTCATTCCAGCCCGGGGTTGCGTGACAGACAGAGGCCATTTACCCCTGACATTCTCTTGCAGATATTGCCTGTGTTTGGCAGCCTGTGTTCAACTTCATATGAGGCAAAGTTATTTGTGGCTGTGGCTTTGACAGCTTTTTATGAGGCTTTTTGCCCTGGTGAAGTTTTAGCTTGCTCCAAAGCTGACACTTATGGCAGAGCCCTGTGTTTCAGGGATTATGTCTTGGGTGACAATATGGTGAGGCTCTCATTGTGTCTTTTCAAGATTCACCAGAGGGGCAGAGGTCGGTCTGTGGTTTTGAGCTGTTGCCCACTGCCCACCTTGTCTCCAGTTTCCGCCGTAAGGAATTTTCTTGCAGTCATGCCAGTGGGCCAGGGTTACTTATTTATACACCTCAACAGGTCTACCCTGACTCAATTTCAATTTTGCTCTGTTGTTCAGAGGGCCTTGTTGGCCTGTGGGTGAGACCCAGGAGCACATGGGCTACATTCTTTCTGGACTGAGGCAGCTACAGCTGCTGCCCTCATGGGCTTCCACACAGAAATCATTGGCAGATGGCGATCTGCTGCATTCAAAACTTATGTTCAGTTGTAAGTATGGTTCGGTCTGTTTTCTTGTTCTTTGCAGGTTTTCAGAGCCTTCCAGATTTGGCCCAGATTGTTCTTTGTGGGCATTCTGTTCTGTTCTGGGCCCGAAGGAGGGCTAGTTCTTCTGTGGTGGAGATGCAGCTGCAGCTCTCAGCCCATGCAACAGTCCATTGGGAGGCCAAACATAGCATGCTGTGGGGAGAATTGTTACCGACGGTCTGTAAGATTATGTATTTAGGCTCCATGCCCCATGTTCTTATTATCTATCTGGGCAAGAATGATTTTGTGCAGCAGCCTGGCTTGGCTTTGCTGCACAGGGTTACCCACAATTTCCATTGGATCAGGCACTCATATCCTGATTTGTTTATCGTGTGGTCTGTGATACTTGAGCGTAGGATCTGGAGGGGTGCTGTTCACCCCAAAAGGATAGACAGGTCTCAGCTTTGGGTTAACAGGAAAGTTAGACAATTGGTTTTGTCCATGGAATGGGCATTCATTTCCCATAGCAGGATTCGATTCCATTGTCATCTCTTTAGGGATGATGGGATGCACCTCTTGGTGCTTGGTTGTGATTTATGTTTGGAAGATCTGCATCTGGGTTTAGCAACCTTGTTTTCTTTGGGTTGAGATGATCAAGCTTCAGCTGATCCCCTCTTGTGGCATGGAATTCAGGCAGGTGAGGAAGGCAGGGGTAAACAGCTGGATACTCAGGCATTCTTGGGTTAAGGGCACCCTTCATGCCTGGTGGGGATCTGGGGGATGTCCTTGTGAGCCTAATTTGCACATCAGGGTAAATGTGGGTGGTGCCAGGTTGCTCAGGTTGGATGCACACCCTTGGCTCTACTAGCAAGGAGGGACAAGTTAATCCCCATCCTTTGCTGGGCAGCCACAGTCAGTGGTGGACTGACATGCCCAGGGGACTAGAGGGACATCTCCCTACCAGATGGGTTTTATCCTCACCTGTCTGAATAAAGTTCAATTTGGTTGATTTGGTTTAATTGGTTGAAAGTTTGAAAAAGTTGTTATATTTTTATTGAATACAACATTGTTCCAAGTTGGTGTCACGAGTCTTCTTTTGGGTGTGGTGGCAAGCATATTTTCTATGCAGTTTTGACTAATGCATACATTTTTTCAAGCACTTTCTCTTAATATGTATTGTATAATGTAATGTATGTTATTTTCAGTAATATAATCATTTTTATGCACATTTCCTCCATATATGTGCATTTTTGTAAATATTGTTTGGTTGGAGAACCACATTGCAAAATTCTGATAAGTGCAATTTTTGAAGGATGTGAGTATTGCTGAGTGCTGTTGCATTCAGGTCCTGCTTGTGACTTCCCATAGGCATCTGACTGGCCTCTGCAAAAACAGAATGCTGGACTAGGTGAACCTTTGGTCTGATCCAGCACGGCTCTCATGTTTTTTAAAACTGTTAACCTGGGTCAGGATCTATGATAAATGTAAAATGCCTTTTCTACTCCATATGAGTGGCTTGGGATTTCCCCAGATGACAAATCAGTAGAATAGACATACAAGTCAATCTCAGCCATTCACACCTGACAGCATGAGTGCCATTGTGAGACATCACAGTTCAAACATTGAATCTACCTCCACATATTCAGTGTTTTTGTTGATGGTTGTCTTCATCAACAATAAATTATAGACAAGGTCCCATGATGGCAGAATGACTAGTTGATACAATTTGGCAAGCTATTTTTCTGTTAAGAAACACAGAGTGGAGAGCCAGATTGACAATGCGGTAAATCATTCAAGTTTTCAATTCTGACTATTTCTGCAAAAAGAAAACCAAAATAGCACAGAGCCTATCAACAATCACTCCGTTATATATTACAATATTGATTTAAGAAATTTTCACTTGCAGTCCCTTTTTTCTACATGTCCAAAATCATCAACCATCCATAGATCTTGCAAAATTACCCCAGGTGTGTCAGCTCCCATTTTGGGCAGCTCAACAACAACAATATTGTCCACGCCTTCAGCACGGATGCATTTGGCTCTCCCTCCACCCTCTGGAAAGATGACATAGGAGGTTGGCCTTCCGAAGGGAGGGGTGAGGGTTTTTATGTGGGCTGGAAGCCCAATTAGGAAGGGGGAGAGTATGGCTTAAAAGCCAGCTCCACCCTCAACTCTTCCTCTTTGCTGATTTTCTGTACCCACCATCCCTCCTTATGTGGTATGGGCTTTGTCAGTTGCTGTTTAGGCATTGCATAGGAATTTTTTGCTTCGATTCTTTCTTTTCAGATCCTACCTGTTTTGCCTACTTCATACCATCAGGGTTTGATTCAAATTGCCTTTTGGAGTGGTGTGGTTGCTTACCTGTTGGCATGGAGTTCTGGCAGGTGAGTAAAGTGTGGGAAAAGCAAGAGATATACTGAGGAATTCTTGGGTTAAGGGCACTCTTTGGGGAGCTGCCAGTGCTTTATGCCTGGGATGACATGTGGGTGCCCTTGTGACCTAACCTGTGCATTTGAGGCCCAGATGTGCAGGTTGGGTGCACACCCAAGGCTCACCTAGCAAGGAGGGAGGATTTGCTTCCTTATCCTTGGCTGGGGAGCCACAGCTTGAGGCTGAATTACATGCCCAGGGTTCTGGAGGGATCTTTCCCTACCAGAGATAGGTAAATCCTCACCTGGTTAATTTGGTTGATTTGGTCTCCTGGTTCTCCAAAATTTACTATAGTTTAATAAATATAATATTATTCCAATCTTAGTTCTCACGTGTGTTCTTTCTGGATGTGATGGCAATAAAATGATTGTGTCAGGCAATGTTACTTCAAAATTCCTTTCCCATATGCTTATCTGCCATTCTTCCATCTCAACAGCTAGCCCCATTTCTCCTTCCTCTCATGGTGCAGGTGCCTAATAGTTGTGTTCAACTACACATCAGGTAAAATTTCATGAATACCAGACCTTGAAGACCAATAGCTTTGTTAACTTTTTGCAACATCCTTGATTTTATTCTTTTTCTCACTGTTCAGCAGCCCTGTTTGTCCTCACATAGGGCTTTTTGGACAGATTTAGAGTCTTACTCACATTTTGACAGTTCTCCTTATAGTAAAGGTGTATTGACTGTCCAGATGCTGTGGGTATTTTACACTGGCTTCCTACTGCCTTTCAGACAAGGTGCTGTTTGTTTGTTTAACCTATAGAATATTTATGTCTTGTGTCTGACATGGTTATCACCCATTGTTATGTCTTGGTTTGACTGACAGCACTATTCTAAAAATTCCATATGTGCACCATATTATTGTTTCAGGCACATGTAGGGAGATTCTCTCAATGACTACCCTATAACTTTTATTAATAATAAAATAATAAATTTATTTTTGTTCTCCGCCTCTCACCCAGAATGTGAGTCCTGAGCCAGATTACATTGTTTAAAATATCAAGCATACATAAAACCATATAGAAATTTAAAAATATAAAAGCATACAAAACCATATGTAAACAAATCCATAAAATCCTTAAAAACTTCATTATGTCCCGCTGCCCAACAGACTCCCTACCTGAGCTGACAGAGGTGGTCCCGGGTGCACTGTTGAGATCCCCCAGACTGTTGGTTCTGGGGGATGTCAACATCCATGCCGAGGCCACCTTATTTGGGGTGGCTCAGGATTTCATTGTTTCCATGACAACCATGGGACTTTCCCAACATGCCATTGGCCCAACACATGTAGCAGGGCATACTCTAGACTTGGTTTTTGCAACTGGATATGGTGATCTGAATGTGGGGGGCCTTACATCAGTCCCTCTGTCATGGACAGATCACTGCTTGCTGAAGTTTAGAGTTACAGTGGCTTTTCCCCTCTGCAAGGGTGGGGGACCTACTAAGCTGGTCCACCCCCAGAGACTAATGGATCCGGATGGTTTCCAAAGGGCTCTGGGGAGTTTTCCGGCAGATAGGACTGGCGCTCCTGTCGGAACCCTGGTGGAACTGTGGAATACAGAAATGAACCAGGTGGTTGATATGATTGCTCCTGAGCGCCCTCTCCTGTGTAGAGCTCATACGGCTCCATGGTATACCCCAGAGCTGAGAGTAATGAAACAATATAGGAGACTGCTTGAGTGCAGATGGAGATGAACTCCTGGTGGATGCAGTTACACACTGGTAAGTGCCTATGGTAAGCTGTATTTCGGGGCAGTAAGGGCAGCAAAAACACAATATTTTGCTGCCACTATCAAATCATCAATCTGCCGCCCAGTGGAGCTCTTCAGAATTGTCCGGGGGCTATTACACAGTGGCCCCAAGGAAATGGTACAACCATTGGAGGCCCGCTGTAATGAATTTGCTAGGCACTTCCAGTATAAAATTTTTAGCATCCGCCAGGACTTAGACTCCAGTGTTATAGCAGATGAATCAAGCGAGGTATCCAGAGCACAGCCTTGTCCCGATTTCTTGGATGAGTTTCAGTTGGTACAGCCTGAGGACGTTGACAAGGTGCTTGGACAGGTTTGTGCAACCATTTCTGTGCTGGATCCTTGCCCTTCTTAGCTAATAAAAGCTAGCAGGGATGGAACAGTTGGCTGGGCCAGGGAAGTGATTCATGCCTCTCTGCGAGAAGGTAGTGGTCCTTGGCTGCCTGAAAGAGGTGGTAGTGAGACCACTCCTGAAGAGACCCTTCCTGGATCCAGAAAATTTTAATAACTATAGCCCGGTAGCAAATGTTCCATTCCTGGGCAAGGTCCTTGAAGTAGTGGCAGGCCAGCTCCAGACACTCTTGGATGAGACCGATTATCTGGATCCGTTTCAGTCAGGTTTCAGGCCTGGTTTTGGCACAGAAACAGCCTTGGTCTCCCTGTATGATGACCTCTGTTGGGAGAGAGACAGGGGTAGTGTGACTCTGTTGATTCTCCTTGATCTCTCAGCGGCTTTCGATACCATCAACCATGGTATCCTTCTGGGAAGACTGGCTGAGTTGGGAGTGGGAGAGACTGCATGGCGGTGGTTCCGCTCCTACTTGGTGGGTCACCTCCAGAAGGTGGTGCTTGGGGAAAATTGCTTGGCACCTTGGACTCTCCAGTATAGGCTTCCTCAGGGGTCAGTTCTGTCCCCCATGCTGTTCAACATCTACATGAAACCGTTGGGTGCAGTCATCCAGAGCTTTGGAGTGCGTTGCCATCAGTATGCTGATGACACGCAGCTCTATTTCTCCTTTTCATCTTCTTCAGGTGAGGCTGTCAATGTGCTGAACCGGGGAGTCGGGGGAAGATGGCACCCAGCAGATCACAATAAGCAGTGAGCTCCCTTGTTCTGCTTGTTAAAATACATTCCTAGAATGCTTGGATAACTGTGGATAACTTTGCGCTAAAAAAATTATCCTGTTGTGAAGGTATTTCATCTCATAAGAAGGTCAGACCTGCTTAATAGGCGACGGCGTGAGTGCTTCTTGCTTCCTTTCCCTGGAAAACTCTGATAACACTCACCATAAATCTTGACTGCATGCTATTTAGCTCTGACGTCGACTAATTTAAAGTAACCTAAGAAACCAAGAAAGAGCAAGAAAGCCCTAAGTAAAGTAATAGCCAGCACATCAAGAACTTATACAAGTTTGTGACTGCCCTAATTAAGAGACAAAAGCTTATACAGTTTGCCTCGATCCATCCAAGATGGAGCTCATTTTCATCTAACCAGTCTTGTGAAACTATTGAACGAGTTAACAAGTGTTTCTATTAACTAATTTATGACTAGAAGGGTGTTAATTTGTACTCCAGTGGCTTCTGAAGTGGTTGGCTATAAACTACAAGTTTGTTAACTATCCAAGATAAAATCATAAACAGTAGAGATGGTGTTAACCAGAACAGGCTACAGAGCTTTGGGAATTCCTCTGGCCCAGGATGATTCCCTTAAGGGGAAAGTGAAGCAAATGAAAATTACCCACTTCCTCAAGAAAGCACAGAAAGTGCAGGAAGTAGAGCATGGGGGAGAGGATTGTGAAAGGCTTGACTGGTCTCTGGATACCAAAGGCTATCTGATTGACGGCTGTGATAGCGTTGGGATTACTAACCTTGCATCAGAGCTTCCTTTGGTGGAGGACTTAACTCACTCCCGAGCTCCCTCCTCTCTCGCTTTGGACTCTTTAATTACCCCGGCTGCTGATATACTGCTGAAACAAGCGTCACCTATACTTACAGCAAAGTAAATCCTCAGAGCTCCCCGGTGTCGACAGATTCATTGCAAGTAGATGCGCTTCCTATAGAAGGATGGCTCTTCTTAATATCTCAAGATATCAATCGTATCAAATCTTGTTTAGATCAAAGCAACTGCCTTTTAACCACCCTCACCAAAATTCTAATGGATAGTAACTTGAACCATTCACTAGAGGAGTCGGGCAATCAGCTGAGTGCTTGCAAGCCCCCTAAAAGTAAACTGAAAGTAGAGCGCTCCAGAGGCTCCCCTAAAGCTGCCAGTAAAAAGAGGCCGATCTCCCCAAAGAAGGCTAAAAATATCAAGAACCCTAAGTTCCCAACTTATAAAAAAATGGAATTTGGGAAACTTTTTAGGCATCTGGAACCTGATTCCGCACCTAGAGCTTCTTATCCGGGCAATATAACTTCTGGTGGCAAGAGAAAGCCTAAGGATAAGACCACCTCACACTTTTCAATCGATGCGGATGGACTTCGGCCTGCTACTCCTGCTGGTGAGCCTCTAGCTCAGGAAATGATCCCACAGAAGCTGCCCGCAAATACACCATTGGAAATTAACATCCCTTTGATGAAGAACAACTTGGATAAACATTGGAATTTAATTTTGAACAGGAGAAAACTGATGCTATCCAATTTCCAGAGACCTAGGGCTTCCTCCCTCAGATGATGAGGAAAATACATCTTTTAAACATCTTTAAGGAGATACTCCCGGGCAAATTCTCCCATCTTGATATAGCCCGAGTGGATTATCTCTCTTCCATCGAACACAAGACCCATGCTATGATTACTTTTAGTGAACCGAGCCGGGCTTCCTCACTATTTGTTCTCAGAGAGGAACTATGCAGACACGGCATCTTTGTGCAAAGAGTCTTCAAAACCTCAGTGCCCCCATTGCCCCTGACCTATACGCCATGAAATAACATGGGTAGTAGCGCGGGGAATGAAACCCGCAGGCACATGAACCATCTAACTCCCAATGCCATCAAAAAGCTCCCCCGACTGCACAAAGTACAAGATGCTCCTCCAGATATGATGGTGGCTGATAAGGGAGGTGTACTATGTACTCATTGTCTCTCTAATGAGATAAATACTTTCGATAAGGAAGAATGCTGGCTGATCAATTCATTTGGAGAACTGCCACCTGAGGCACAGAAGGAAATAATAACAAAGTTGGAGATTCTGAAAGTCCATCTGCTAACTCTGTACCAGGGAAATGACAGGTACCAGAAGGAGACGCCAAGTGTTTATCCAGAAAATCTACCCTCACTCCCTAAGGATCCTACTCTGAAGGCTCTGATGCCACTTCAGGAAAGAGAGTTTGGGACCCGATCTTTTCCGTTGTTGGCAGAAATTAATCTAGTTGTAGATAACTGGATGTGTACTAACCCTTTGAGTCCCCAGATACCCTCCTCCGACAACAGCAAGCCATCTATAAGAAAACCTTTGCTGTCCTGGGTAGAGATGAGAAAATTGGAGACGGAGGAACTTGGGTCGTATGAAATTTACCCTACAATGAAGCTTCCAAACAAAACCTCTGGCTGGATCTCTTCTAATGTGAGCAGATGGAGTCCAAGAATGGAAGAGATCGAGCTACTGGAAGAGGATATTGAGGCCCTTGAGGGTCTCAATATGCCCAACGGTCAGTATGTCCCCCAATGCGTAGTAAACTACAAGCACCCTGGAGGTGAGCTCTGTGATCCAACTGCTCTCCCTGATGAGAGGGCTAATTCAAAGAGTACAAGGACAGTTAGCCCATCTTTCTGCCCTATTTGACAGAATTCTCTTAGGAGGTCTGAGCAAGTAACTGTGCTGTCTTGGAATGTTGCCGGTTGGGCAAACAAGATCCGTGACCCTGATTTTCTTGCCTTTATAAAGTAGCAAGAAATTATTTTACTCCAAGAGACTTGGCTCAAAGATAATCTCGTTCTGAGTGACTTTGTGGTACACTCACTTGAGGCAGCCCCCAGTATCATGGGTGGCCGCCTAAAGGGGGATCTTATCTTAGTCTCGACCAAACTTGGTATTTCTATCACGAGGCTTGGGGATCTGGACAATCTGGCGATGGCTCTACTGCTTAAATTCCCTTTATT
This sequence comes from Rhineura floridana, assembly GCF_030035675.1. Lineage (NCBI taxonomy): Eukaryota > Metazoa > Chordata > Lepidosauria > Squamata > Rhineuridae > Rhineura > Rhineura floridana. Next base: position 92,695,667 of record NC_084480.1, read on the forward strand.
TTTCATGCTGTTAATTAATGTGTATATTCCCCCCTTGCATAGGAAAAATGAGATCAGGGACACTTGGAAAAAGTTGGAGGGGTTTATTAGTAAGCTCCTGAATGATCACCCTGAAGCCTCTACTGTAGTAGCCGGGGATTTTAATGCCAGAACCTGCCCCAATGACGAAGCTCTGTATTCTCACTTCCAGCTCCTTCCACCGAATGTTGAGCTGGAGCATCCCCTTCCCCCAAGGCAATCTAAGAACAAGAAATGTAACTTTGCTGGGTTATGTCTTCTACAGCTGACGAATTCCCTTGACCTAGTGATACTGAACGGGAGCACAATGGGAGATACTCGGGGTGAATTTACCTTTGTAACTAATGTGGGGGCCTCCACTATTGATTACTTTATAGTATCTAATAAGTTTCTTAATAGGGTGTCTTATTGTGAGGTGAGCGCAAGGGGTGATAGTGACCATTTACCCTTGTCCTTGGCTCTTAATCCTGGGGGCCATTCATTTCAGTTAGAATGTGAGCTGATGCTGAACTTGCTGGCTGAATTCAGACCTGCACATATAAAATGGTCCCTGAAACTAGCAGCCATCATGCTAAAATTCCTTCATTCAGAGGAAATTCTCTCCCTGCGTGAGTCTATAATAACCGCAAAGATCCCAAATGTAGTGATAGAGCTCTTTCTGGAATTTATCACCTCCATTCATAATCTGCTGGCCCCGAAAATCTCTGGAAGGCTTGAGGTCCTACATTATAACTCCAAGCCTTGGTTTGATCACGAATGCATCACCTTAAAAAACCTACTCCTGCGTAAATATAAGTCTTATAGATCTTTAGACTTACCATTCTTGCCCGTGGAGTACTTTGGGCTCAAGAAGCGCTATAAAACTTTAATTAGGACCAAAAAACAGCTTGCCAAGAGGGAGGATTGGAAAAATTTGATAAATGCTGCCAGTGTGAAGGAACTACCTTTTGGAGATTGGTCTCAAGGGGTCGACAGTCCTCCGCTCCTGGTATTGATTTTCATATTTCACCTAATGCCTGGAATCTCACTTTAGGGCAATTTTTGCCAAGTCCCAAAATAACAAATGTACACGTGAGGAGATCAACAATCTGAAGTCTTTCCCCGAATGGCCCCCAGTCTCTATTTCAGAAATTGTGTCACTTATTAACAAGCTTAAACCGGGAAAGGCTCCAGGAAGCAATAATGTGCCACCGGAATTGCTCAAGGACAATATAGACTGGTGGACTCCACTTTTGGCTGCCCTCTTTACATATATTGATCAAACAGCCTGCATTCCTTATGACTGGAGGCTGGCTATTATAATCCCTATCTTTAAAAAAGGGAAAAGAACTGATCCCACCAATTATTGCCCAATTAGCTTGCTGAGTATTATCAGCAAGCTTTATGCCAGCCACCTTCTCGAGAAATTTCTTGACTGGCTCGAGGCCGAAAAGATCCTCACCGACGAACAAGCTGGCTTTAGGGAGGGACGCTCCACTCTTGACCAGGGGTTGGTGCTACAACATCCTGTGGAGAAGTATATGTCTCCCCCTGGGGGACCTTGTATGCGGCGTTTATATATTTTAAATCTGCATTTGACTTGATCCCCAGGGATAGACTCTGGAAAAAGCTGGTGGAGTGCAATATAGATAGGCGGTTACTCTCTTTGATTCAGAGCCTTCACGGGAACACCTCTTTGAAGGTTAGGTGTAATCGTGCGGGTCAGTTAACTGCCCCTATTCCAACACATAACGGTGTCAAGCAGGGATGTGTACTTGCTCCATCATTGTTCAACTTCTACATGAACCCTCTAATTAAACACCTTGCCGAGGAAAATGCTCACCCGCCTATATCGGTGGGGAGACCTTTGTCATCTCTACTGTATGCTGATAACGCTGCCCTCCTTTCTTTAACATGTGTAGGTTTGATTCGTCTTCTGAGGGCGCTTAGCTCCTTTTGCAGGACGGAAAAGCTCGTAATCAATTACAACAAATCTAAGATCTTAGTATTCACTCGCAAAAGGCTTAAACACCACTGGCTACTAAATAACCACCCGATCGAACAAGTTCCCTCCTTTAGATATTTGGGAATCATTTTTCATTCCTCTGGTTCTTGGAAATCCCACCTAAGTAACGCCGCCGAAAGTGCCCAGAGAAGTATTAGGGCGCTACTTGCGTTCTTCTTCTCTAATGGGGGCCAGTACATCCCCACAGCAATGCTGGTGTTCAATACCAGAGTGGTGCCCCAACTTCTGTATGGCATTCAGCTTTGTTCCCAGGGTAATTATGCCCCTCTGGAATGTGCACAATCCAAATTTATTAGGAGCATTCTTGGTTTGCCTAGCAATGTGCCAAATGTTGTCTTACGTTGGGAAGTAGATACTTTGTTGGTCGAGACGAGGGCCTGGGTTTACAGGTTAAATATGTGGCTAAAGCTGATTTTTTCTCCTTTGGGGCTTGCTCCATTAACCCTCACCAACACTTATCAATCTAGGTGGAAACTTGGGGTGAATTCCAAATTGCTTTCCCTTGGCTTTTCCCGGACAGCCGTATTACAACTCGGCTACTTTAAGGCCAAAGAACTCATTTCTCAATGTATCAGGGATATTGAGCTCTAACACAATCTGAGCCTTCTGGTAGCATTCCCCAATATTTGGGCTAGTGCAAAAGCACCTGTGCCTGCAGTCTACTTAACTAGTCTGAGTATCCCTAAGTACAGAAAGGCATTTACTCTCGCAAGATTTAATGTACCGTATATTCCGGCGTATAAGACGACTGAGCGTATAAGACGACTCCCAACTTTTCCAGTTAAAATATAGAGTTTGGGATATACTCGCCGTATAAGACTACCCCTGCTTATGACATGCAAGTGATGTACCTTACCGGCGATTGGCTGGTTGTTGTATACAAAGCCTATCGTGCAAAGGCAAGAATGTCTTTGAAGTCAAGACTAGGGGCGTCAGGCCCCTCCCACTCTCCAGTTCATTCTTGCCTTCATACGAACAAGATTGAGATCCTATAGCGTAGCATTTAGCTAAGTATTTGTTTGTGTGTTTGTTTGACAGGGTGCGGAGGTAGTGTTTCTTGTGTGTCTCCCTAGTCCTTCCCCTGTCTTGCTTTTCACTGCTTATTTCAGCTTATTACATTTACCCGGGCAGTTTATTTTCCCTGTTGATTGTCTGACGGCCCCTACAGCGACCGCGGCTGTGGGTCTCTACGGCTTTGGCAGTTTCCGAGCTTTTCCCCCTGAGTTCTGTCACAGCCCTTGCGAGCTTGCGGCTGTGACTTTCCCGTAGCGGCTTTTCTGGGCTGGGCTGCCTCGAGCTGCGTTCTGTGGCATCGTTGGAGGGACCGTGGCTGTGGTTCTCTCTCAGGCGGGAGCTTGCGGCTGCGGCTCCCTGCCTTTCCCCGCCACCTCTTTTTAGCTTGCCCGGGTATTGCCGCGCTCCACGGGAGCCTGCGGCTGCGGCTCTCTCATTAGAGAGATTCTTTTTCCTTAGCCGCACTCCGCTGCTTTAAATTCCGCCACGGAGAGCTCTGCAGTCGGCGCCATTGGCTGCTTGTCCCTGCTGCCTTACACTTCACAGTATTCTCCTGGCCGTCCCTTCCTGGGGTTTTTCTTTTTCAGAGCCGCTAGTGCGGCTATCGGCCCCGCGGCTGCTCCTGCGAGCCTGTGCTGGGCAGTTTCTCCCCAGTTCAACAGCATACAGCTGCCATTGCCCCTTCTTCTCCGTCATTTTTTGACTTCATTTTCCTGCTCTTTTTCAGCACCCGGCGTATAAGACGACCCCCGACTTTTGAGAAGATTTTCCTGGGTTAAAAAGTCGTCTTATACGCCGGAATATACGGTACTCCCCTCAACGCTACTTGAGGGGAGATACAAGAGAGTGCCCTATACAGAATGGGTTTGTATCTGTGACTCTGGAGCTGTTGAAGCGGTAGAGCATGTTCTATTATACTGCTCTCTCTATTCTGATCTCCGCACTACGTTTATCTGCCCGTGCCTTCTTAAAAGACCCAGAATTTTAGGAGAAAACCTGGTGCACTTTTTACTCAACCACCGCAACCCATTAATCATGGACATGGTGGCGAACTTTTGTTTTGTGGTTATGGCTCGTAGAAAGATTTTGGTTCAATTATTTTAATCTCTGATATAACTGTTTTTAATATGTTGTACCTGGTTTGAAAAAGTGTATTTTATGACTGCGCCCTTTATGCTTTGTATTTGCTGGTCTTGGACCGAAATAAATTTATTTACTATAATGTGCTGAACCGGTGCCTGGCTGCGACAATGGACTGGATGAGGGCTAATAAACTGAGGTTCAATCCAGACAAGACTGAGATGCTGCTAGTGGGTGGTTCTTCTGATTGGATGGTGGATGTCCAACCTGTCGTAGATGGGGCTGCACTCCCCCTGAAGGAGCAGGTTTATAGCTTGGGGGTTCTCCTAGAACCATCTCTGTCACTTGAGGCTCAGGTAGCCTCGGTGGCACGGAGTGCCTTCTACCAACTTCGGTCTGTGGCTCAGCTACTCCCCTATCTGGACAGGGATAACCTGGCTTCAGTTGTCCATGCTTTGGTAACCTCCGGGTTAGATTACTGCAATGCACTCTACGTGGGGCTGCCTTTGAAGATGGCTTGGAAACTGCAGCTTGTGCAAAATGCAGCAGCCAGATTGGTAACAGCAACCAGATGGTCCAAACATATAAAACCGATTGTGGCCCACTTGCATTGGCTGCCTGTATGTTTCCGAGCTCGATTCAAGGTGCTGGTTTTAACCTATAAAGCCTTACATGGCTTAGGACCACAATTCCTGATGGACCGACTCTCCCAACATGAACCCACTCATACACTACACTCAACATCTAAGGCCCGCCTCCAGGTGCCTACTCAGAGGGAAGCTCAGAGGGTGGCAACAAGGGAGAGGGCCTTCTCAGTGGTGGCCCCCAAAGTGTGGAATGATTTTTATGATGAGGTGTGCCTGGCGCCATCACTGTTATCCTTTCAGCGCCAGGTCAAGACTTTCCTCTTCTCCCAGGCATTTTAGCATGTGTTTTTAAATTGCTTTCTAAAAATGTGTTTTTAAATTTGTATATTTGTTTTTAATGTTTTTAATTGTTGTAAACCGCCCAGAGAGCTTCAGCTATGGGGAGGTATATAAATGTAATAAACAAATAAATATGAAAGGGTAAAAATTTAACCAAATGCTTGGATAAAAAGATGGGTCTTCAGTAGCCATCTAAAACTGGGAAGACAGGGGAGATCAAGTTTGAGCTTATTTGATCTGCAGAGGCTGTTTCACACATACAAGTCAGTTCATGGTGCCACCATATGAATGTATAAAGCAGCTCTGTGTAGAGACAGATCATTGGTTCATCAAGCCCAGTATAGCCTATCTGAACTGTGAGTGCTCTAAAAGGTCTCTCCCAGTCCTACAACCTGTGATGCTTTTAATCTGGAAATGCCAGGGACTGACCTTGAATCCTTAACAGGGAAAGCATGTGATTCACCAGTAAGCTACAGCCCCTCCATCAAACTTCTTTTAAAGGCAGGACCACTTTTCTCCTTTTGTATGGGCTTATCCAGGATCAAGTGATAAAACTCATGATGAAAGTTATGTACTAAAATGGCTTTTGGATTTCAATACATGCTATATTGTTTTAAAATATATTTTATAATATGCTTTAATGTAATATATATTGCCAGTACCTTTGTGATTTAACTCAGTGAGAATGCTAATAACTAAGACAGGACAACCAAACTGTGAAAAATACTTGTGTGGGTGGGTGTGGCTGTGTAATGCCATTCCAAACTGCTGAAAAACAAAAGAGCTTGCAAGTTTATTATTATTCATACTTGGGCTTAAAATCTTTCTAATGGAGGTCGACTGAGTGATTATATGGTTTAGTGATAAACCTCTTTATTTATTCAATCTGTTCTATCTCAGTACAATGATTTTCTACAATGTGCTGGCTCATGTTAATAAACCTTTATTCCCAGGTTGATCATAAAGGTGATATAAAGGATACACTAAGATTGGTTTGTAAGCTCCAAATGCCACATTTATGCAAGATCCTTTTGGAGACAAAAGTACCATAGTTGTTGCTACCAAGGGGACTGTTTCGAGGAAGAAAGTTGTGTGTTACTCTGTCCCCATTTGACAGCCAGCATTGTCACCTCCACTTGTTATGTGCAGCTGCTTAAACAGCCACACTCTTTCCTTTAGTGGAGGAAAAGGCATGAGAAATCAGTCGCCACCAATCCCTCCTGGATTTGCATCAGGATTACCAGTAGGCTGCACCCTTGAGCACAATTCCATTTAACAGGACTTTTCAGTAGTGGCCACCCAGCTGCGGAATGCAGGGGGGTCTACCTGGTGCATTTGGCCTTTGATGTATGCTGTCTTCATCCAATCATTCATCATTTTATTTGTATGCCACCTTTCCACAAAACAATTGTGCTCAAAGAGACTTAGAACAAGGTGAACAGAAATAAATCTCAAAATCAACAATTACAAATACAATTTCATAGCAAAACAATTAATAAAACAGTAACATATCTGCAAATATAACAGCAGACCAAAAAAACCCCCTTTTCAATACTATGAACATAGCAACATTACATCTCTTGGCAGGCAACGTTACACTCTCTGGCAACAGCAAAAATAAGAAGAGGATTTGATAGTTTCACTTTGCTCCTAAAAACACTGCTCCCATGATGTTACTCAGAGTCCCAATCCTGCAGCAGTTTCTTATAAGGCTTTCAAAGGCAGGGGGTGGTAGGGAAGCTGGAAACATCCCTCCCATGATCTTACTGTTTGTTATTCTGAGTTTTAAGTTTTATATTGTATGCTTTTTAAAACTGTTTTATATTGCATGTTTTGAAATGTGTTTTAAGTCACCCAGAGACCATTGGGTATAAGGCAGCTAACAAATGAAACAAAATGAATGAAATGAAATAAATAATAACTGCTGCTGGTAGCAGGGGTGAGTAAAGCTGCTGCGTGGAAGGATTGCCTTACATCCACTAAGACTGGGGCCTTAAGTGTGGTAGCACCTGCTCTAAGGAATGTCCTCCCAATGAACATCAGGTAGGCACCTACAGTACTGGCAGGTAGGTGCCTGCTTAAAACTCATTTGTTCACCAAGGCATTCCTTCAGGGGTGGCCTAGTTATGTTGATGATCTACTGATTTGTAATAGATTTTGCTTTATGAATTGTAATTTATGAATGTTTTATTTTATTGTTAACAGCCATGATATTCTTTCTTAATGTTGGTAGTACACATTTTTGGTCAAAATAAAATAAATAAATAAATAAGAAGAGAGGAAGCCATCTTATTCCTACTTACCAGCCTTGCCATTTCCACCCATCACCAGTATCAACCACAGCAATTCCACCTTTCCTCTAAAGTGGGCTCACTCATCACCAAATCCTTTTGGTTTTCTGCTCAGGCTTTCAGTAGAGCTGCTTCTTCAGGGGCAATGTAAAATTAGCCAGTAGCAATACAGAGGGGCAATGCTTAAGGGTACTAGTGCTTACAGAGGGCCAGATAATGGTCTAAATGACACTTGAGAAGCGGCACATTGAGACAATTGACTCTGAAAAGTGTGGATTGATGGTCCACCCCTGGAGACTAATGGACTTCACTGGATTCCTGAATGCCCTGGAGGAGTTCCCAGTAGATACAGCAGGTGACCCTGTTGAAGCCCTTGTCATGCTGTGGAACAGCGAGGTTCATCATGCTATTAACATGGTTATCCCCGAGTGCACTCTCCTCCATTGTGGAACCCAGTTTGCATCTTGCTACACCAGTGAACTAAGGACAATGAAACAGGCTGGATGACAACTAGAGCACAAGTAGTGAAAGACATGCTATGAGGTTGATTGGGGATGAGTAAAACATAACTGTGCTTACTGTGGGGTGCTGAGGGTGGCAAAAAGGCCCACTTCTCTGCTACCGTAGCATCTTCAAATAGCTGTCCAGTGGAGTTTTTCCATATTGTCAGGGGTCTGTTGACATCAACTCCAGGAAACGGAGTTTTAGACCCTTTGGAGGCCCACTGTGAATTGTTTGCAAGGCACTTTGAGGGTAAAGTTACTTGCCTCCATAGCAATCTTGATCCCCCATCCACATCTGCTACAGTCTCCAGTGAGGTGTCCTGTGCAACTCTTGCTGCAACTTCTTGGGATCAGTTTCAGTTGATGGGGCCTGATGACGTGGACAAGGTGCTTGCGACGATGCAGCCAGTAATGTGTCCTCTCAAGTCTTAACCTTACTGGGTTATTAAAACTTGCCAAGGGGTTTGACCAAGCATATCCAGGGTGTGGTCAATGTGCTGTTGTGATAGGGAGTGGTTCCAGCCACCCTGAAAAAAGTGGTGATCCAGTCGCTCCTGGAAAAGCCTATCCTGGACCCATTAGTTGTGACAACTACCATCTGGTCGCAAATACACCCTATTCAGAGAAGGTCATCAAGAGGGTTGTGGCACAGCAATTGCAAGTACTCGTGGATGAAACAGATTATCTTGACCCATTCCATTCTGGGTTCAGGCCTGTTTATGGGACTGAATCAACTTTGGTCGCATTGATAGATGACCTTATTGGAAGAAACACGGGGGAGTGTGGCCCTGTTATTCTTACTCGATCTCTCTGCTGCATTTGATACCATTGACCATAGTATCCTTCTGATTTGACTTAGTGAAATGGGTATTGGAGGCACTGTTTTACAGTGGTTCTTATGTTACCTCCAGAGTTGTTTTCGGATAATAGAATTAGGTGATTGTCTTATGGTTCCTGGCAGTTGTGCTGTAGCGTGCCACAGGATTATCAGGCTGTTGTTCAGGATAAGACTTCTATCTATATAATATCATATACATCTCTATGAAGCCCTTGGGAGTGGTCATCAGGAGATTTGGGGCAAGATGTCAGCAATGAGCTGATGATACCCAGTTCTATTTCTCTGTAACATCTGAATCAGGAGAGGCCCTGCAAGCCCTGGACCAGTGCTTGGACTTGGTGGTGGGCTGGATGAGGGCCAATAAACCGAGTCTGAATCCTAGCAAGCCAGAGGCTGTATAGATTGGTTGTTCCTGAGTTTGGATAATTGGTCAGTTGCATGCTTTGGATGGGGTTGTACTCCCTCTGAAAGAGCAGGTCTGTAGTCTAGAGGTGCTCCTGGATCCATCTTTGTCACTAGAGGCCCAGGTGACCTCAGTGACTAGGAGTGCCTTTCACCACCTTTGGCAGGTAAAACAGCTGCTGCTGTTTCTGGACCAAGATAGCCTGACCACTGTTGTCCATACACTGGTAACCTCCAGGCTGGATTACTATAATGCGTTCTATGTGGGGCTGCCCTTGAGATTGCTTCAGAAGCTGCAGCTGGTGCAAAATGCAGCAGTGAGACTGCTCACTGGGGCAGGGTATCGCCAACATGTTAGCCTGCTGCTGAAAGGATTGCACTAGCTGCCCATTAGCTACCAGGCCAAGTTCAAGGTTCTGGTTTTGACGTACAAAGCCCTGTACAGCTTGGGACCAGGATACCTGAAAGATTGTCTTACCCCTTATATACTCAGTTGATCACTGCGCTCTGCAGGTGAGGGCCTCCTGTAGATAAGTTCTGATCAGGAGGTCTGTTCCGCACAACATAGGAAGTTGACCTTTAGGGTAGTGGCACCTACTCTATGGAATTCCCTCCTTGTATTTATTTATTTATTTATTTGTTGCATTTTTTTACCACCCTATAGCCGAAGCTATTAGACAGGCACCATCTCTGTTATCTTTTCGGCGCCTACAGAAGAACTTTCTCTTTCAACAAGCATTTTAAGTATCCCAGTCTGCATCTGTGTTGGAATTTTTAAGTTGTTTCTAAAGCTTTTTTAAAAAGATGTTTTTAAATATGTTTTGTTTAAATATGTTTTTAAGGTGTTTTGTAATATATTTTAAAGTCTGTTTTGATGATGTTGTAGAGTGCTTTTAGTTCTTTTGTTTGTCACCCTGGGCTCCTACTTGGAGGAAGGGTGGGAGATATATACAGTATATATTGCTGAGGAGCAAACTATGCTTCATATTTAGGGGTGGTCAGTGTAGTACCCTCCAGATGTTGTTGGACTATACAATTGGCCACGCTGGCTGGGGCTGATATGAGTTATAGTCCAACAACACCTGAAGGGCATCACACTGGATAGATAGATAAATGGAATGAAATAACACCTTTTAGGAAAATAAATAAGCTTTATGGGAATATTAATTGACAGGATCTTTTCAAAAGAGACATACTTATGCAAGCTATTTTGATGATCAATGAATTTGGGCAGCCCACATTATTTCCTTTTCCTGCATTACTTTTAATGAGTGGTTTACATGAACATACACTCCTGAATTAATGTTATGATTATAATTGATATTTCCTGAAATTAATTTATAGACAACCTGAGTTGATGGTAAACTCTGATTAGAGTTGGTTAGCAAAATTGGTGAATAAATTTAATTTCAGGTAATTAATAGTCTGACTCGATATATAGCAGCTTGCTATGTTCCTATGCCCTGCTCTCTGGAATAGGTATTGCACTTCAATCTTACTCTCTAGTTTCCATGGCTTTGTCTTCTAATTTTCTGTTCTGACTCTCGTGTTGACTAAACTATATGTCAATTCCACCTGGAGTTTGTCTCATTGCTTCTAGGTTTCTCAGTCTGCCAGATCCCTACCAGCTTCCTCTCTTCTTATTTGGCAACAGTAATTCCTTCACATCCATCCATCCATCCCCCCCCCTCTCTCTCTCTGTAACCAATCAAATTTGGCATTGCTTCAAACGAGTATAGTCTCATATTTGTTTACAAGCATTCCTCATATTCGCTAATCCTTTTACATTTTGTAATGAATGTATGTTCTTTTTATTGAGACTTGGGGTTGCTTCCTAGTTACTCATTACCTATGGTGTATAAGCAGCACACTCTGACTCTGAGATACTTGTCAGCTGTATGCATGTGTACACATCTGCTCATATATCTGTACATCCTTGAGGTAACTTTAGTTAAATTCTCTTTTAATATTATAAGAAAAAGAATGCTTCCAAACATAATAGGAAACTGCTGGAAGCGCCATGTGATGAATGCAGATTCCATGCATATAGTGATTAAGAAATGCATAACGTGATTGAAAAGTGTGAGGAAAGCAGTTGAGCAAATTGTAAGGTGACATTAGGGGTAGATTTCATACTACTTTGAGAGTTAAGTAATTTTAAAGCTCACTTTTAAAAAAAAAAAAGTATAGAAACCTAGGTTACAATCATTTGGCCCCTGAGAGGGTTCAAAAAGGGGGCATGTCAGGAATGATTCAGGGATGTACTGGGGGAGGACCAGGACATTTCTCTCTAGTTGTTCACAATGAGAGGAAAACAATTGGGTAACAATGACTAAACTTGTTCCCGGGACAGCACAAGCCTTTGATTTTTGTCTACTCTAATTTAGGATTGCAGCCATAAGTTGACAATTTTGTTAGAGAGATTTTAATAAAAATAAGGGGAAGCCTTCAAAGGAAGAAAGGATGTAAAAGGTTTGGCATGTAAAGCTAATGAGTAAAATAACTGCATTTAAACAAGCTTGGGAAGGATGATTGCAGCATCCCAATTACATTAATGCTGGCTTCCATAGTTTATTGGAATAAGATCAAGCCTTCTGAGACGCTAAGATCTACAGTAATCAAGAATGCTTTAATTTAATGTTGTAAACCAATATCTATAAAGAAGTAAATTATATTTACAATTTATATTTAATTCAACTATTTGTTTGCAATGAATATACTGAAACATATTTACTTTGCCTTATTCAGTGATCCTTGGGAGCTGTTGGTTGCTAAATATCGTATGTATTGAGTTACAATGTTTATGTCTTTATGTTAGCTATATTGTATATTTAATTAGAAAATAAAAACATAATAGAGCTACATGCAAAGCCTTGCTTTGTTAGAAAATACGGGATGTTGGGATGAAAGATGTATTAACTAGGGCTGTGCACAAAGGGCCCCTGGATCAGGCTAACCCACCCCAGGCCAACCTGGGGAACACCTGTCCCAGTTCCCATCCTGAACAAATTCCGTGGGTGGGGCTAATGTTTAATTAGGATTTTTTTAAAAAAACCCTCAATAAATACACAGTGAGGGTGGGGGCTGGAGAAGGAGATGTTGGTGTTTCTTTGTAAGCGTCTTCTCTGTGGGGAAGGTGCACTTATGACTGAGCACCCTGCAGGATCAAATCCTCTGCACAATAGCTGTTGAGTGCAGGCATCAATCCTTCAGGGTGCTCCTTCACAAGCAGCTTCCCTGGGGGAAAGGCACACTTGCAAATGAGCACCGCAGATTGCATAGAAACAAATCCTCCACACAACAGCTGTTAAGTAGAGGCAGTGATCCTGTGAGATGCTGCTTCATGCTGGTGGGGTGTCAGGCAAGAATGTGAAGACATCGGATGGAAAAAAGGAGAACCTGGGCAGGAGAAAGAACAGTTTGGGAGGGAAAGGATCACCCTGCACTCCATATCCAAAGCATTCACCACCAACACTCCTTCCTGGAAGAGGCAACTAGATCTCTAGGTCCCTCCTACACTCCTAGGCCTTTTTGTTCACTGGTTCTATTTATAGCCAGTATGACCCTACCTGGACCCTTAGATCTTCTTCTGAAGCCCTTCTTCATGTCCCCCCTCTGAAGGAAGCTCAGAATGTAGGGATGGGGGAGAAATTTGATTCAGTTCACATTTAAAGCTGTATTTATCCAATTCACATTTTCTGAAACAAGATAAGAACTGAAACATAGCCAACCTTCAAAATTCAAAATTCACACTCATCTGAATTTGGAGATGCAGTTCTCCAACCACACAATGTTTTCAAAGATGCATATATTCGGGGAAAATGCATATAAAATGAATATATTAGTGAAAATTACATAGAAAAATGCAACATTTTAGGAGAAATGTTTGTTCTCTCAGTTTCTAATTTTTGCAATCTTAAATTCAGTTCTCTTGGTTTCTGCAGCAATTTGTGAATTGTTTTTTAAAAACTCCTCATGAAAATTCTCCTAATAAACACATTTTTGCAGTTTTGACTAATGTACACAATTTCACAAATTTATTATTATTATTATTATTAAAATCAAATTTATTATTATTATTAAAATCAAATTTATTATTAACATCAAATTTTCTGTGCCTGGAATAGGTGGGAGGGGAGAAGGAGGGTAAGTTTGATCATTTGCATGCTTATTGAGTTCAGTGGGATTTAATCCCATATAATCATGCTTAGGGTAGATGAAAATGACCATGGGGAGAAGGAGAAAAGAGAGGGAGGAAGGGCTGAAGTGGGCAGGGGAGGAGGAAGAAGGAAAAGGGGAGGGGAGGAAAAGGGGAGGGGAGGAAGAAGGGAAGAGGAAGGGAGAGGAGAGGGGAAGGAGGGAGGGGGAAGGAAGGAGGGGGGAAGGGAAAGGCAGGTCTGATCATTTGCATGCTTATTGAGTTTAGTGGGATTTACTCCTGTGGAATCATGCTTAGAATAGGTACAACTGACCATGGACCGGACCGGAGAGGGAAGGAGGAGGGGAGGGGAAGGAGGGGAGGAGGGAGGTGAAGGAAGGGGGAGGGAAGGAGCAAGGGGGAGGGAAGGGGCAAGGGGGAGGGAAGGGGCAAGGGGGAGGGGATAGGAGGGAGGAGGGGGGGAGGGCAGGTTTGGTCATTTGCATGCTTTTTGAGTTCACTGGGATTTACAATCATGCTTAGGATAGGTGAAACTGACCTGGGGGAGGGGCAGAGAGGGGAGGAGGGGGAAGGGGAGAGAAGGGTAGGAAGGGAAGGGGAGGAGATTGGGTGGGTGGGCACTGGGCAGAGGGGAAGCCCCTTTCCTTTCCAAAAGGAAAATATTGTGAACAGTATCATTGTTTTTCAGGGATTCCCCCACCTTATTATACTATAGCAGGCACATGTTGCCTCCCACCCAAATTTAAACCAAAGCTGGCCCTGTCCACATGCACACCAGACCTTTATTTCACTTTAGACAGCCATGGCTTCCCCCAAAGAATCCTCACAAGTGTTGTTTGGGAAGGGTGCTGAGAGTTGCTTGGAAAGGCCCTATTCCCAGAAGAGGAGCTGACTGTTAAATCCCTCTGGTCACTGGAGCTCTGTCAGGGGAATAGAAGTCTCCTAACAACTCTCAGCACCATTCACAAATGATACTTTCCAGAATTCTTTGGGGGAAGCCATGACTGTCTAAATTGAAATAAAGGTCTGGTGTTCGTGTGGCCACCTGATTAGCCAAGCCAAACAGCTGTGAGTCTGACATTTAGAATATTGACAGTCAGTTCTTACTGAGCATGCCCAACGCTATAATAGACTTCGATGTTAAATTTCTTAAATTAATTAAAAGTCATCCAGGCATTTTTTAAAAAGTTTTAAACTGCAGAAGATGAAGGTCAGAGTATGGGACAAGATCAGTAATAGAATTATGTGTACTCTGTGAATATGGCTGATATTTAATTAATTTCAACAAATTATGAGACCACTGACAGAAAAAGTCCAACAGTGGTCTGTAATTTTTCTCATTTTACACTTTGAACTCTCAGTTCTCTCTAAGTGTTTTGTGTATTGCCATGAAAACGTAGACAGTTGTTATGTAAAAGTTTCTGAGTTCAGGACTCTAAGTTTTGTAAGGTTTTGCTTTGAAATGAGCTTATGGGAAGCATCAAAATGGCATGGGGGTGTCATGCCAGCTTGCCTGCCTTACCCTGGCTCGCATTTAAAATGGCTAACTTCCAAAGCTTTATGGGGAATTCTTCCCCTTAACATCTTCCTTGTTAGCTTGTTAAATCTTTGATGTTTTTTCATCACTGTGACTTGGTGATTTTTACAACACAGCTGTACCAGCTTACAGTAATTTTGCACCTTCTTATCAGTAGAAGGGGCCTGGTTCTGCCAAGGCCGTAAAACTCCTTGCTTTGTTATGGGAAACCAAGAGGAGGCGCCAGGTGTTGTGGAAACATCGTTTTTTCATCCCTTTGATGAAAATGTTAATTGGTTAATTGTCTCCGGCTGGGAGGGAATTTTTCTCCATAAGAGGAGGCTCAGAACTCTGGGTTTGTGTCCCACTTCAGAGCACCACCTTGCCCATGGTGATGGTCTGTTGTGGCTCCATTTACATCTTGACTTGCAACTCCCTGGGGGGAAGAAGGCTATCCATTGAAAGATCCTATGCCCTTGTAAGTATAGCTAAGGCTGATAGCTTTGTTATTTTGATTTGTGCCAAGAAACTTTCCTGTACCTTTGTTACTAAACACCTTACCCGTTTGGGTGTATGGTTTTAGGATTCAATTTGCTGCTACAAATTATTTGAGTGTACCTTTTTGCTTTTTATAACCTTTTTTATGCTTTTCTTATTTTCTTTTTAATAAACTTTAATTATTTTAAACCAACGTGTGTTTATTCCAGAGAAAGAGGTCAGTTCCTAAATTCAGTCCTTGCCATTTGGCCACAACTACCGTGTAACAGAGAAATATTTTTACCTAAGACTTCAGAAGGGGCCAGGAGGGTATCTAGCCTCTGGTCCTGCGAGGCTCAGGTGTTTAAGTGGGCTCTGGGGTTCCCTTTGCCCCAGAGTAGCTAACCAGTTGAAGGGTGGTGGCAGTACTACCTTGCAGGGTTGGTGTTGACGTGCACAACCTTGGCAAACCAGGATTTGCTGGGATCAATTGCCCAAGGCTGGGGATTGACTCCTAGTACAGTGAGAGCAGATGGGGAAGAGCTCCCCGCTTTCACTACAGGGGGTATTTTCAAGTTAACATTGTGGAATGCAAAAACTCCATGCTGGCTGCATTAAAATTAAAATGAATAAAAAATTGCCCTGTGTTCTACAACAAAGGAACTAAATTCATGTTCAGTTAATCTAGCAATTATAGAAACTACTTTCAGATATAATTCAGAACTTTTTGTATTAATTCAGTTCATTAATTAATCTAAATCAGTTCATTCTAAGCATAGCTTTTACATACTGCAAAACACATGTAACTACTGGGCTTATATATCAATGCCCTAATTTCCAGTATCACGTGTACTACAACTATACTGCCATTGCAGGCAGCTGAGAGCAAGTCCACTA
Organism: Rhineura floridana; assembly: GCF_030035675.1. Taxonomy (NCBI): domain Eukaryota; kingdom Metazoa; phylum Chordata; class Lepidosauria; order Squamata; family Rhineuridae; genus Rhineura; species Rhineura floridana. The sequence goes on from NC_084480.1 coordinate 92,711,793, forward strand.
TGCATATTCAGAAACCTGTGATACCTGTTGTCAATTGGTCATAAGAATTTTATAGAAAGCTTGAATCATTGCAATATACCTGCTTTAACTTGATCAGCTGCAGGACACTATGAGGTATCCCTTATCCCAACTAACTGAAAATATCTTAGCATTCTAAAACTCAGATAAAATTAGCATATTGTCTATGTAACAAACATAGATCTTGTAGTTTGTTGTTGTTCATCTTACTCAGGAGGAAATGTCCAGAAGAAAATGAATGTATGAATTTTGAAAAAGTTCCCATTTGCATGCAACACTTCCAGTTCCTATCCATTTCTACTTCTACCATTCCTTGGTTCCGCCTGCTGTATTTTCACTGAGCTTAGATGGTCATATTGATTTTTGAAAAGTGATATATACTGAGATAGAGATCTAAATTAGAAAAAGTGAGAACATATGGATTAAGCTTAGCTGCCAATGGCGATTATTAGATGACCGGAAAGAAAAGTTCACATTCTGAATATTTTAACCTTTCATATTTCCATTTGAGAAACTCTGTTCTTGAGATTTCTAAAGTCAACATTAATTAGGGGTTTCCTAAAGCTGACCTGAAGATGCAGCCATAGCCTTGATTTTAGGCTATTAAGGATTATCTCCACAAAATATTCATGGCCAAGAGGTCCTGGCGGTAAGGAACAAGTCATTCTACTTCCTTAATTTTCTATGGCAGGGGTGGGGACTTCATCCTTGAAGATCAAATGTGGCCTTCCAGGCATCTCTGCCTGGCCCTTGTGACTCTCCCCAGGCCACACCCCTTCTTCTCAGGCCATGCCCCTCACGGCCATTCCCCGCCCCTTAAGTGCTTTTGCCTGGCTGGAATGTTCCATTGAACTGTAATAATGCCTTTTGCTTGCCTGACTGGAGGGTTATGTGTCTGTAGAAACCCCTGACTTTTCTGTGCCTGGAATAGAACGTACTGCATGAAGATAGCTGCCCAGTTTCCCTGCTTTTAAAAGTTTGATAAAAATATCTCTTTGCTATAGTTACGTTCACAAACTGCACTTAACTCTCTGTTTAATTATGCCCACTGCATTTACCATTTTCACTTCTCTGAAAAGTGATCCTGCTGTTTAAGCTGAATGATTGTAATTTTGGGGAAAGACAATTTTTAAAAATGGTTCACATTACACTGTGTGTGTTCTGATGCTTTCTTAGTCTTCTTAAGTATATTTTATATTTTGGTAGAGCAGCTTATAAAATTCTGAAGGCTGAGGGAAAATGTCAAAGATCATATGAATGAATTGGGAATTGAACTGGACAGATGTATTTTCTTTCTTTCTGCCACACCCTGCTTGTGCAGCCAGTGTCCTCCCCTTCAAGAGGACTCTGAACAGCAGCTGAATGTGACAGCCCCTTCCCCCAGCTCCGCCTCCACCGGCTTCAGTCCCACAAGCCTCTAGCAAGTAGTATTGGTCTGTTAGTTTTTTTTGGAAGAGGTGAACTTGAATGGGGACTAATTCTTTTTTTAAATGAATTTTCCAAAGACAGTGTAAAAGTCCAGTGTGATATCATAAGGTATATTTACTAATTTCAGGTAGTAAACTCCAAAGAGTTGCAATTTCTAATCAAAAGCAGTTTTGGGCTAGGTTTTTCTTAGTATTGATTTCTGAGTTTATTTCTAACTGTTTTTTTCTTAGATAATCATGGCCTTTGGAATTTTGCTATATGTTGTATTGCTTTTATTGTATTTTTATACCTGTGTTTATTTGTCTTTCTAAGTTGCCTTGAGGGCATTATACTACTACTGATAATAATAATAATAATAATAAATGTGTTCTGTCTGTTAGGTTCAGTTCACTAGATCATTTCTTGCAAACATTTTGTGTGGTTGTTGTTATCCCTCATTCATATCTAAAAACATGTTTTGTTCCTGGGTGTATTTAATTTGGAGGGATAGGAAGCAGTTGAATTTCCAAGCAGAAATCATCCATGGATGGTGCTGCGAACTCACTATGCACAGTGGCAATATGATAAAGTACATGTGTGCAGCAGTGAGGAGTGAACTCACAAAATCACATTAGCAATCATGAATCAAATCAAGGAGAGTTTGCCAATCACTGATTTACTTATTGAGGTGGTTGTGGAATTTTCTTCTTCCACCAACCTGAAGTTTTAGAGGAAAAGAGCAGAAATTGTTGTTACTCCTTTCAAGGGCTGCATTCAGATGGCAGTTTATTCCATTTTCCCAATGTTTCCTTACCTGATAATTTCCACATTTTATTTGATCTTTCACATGACATAAAAGTCACTTCTGGAAATCTAGTGGGGTATAGTGGAAGCTTAGTATGTGTTAATTGCTTCCAGAAAAAAATCATTTGCAACCTTACTAACATAGAAGATTGTGGGAATAAAATGACAAAATATGTCGCAGTATACTTGCATACAGTTCTTTCCTGCTGTTTTCATGGGGAAACAGAAGTATGTAGAAAGGGTGGGGGAATAGAGACATATACAGTGATGCTCATTATTCTGTCACACCACACCCACTGGTGTGAATGAAATTTGGCACAACATGGTGATATATTGGTCATTCCATAATGTAAAGGTACAGCAACGAGAAAGGAATGTTGGAAATCAGGACAGACATGCTACCATCATCATCCATAAAACTATTGCAATGAATCCCATGTCTGAATGCAGACAAAGCATATCAAAGAATTTTAACCTACCCAGATGAAGAAGCTATTGCCCTCATCAAGGAACTCTACCAGTTTAGGGAACGTAATAGTTGTCACATAGTACTCCAGAGACAAGTGCCTTGTTTAGGAATTTTGCAGACAGGGTATTATTCTAAAGCAACAACTTGAGCATATCAGTAATTAGAACAAGTTATTTCAGAGTGCAGGTCAGTATCCCCTAACCTGGTGCATCCAGATGTCTTGGTCTTCAACTCTCATCATCCCCAGCCAGCATGGTCAATTGTCAGGAAAGATGGGAGCTGAGGTCTAGCAATATCTGGAGAGCACCAGGTTGAAGAAGGTTGGTGCAAATGAACATGTGGACAGAGATTAAAAACAATACTCATTCTTTAATGCAAAGAAAACATCCAGATGTGGCATCATAAAGCAAATATTCATGTTCTTAGAATATGTTTTTTTAATTTAGTCAGATGTCTTGAGCCAAGAGAAGTAAGCTATCCAGTGCCAGGTGTGATTAATAGGCCACTTACATGGTGGTCAATGGTGGTGGGAATGTATATAAACCCTACAGACTCCTCCCATCGTGAATCTCACTGTGGGCCAGGATTGCAATGTGTGCCATGGCATGCTGGAATTATGACCGCTCTGATCTAAAGATTCCTTGGTGACACCAGAGATGTGAGTCTGTATATCTGTTTGCTCTTCTCTTCTTTGTATGGGATAGCCTCTAATAAAATAAGTTATAGAGGAACTTTCCAGAGTGTTTATTGCCTCATCCAAATCCTTATGAACCTTTGCCTAACCCCTGGAAGGACAATTAGAAAATGAGCCTCTTAGTATAACTGTCCTGTCAGCCTCCCAACTAGGGACAAGGGAGAAATTTGATTCACTTTGCATTTAAAGCCAAATCTATCAGAGTCGCACTTACTGAAATTAAGAGCTGAAAAATGAAACCCCGCTATCCTTTGAAATTTGCACTTATCCAAATTTTGCAGTTCAGTTCTCCAACCAAATAATGTTTAGAAAAATGTATATATTAGGGGAAAACGTATATAAGAATGAATATATTAGTCAAAATAATATACAAATGTGCATTATATAATGAGAAATTGCTTGCAAAACTGTGTGCATTAGTCAAAACAAAATGTATTAGGAGAAATTCACACTAAAATGCAGAGGGATTTTCATGATTTTTTTTTTAAAAAAAATCACAAATTGCTGCAGAAATGTGGTGAATTGAATTTAAGACTGGAAAAACTGGGCTCCTACTTATTAGATATATACATGTAATAAATAAATAAATAATGAGAAACTGAGAGAACTGAAGTTTAAAGGTCCTTCCATCCCTACTCCCAACCCACTCATAAGTTATCATATCCAACTAATTGGGATGCATTGATTGGCCATATTTCTGGTTCTTGAACTACAAAAGAGTTATGCTGTTTGCAAGAGAGACTAAAGCTGCAATCCAATACAAGTCTACTCAGAAGTAACCTCCATTGGATTCAGTGAGACTTACTCCCAGGTAAGTGTGCATTGGATTACAGCCTAGATTTCTTTCTCTATTCCTTCCTCTTAACTCACTTTTTAGAAAAAAAAGTTTGTCATTTTTGCACGCGCTGCAATTCTGAAAAGATTCTGACAGTGATTAAAACAGGTAAATACCTTTTCAGTACTGGAAATGTGAAGCATACTCTTTAATTCTGGGTGGATCAGCTTTGAAAGTCAATGTTCCATTTTGGGAATGTATTTCATTTAATTCAAAGGTATGCTATAATGTAATGCCAAGTGCACACACCCACACAGAAATCTGTGCAATTTTAATTCATGTTATGAAATCCAAATTAATTGCAAGTTTACCAAATTTCAACAATTCATTTATAATGTAATGTCCGGATAATACATACTGTGATCTGTTGACCAGAGGTATCTGTTGCTGAGTAAATACTAATAACATAGAAAATACAAATGACATTTTTTCCTCTTGAGAGGATCATCACATATTTCTGACTGTCATTAAATGTAACATGCTGCCTGAAACCCTGAGTCTCTAATGTACTATTACCTGTGATGCATTTTCAAGATATTTTTGCTTGACAGTTATTTTTATCTCAATAACGCAATCAGACCATGTTCCCTCCTTAAAAACCACAACAGGTTAAGTATTAGAAATATTCATAGCCTACAGGCCATCAGATGACTTTGTAAAGCATAAAAGTCCTATGGTTTCAGATCAAATTAACTGGTAGATCTATTTGACTGTGCTTCAGACATTATGGTGAAGGAGGGAAAGCAGATACATAAATCAGTCACATATCCACTTTCACATTTGACCTGCAACATCCAGAGGGAGAATTTCCATAGCTCCCTTGCAGATGTGTGAACTATACCTCTGTGGGAATCCAATTTGGCTTCCATAAGCTTACCCCTTCAGATGTTACACTTGTGAGACCTAAAGCAAAAGTGTTAAGACTTGCAAATCTCATATGAAGGTGGTGTATAGCTTCCAATGCAGACTGCTCATCTCTGCACATTAAACAAGACACAGTCATATGGTGAGAGGAAGTCTCTCACAATTGCACTCTCATCACCTTCTAAAGCCACCCTTGGTCTCAACTTTCTTCTATTTATTATATTTTTTAAATTTGATTTTTTAAATATTTGTATACTGCCTTTTTCTACCATGGAACTCAAGGTAGCATACATTAGGGCTGTGTACTGGCTCTGGCCGAATCCTGGATCCCAATCCAAACTGGGTGATTTGGATTTACCTGGGGTTTGGCTGGCATGGGTTGAGGCAGCCTGGATCATCCTGGGTCAGATTGGCTCCAGCTGCAGTAGTCTGGGACTGTCAAAAGGTGTGGGGGGGCAGGTCTGTGCACATCTCCTTCTTCCCCCTCCTAACCACATATATTATTGGGGTTTAAAATCTAATTTCCTGTGTGTGTCTCCTCCTTCCCTCTGACCTAGAGTTGCCAGGTCCATGGCCTGATCCTGATCCTGTATCTTTAGGAGAAGAGAAGGTCAGCCAACTGCAGGTGTTCTTGCAACTCTGTAATGGGAAAAACCACAAGGTGGCATTCTCCCTTCCCACTTCACTACTTTTAAAGATACAGAAGACCTCTTGGAGGTCGGGCCTGGCAACCAAGAGGTCTTCTGTATCTTTAAAAGTTGGGCAGGGGAAAGGGAGAATTCCACCTTGTGGTTTTTCTCATTACAGAGTTGCAAGAACACCTGCACTTAGCTGACTTTCTCTTCTCCTAAAGATATAGGATCAGTCTCAGGCCAAGAACCTGGCAACTCTACTCTGACCACATGTTTAATTAGGGTCTTAAGCCCTAATTAAACACTGTGCAAGTCCCCTGAACTAGTTCAGGTGGGCTCCAGTTTTCCCAGGATTGGATTGGGTGGCCATGCACAGCCCTAGCATACCTGTATTTCTCAGGTGGTCAACCATCCAGCCACTGACAAGACGCAGAGCTGATTAGCTTCATGCACTTTCATACATTCCCTGGGACCATTTAGAACAGGACTAACCTTTTTCAGGCTGAAGGCCACACTGACCCATGGTCAACCTTCTGGGGGCAACATATCAGAAGGGATGCTCAACTGGGAATAGGTAATATACAGAACACTATTTTTCATCACATAAAGCATCCTTACCACTGGACTCGTATATCATGCTAAAGTGCATCCAAAGGTTTAGAAAACATAGATGAAGATACAATATGGTAGAATGCCAATGGTCCACCCTCTTGTCAGATTCTAGGCTATAAGGGGCTCTTCTTCACTGCAGGAGAAAATTGCAAGCCTGTAATAGTGGTTATCAACCCTTTTACAAAGAGGATCCACTCCTCATCTTTGAACTTCTCATCTCATCTCATGTCCTAGAAATTACCCTCTTATAGGTGTCTGTTAAGCATCTATTTCTGAAAACCAGCTCACAGGGCTTCTAGCACTCCTGATGAGGCCCTAACCTATGGTTTGGAAATCACTGTTCTAAAAAATCCTGGGTTTTTTTTCCAATTACCTTTTTCAAAAGCCTATGGAAGTTGTGAATTCAGATAGATTTTTTTCTGTTCTAAGTTCTTCTGTAAGAAATGCTTCTATGTTTATTGCTCTCTTTTTTGTATACCTTCCCTTTGCAATCTCTAGTCTTGTAAGCAGTTGTAGCAGCTGTTGCAGTAATGTTCATATATGAACCATTTACTCAGCACATTTGGTGCCAACTACTATTATTGATTTATGTGCAGTACAAATGCAGCTTTTAACTCCTGCTGAAAACACATTGGGATTGACAAATCAGTTTGGGCAGAATGGAGTTAAATTATATCACATGGGTGAAAATGCAAATGCTTCCCTTACTCAACAGCAGCATATTTAACAAAACAAAAAACCACAGTGCAAGTCTTGCTTCTTCTATGGGCTCTGCTTTCTTCAATTAGCTTAGACTTCTGCCTAAGCTACTGAAAGGTCATTTAGAAGTGTCTTGTGCAGCTGCTGCTTGTCTAGATCCTCTACAGATGATGCAAGGACAATTCTACATAATGGCCTTTTACAGTTCCAGCTCTTACAATTGCACCACACCATGTGTATTATTACTTTTTAAATGGAGAATAGTGCCTAGTATGTCTGGCAAAAAGAAAGAAATCTTGTCTTTCACTGCCCAGAGGAAAGCTTCTGCATGCTAATTGCAGACATTATTTTATCTAGGATTTGGCCCTGAACTAATATTTGTGAATGTAATAGTTGCTGAAAATCCCTCAAGGTTCTACTGGCAAAACGGCCCCTGCAACTTTGTTTTCAGACAAAAAGAAGTGAGCTTTGCAGTGAAGGTTCACTTGGAGACTCAAGTCAATCTTGCTGTAATCAGGCAGGCAATCTGTCCTCTTAGTTTTCCAATTTTAATCTAGCTTCCTTTTTTTGCTGTGATAGATTGTTACAGCTGCTGAGAAAGGGGACTTGTGATATTTAAGAGAAAAGAGATGTAATGTCCCAAGGAAGCATTCTTTAATTGGATTTAACCTTCCATGTCCTTAGACCTTGGGAAAAGCAGCACTATCTTTTAAAAAAGCACAATAAATGTCAAATTAAAACAAAAAATAGCATACCACTGTTTGAGACAGTATAATGAGAACCAACAGAGGAAATACTTTCTAAGGTCCCATCTGCACTATACATTTAAACTAGTATCATACCACTACTTTAAACAGTCATGGCATCCCCCAAATAATCATGGGCACTATAGTTTGTTAAGGGTGTTGAGAGTTGTTAGGAGATCCCGTTAAAGAGCTACAATTCCTAGAGTGATTTAACAATTCATCCCTCTTCTCAGCGAACTCTGAAAATTGTAGTTCTGTGAGGGGAATAGAGGTCTCCTAACAACTCTCAGCTCCCTTTACAAATGGCACCTATCAGGATTCTTTGGGAGAAGCCATAACTGTTTAAAGTAGTGGTATAATACTGCTTTAAATGTACAGTGCACATGGAGCCTGAGTTTAAGATGAACAGAGCCGAAAAGGTTCATGGAAAACACAGCTGCTTCTTTAACCTATGAGAAAGCTACATGAAAACCTACCACATACATCAACTGGTTTAGCAGTTATCTTTGCTGCCCAACAATGGACGGAAGTGGGGGAGTCAATCAAGAAATCTCTACAGTAGATTTCTCAATATTCTGGGCTGCCCTGGGCTCCTATTGGAAGGAAGGGCGGGATATAAATCAAATAAATAAATAAAGATATTCTTATCAACCAGAATACAGTTACCAGCAACCTGTACACACCCTTTCCCCCCTTCACTCATGCTCATGGTTTACTTTGTATTTCCACCATATCCTTTTACATCCTCAGTCAAGAAAATCCTGCTGTGTTTATTTCTCCTGTGACTTTCTTCCTATTTACCACTGGGCCATGACTTTATTTTTCAGTTCAGTCTCCTGCCTAAGATACTGAAAAGTCATTCAAAGTTTTCTTGTACATCTATTACAGGCCTAGAAAACCTCTGCAGAGTGAAAGATTGCTCAAGTTCAGCAATGTCCTACTTAAAAGGGCATTGGGATAAGAATTCATTGCGCTCCTATTGTGGTGTGAGGGAAAGGCAGGGGAAATTATGGCTGCTTTCACACCGCACTTTATTCCATTATTCTGATAATTTCTTACCTGGTAATTTGTGCATTATATTTGCTCTTTCACACGACGTACAAGCTAGTTCTGGAATTCTAGTGGCATACAGTGTAGGTTTAGCGCTAATTTTCATGATAAATAATGCCAGGACTAATCCATTTGCAATCTTAGGAACCTGGAAAATCATGAGAGTTGCATGTATTCATATGACAGGCATCTCAGCATGCAGTGTGTTCCCAATCTTTAGGTGTGTGTTGTGTTTTTTTTCCCTGACAAAAATTGTACTGGTATATCAGCATAGGTGCAGTTAGCAGCAGCATTTCCCACACCCCCCCTTGTGTTTATACAAATTTAAAAAACAAGTTGGATGCTAAAGGGACAGGGGTTGCATGGTGATGGAATGAGAACTTAGACCTCCTACACAGTGGGTAATTACATTGCACATGTATATAATGGGTGAGGGATGAAAACAAGATGTTCATTGCAGCCGTGTGAAAGACAGTTGTGTGAAATGCTGGTATATCTCCTGAAAAAGCTATTGTTCCTTAATATTACAGGTACTACAGTATGAAAGGACTTTTAGAAATCAGGATAGAAGCACTACCATTTTAATCCATTAAACTAATACAATAAGCCCCATATCTGAAAGCAGTCTATGGCTGTACTTTATTCCATTATTCTGATAATTTCTTACCTGGTAATTTATGCATTATATTTGACCTTTCACATGATGTACAAGCTAGTTCTAGAATTCTAGTGCAGTGGTTCCCAACCTTTATGAGTACGGGACCTCCTTTATAAGCTCAAAAAAAAACCCTTATGACCCCCCCTCTCACGCTTACTGTAATCTTAACCTCTGTTAAATGAAAAAATGGTGTGTGGCCAAAAAAAAGAAAGATGTACAATCCTGTCTCCCAACACCAGTGGGTTACAGTGTTGGATTAAGATCCAGGTTCAAATTCCCACCCAGCCATGAAGCTCACTGGGTGACCTTGAGCCGTACACAGTCTCTCAGCCTGACCTATGTCACAGGGTTGGTGTAAGGATGAAATACACAAACACACCTGCCCCTCCTGCAAGCATCTGTATGCGTGCATGCATTTGGGCATGTGGGAGGGGTGAAGCCCTCAATTGCCACAGCATCTTGGAGAGAGAGATTGGGGGTAGAGTGTAGGTTGGAGAAAGGGGGTCACTGGCACACACACTTAGCTTCAGAGGTGGGGGGCGAGCAAGTCCTGAGCTTCCTCACTGCTGCTTGGCTCGGTCTGGACCGAAGGCAAGATCTAGGAAGCCTTACAAATAAGAACAATTTTTAAAAGGAGATGGCAGTGAATGAGAAGCCAAGAAAGGCAGGCAGGCTGGCTGCCAGGTAGGAAGGGAGAAAGCAGCCTTTCCTTGCAGCCTTGCTTCTTTTTGCTCCACAAAAAGCCCTCTTCTCTTGTTCTGAGTAAGGGCGTTGTCAGCAGTGGCAGTGCGAGGAGATGGGAGTTGGTGATAGTAATCCCCTCTCCTTCCTGGTGGCTTCACCCTCAGCCTCCTTTGGCATCTGCCATGTGTTTTATAGGCAGATGCCTGCCCTCTATGCACCTTAAAGTTGCTCTGGCACTTCAGCAAAAGTTCTCCCCTCTCGTTTGGAGCAAGGGGGAGGTGTCATCTGCAGTGGCAGTGGGGGGCAGACAGAGTCCAGGTAGTGAAGACTTTTTAAAAAATAATAATTCATTCTTACTGTTCACAGCCCCCTCTGGATTACTTCATGCTCCCCTGGGGGTCATAGCCCTTAGGTTGGGAACCACTGTTGTACAGAAAAATAGTGTAAGTTTAGCACTAATTTTTGCAATAAATAATACTAGAAATAATCCATTTGCACACCTGGGAACCCGGAAGGTTTTGTGTTAGCTGCAGTTACTCATGTGACAGTCATCCCAGCATGCAGTGCATTCTCACCCTTTAGGTGTTTGGGGTTTTTTTGCCTGATTAAAATTGTACCAGAATCCCGGCACAGGTGCTGGTAGCAGCAGCATTTCCCCCATACACCCCTGTGTCTATACAACTAAAAGAAAATATGTCAGATGCTAAAGGGAGAGGGGTTGTAGGGTGACAGGACGAGATATTAGACCTCCTAAACATATGGGTTGAAGAAAAAATCCACCTTCAGTTAAAGAGTAGTCACAGAAATATAGATATTTTTGAGATTTCAAAAGAAATGAAAAAGAGGGCCATAATAGATCTGCTGTTGACTGCAGATCAAAAACCAAATGTATGAGGTTTGAATTTTAAAAGGTGGCTGAACAAGATGTTGTTCATTTCAGCTGTGTACAAGACACTTGCGATAAATCCCGGTATATTGGCTGGAAAAGCTACTGTTTTTTTTTACGCAACAGGTATTGCAGTGTGAAAGGAATTTTAGAAATCAGGAGAGAAGCGCTTAAATCTTTTAAGCTAACGCAATCAGCCCCATGTGTGAAAGCAGCCTATGTCATGGGCCAACAGCTTGCTAACATCACTTCCCAATCAGGAAGTGCAGACAGGCCGCAGTACCTTCAAAAGACACAATACTGCCCCGAGTCTTGTGAGAAAGTCAGCGTATTGGGAGTCATGAGGACAAAAGGCACTGAATGAACCTTTACAGCCACTGTCCCCATGAACTATGCAAATAGTACTAGGAATCAATGTTGCTATCAGTAGGAAGTAAACAGATCTCTCTCCTGAAAAACTGTCAGGGCACTGAAAATTCTGCACTATGATAAGCAGAAGCTCATGCAGTCAAAATGTCTCTATGTGGTCTATATAAAAGAGTGGGGAACGTTCATATTCCCCCTGCTAACCAACAATAAATTAACCACAGCTCTGTTCACCTTGGCTTTTCTCTGCAGGTAATACCTATTTGGTCCTGGTGCAGGAGTGATTAGTCAGGAGAGACAGCTCCATGTACCTGGCCTCATGGCATCAGAGTCACTGCTGCTTACCGGGAGGAAAAGGAGGAGGGGAGAGGAGGCAGGGAGTTCAGCTCTATGCCTGTGCATCAGCAGAGCCAATCTTCCACTTTCACCAATGCTCTCATACAGCACCAGCCTTGTCTCTACCCTTCTTCCTCCCAGTAAGTGAGAGTGATTCGCTGCCAGGAATGCAGCACTTCACCTGCTCACCAACTGTTCCTATTCTAGAGTACTTTGGAAGATAAACTCTAGAGGGAAAAACATAAACATGGAAGGCAGAAACACATTTACCCAGATACATTTTTGTAGGACCAGAAGCCAGATTTGTTTTGTATAGGAAAACAGCCATCCTCTGAATGACACTGTTTACAGAAATTTGAATCCTAGCACCTGAGGCCTTCTCCCTTTCTCTTCTTATCCATTTAAAGTAAGCATCATAAAAACGCTTTGGTAGGAAGGTAGTATATAAATATAGTAAACCAATAACAATCTCTGTACTGTGTAAAGCATCTACAACTCTATTGGTGAATAATATGGATGGGTATATCTATCAATTGAGGCTTCTCTCAGCAGAGCTTGGAAAAGTTACTTTTTTGAACTACAACTCCCATCAGCCCACTCCAGTGGCCATGCTGGCTGGGGCTGACAGGAGTTGTAGTTCAAAAAAGTAACTTTTCCAAGCTCTGCTCAGGTTCTTATTTTTTCAATCTTAAATTCAATTCTCCACTTACTAAAAAAAAAAAATCCCCATGAAAATTCATCAGGATTTTTGTGTGGATTTATCCCAATATACAAGTTTGTATGCAAGTTTGCCTAAGGGTTGCCAGGTTCCTGGCATCAGACTGATCCTGTATCTTTAAGAGAAGAGAAAGTCAGCCAAGTGCAGGTGTTCTTGCAATGCTGTAATGAGAAAAACCACAAGGTGGAATTCTTTCTTCCCCCTACACAACTTTTAAAGATTCAGAAGACCTCTGGGAGGCCGGGCCTGGCAACCAAGAGGTCTTCTGTATCTTTAAAAGTTGTGCAGGGGGAACCGAGAATTCCACCTTGTAGTTTTTCTCATTACAGCATTGCAAGAACACCTGTACTTGGCTGACTTTCTCTTCGAAAGATACAGGATCAGTCTCAGGCCAGGAACCTGGCAACCCTAACTAATATACACATTTTTGCAAAGCAGTTTTCCCTGATAAAGCATTTGTGTCTGTTATCAACATACACATGTTTATGCACACTTCACCCTAGTATATGCATTTTTTGTACACGTTACTGGCCTGGAGAACTCTATTGCAGAATTCAGAGAAGTGTGAATTTCAAAAGATGATTGTGCTTTGGTTCACACACTGTTTTGAAAAGTGCAAATTAGATGGGTTCACCTTTAAATGGGGAGTGAATTGAACTTCTCCCCCATCCCTAGCACATAGTAACAGTAGTGTAGAACTGGAGAACTTGCTCAGAGCCGCCCCTAGGCAGCAGGAGGTGGGGCAGTTGCTCTGGGCCCCATACTTTGGGGGGGCCACACTTGGTGATCTGCTCACCAGCTGGCTCCTCCCTCCCTGCCTGCTCGCCTTCGCCACACCAGGCAGGGTGCAGCGCTCGCTCACTCTCTCTCCACCCAGGACAGGGGCTCACTCGCCTGCCCACCCACCCACCATGCCAAAGCCGCAGCCATCACCGCTGCTCCTGCTGTGGTCAGCAAGTGGTAGGGACCCTGGGGACAGCAAGCTGGGCCGGCAGTTCTGGGACTGGTGCCTGAGCACCTACAGTGACTTGGCCAAGACCAAGACAGTGACCCGCAGCAAATGTGTGGGGCCCCCAACTATGCTTTTGCCCCGGGCCCCACACATGCTAAGGGAGGGCCTGAACTTGCTATCCATGCTCTGTTTCACCAGTGTATTTCTAACAATATCCTTTGCATTTCTTAATATTACTAAACTCGCTGAATTAAAAAAAAACAATGCTACACCAGCTGCATGAACCTGCTGTGCCCAAAACAACATGCTGAACCTGAACAGAATAATCTGTTCCTAATAAACACACTGAAAAGTTAATAGACTAACATGGTGGGGATGTGTTATTCAACTTAGTTAAGTATTGGACTAAGTATAGCAATTGGTTTCTATGCAATAGGCCTAATTAAAACCTAGCATTATAACTGTACCCTAGTTATCAACACTCCGATGACTTCAAATGCACACTCTGTGGAGATGGAAAATAATGAAAATGGGACACATTTTGTTTACTTACCAAAGACTCCTTCGGAGTATCCACCTGTGCTTTGTGTTCTTTGCCTTTTCTTCTGCCCTTTGAACGGAAAGTGCCTGTTCCTGCTCTCTCTCTCTGTGCATGTGTGTGTTTTAAAAAACCAAATCTTCCCCAAAGAATGCTTTCATTCTCAGAGCACCTATTCTGCCTGCGGACAAAGAGAAAATACTTGTTATGGCTTATTTCTCTCACATATACGGATGGATAATTTTGTATTCGTGATTTTTTAAAAAAATGTTCACATGAACATCCATCAGCATTAGTTTGTATTTCTCCTAATATTCAGATTTATGTCTGCACTTTGCCTAAATCACGTTTTGGTGCATTATTTTCACTTTTTAGTGGCTTGTTGGTTGTTCTTAAAGAACTGCATCACAAAATTCAGAGAAGTGCAAATTTTGAAAGATTGTTGCATTTAGATTCAAGTATTGGTTCAAGAAGTGTGAATTAAACAGGTTCATATTAAAATACAAGCCAAACAAACATTCTCTCCCATCCATACTCTGTGGTGAAACCCAAATTGTGTATTCCATGAAGAATTCAAACCTTTTAATTTGCCCAGGCATTTTAGATCATGATATTTTTGGTTGAATGGTTTTATTCCTCTTAATCATACTGTCTGTGCAATTGGTTTGGGTTATAATGTTTCTGTAATTTTAATTTGTTTGTCATACTGCCCTGGAACCCACTTTTTGATGAAGGGCAATTTATCAGGGTTTTAACAATAAATAATAAAAATACTTGGAGCAAGAATCATTGATGATCTCATTGGATGGACAAGTTCATATGATTTATAAATGATTTATAATTCAAAGGTCACAACTAACAGCTTGAATTGGGCCCAGATACATATTTTATTTTTGTTATCCTCCCAGATTACTTTGGCTGATGAGTGGTCTTGTAATAATAACATGATGATGCAGTATGGTATGATTTTATTAATCACATAAATTTATAAGATACAAGGATCCCTCTGCCAATGGCATAGACATGGATATAGTACTATTGTTAAATGGTCCACCAAATGAAAGGACAAAAATGATATTCAACAATCCTGTCAGAAAGAAAAAGAAAAGGAACAGTATTAATGTACGAATGAAATTGTGTTAATAATTTAATATGGATAATCAAAATGTAATCTTTATAAGCAATATTATTATGATCCACATAGTGTATTATTTGTGTTATTTTGTTGGTTATGTTTAATTTGAAAATTAAAAAACATTAATAAAAAATAAAAATGATGATGCAGGCAGTTAGTAGAAATGGTTTTGAATTGAGGTAATGTCATCAGTGTGGTTGCAAATAAGTCATCAAAGTTACTAATCCACAAAAATTATCAGCCAGCCTATTCACAATATGCCTGTGATGGTCATTTGGTGCCTAAAGAAATAAAGCCCTTAATTTAACAAAGCTTCCATGCCTGATCACTTGCAGGAAAATCTTGCAAGGTATAGGCAACCTAGGTAAAGTATTATGTATAAGTCTGACTTCAGAGTAGAGAAGCAATAATGTACACTGTACATGGAGGATTTTCAGAGGAAGCAGCAGATGTGTATGCCCACTCCTCTACAGGAAAAAATCTGATTCCTCCAAGAGCTCTTTGTATACTTCTGCCATATGTAGCAGATTCCCCCACAACAGGAGAATTGTGAAAGTGAGGAATACATGTATGCTTATTCTCATATTGAAGATATGAGAAATATGACAATAAATATTAAACATATACTTTTTTCAAACCACAATTAAACAAAATAGCTCAAAATAATTAGCACGCCTCCCTTACTGATTGCCATAAACAGGAATGCCTTGCAATGTTTCTGAGGCTGCGTACATACCATATATTTAAAACACATGACTTCCCCCAAAGAATCCTGCAAACTGTAGTTAGTTAAGGATGCTAGGAACTGTAGCTCTGTGAGGAATAAACTACAGTTCCTAGGATTCTCTGGGAGAATGCATACGCTTTAAATGTATGATGTGGATGCAGCCAAAATGATACTCAAAATAGGGTTTTGGAAAATATCCAAGAGGAGACAGCATGAAATGAGAGGGTTTGAACAAAGTAAACGGCACATTTGAAAAGACACATATGTCAAAGGTCATTTCAATATAAAGAGCATCTGGCATACTCAAGTGAAAAGGCTTTGACCATCTGCCTCGTGACCTTCAAGAAGAATAACTGGCCTGCCCTCTTTTCTTTATGTGAAGAAGGTTTTGGTTTTTCTCATCTCTGTACCCGTTATGGATGGCTGAGGTAGATGTTGCCTTAGACTGTGAAAAAAGAGTGGAGAATGCAGCTGTTTGCATCTTTAGCAAGAGAAGGATGAAGCACGGGTTAGAACAGGCTTGGAAGTGTTGGATTAAGAGGCACTATAGAATATGGGAGGTAATTTTGGACTGGATTGTATGATCTGCCCAAATGTAGGCTTGCTACCAATCCTGTTCCACAGAGAAAACTCAGTGATGTCAAGCTGAGCTTCAGAGGAGCTTGTACTACATCTAATGCCCAGAACAGCTGCAATCAAACCAGCACCCTCTTCCCCAACTCTGAGATTTTCGTGCTGCCTTTTCAAGTTTCAGTTTTTGTCCTTCTCCTGGGTATAGAGAAGAGCAGGGACCAACCCCTTACCTCTCACTCACTTTGGAGAGTCGAGAACAAGTTCCTTTTGCAGTGTGGACTTCCTCATTTTGTTCATTTCTATAGGAATGAGGTGCTGGTTTTGCTTCTTTATGTCATGTTTGTTTAGAGTAGGAATTGTCACCTGAAACTTCCTAAGTTGGAACGAGGTTCTTGTTTCATTTGCGGTCGATGGGTGAAATAATACGCAGACAACAGCAGCTATGGTTGAATAAAGGGCCACTTTATTAAAATACAAACAAAAACTTTTAAAGCGAACTGCAGAGGTGAAACCTAAGTGTGGGAACTAACTATAGGCAAGCAGCTTGCCCTACAGCTCTCGGGCGACCAGCCCCTGCTGGGGCTAAGGGCAAGCCCCTTCTGCTTACCCCCTGCCCCGGCCACACCTTGTAGGTGAGTAGGGAGGCCTTCCCACATCACCAACCCCCCGGGGCCGTAGAACCCTCGGGTGGATGAGGTAAGTTGGCCCCCAAAGCAGCCCATATCCTGTCCTCGGGCCGTAAAACCCTGAGAGACAGGCCTCCAGAACCACCAATCGCCTCCAAAGGTGCCTAAGGGGGCCACCTAGCTGTCGTTACCTATTTCCTCTCCCACACTTTACCGCCACAAAAAGGGGACAAATCTCTATTTAGTCCCCTTTTTCCCCACTGCGTAGAAGAACTTCCAGCAGACTCCTCTGCAGGTCTTGTAAAAATATGTCATTCCCTGTGTCCGACAGGTGAATGCCATCGGCCCTATAGAGTTCAACCTTAGAATGCTGTATGAGTGGATGGGGAATGGGCAACCCACCATCCCCAAGAAGAGCCAACCGAATCTGTCATTTGACCCTCTTACGAGCCCAGTCTATCCTCCTGGGGTCCCAAACTCCACGCCATTCCCTGTGTGGCAGTATGTCTGACCAAAGCAGACAAACTGAAGGCCAACATTGCCTTATAACGTGCATGTCTTTACATGCCTGAACAGTAAGGGCTCTGCCCTTGAGTAAACCCAGGTCATTACCACCCAGGTGAATGACCAAAATGTGCGGAACCTCACGCACTAAGCCTTGCCGTAACAGGGCGGGCAGGAGCCCATCCCAGCGCATCCCTCGCCGGCCAAGCCATTGCACGGTAGCCCATTGGCTGACCCCCAGCTGCGTGCCCATCCAAGACGACGTGGCCCTGCGGCCTGCCCAAAAAATCATGCTGTGGCCACAGATAAGGATGCGCATCTGCTCCGTCCCCCTCCAGCAACCTGCCAAAACAAGGCAACACTATTCGGCTTCCTTATTACCAGGCCCGCTCATGGGGTGGACATAAGTCCTGTAGGCCCCTGATGTCCACCTTCCAACAGCCTGCAGCCTGGCCTGTGGGAAACCCAGTCCAGCTGCTGTGGAAGCAGCTCCAATTCTAAAAGAGTGGGTCCCAAAACTTGAGGGGTTCACTTCCAGTCTGCGTAGAGCCTTCTTAGTAAGTGCACAAAATTGATATTTAGTGAGAGGCTCTCCATTCCTGTGCACAAATAAATATCCTTTCATCTCTCCTCTAGCTGTTATAAAGGTTTGCAGGGCCAGCACCAGGCAAATATGCGGCAAGGGGGAGGGATCTAAAATAATGGTCCGTCCCCTACCCCTCTGGTCAGTTTTGGACCTATGTAACATAAGGTAAGCGCTGCCCACTTTCATGCTGATATCTGTAATTAAGAGGGCGCACTGTGACTGGTCCAACTTAGACCCAGCCACTACTTCACCAATTCGAAATGCCCCCCAAAATAATGTAAGAGACACTGCTCGAAATAGTTGTACTTCGTAGTTGGAAGAGCATACTGCTGACCAGTGGCTCATAAGATTCTCTAAAAGTTCTGGGAACATAGGATGGCGGTGATCAGGGGTAGCAGGGTGCTCCTTAGCCCCACCCAGCTAACATACACCGGACCCTAAAATCTGTGGAATAGTCCTGAAAACCCCGTGCCTTAGCTAGAAAGGAAAGTCCGGCTAGCTTACCTTTTAAGGCTCGGACAGACAAGCCCTGCCTCTTGCCATCCACCAGAAATTCCAGCAGCTGACTCACCAGAATGGGCCACTGGGGCATGTATCCCTTGGTGGCCCAAAAGTCCTCCATTGCCCTACCTGCTCTTTGATAGCTGGCGAGCATGCTGGGGGCAATGGATCGGCTTATGGCCCTCTCCGACTCCGCTCTCCAATCTCCCAAATTGTAGGGGGCACGGCATCCGGCTGAGCCCTGGCCAGTGGTGCCAGCTGATGCAAACGGTCCATCTGGTTCTGTGACAGAGCATCAGCAACACTATTGTCAATGCCAGGAACATGCCGTGCCCGAGAAAGAACATTAAAACGCAGGCATTGGATAGGGTTGCCATATTCCAGTTCCACAAATCCAGGCAGGTTAATTTACATATTATGCAAATTATTTGCATATTATTTGCATATTATGCAAATATTTGCATATTAATATTTGGATTGTCCAGTTGTTTTGTTTTTGTGCCTAGGAATTATCACCAAAAACTGGGGAAAGATGTGAGAAATCTTTTTTTTTAAAGCAACATTTTCAGCCTTAAATGTCTAGACTCTAGTTTCCAAAACTATGGAGTATTTATTGATTAATTAAGAGAATTTATATCCTGCCCTTTTGCTGTTAAAAGCAGAGCTCAGCACAGCTTAGAAATATAATAAAAACAAAAAAATACACAGTCAATATAAAAACATAATAAAAACTCAAAATAGCAACAAACATAAAGTAAGTCAGGGCAGCAGCACGGTTAACCATAACATATACAATATATTTCAGAGATGTGGTGGGTGGAGAAAAACAAGCCAAAATGTTAGGAAAAGGAGTCTTTCACACCACATGCTCAGTTCTAAATACTGTTGCAGCAAGTTTTACAAGTTCCTCCAGTATTCCACTGCTGCAGGCACTCAGACATTCAAAGTATCTGTATGTTTCTTAGGTTTTATAAAAGCGGAGCTTTGCTTAACTCAAAATTTCTCAACCACATTTACGCAGGTTCCACCTCCATACTCAAAATGAAACTAGGCCTGGAAGTGTACAACAACCCCCCACATACCTTGCTAATTAGATTACCAATGCCAGGATGTCTGTCTTATCGACTACTCTCCTGCTCCCCCCCCCCCACCGGGCATCATGAAAGACCCAGTCCTGGGCTCAGAAAGAAAATAAATATCTGGTCCTCTTCAAAGTACTGATAAGCCTCTTGTTTTAATTGAAATAATAATTATAAATTCTTGTTCTTATCACTAATGGGAGTTAATTATCTTGCATATGCTGCTGTTGCTTCTATGGCTGTAATGGAGCGAGGCCAAAGATAAGTGAAATGCAAATAGGAAAAAAAAACACAGAAGGCAGTAACACTCTCCCAAATGCAACACCATACCAACCACAACAAGATTCCCATGAGTAAGGCAAAAAACTAAGCATCTCACAACCAGTCAGGATTCCTAACCAAAACCCAAAAATATGATAAATGAAGAAATATGTATATAAGCATGACTATCAAATATATATACTATTTACACAAACTGTAAAGATATTTATAGTGCAATCCTAAATTTATTTATTCAGAAGCAAGTCCCAGCGTATTCAGTGGGGCTTACTCAAACAGGGACAGAAATGCAACCTCAAGTGATAAGCAACTTCATTCACACAACCCAAATTCCGAATCATGCCACTTTATGCTGCTTTGCAACTGTTTATACTTGTTTTTATGGTCATTGGATTTTAAATGGCTTTATTTCTTGTTGTGAGCTGCATTGGTTTCCAACCCTACCTCACAGGGGTGTCGGAAAGACTCCATACACGCACATGCACACACAGCAGATGTATAAATACATACAGCCCATATAATAGTTTATTGTCAAACTAGTTGGTCATTGCAGAAAAATCAGTATTAGTTTTAAAAAAATCAGTATTACTTTCCTACAGAATAAAAACTGTAATACCTAAGTAAGCCCTGCCTACTTGCTTTAAAATTGGACTGGAGACAGAAAGAGTTAGAACACAAACATAATTCTTTTTTACATTCACTCCAAAGTCCCATTGATTTTCAGCACATTCATAACCATGTCTACTCAAAGTAAGTCCTATTGAATTAAATGGGATTTACTTTGGGCATATGGGATTAGCATTGCTTTTACAAAAAGCAAGTATTGGGAAGGTTTTCAAAACACTGCCCAAGCTCTGACTCCTGCACACAAGAGGAAAAAAAACTGAAATGTATATACTTACCCAATTTATGAGATTTTCAGATAAACGGGGGGGGGGGGGGTGAAACCACCATTTTGTTTTCTAGACACTGCCTCAGGTCAATGAAACTGAAACACAATCCTGATTGGCTGCAATGCTGAACGGGCGGGGTTAAAGCTACAAAGTGCTATAGTACAGTACTGTTTAAAGAAAGATTTAACAGTCGATGGGGGTAGCTGACGTTTTTATGTATATCTCGAGAACCGGACCACCTAGAAACTTAATTTTTTAAAAAAATTAAAGCTGAGAATCCGGGCCACGTAAAGGGCTAGCCGGGCGCCGGGTGGCATGCATAGAATCTGGGTAAAACCCGGCTATCCGGGCAATATGGCAACCCTAGCATTGGAGAACAAAAGCCCGGACTAGGCCCATAACCTTGGTGTTCCTGGATGTAAGAGAGTTGATAACATGGACTGTGGCCTCATTGTCACACCAAAAATGGACAGTGGAGTTTGAAGCCTCTCTGCCCATAAATGCACTGCCAGTACAATGGGAAAGAATTCAAGAAAGGTCAGGTCCTTGCCCAGTCCTTCCTGAGGCCATTGTCCATTACACCAGGAAGACCCAAATATTACTCCAAAACCATAAGACCCTGATGCATCAGAACAGATTTGCAACTCTGCTTCCAGGAGCCGTTCATGTCTCCAAAAAGAGACCCCATTGTAGTGCTGCAAAAAGGAGGACCACACTGCTAAGTCGGCACGCAAGGCTGCCGTAACCATGAATCTATGTTGGGGTTTTGAAAGCCCCACCATAGCATCATATACGTGTCTCAAGAAGGCCGCCCGGGTGCGATGACCCTGCAAGGAAAGTTCAGGTGCCCTGCTAGTTCTTGGAGTGTAGAAAGGAAAACTTTCTTAGCCCCAACTACCTCCCAGATCTTGATGCGCAAAAGATTAATTTTATCCATGGGAAGCTGGCAACTCATGGCTATTACATCAATTTTGATGCCTAAAAGTGTCAGGACCTGGGCAGGGCCCTCTGTCTTCTCCAAGGCCAAAGGCACACCGAGTTCCTTGGCCAGCTCACTAAATTGGGACATTAAGTGCTGACATTCACCCGTGTTTGCCCTACCAGCAAGCAGGAAGTCATCCAGATAATGCACCACCGTGTGCAAGCCCCCCCCGTCTCCTCACAGCCCATTCCAGGAAGGAGCTAAAGCGCTCAAAAACAGCGCAAGAAATTGAGCATCCCATGGGCAGGGCCCTGTCCATATAGAAATGGCCTGAAAAGGTGAAGCCCAGGAGCTCAAAATCTGCTGGGTGAACTGGCAAGAGACAGAAGGCGGACTTGATATCACACTTCCCCATAAAAGCCCCTTTACCACAGGAATGCACCATGCGCACTGCAGTGTCCAGGGACGTGTAGTGGACAGAACACAAATTATCTGGAATGAAATCATTAACTGACATCCCTTGTGGGTAGGACAAATGGTGAATGAGCCTATATACCCCGGCTGCCTTTTTGGGCACGATGCCCAAGGGAAACACTCTAAGGTTAGAAATAGGGGGAGACTGAAATGGGCTGAGAACTCACCCAGCCTGCACTTCTTTGTCTATTTTCTGCTGTACTAAGTCCTCCTTTCCCACCGTGGAGCGAAGATTACGAGATCAAAAAGCCAAACGTGGGCCGGTGTAGGGAATTCGAAAGCCTAATGAAAAACCATCTAACAAAAAACGTGCAACCTCCTGGTTTGGGTAACTGTCCAGGAGGTGTTTCAACACGTTCAACCCAGACACAGACACACTCAGCACCTCTTAAAATGGCGCCGACCACGTGGCCAATAAAATGGCCGCCATAAGCACTTGTCCCTCGCCAATCCTCCGATCCACCCTCTGATGTCGTCGTGAGCCAAGAGGAAGACAGAGGGGACAGCGTGGGCTTAAATAAGCCCATTGGCTCCGCCTCCTCTGTGCGGCACACCACGCATCATCTCAACGCGACGCGCAACATTGCCCTTCTTCCAAATGGTTTCTGTGGCCTCACCCTCGGCCGCAATTGCGCTGCTGCTCCCCAGAGCTTTGCCCGGTAAGCGGAGCTACACTTTTCTGTGACAATAACAGCTGTCCTGCTGATATTAGTCCTGTTCAGTAATTGACCTCCCTCTCTCATATCCTATATCCCTGTCCCCATCTCTCTCCCCATGTTGGGGCTGAATATCTGCAGAAGGGAGCCTACTGAACACATGCAGGCTCCTCATGTGATGAATGTGTTATTCATGTGTAAGGATATATTCATATTTATGGCAAAACTGAGCCACACTTTTAGTGATTGGGACACCCGCCCAATGAGGTGTCCCAATCACACAGAGTCCCTGCATAGGAATGTCTCTGCTGAAAACTGCATGCAACATTTGGTTGGTTCAGAAAGAAGATCCAACAGTGTGGGTGAAGCTAAAAGTGCCACCCTGCTACGCCATCAACTAGGGATGAGTGAGAAATTTGATCCAGTTTGCATTTAAAGGCAGATCTACCAAATTCACACTTTCTGGAACAATATGCAAACCAAAACACAACAACCCTTTGAAATTTGCACTTTCCCAAATTTTGTAGTACCATTCTCCAGTCAAGTAATGTGTACAAGAATGCATATAGTAGGGTAAATGTTCACATACATTCATATATTAGTAAAAACAACATTAAAATGCATTATATTAGGGAAAACTGCTTTTCAAAAAAGCAAAATTGCATACAAAATGTGTGTAGTAGGAGAAATTCACATTAACATTTGAACTTTTTTTAAAAAAAATGCAAACTGTTGAAATGCAGAGAACTGAACTATTAAATCTATTCTATTAGCAAAATGAGAAACTGAAAGAAAACAAAATGGTCTAATTCACCTATCCTTACCATCAACAAAGATAAACCCTACATGTGAGTAGCATGTAAACAAGACTAGACTTTACATGGGAATTTGTTGTGACACCCTTGTTATGTGAACAGTTAACAGAATATGAAGAAAATTGTCTAGAGGAAAACGATGGCAGTATTTACTAACATGGAAATTCATGACAAGAATATTCATAAGTGAACAAAATGTGCTTTATGCCATATTAGTAGTCAATGCAAGCCTTTGATACTCATTACAATGCTTCTAGTATTTCATTGCATGTTTTAAAATAAGATAAAAATATATGCAATATTAAACACATAAAAGTCTGTTTACCAATAAAACATACAGGTTTGCACAAATAATAGTTATAAATGTGATTATGCACACTTTCCTAAACATAAAAAATAGTCATCAAATATTTCAGGCTTAGGCACATAGATAAATAAACCTGGTTCCTGGTCTTAATATGGAGAGACATTCCTAGTCTTGTTCCAACAAGTAGAAAAACATCTGGGGTTGTGTCAGAGGAGAGCAGAATTAGTAGGAAGGAAAGCTAATTAGCTTTGTCTTTTGAAGTTCCAATGATAGGAAACTACAATTAGCAGCAAGAGATAGTATCATTTAGGTTCATAAAAGCACAAAATCTAGCAGTAGGTCACCCTTAGTCTATATTAATTCATGGCACTCAAATAATGATGTTCGCATAATGAACAGCTCTTGATTTGCTTCTGATTCTCTCAGCAACAGTAGGTTTGTAAATTAGGTGATTTCCTACATGGATGCCCTAAGTCCTATTCAGGTGTTCATCTCCAACATGTGGTGGAGCGGGACCATGAGCTTTAGCCCCACCTCAAAGTCCTCATCCTTGCCGACTCCACCCCAACCTTTGTACATTGAATGGGAAAGTCTGAAGGAGGAATATTCATGCATTCAGCTGAACACGCTTAGAATCTCCGGCAGGAATGGGAACCCAGATGCAGGGTTCACATGGAGGATTCTAAAGGCATTCAGCCTTGCTGGGTTTGGTCAGTGTCTGGATAGAAGACCATGGCTGAACCCCATATGCCCACTGTGAATCCCATGATGGAATAAAGGGGAGATATAAATGTAGGCCTGAACTTCTAATAGGGCTTGCAGGGAGAGGAAACTATTCATTTTTAACAGCTTCTGCTTACATTTGACCAGCTTTAGGCACTACGTCTCTAGTTCCTTTGGGGACTTCAGAAAACTTGGTCTTCATTTTTTTAAATATATTGTACCCAAACTAATTAGATTACCATCAGGCTTAATAGCTGTCCTATGAAGCAGACAGTACACTTGGCTAGTTTTTCTTTTATTAGCTTCCTAGATTACTCTGTTGACAAGTGAAAGTTTTTCAAAAAATCAAAAGTGGCTTTCACTTTAAATGACAAGGCATTAAACTCAGCTGATAAAAAGTCTCATGATTGTCACATATGTATTTCCAATGCTGTCATCCACTGCAAAACTAATTTCCTCTTTGATTATAGCTGCATGCATATGCAGTTCTTCCCCCACCCCCCACCCCATTTTTGATAACAAGGTAATTGGTTCTATGTTGCAATAGGCAGAGTGTTTAGTATTATGAAGGATGAGCTGGAATACCGGTATGCTGACCTCAGTTTATTGGCAGACATGGGTGTTGTTGTTTTTTTAAGTTCATTTTATGGTACAGAGAAAATGGTGTTATCAGGAGGTATTATGAAACTGACTGATCACTCATACAATAACTGTGCTATTACAATGTGTCAGTAGTGCAATTTCATTCACTGCATAAGTCAGGTGACAAGCAAACAATGTATTTTAACAAAACTATTTCGGAGGGGGGTGTATCAAACACTGTGAAAAACATAACAAGTGATAGAAGAAAATCAAGCATTTGCATTTAAAACTTATAGGGAGCTACCAACAGTTTAACTTTGCTCAGAACTCTCATTTATAACTCCTGATGAAAAAGACACCAGTTCATTCGTTCTATATGGCAATATTAGATGTCATGCCAAATGTGTGCAGTGCATAGAACAGGCTACAAATAAAACCCTGCTATATACTTTTGCATATTGTTTGGATTCCCCTAAGTCCAGTGATCTTTAAAGTCCTAACCTGTTGGGGTCCAAAGTATATGAAGCCCCACTTACCTGTGCAGCATGGATAAGCGGGGCATAGTTGCGAGGAGGGAGCGATGCTGCCGCGGCCATCTTCATTAAGGGCAATGAAGTGTGTCGCAGCATTATGCGTGAGTGATGTGCAGCAGGAAGGGGAGGGGCCATGGGCCTATTTAAGGCCAGGCCGCCCCTCCTACCTCCTCTTTCAGCGAGCGACGAGAGGACGACGAGGGACATAGCAGAGAGAGCTGCAGGACAGTTGGTGTTGGTTGGGCCTATTAGGCCCCCAGAGGGGGTTTTGGGAGCCCCAACAGCTGTGGGTGGTAGCGCTGTGGCGTGGCTGCGACTAGGGCAGGCCTCGTAAAGGGGCCTGACCAGCGGGCCTTGTAGCGGGGCCTAGCAGCGGCAAGTCCAATACCCCCCCACCTAGCAGTTGTGGAGGGGTTGATTGATGCTTTTTATTGAGCAGCGTGACGTTAGTGCTGCTGCTGGTTAAAAGAAAGACACAGCATACTAAAAGGAAGTTTAAAAATAAATGAGACTATACTGGATATACAAACAAAATTAAATATAGTCATGCTAATACACTGGTTAAAGACAGACTCATGCACATAAAGGGAAATTAAAAATTATCAGAATAAAAGGGACGAACAAACGAAATTGTATCTAATCCTTCTAGTTTAAGTTCCCTCTGAGCACTCCCCCCCCAACAGGTTCAGCTTAGCCCCCCCTGATGATATACACAGGTTGGTTCTTTATTATATTATTACAGGGTGGATGCATGATGTGATGGCAGAGCCCTTCTGTGAGCCTTATGACTTCTTGCTAGGCCCAGACATAGGTACAACTTCTTGCTAGGCCCGGGCATGTAGGAGGTTTGAAGTACTTAATTATATGATTATTATACTACATACTAGTATATTGGTGGGGCCTAGTGAGCCTTTTTAGCCTTTGGGCCTTTCACAGTTATATGATAATAAGGGCAGAGATAACAGTTTGCTAGAAAATGTCTAAATTGCTGTATCTTAAGTGAGCGATCCTTTTGCATTCCAAGTGTTAATTTCAGGCTATTTGTTCACTCTGAGACAGAAGAAGCATTTACCTGAATTTAGTTAGGAATGGAAAGTTTAGCAGATGGTAATCATATTGATTGGGGAATAGGAATAAAGAGGAAAGCCCGGTTTGCCTAATAGAGATCCCTCATATTACAGGATCTTAGACTCTTATTGACATAGGGCTGCCTTTTAAGGTCCCCTTTACTGAGGATTGTGGCACCAACAACGAAACATCATTACCTGAAATTACATTTTAGTTAGGACTTCTGATATCATTACCTGGAATTACATATAGTGTGCAACGGTTGCATTGGCTCATCTATTTTGATATGTGTTGGAAAACCTGCTATAGTGCAGCCACATATTGGTGACAGCAACACATCCTCAGCATCTGCTGCTCTTGGATTTATGATATCATTTACTAGAAAGGGATATAGGGTGTTAATTTTGCATTTTGGACATCTATTATGATAGGTGTTTGGAAGCCTACAAGGGGGAGGCCGCTGCAGTGGGCCAAATATGGGTGGCAGCGCCATATCCCCAGTATCTGTGCTTTGGGGAACTGGGTTAGCTGCACTAAAATGGTGGCTGGGAAAGTGTGCTTACTTACTCATAAATTATTTCCTTTCTTTATGTGAAACAGGGAAATATGAGGCCAGTGGCCCTCACAGCGGTGAGGAGAAGCATCCAGCAGTAGCTGCTCAAGGAAAGCGTTCCTCCCTGTTAAGCTCGAGGTACTGGGAACTTGCTTGCAGACTGCCCAGTTCCTGGGGAGGTTTGTTTTGTTATGGGGTTTTCTTTCAGTTTCTGGATCCCATATTGTAGTCTCAGGGCTTGCCTTAAGGGACTGCGCTCTTAAATTTGTCTTGGGCATAGACGCAATGGCAATCAGTAATGGCTTCCTACCAGTGGGGTTACAAGGGGATTTATAGCTGCTGGGTTTTTGCCTTTTCAGTCAATTCTATGAGGTAGAGCATTACATATGGGCTACTCTATTCTTGTACGGAGCGCTTCAGCTCCTTCCTTGAAGGGGCTGTCAGGACGAGAGGGTAAAAAATTTGGGTGCATGTTAACACCTGATGTCACAGATTATGGAATGGCTATGTAACTGGTTCATCTTAACGGCTGTGTCAATGGACCATCCTGCCCGGTGTTAACCTTCCTGGGCATACCACCTAATTCACCGCCAATCATACTCATGTGGTCAGTCAGTAAGGGCTTCATGCCAGTTAGGCCAAGAAAGTGTTTCTTGTCTGCCCTCCAGGTATTAGAGGTCTTTTCCGGTGGTTTATGAGGTCGTGGCAGGGCTTTCACAGCCTTACTACAGGTTCAGGTTTGTGGCTGTATAATAATTTAATGCTTGTTGTGATCAAATGATCAAGAAATTAGAGCCAAACTGCAGGTTACATTTTCTATTCTGGCCCAAATCATTTGGTCTAGTTTTCCCACACTCCTGGGGAAGAACTTATTAACTTGCTGTAGACATAGCTCAGGGCTAGAGCATCTGAACTGCAGGCTGAAGGTCCATAGCATCTCTAGGTAGGGCTGGGAGGTAGAACTGGAAGTCCATGGATGCACTGGGGTTTTTGTGCTGGCTGCAGGCTTGGACTTATAGGCAGTGAGGCTTGGGAACTCTCCCGTCCATTTTAGTGGGATAGCATGGTCATGGGACAGGTCTGTGACTTCCTTCTATTTTGGAACGGTAGGGTAATGGCCCTTGTCTGTTCCTTTGTTCTCTAGTGCCCAGATTTTAATGTTTTCTTTTGGGGCATGGTAAGGTAGAGTATTGACACTGTTTTACTGAGGTGCTGTCATGGACTCAGGTGGAGCGGTTCAGCTGTGCTGTGCAACCGCACATTGGAAGATTGGGGAGTGGAGTCAAAGATGGCCATAAGCCGGTCTGTCACCCCAGCATGCTCAACAGCTATCAGAATGCAGGAGGGGTTTTTCCCAGGACTTCTGGGCCGGCAAGGGCTATGCGCCAGAGTGGCCTATTTGGTGAGTCACCTGCTGGGATTGCCTAGTGAATGGCTGGAGACTGGGCCTCTCAGTCCAAGCACTTCGAGGTAAAGGCTGATGATTTTCCCACCTATTCCAGGGACTTTAGAGTCCTCCGTATGTTAGCTGGGTGAGCTAGAGAACACCCTGCCACCCTCGATCCCTGTTGCCCTTTCTCACAGGACATTTTATTGAGTATGGTGGGCCAGTGAAAAACAGTATGCTCCTTAAGCTATGAAGCCAGGCTATTCCAGGTGGCAGCCCTTATGCTGGTTTTTGGAGCTTTTAGGATAGGTGAGGTGGTGGCCGGATCCAAGGGAGATTTGTCTCAATGGGCCCTCCAGCAATCAGATGTCTCCAGGGAAGGGAGTTGTGCCTGTATAACATTGATGGACCGGCAATGTTGCTGGACAGGGATGGAGCAGCTGCGCACCCTATCCTGGGCTTACAGTTAGGCCTCAGGCTTACAGTTAGGCCTCAGTCAATTGGTGACGAATTGGTCATGGGAATTAAAGCGGTCGGTACCTTGGGGGAAAGTGACCACATAATGCTGGAATTCGTGATTCTGGGAAAAGCCAAAGAAGAATATAGTCAAATATGGACCTTGGATTTCAGGAAAGCTGATTTTAGCAAGCTCAGGGAAATGATGTGTAGGATCCCGTGGCTAGATAGACTAAAGAAAAAAGGAGCCCAAGAAGCGTGGGAGTTCATGAAGAACGTATTACAAAAAGCACAATCGCAAACAATTCCAAAGAGGAAGAAAAACGGAAGACATCGGAAAAAGCCAATGTGGCTACACGGAAGACTGGTGGAGGAGGTAAAAATAAAAAAGAGCATGTATAAAGAATGGAAGGAAGGACGCATCACCAAGGAAGAGTACCGATGAGCGGCTCGGGCTTGCAGGAATAGCGTAAGGAAAGCTAAAACCCAGAATGAGCTGAGGCTGGCGAGGGAAGCGAGGAACAACAAAAAGGGGTTTTTTCAGATATGTTCGAAGAGAAAGACCAAGGAAACGGTGGGACTGCTGCTCAATGAGGATGGCAAAATGTTGACAGATAACAAGGAAAAGGCAGAACTGCTCAATGCCTATTTTGCCTCCATTTTCTCCCAAAAAGGGAACAGTGTGCAACCTTGCATCGGTAGCAATCTCAGTAAGGGGTCAGGATTGCAGTTCAAGATTGATAAGGAGATAGTCAGGAAATACCTAGTTAACCTAAATGAGTTCAAATCTCCAGGGCCTGATGAACTGCATCCCAGAGTATTGAAGGAACTTGCTGATGTACTCTCGGAACCTCTTGCCATCATCTTTGAGAAATCCTGGAGAACAGGAGAGGTGCCGGAGGGTTGGAGACGGGCAAACATCGTCCTGCTCTTTAAAAAGGGTAAAAAAGAAGATCCGGGGAATTACAGGCTGGTCAGTCTGACTTCAATACCGGGAAAGATATTAGAACAGATAATAAAAGAGTCCATTGGCAACTATCTAGATGACAATGCTGTGATTAGTAGGAGCCAGCATGGGTTTGTCAAGAAAAAATCCTGTCAAACTAATCTCATCTCTTTTTTTGATCTGGTCGCTAGCCTAGTAGATGGTGGAAATGCTGTAGATGTCATCTATTTAGATTTCAGCAAAGCATTTGACAAAGTCCCCCACGACCTTTTGATTAGCAAACTGGTCAAATGCGGACTAGATGGAAATACTGTCAGGTGGATTCACAAATGGTTGGAAAACCATACTCAAAGAGTGGTCGTTGGTGGCTCTGCTTCGGACTGGAAGGAGGTTTCGAGTGGAGCGCCACAGGGTTCTGTCCTGGGGCCGATACTGTTCAACATTTTTATCAATGACTTAGATGATGGGGTGGAGGGAAGCCTTATGAAGTTTGCGGATGATACGAAACTGGGAGGGATAGCTAACACAATGGAAGACAGGAATAAAATCCAAAGGGACCTGCATAGACTAGAAAATTGGGATAAAATTAATAAAATGAAATTCAATAAAGACAAATGCAAGATTCTGCATTTAGGCCACAAAAACAAAATGCACGGGTACAGGATGGGAAATATCCGGCTTAGCAGTAGTGCGTGTGAGAAGGACCTTGGAATTGTAGTGGATCGCAAGTTGAACATGACCCAGCAGTGTGATGCTGCGGCAAAAAAGGCAAACGCGGTTTTGGGCTGCATAAACAGAGCTATAGTTTCCAGGTCGAGGGAAGTAATAGTCCCACTATATTCTGCATTAGTCAGGCCTCATCTGGAATACTGCATTCAGTTCTAGGCGCCTCATTTTAAGAAAGATATAGACAAGTTAGAGTGGGTTCAGAAGAGGGCAACGAGGATGATAGCCAGTATGGAGAACAAGTCTTATGAGGAAAGGTTGAAGGAACTTGGCATGTTCAGTCTGGTGAAGAGAAGGCTGAGGGGTGACATGATTGCACTCTGTAAGTACCTGAAGGGCTGTCACATAGAGGAGGGTACAGATTTGTTCTCTGCTGCCCCAGACGGTAGGACTAGGTCTAATGGTTTTAAGTTGCAGGAGCGTAGATTCAGATTGGACATTAGAAGGAACTTCTTGACAGTAAGGGCAGTTTGGCAATGGAACTGACTGCCTAGGGAGGTGGTGGGATCCCCTTCGCTGGATGTCTTCAAGCAGAGGCTGGACAGCTATCTGCGGGAGATGCTCTAGCTGTGGATTTCCTGCTGTGAGCAGGGGGTTGGACTCGATGGCCTACAAGGCCCCTTCCAACTCTATGATTCTATGATTCTATGAATGGGCTGCAGTGTGGTGGCTTGGCTGGCAAGGAATACTTTGGGACGGGCTCCTACCCACTTTGTTCCAGCTTGGTTCAGTGTGGACATCTCCACATGTGGTGGTCATTCCCCGAGTTGGGAATGACCTCAGTATTTGAAGCAAGGCCCTCAGGTGGTGGGCATGTGCAGACAAGCAGTTCAGGATGCAACGATGGCCTCGGTTACCTAAGGGCATGGCCCTCAGTTGCAGGCATGTGAGGACATGCACTTGGCGAGGTAACAGAAGGGCATGGCCCTCATTTTCGCAGGCATGTGCGGACATGCAGTTGGCGAGGCAACAGAAGGGCATGACCCTCAGTTTGGCAGGCATGTGTGGACATGCAGTTGACGAGACAACAGAAGGGCATGGGCCTCAGTTTGGCAGGCATGCGGACATGCAGTTCAGGAGGCAATGATGGCCTCGGTCACTTGAGGGCATGGCCCTCAGTTGCAACGAAAGGGCATGGCCCTCAGTTTGGCAGGTATGTGCGGACATACAGTTGTTACAAAAGGAGCCAGGCCTGGATGGAGGCCCGACTGATAAAAGCTCTCAACTCCTTGAGATGCCAATAAGGAATAGAGACGAGACCAGATCAGTATAAAGTCTTGCCTTTTAATACCTTTGCAAAGGGAGGGCCTCAATCAAATGGCTCTCCAGAATAGCTGACAGTCATCATATTTATAGGCTATAGATGCGTCACATACATAATATCAGAAATGCATAGCTAATCAAGAATACATCATTTCGGTGCCTTCCTATCATTGTTTAATTTCTCAGCATCTGTCTATTCTGGTCCACTTCTCTGTTCTCATCCCAAACTTCCTCTATCCTTGACCTTTGGTCCTACAAGCTGGGAATAACATCTTTAATTGCTAAAGAAGCAGATAAGCGGAAAACTCCCGTACTTTTCACAAAGCAAGGAAAGCAAGCATATGTTTCATTTTGCATTATTTGATTTCATTTTAGTACAACATTTTAATTTTAACTCATTGCAACATTTGCCCCTCAGATACTTTCTTAATTTCAAAAAGTGAGAAAGTATCTTCTTAATTATCAATGGTGGCATAAACATTTTCCTCTCTGGTAGGAACTGCTTGGGGAGCATAGACAGTATGGTTCCATACCTCTTCACGGGATGGTGACATTTCAGTGTACTCTCCCTGTATCTCATGCAAGGCTAGCTGTTGATACATCATCAACTGGCCTTTTCTTTTTATGACTCGGATAAGCATGCCAGATACACAGGATATGATACATGGTAAGCACATAAGGATGAGGAATACAGTGCAGCCAATAACAAATAGATGTTTCAGCCAGGCCCAGTTTGGCAGCCAGTTAGTAAGCCAGTCCCAATTTAGGCCCTTCCACTGCTGATTGCCCACATACTCTGTCATTTCTGCATGATCTACTAATTGATTAATTACCTGTGATTCATCTCCAATTTCAACACAGCACTCACCGCTAGTGTTTAAGGTAGCGCAGAGCCCACCTGAGCTTGCGAGTAATAGGTCAAGGCCTTCTTGGTGTATGACCAATCTCTTACGTATCTGCTCAGTTTCCTGCGTTAAGGTGCGTATTGCTTCGCCAGTAGCATTTGTAACTACTTCTACTACCGCTTGTAACCTTAACAGACCATTAGTCATGGATCTAGCTCCGACAATTCCTACGCTACTCCATGTTAGTGGTTCATAATAATCGATCAGATCTTGGGGAGTCCAAATTTTACTTCCCCAATTGTGGCCTCCTGCATGTAACGCATACCTCTTATCTCTGGTGTTGGTGTACAGAGGCCTGAAGATGTGTTGTCCTTTAGGCTTTACATTAACATTCGGTATCAGATAGGCAACATAACAACTCCCTTTCCATTTGGGGGGCAAGCAAGTATATGCAGTTGTTCCACAAACAAACCAGTGATGTTTAAGTGCACATTTACCCAAGGGCCATATCTGTGAATGATGGGCTTGCATGGTCCCATTCAAATGAGACTGAAAACCATGCTGTGGGGTGAAGTACCAACTCATGAACAATGGCTCAGTATATATAGGGCCACTAGCATTGCATCTAGTTACTCCTGGGGCTGTAGTCATGCAAGTATCTATCCCCCTTCTCTTCTGATCTTTGACATACCAAGAATCGGAAGCTATGTACACTTCAGACCAAGCTTGGGGCTGATCTCCTTTGTACCATCTAAGCATAGTGGTTTGGTCTGGAATGTTGGTGGTCCAACTGTTAGCACAACATAAGGTTAAACCATACCATTGCCAATAATCGTCTAATCCTGTGTGGCCACAATGACAAGGGGGATTTTTCTGGAATGTGTACTTCATGCCCTGTGGTGTGCAATTACATCTGGTGTTATTTATGTGGGTGTTGTTATGCTGTAAATTAAGACAAGGAATCCCTTCTGGCCACTTCTGCCATGGGCCTCTTTTGTGTGTGTAGAAACAAGAGGAGTAGCCCAACTGGGGCCCAATGCCATCATTGTTTTCCCAACACCACAATCCCCTCCTCTTCATGACTTCCACTTGGTCATACCGTGACCAAGTTTGGTTATGTGCTGGGCGATCCACAGCCAGTTCAAGGATGGTGAGTGGAAGGGGATACAATGGAATCTGACCATGGTGTATTTGCAAGGGAGCACATACCCAACACTTAGAAAGCTTGAACTGGACCACGATGTCCTGTACCAGCTTAAGGAAGGTATTGGTTTGTGACAGGGACTCATTCTTAATCAAGGGGCGTGTCCATGCCGGAAATAGAATGCAAGATAAAGCAACATAATAAAAACCATACATGCTATAATTATGGCTATGCATATGTAATATGGATTAACTATATCCTGAGCTGTGGGGCTAATAACTAAGTCTGGGGCACTCTGCGGAGACATAGCTTCAGGCTCAGACCGGGGACTGTCTGCTAAAGCCACTTTTCTTCAGGGATCTTCTTCCGTCCCTCACCTGTTGGGGAATCCTTGGCTATTCCCGTCCCTGGCTCCTGCACCTCGATAGGTGCTGATGCTTTCTTGACTCTGGTGTGGTGGATCCACTTGGCCTTGCCGTCAATCTTTAGCGCTGCATCCGTTGTTAACAGCACCTGGACCGGTTGGCTCCACTCAGGCTGAAGCGTTTCCTTTTTCCACGTCTTGATCCGGACCCAATTTCCTGGTCTAAAAGGGTGAATAGCGGCATCCAGTGGCAATCTCTGGAACTCCTGAGAGTATCTATAGAGTTTGGAAAGAACAGACTGCAGGGCAATAACATATTCTTTGATCACAGCATCTCCCACTATTTGATTTATTTCAAGAGGCTGGGTCTTGAGAGCTGCCAGCACTGGCGGTCTCCCAAATAAAACTTCAAATGGGGTCAACTTAGTCTGTCCTCTGGGAGTACAACGGAAAATTGTCAATGCCATGGGTAGGGCGCTTACCCAATTTTGTCCAGTCTCTTGGCAAAGCTTGGTTAACGTGGCCTTCAAGGACCTGTTAGCTCTCTCTACCTGCCCAGCTGACTGTGGCCTCCAGGCCGTATGAAGGCGCCATTTAAATCCAAGGGGCTGTTGAAGCTGTTGAACCACTTTAGAAACAAAGTGGGGTCCTCTGTCAGAGTCTATTGTTTCAGGAAGAGAATATCGAGGGAAAATTTCTTTCAACAGTATCTTAGCCACTACCGCCGCAGTGGCTTGCCTTGTGGGGTAGGCCTCTATCCAGCCAGACAGCTGATCTACTATTACAAGAAGATACTTGTACCCATTCTTCCTAGGAAGTTCTGAAAAGTCAATCTGGAGTCTCTGGAATGGGTAATAAGCCCAAGGGCGGCCTCCCATTGGTACAGGCGCGGTTGGCCCTTTTTGATTTGTGGCTGCACATATGGAGCATTGCGCTGCTGCTCGTGCCGTTTCAACATAAAGTCCCGGTGCCATTATTTGCCTGACCAATAAATCTCCTAAGGCGCTTCCTCCCAGGTGCGTATTCTGATGTGCAGCCAGCACGACCTGTCTCAGAAGGGGTCGTGGCACTATAACCTGTCCCGTTAGCAGCTTCCACCACCCTTCCGGTGTTAGAGATGCTCCTTTAGCGGCAGCATCCTCTGCTTCAGCGGGTGAATAGTGAGGCTTTAAAGTATTCCGAGGGATGAGCTGGAGAGCAACTGTAGGGTTTCTTTCAGAGAGAGCTGCTTCTTTTGCCGCTTTATCGGCCAAACTATTCCCTTCTCTTAATCTCTTTTCCTTTTCTCTGCCGTGTGCCAAAATATGCATTACAGCCACTTGTTGAGGGAGGGTGACTGCTTTTAAAAGTCTCTCAATAATGTCCAAGTTTTCAATGGTTTTTCCCACACTATTTATGAAACCCCTCTCTTTCCATATCATTGCAAAAGCGTAAATTGTATTGAAAGCATATTTACTGTCTGTGTATATGTTGACCCTCTGCCCCTCAAACAGAGAGAGTGCTTTTTCAAGCACAGTTAACTCAGCTTGTTGTGCAGAATAGCTATCTGGCAATCTTCCACTGGATAATATTTGGCTCCCTTCATTTCCTTGAGGCCAAGGTGGCGGACCTGGAAAAGCTGAGAGAGGCAGAGAGGTGTGTGGAGGAGGCCTTCAGGGACATTATAGCTGTGTCCCACTCCAACGATGATAGCTCTCCTGCTATCATGGACAACGATGGTCTCGGGGAAGGAGAGCATCCAGCTGAGGAAGAGGGAAACGATCCCTTAGAAGGGACCCATTCCTTGGGGGATGAGCAGCTATCCTCTCGTGCCAAGGATATATCTCCAGGGGGTGGAGGGATCCTTGTAGTGGGTGATTCGATCATTAGGAACATAGACAGTGGGGTGTGTGATGGGCGTGTAGACCGCAAGGTGTTTTGCCTGCCTGGTGCGAAGGTTGCGGATATCGCCCGTCATTTAGATAGTTTGGTAGACAGTGCTGGGAATGAGTCAGTGGTCGTGGTGCACGTTGGCACCAACGACATGGGGAAATGCAGCCGTGAGGTCCTGGAAGCAAAATTTAGGTTGCTAGGTAGGATGCTGAAAGCCAGGACCTCCAAGGTGGCTTTCTCTGAAATGCTACCGGTTCCACGCACAGGACCAGCCAGACAGGCCCAGCTTCACAGTCTCAATGCGTGGATGAGACGATGGTGTCGGGTGGAAGGGTTTGGATTTGTTAGGCACTGGGGAACATTTTGGGACAAGCCGGGCCTGTACAAAAGGGACGAGCTCCACTTGAACCAGAATGGAACCAGACTGCTGGCACTTAAAATTAAAAAGGTGGCAGAGCAGCTTTTAAACTGACTGAGGGGGAAACCCGACAGGAGCTGAGAAAGGTCCGGTTCAGAATAAACCTCCCCCCTGGGATAAAAACCAAAGAAATGATGAAATTTTAAAAGGGGTAGGCCTAGAAGTAGGCATTGTGAGAGCAGGGGCACAGGATATAAATTCATAAGAGCAAAATTACCACAGGCCTAACCACAAGTGCCAAAGACACTTGAAGAGAGACACTGCTTACAAGTGCCTGTACGCTAATGCTAGGAGCCTGCGAACCAAGATGGGAGAACTGGAGTGCTTGGTCTTAGAGGAGAGCATTGATATAGTGAGCATAACGGAGACCTGGTGGAATGGAGAAAACCAGTGGGATACGGTTATCCCTGGATATAAACTATATCGGAAGGACAGGGAAGGACGTATTGGTGGCGGAGTCGCTCTATACGTGAAAGAAGGCATTGAATCCAGCAAGCTCGAAACCCCAAAAGAGGCAGACTCCTCCACAGAATCGTTGTGGGTGGTGATACCGTGCCCCAGGAGGGACTTAATACTGGGAACGATCTATCTTCCCCCTGATCAAAATGCTCAGGGAGACCTTGAGATGAGATATGAAATTGAGGAAGCATCCAAACTAGGAAATGTGGTAGTAATGGGTGACTTCAACTACCCGGACATAGACTGGCTGCATATGTGTTCCAGTCATGACAAAGAAGCAAAGTTTCTAGATATTCTAAATGACTATTCCCTAGACCAGTTGGTCATGGAACCGACCAGAGGGACGGCAACCCTGGACTTAATCCTCAGTGGGGACCGGGACCTGGTGCAAGATGTAAGTGTTGTTGAACCGATTGGGAGCAGTGACCACAGTGCTATTAAATTAAATATACATGTAACTGGCCAATTGCCAAGAAAATCCAACACGGTCACATTTGACTTCAAAAGAGGAAACTTCACAAAAATGAGGGGATTGGTAAAAAGAAAGCTGAAAAACAAAGTCCAGAGGGTCACATCACTCGAAAATGCTTGGAAGTTGTTTAAAAACACTATATTAGAAGCTCAACTGGAGTGCATACCGCAGATCAGAAAAGGTACCGCCAGGGCCAAGAAGATGCCAGCATGGTTAACGAGCAAAGTCAAGGAAGCTCTTAGAGGCAAAAAGTCTTCCTTCAGAAAATGGAAGTCTTGTCCAAATGAAGAAAATAAAAAAGAACACAAACTCTGGCAAAAGAAATGCAAGAAGACAATAAGGGATGCTAAAAAAGAATTTGAGGAGCACATTGCTAAGAACATAAAAACCAACAACAAAAAATTCTATAAATACATTCAAAGCAGGAGACCATCTAGGGAGACGATTGGATCCTTGGATGATAAGGGAGTCAAAGGTGTCCTAAAGAACGATAAGGAGATTGCAGAGAAGCTAAATGAATTCTTTGCATCTGTCTTCACAGTGGAAGATATAGGGCAGATCCCTGAACCTGAACTAACATTTGCAGGAAGGGATTCTGAGGAACTGAGACAAATAGTGGTAACGAGAAAGGAAGTTCTAAGCTTAATGGACAATATAAAAACTGACAAATCACCGGGCCCGGATGGCATCCACCCGAGAGTTCTCAAAGAACTCAAATGTGAAATTGCTGATCTGCTAACTAAAATATGTAACTTGTCCCTTGGGTCCTCCTCCGTGCCTGAGGACTGGAAAGTGGCAAATGTAACGCCAATCTTCAAAAAGGGATCCAGAGGGGATCCCGGAAATTACAGGCCAGTTAGCTTAACTTCTGTCCCTGGAAAACTGGTAGAAAGTATTATTAAAGCTAGATTAACTAAGTACATAGAAGAACAAGCCTTGCTGAAGCAGAGCCAGCATGGCTTCTGCAAGGGAAAGTCCTGTCTCAGTAACCTATTAGAATTCTTTGAGAGTGTCAACAAGCATATAGATAGAGGTGATCCAGTGGACATAGTGTACTTAGACTTTCAAAAAGCGTTTGACAAGGTACCTCACCAAAGGCTTCTGAGGAAGCTTAGCAGGCATGGAATAAGAGGAGAGGTCCTCTTGTGGATAAGGAATTGGTTAAGAAGCAGAAAGCAGAGAGTAGGAATAAACGGACAGTTCTCCCAGTGGAGGGCTGTAGAAAGTGGAGTCCCTCAAGGATCGGTATTGGGACCAGTACTTTTCAACTTGTTCATTAATGACCTAGAATTAGGAGTGAGCAGTGAAGTGGCCAAGTTTGCTGACGACACTAAATTGTTCAGGGTTGTTAAAACAAAAAGGGATTGCGAAGAGCTCCAAAAAGACCTCTCCAAACTGAGTGAATGGGCAGAAAAATGGCAAATGCAATTCAATATAAACAAGTGTAAAATTATGCATATTGGAGCAAAAAATCTTAATTTCACATATACGCTCATGGGGTCTGAACTGGCGGTGACCGACCAGGAGAGAGACCTCGGGGTTGTAGCAGACAGCACGATGAAAATGTCGACCCAGTGTGCGGCAGCTGTGAAAAAGGCAAATTCCATGCTAGCGATAATTAGGAAAGGTATTGAAAATAAAACAGCCAATATCATAATGCCGTTGTATAAATCTATGGTGCGGCCGCATTTGGAATACTGTGTACAGTTCTGGTCGCCTCATCTCAAAAAGGATATTATAGAGTTGGAAAAGGTTCAGAAGAGGGCAACCAGAATGATCAAGGGGATGGAGCGACTCCCTTACGAGGAAAGGTTGCAGCATTTGGGGCTTTTTAGTTTAGAGAAAAGGCGGGTCAGAGGAGACATGATAGAAGTGTATAAAATTATGCATGGCATTGAGAAAGTGGATAGAGAAAAGTTCTTCTCCCTCTCTCATAATACTAGAACTCGTGGACATTCAAAGAAGCTGAATGTTGGAAGATTCAGGACAGACAAAAGGAAGTACTTCTTTACTCAGCGCATAGTTAAACTATGGAATTTGCTCCCACAATATGCAGTAATGGCCACCAGCTTGGACGGCTTTAAAAGAAGATTAGACAAATTCATGGAGGACAGGGCTATCAATGGCTACTAGCCGTGATGGCTGTGCTCTGCCACCCTAGTCAGAGGCAGCATGCTTCTGAAAACCAGTTGCCGGAAGCCTCAGGAGGGGAGAGTGTTCTTACACTCGGGTCCTGCTTGCGGGCTTCCCCCAGGCCCCTGGTTGGCCACTGTGAGAACAGGATGCTGGACTAGATGGGCCACTAGCCTGATCCAGCAGGCTCTTCTTATGTTCTTATGTTCTTATTATGGCAAATCCTGTGCTTCTGTGGCCTTCCACTACTCTGCTACTGCCGTCAATGAAAACTTCATGGGCATCGGGGAGTGGCAAATCGGAGAGGTCATCTCGGGGCTTTGTGGCAATTTCAAGGGCATGTTCACAATTATGCAACAGTTGTCCTGGTTGGGGCATCAGGGTTGCAGGGTTTAACGTATTGCAGGTGCTAAGAGTGATTCCTTGTCTCCCAAGAAGTTGTTGCTCAAACATGGTTAGTTGACTGGGGCTTAAAACTCTGGCTGCATCAGCTCCCATTATTTTCCTCAGGTCATGCGGCCCTAGGACTTCAACTGGGCTTCCGACCATAATTTTATCAGCCTTCTTAAGCAGGATGGAGGCGGCTGCCAGGATTCTTAAACAAGCAGGCCATCCTTGGGCTACAGGATCTAATTTTGAGGAATAGTATCCTACAGGTCTCTGTTTGGGCCCCCACTTCTGTGTTAACACTCCGGCTGCCACTCCTTTATTTTCTGAGATATAAAGGCGATATGGTTTGTTGCCATCTGGCAATGCAAGCACAGGCGCTTGGGTTAACAAAGTCTTAAGTGTTTGGAAGGCATGCTGTTGCTCTTTGGTCCAATGCCAAACCTCTTTTAATCGTTCAGTTTCCAATGCTTTATAAAGAGGCAGCACTATGCTGGCGTACTCAGGAATCCATGGTCTACAGAAGCCAAACAGTCCTAATACTGTACATAACTCTTTCACATTTCTAGGGGGGTCCAGGCTACAAATTGCTTCCTTTCGCTCGGGAGACAGCATTCTGCCATGGTGGGATATTTTATATCCTAGGTATTTAACTTCATTTTGGCACCACTGTATTTTCTGGTGGCTGGCGCGATACCCTTTTTCAGCCAAATGGTTGAGCAATGAGACGGAGTCCCGCTCACAGGAAGGCCTATCTGGGCTACAAATCAAAAGGTCATCCACATAGACCAAAAGGACAGTCTCCTTTGGTTGCTGGTGCCATCCCTCTAAGTCTTTTCGCAAGGCCTTAGTAAATTCCGAGGGGCTTCCCACATATCCTTGGGGCAGCACGGCCCAAGTCATTTGGGAGGCTTGGCCTGTTCAGGGGTTTTCCCAAGTAAAGGCAAACAAATCTTGGCTCTCAGGATGTATGGGAATGCTGAAAAAGGCATCTTTTAAGTCTATCACAGTGAACACTGCTGCCTCAGCTGGAACTCCAGAGAGGAGTGTATGTGGATTAGGAACTACAGGGACGTCCTCTTGTACTTGCTTGTTGATAATTCGCAAGTCTTGTAGGAACCTGTATTTGCCTGGCTGGCCTGGCTTCTTAATTGCGAATATTGGAGTGTTATGGGGAGATGTGGCCGGACGTATCCATTTGTCTTTAAGAAACTGCTGTATGAGCACAGTGAGACCTTCCCACACATCTCTTCTTAATGGAAACTGTTTAACAGGGGTGGGCTTTGCTCCTGGCTTTAGCCGAACCTTCACAGGCTCAGCAAATTTAGCTCTGGCTGGGTTCCCTTCTGCAGCCCACACTGTAGGGTTTATATTCTTATTTCTTCTTACATCATCATAAATGGGGCGCTCATCTCTCTGGTATAAGATTGCCATCTGGTATGCAGCTTCCATTTCCTTAGGAATGGTAACAAAAAGACAGTGTTTCTTAAAAGAGATGGTAGCTTGCAACTTTGCCAAGACATCCCTGCCTAAGATGGGTAGGGGGCATTGTTCTGAAACAAGGAAGCGATGTTTAAAGACTTGCCTTCCTGCTTGTATTCCTATTGCTTTTGTTAGGGGTAATCTTTGCTTATCCCCCGTTACTCCTAAAATGGTTCTGTAATTGGGGCTCAAGTGGTGGGGTGCTGCCCCTGGAAGCATAGAATAGGTAGCTCCGGTGTCAACAAGGGCTTTTAACTTTTGATTGGCCACTGTTATGGGAATAAGCGGCTCTCCCGGATCACTACCTTGTATGCCCGACCACCTTCATTCAGAATCTTCTTCAGCAAAAGCTGGAAGGAGGGGGGCTATGGGTTTCTGTCTTTCTTCATTTTTGCAATCCTTGGCCCAGTGTCCTTTTTTAAGACACTTGGCACACTTCTTCTGGGGCGTTGTCCTCTACCTTCTTCTCCTCTTCTCTTATTCCCGTCTCCTTGCAAGGCAGCGGCCATTACCGCACACTGTCTTTTAAACGTACGCTGATCCTCCCTCTTCTCTTTCTCATCTGTATTCACAAACACTTTGTAAGCAATGTCCATTAATTGACTCATATTCATTCCCATAGCTCCCTCAATCTTCTGCAGCTTCTTTTTAATATCTTGGGCGCTTTGTCCTATGAAGAGTGTAACTAAAAGTCTCTGATTGTCAGCAGCAGCTGGGTCAAGGGGGGTGTATTTCCGCATGGTGTCCTGCAGTCGCACAAGAAAGGAAGAAGGGTCTTCCTCTTTGCCTTGCCTAACCTCATACAATTTGGCCATGTTGGTTGGCTTGGGTATGGCGTTTCGTAACCCATAAAGAATGAGGCGGCGGTAATTTTCAAGTTCAGTGCTGCCACCAGGTGCAGCATCCCAGCCTAAGTCTCTTTCTGGCAATATGAGAGCCATGGGCTGTGCGCCTGCGCCCGCTGCTGCTCTCTCTGTCTCAGCAAGTCTACGGGCCTGTCCCATAACTAAACTTTTTTCCTCAGAAGTTAGCAAAATGTTCATTAGTGTTTGGATATCCGCCCAGCTGGGATGGTGGCTGACAAATATAGATTGCCACAAGTCATAGGCTTTCCCAGGGTCTTCCCTTAAGGGGGGTGTTTGGTTCTTCCAATTGAACAGATCAGAGGTCGTGAAGGGGACATACACATAAGCTAGACCTCCTTGTCCATCAAGGACTTCTCGCATGGGGGCCTGGAGATAGGTCTTGCCACTTCTATGCTCCCTGTGATATTCCCTCTTTCTGGCAGTCTCTTCTACAGCTCTGCGTTCCTCTTCAGCTTGAGCTACGGCGCACAAGCGCATTTCCTTAAGAGCCCTTTCTTCTGGGGTGCCTGCCGGACTATTATAAATGTCATGTATGTATTGATGAGAAAGGCTTGGACCGCTTCCCGCCTTACAATGGAAACATTGTGGGAGGCTTTTGAATATGGGAGTGGTCAAAAAAGGATGAGTTCCTTGATATAGAGGGGTCGTCACAGGTGGGCTGGTGAACATATTTGATAGGGGGCTGATGAATCCCACCTTTTCCTGGACTGCCTGCGATTGTGACAGTGATCTTATAGGGGTTGCTTGAGACAGATCAGAATTGGCCTCGCAGGGCAAATCAGGGTATAGGGGATGAGGTGGGGTTATTACTGCAGGGCTGG
This sequence comes from Rhineura floridana, assembly GCF_030035675.1. Taxonomy (NCBI): domain Eukaryota; kingdom Metazoa; phylum Chordata; class Lepidosauria; order Squamata; family Rhineuridae; genus Rhineura; species Rhineura floridana. The sequence goes on from NC_084480.1 coordinate 92,755,338, forward strand.
GTTGTAATGGTGGTGGTAAGTTTGGTGGCGTGCTGAGAGGCCTCTCTAGGTCTATTAGTGGTGGGCTGGTGGGCCTTGATCCGTCCTCATCCTGCGGTTGCCTATACGGCGGCGGTTGCCGGTACGATGGTGGGGCACTGGGCAAGAGTTCATCTTCTTCTGTTTGTGGCAGTACTGGTTGGACTGGCTTGGAGATGGGGCCTCTTTGCATCATGACTCTCATCGCGATTGGAGACGGCGGATCTCGGTCCAATTCTTGCCACATTAAGGCATACTGGATGGAATCATGCTGCTTTTGGTCTGTGAGTACTTTTAGGACTTTAACTATTGCTTGGAACTTGAAAGTGCCCTCTGGGGGCCATCCGGTCCCCAAAGTGGGCCACAGTCTCTGGCAATAAAAAATTAATTTCTCTCTTTCTAGTGGGTATGGGGTCTCTTCTTGTATGATATCGAACCGTTTGAGGACAGGCTGCAGTGGGGTGTCCTGTTGTTGACTCTTCCCTAGCCTCCTGTTCTTGGCCTTGGAACCAGCTCCTCCCATCCCGGGGGCTCTAAAGAGGACTGTTAGGGCACAACAACACTCGCGACTTTTGCTTCGTTCTTTTCCCGGCCTTTTCCCTCGCGGGAGAAAGAAAACGCGGTACTGGAACTCCGCACTCGCTTCAGGATAGTCCACTAAGGATACGTCCTGTCTCTTGCACACTCACACATACAGCACTCCCCTCCAAGGTTCGATTTATTCTCACCTGTCTTCTGGTGTCCTGTCTGACCCGCCTGTGCTGGCAATCAGAAGATTCTGGTCTTGATTTACTGGAGGTCCGCTGACGATGCTCTGGTGTCTCGGCTGGCTCGCCGCAGGCCTGGATGCAGGCCAAACAACTTGGACCTGGAGCACTCTCATCCAATTTTCTGCGGCTCTGTACGAGACAGCAGAGGTCGTCTAGAGGGACACTCCTGGCTTGGCTACGCCAGTTCTTGTTACAAAAGGAGCCAGGCCTGGATGGAGGCCTGACTGATAAAAGCTCTCAACTCCTTGAGATGCCAATAAGGAATAGAGACGAGACCAGATCAGTATAAAGTCTTGCCTTTTAATACCTTTGCAAAGGGAGGGCCTCAATCAAGTGGCTCTCCAGAATAGCTGACAGTCATCATATTTATAGGCTATAGATGCATCACGTACATAATATCAGAAATGCATAGCTAATCAAGAATACATCATTTCGGTGCCTTCCTATCATTGTTTAATTTCTCCGCATCTGTCTATTCTGGTCCACTTCTCTGTTCTCATCCCAAACTTCCTCTATCCTTGACCTTTGGTCCTACAAGCTGGGAATAACATCTTTAATTGCTAAAGAAGCAGATAAGCGGAAAACTCCCGTACTTTTCACAAAGCAAAGAAAGCAAGCATATGTTTCATTTTGCATTATTTGATTTCATTTTAGTACAACATTTTAATTTTAACTCATTGCAACACAGTTGGCGAGGCAACGGAAGTCCATGGGCCTCAGTTTGGCAGGCATGTGCGGACATGCAGTTCAGGAGGCAACGATGGCCTCGGTTACTTAAGGGCATGGCCCTCAGTTGCAACGAAAGGGCATGGCCATCAGTTTGGCAGGCATGCATGGCATGCAGTTAATAAGGCAATGTCGGCCTTGGGTACGTCTGCTTTGGTCAGACATACTCCCACGAAGGGTTTGGCGTGGTGTCTGGAGCCCAATAGGGAAGGACCAAGCACGAAAGAAGGCCAACCGGCAGATTCGGTTGGCTATTCTGGGGCAGGGGGGGTTGGCTATTTCACACCCTGCATTCAGCATTGGATGGGTGAACTGTACAGGGCCAATGGAGTTCACCTGTCTGATGCAGGCAACATCTTTTTGGCAGACCTGCAGAGGTGTCTGCAAGAGGTGCTTCTCGACAGTGGGTAAAAGGGGACTAAATAGAGATTTGTCCCCTTTTTGTGGCAGGAAGGTGCAGAAAGGGAAATAGGTAAGGACAGCTCTATGGCCCCTTAGGCACCTTTGGAGGTGATTGGCGGTTCCAGAGGCCTGTCTGTCAGAGCTTTGCGGCTTGAGGGCAGGATATGGGCTGCTTTTGGGGCCAACTTAACTCATCCACCCGAGGGTTGTGTGGCCCCGGGTGGTGGTGACCTGAGAAGGCCCCCCTACTCACCTACTGGGTGTGGCTGGTAGAAGGGGTAAGCAGATGGGGCTTGCCATTGTCCCCAGCAGGGGCTGGTCGCCTGTGAGTTGTATGGCAAGATGCTTCCTTATAGATAGTTCCGCACCTAGGTTTCCCTCTGCAGGTCACTTTAAAAGGTGTTTTTGTATAGTTTAATAAAGTGGCCTTTGTTCAACCCAAGCTGATGTGTCCTTGTCTTATTTTGCCCCTTCACTCGCAACTGAAAGACCATCTGTATCCCTATGAGCCTTTCCAAGCTTTAAAACATGGGTGATGAGCCTATTATGCTCTAGATGTGTTCCATTCCAAAACCCATCAGTCCCAGCCAGCATGGCCAATGGTAACACGGGTCCAAATGATGAGAACTATCATCTAACAAAATCTGGAGGGCACTAGATTCCTTACCCTGTTTTAAAATCAGTGTCAGAGAATGCAATCCTATACCCACTTACTAGTTTTTTAAAGAATTCTGAAAATAGTGTTTTTCTGTATGTATCTGGCTTATGAGGGTTTTTAAAGAATGTTTTTATTAAGGGATTTATTCATTTATTTATTATTTGATTTATATCCCACCCTTCCTCCCAGCAGGAGCCCAGGGATGTGATAATTTTATGATTTGTGTGATCATTATGAATTGTTAAGGGAGTGGGGGTCCCATTCAAGCTTGTGATCTTGTATCTGGAAGTTGGAATCTGCAAAGGAAGAAACCTGCTTCATTGGTCTGACTAGTTTGCTTTGTTAATCAAATAATTTAGCAAGTCAGCCTCTTAGTTAATGGGTTTTTGAGTTGTCAATCTGCATATCCAAAGGGATGCGGCCAAGAGAGATCATGTTGCCTTTGGAACTCCTTCCAGGGAAGAGGCCGTCCTCCCCTCATCCTGGAGCCAGACAGAGGCATGTGTTTTTTAGTCTCATCTTGGGGTGAAGCTGGAAAGACACACAGAGAGGCCTGTTCTCTGTACCATGGCTTTGGAGTACATCCCTACAAGCCTGATGGAAAAGCAAGATTTATTGGACTGATAATGCTGAGACCCCTTCATCTTATGCTCAGATTTTGAATATGTATAAATAAAAACATATATCCTATAAAATACCATAGTCTCCACTGACTTTCTTTCCAGGGAAACCAAACTCCGGGTAAGCACAGGAACCCCAGGAAGTCTCACAGTGCTTGGAGATTGGGATGGCAAGCAACAGTATTTATGTGTTCTTATTTGTCAATTTGCTCTGAGAGGTGGGTTAGAATTTTGTAAAAGAAGGGTAAATTACAGGAAAAAAATATTGTGTGATCAGAATTTTTAAATGTGCTAGTACGTTCCTTTTAGGTCAGAAATGTGAAACTAAACCAAAACAAAACAAAACACCATCAGTCAATCCCCTTGTGATTCTGTTGCTGCCCTTATCGAAACACAAAGTATTTTATAACAAAAACTAAAAACAGTGTGCAAAAGAGAAATAATTCTGCAATACCTTAAATGTAATCTTTTTCTCTCGGTCTGTCGTTTGTTTGTTTGCTGCCAGAAATGAAAACAGAATATCATTAGTATGGAGAAATCTTGGTGTTGACAGTACTTCTGTGAACAAGGATCCACCGCCCTCAATATGAAAGAGTCAGTTAGGGTAGGGTTTCTGGCATTCAAGAGACAGTACAGAGATTTGAGGCACAGGGCCAACAGAGGGCAGTGGGGATGACAAACTGAAAGATTGAAAGCCACTGTCTACAAAAAGATGGGATTTCAGTCACCAACTACAGATGAATCAGCTCTTATATTTTACCTCATTCTCAAGCCAGTTATGTTAGAACTGTTACTTTAACAGTTAGGAATTACAAGGTCAAGAGCGATTGCCACCACACCAATGAAGACTCATGACACATATATGGAGCAATGTTATATTTATTTAAAATATAACACATAATCAATTGAATCCAAATCAGCCAATCATTATATATCAAATATTTCGGGCAGGTGAGGCTCCACCTATCTGGGAGGGTATAGACCCTCCAATACAGAGGCAACTCAGTCACATCGGACTGTAACTCCCCAGTCAAGGATTTGGAATAAGTTATCCCTCCTTGCTATCAGAGTCAGGTATGTGCTTCCAACCCCCGCATCCTGGCCCCGCCGTACAAGCGTTCACCCTGATGCGTGAGCTGGTCCCACGTGGACACTCCCTAGATCCACACAGACATTACGCCCTGATGTTTCCCCAGGGAGTGCCCTTTACCAAAATGCCTCATCCTCCTTACTTTTAACCCCCATTACCTCACCTGCCCGAATTCCACGCCAGCCAATCCGGAATCACCACAATCCCCCCTGACAAGCCAAACGAATCAAACCCAAGCAGTATGGAGTAGGCAAAACCAAAGAGATTCTGAAATCAGGATCTCCAAAAAAAAATTCCTACTCAGCCCCAATATGGCGACTAGCAGAGCCCATACTGACGAGGGAGGGAGGGTGGGTGCCGCAAGGCAAAAAGGCACAATATTAGGGAGGAGCACAATATTTATAGTTGCTCCATCCCTTCACCTGATAGGGCATCAAGCCCCCACCTGACCCACTTGAAAACATTCAAGAACCTTCCCGAGTCTTCCTGGCATTGGGGTGGTGGCAAACATGCCCCCCCTGCTTAAGGCGGGAGCAGCATTGCCAAGGGGCAGGGATTAACTATGTTGTATACACTTGGAAGGAGTCAATACTGGGCTGATTTTAAGTCTGGTGTCATAATTTTCATGAATAAACATTCATGGAGCTTTTTTATGGAGTGGAGATGGTGAATAGGGAGGTTTTTTTCTTTCATCATATTAGAACCCAGGGCCATCTAGTGAAGCTGAACATTGAAAGATTCAGGGCAGACAAAACAAAGTACTTCTTTACACAGCACATAATTAAGCTATGGAATTTGCCTTGTTGGCCACTGTAAGAACATGATGCTGGACTCAATGGGTCTTTGGCCTGATCTAGCAGGGCTCTTATTAGATTCTTAGCATGTTTAGAAAAAAGGAATGGGTCAGATACTTAGGTCAGATCAAATGGAGAGAGAACTGGCAAATTATCTGAAACAAGGCAGGAACATGAAATGGAAACTGGCTAAGTCAAGTAATGTTAACAAGGCACAGATCAGAAGTGACACACACTGATGGAATATCTATGGTACAAAGGTTGAACAAATCATAAGTACGTAGAATAAGGAAGTTACAAGATACAGAAGCTTCTGTGTATTCTTTCGTGCACTCCAAAGTCTGCTGTAGATATAAAACTGGCTCCCTGAAAACCATTATTTGCACATTTGGAGCCAACTGGTTAGCCAGCCAGATGGGCGACTAAGATATCCAATAAATAAATAAATAAACCTCTCTCTAAAGCAAATCTAAGAGTCAAACTTCACATTATGCTGAATATGTAGCCTGCAGCTATTACATGTTAGAAGCATTGCACATGGGGAGGTGAGATTTAATCCATCCCTTCTCTCAGCCACGACTCCTCCCAAACCCACCCCTCTGTGTGGCAGTTTCCAACAGTAAAATATATTATTGCATGAAGGGTGAGTTTTGGGGAGTCATGGCCGTGGAGGAAAAGAGAAAACCTCCCTTCCCCATATGTTGCATGCCCAATCCAAACTGAGTGCCCTGCACTTACTTTTGAGTGAGGAGTAAACAGACAGATACTTAGCTACAGGCAACACATTAAACATAATGTGTACTTTGACTCTGAGAGAATTTTGAGTTGAGGAAAAGCTGGAGAAATAGAACGCTGTGCAAAGAGAATGAGGGTTCAGAAACTGAAACTGGCATTGGCTTCAACCCAATAAATGATGTGCTAGAGACCTCAGAAGTGTGAGGAAGAAGCAAGTTTCCCTCTCATTCTCAAGCTCAGCAATAGGTGGAAAAGCAGAAGGCTTTGAAACTTTCATCAACTGTGGTGTGCTGTCTATGCGAGTGTGGATGGACACACACATGAATCAACTTTCATATGCTAACTCTGATTACAATAACACCATCCCCAAAGAAAACAGTTCCCCCTGTAATCAGTGACCTTCTTATATTGTAGTATGTCATCTGTATTTTTAACTTTTTTCCAAAATAAAATTCCATGTGAAAACAACAAAGGACCTGGAAAAAAATATATTTTCATGGTCCCTCACCACAATTCCTCCCCTAAGAGTGGATGTTGATGGCTCTGTGACTGTTCAAGAGTTATTCCTTCAAATATTTGATATCTGTTTGGTCCTTGTTCTGCTTTATAATTACTTTGAGGAAATTCAATGCCCACAAGGATTTTGAGATAATAGAAGTCCAAAAACATAACATTCTCTCTTTATTCACAGTCAAAAACATGTCCAGACAACAGCAACAAAAGTTGACTCAGGCTGATCACCTTATCTTTGAGGAACTAAGGAACAGATTTCCACCTAAGCACAGGATCAAGCTCTGCTCCATGTATTCATACTGCCAAAGATGAAGCCAATTACTTTTGATGGTGATCGTGTTTAGATGGGCTCTTGCATTGCTACCCCCACAATTCATACCAACAGATGCAGCTATAGGAATTTGCCCTGTAAAATTCTACGCCTGTTACAGTTGCATTTTCAATTTATGATTGCCCTGTACATATTAAAACATGCTTGTGTAGAAACAAATAGCTTTATCGTATTAGCAACAAAAGCTTGAGTTTTTCACTCTCCCAATACATAACAAAAATGAGCATTATTTAAATGCCTTAATAAAGTCCAAGGTGCTATACAATATAAAATATAGAATTGTTTTAAAAATGCAAAAACTCTGCCCAGAGACCTACAATCTAAATAAAGAAATTCATAAGAAAACATGAGGAAAGAAGGAATTAAGAAACACAAGGGAAAAAAGAGTCACTAAGTTAAAATCTCAGCAAATTAGCAAGGTCCAATAAAACATTTCAGGCCCTATTTAAAAAAGTAGAAACTGCATCATATGACTGTTTGGAGGCAATAACAAGGGCCAGGGAAAACATTACAAGTAAATTCATATACCAGTAGTCTAATTGCTCTTTTGTAACTGGAAAAGTCATTTCAGAAAGAGGCACTTGAGAACAGAGATGGTGGGAACAGGAGATAATGTTGCATCCTTTCCCTCCCTGCCATTTCTCCACTTCAGATCATTTCTTCTGACAGTACAATCCTATACATGTTTACTCAGAAGTAAGCCTCCTTTAGCTCAATGTGGCTTGCTCCCACATAAGTGGGTACAGGATTACAGCCTAAGTGGCTTTTCCTTCCACAGTGAGTCAAGGGCATTCACTTCCCTAAAAATGCATGGTGTGCACATACTGAAAGACACACTCTTCCTCTCTCTCTCCCTGATGATTTTTGATGAGTTCTAGCACTGAGCCCCCGCACAAATGAGAGGTATCAAGGTGAGCTGGGGAGTCTTGCCTCAAATGAAGCTCTGCCCATCCCTGCAAATTGCTAAAGCTGTCAGTAATCTGTTCTTCCCTTTTAAGCCACTAAGTAAAATGGGGAAATTATAGGGAAGATCAAACATGACTTTACACTGCCACCAGCTGGTGTAGGGTAATATATGGCCTAATTTTCTAGATGGGCACAGAGCAATATCCACGTAGCTCACTTTGTGAACTCTGGAAAGGCCTCCCTTATTATGTGCCTTTCTGTCCTTATTTCTTCAAATGGCTCCAACCCTATCTAATTGTGTTTGAATAGCTAAGCTGAGCATATCCACAGACACTTTATGAGTCTGAGCACAGCTGCTTATATGAACAAGATAATAATGGCTTCCAACTCACTTCAGCTGAGTGTGCTTAATTAACTCTTGATGGCCAGGATGGGATGGCACACTCTTAGTAGCCTAGGAATGAATGGGGAGAAGGCCTACTGGGACTCTTCTGTTTTCTGCTCTCACAGTAGGGTTGTTGTTACGTCTTCTGTCTACAAGTCTCTATGCCTATGACAGCTGCATAACAGACAGATTCAAAAATTCATATTAGAACAACTAAAATTCCACAAAATAGTGTGCCAGCTTTCAAATTCTACAGAACTCTACATTGGGCTAGGTGGAAAACAAAGAAAGTAGACAGTGTTTCTTTGTTCCAGTTTTTCATCTGCTAAGGAATGTACATTTCACCTATGGAGTGTGGGAAATCTTTGACCCTCCAGATGTTGCTGAAATACAAATCCCATCAGCCCCAGCAAACATGACCAATGGCCAGGGATGATGGGAACTGTAGTTCAACACCATCTGGAGGGCCAAAGGATCTCGACAAAGGGAGTACAAAAAGGGCCTGGCTAACAGCTGGATTTTATATATCTAAAGATGGGAGGGGGGGTCAACCATTTTATGTTCTTTCTTCCCAGCAGTCTTTGGTGCAACCTGAAACCTGCACAGCACCTAAAAGGGTCTCAAATAAATATATGTTACCTCCTCCTGCCTTTGTGATGAAGAGCTCTGGACATTTTGAACACTTGCACACTATTGGTAACATTTCCATTGACCTAATACCTCCCCAATATGGATTTTTTTTAATGGACCACCATAGCTATCTTTACTTTTTGTGTGACTTAAAAAAAATAATAATAATAAATAATAATAATAAATTTAATTTATGTGTCGCCTATCTGGCCAGTGGCCACTCTAGGCGACGTACATACAATAAATATAGCAAAATACAATACAAAAAATACAGTGTAATAGTATAGATTATAAAACAAACAATACATAATGGGAGGCATGTAAACAAAAAATATTAAGCCTCCCCAGAAATCCCAAAAGCCTGTTGAAAGAGCCAGGTCTTTAAGGCCTTGCAGAACATATTCAGGGAAGAGAAAAAATTCCCAGCAAGGAGGTGCAGATAGGCAAAGCTGCACCTGCCAGGTTGCCATCATTTCCATCAATTCTTGTAGCTGTGCCTTTCAAAACAGCTGGCTGTGCAGATATCAGTAGATAATAATGTGTATCTGTATGCTGAGGACACCAGCTCTGCTGATGAGGGATAATGGCAAAGAAGAAGCACACTAAACTAGTTTATGCCCTGCCCCACCCTCAATTGACAATCCTATTTATATTTGTTTGGAAGAGGTTAAACGCACAGACCTCCCGTCTGTAGAAGAAAGTGATTTCCTTTGAAGGCTTCTATATTTTCATGGAAATCTTAGGACAAATGGGACACTAGTTAGATGTTAGCCTTCTGAGGGAGCAACAGCACAGCTGAAATAACACCCATCACTTTTCCTGCTTTTCCTCCTTCCAAAGATTGCACTCCATCCCAAGTGGCTGTAATCAGCATTGGAAACACTTTGTTCTGGGATCAAAAGCTGCTGTTTCTGTGTGGGAATCTTTGGCACTGAGCTAACCCCCTTGTGACGCCCTTCCCTGGCTCTCCCTGTCAGGTTCCTACCTGCGCGTGGCTACTGCCTGTCACTAGGCACCACCAGGGACTCCACCAGTCCAGACTGTCCTTTTTTATTGTTTCTCTCCCCGCTCTAGCACAGATCTCAACAGATCCCCCTGCTAGGCAACCACCAGTCATGTCCTAATACTAGTATTCCCAGAGACTCTGAATACTGGTATTGTTATTCTCTTCACCGCTGCCACCATTTGTTACAGTTTCCCTTCAGCCTTGGTCATTACCTTACCCTCCCTTCTGGTCTGTGAAACCCCAGCCAAGGATCAGGCCTTTGGTAAACCAAATTAAGTATTTATTAAAGATAACAAAGCTAACAAGATTAACAAGATTTCTTCTTAAGGCACATAAGCATATGGTTTTACTCAATACTAATCCGAACTCCACCCCCCTCCTTCTCCACTCTCTCCTGGTAAACCACTCTCTCAAACCCACCAAACAACCCACTCTTTCTCTTCTCCCCCCAGATTCCACTCTCCCTCTTCCTTTTATACTGTCAGCCATTTTAAACATTCAGCCAATCATCCAGCATTCTACTGCCCATTCACTCCCCCTTCCTCTTTCATTCCACTTACCATGTATCTCCTATACAAACAGCACTTACCATATTTACACTAATAGAGGAACATCACATTCCCCCCCCCCCTTAAAACAACGGCAGAGTATTATTCCTGTTCCAGGATTTATACGTCGCGTTAACAGATAAAAGTCTCTATGGGGAAAATGTCTTTCTTTGTTCCTCCATCTGGTCACGTCACTGCACTCCCAGCCACTTGCCTGGAAAGTCCATCGGCCAGTACATTGTCCTTGCCTTTGATGAACTGGAAGTCCACTTGATAGTCCTGTAGGGCCCAGGACCACCTCTGCAGCATAGTGTTATGGTTTTTCATAGTCTGCAACCATAACAAGGCCCGATGATCCGTAGTCACTGTGAATCTTCGTCCCCACATGTATGGGCGCAACTTCTTCAGTCCCCACACGACCGCTAGGCACTCCTTCTGGACCGATGAATAGTTTTTCTCCCTCGGTGTCAGCTTGCGACTCAGGTACACCACTGGATGTCTGGTGCCTTCTCTCTCCTGCAGCAAGACGACTCCCAGCGCCAGGTCCGACGCATCTGTAGCCACGATGAATGGTTTCTCATAGTCTGGTGCTATTAATATGGGTCCTTGGCACAAGGCTTGCTTCAGTAGATCAAAAGCCTTCTGACATTCATCCGTCCATACCACATGCTCAGAACATTTCTTCTTGGTCAATTCATGCAAGGGGGTTGCTATTTCCCCAAAATTTCTCACAAACTTCCTATAAAATCCAGCCACACCCAGAAATGCCCTTACTTGTTTTTTGGTTAAGGGGATCGGCCACGCTTGTATTGCCTCCACCTTGCTCCATAAGGGGGTGATTTTCGCACTCCCCACCTTATGTCCTAAATAGATTACTTCCTTTAGTCCAAACTGGCATTTCTTAGCTTTTATTGTGAGGCCTGCTTTTCTTAAGGCCTCCAATACTGTTGTCAGGTGTTGGACATGTTCAGGCACCGACTTGCTAAAAATGGCCACGTTATCGATATAGGCCACTGCAAAATCTGACATGCCTCGCAACACAGTATTGATTATCCTCTGAAATGAACTTGGTGAGTTCCTTAGTCCCATGGGTAAGGTCACAAACTGATATAACCCATCTGGTGTACTGAAGGCAGTTTTGGCTCTGGATTGCTCGTCTAGTTCCATTTGCCAAAATCCTTTACAGAGATCTAGTGTAGAGATAATGGTTGCTGCCCCCAATAACTGTAACATCGCGTCTACCCTAGGCATAGGATACGCATCTGGGACAGTAATTTTATTGATTAGCCGATAATCAATGCAAAACCTTGTCGTTCCATCTTTTTTCGGAACCAGGACAATACTTGAGGCCCAGGGACTGATGGATTCCCTGATCACTCCTAATTCCAGCATATCTTCCATCTCCTTTTTGATCTCATTCAAAACTTTCCCATTAACACGGTACGGAACAGATCTGATTGGGGCATGATCTCCAGTATCAATGGAATGTATAACTATACTGGTTCGGCCAGGTTTGTTGCTAAAGAGATTCCTATAGGTTTTCAAAACTCTCAGAATCTCTTCTTTTACTTCCTCCTTCACCTCCTCTGACCATTCCACTTGATCTACCCCTCCTTTGTCTTTGCTTTCCTGTACCAAATCTGGAAGTTCAGGCCCACTTCCCTCAGGGAATAAGGTAACTTGCAACACCTGTACATCCCTGGTATGGTAAGGCTTCAACATATTTACATGAACCACTTTGCTTTTGTCCAATTGGTCTGTGGTGATTACATATGTCACTGTGTCAAGCCTTTCTCTGATGGTATATGGTCCTTCCCAGTTAGCCTGTAATTTGTCATGTTTCCTGGGTATGAACACCATAACCATATCTCCCACATCATACACACGTTCCCTGGCTGTTCTGTCATACCAGTAACGTTGCTTCTCCTGTGCTTGACTCAAATTCTTTTTCACCACCTCCATCATTGATGTTAATTTATTGCGGAATTCCAATACAAAATCTACTACAGATGTTTTGTACTCTCCCAGGGTTCCTTCCCATGAATTTTTTAACAGTTCCAAAGGTCCCCTCACTTTTCTAGTGAACATGAGTTCAAAGGGTGAGAAGCCTGTTGACTCCTGAGGGACTTCTCTGTATGCAAATAAGAAGCATCCCAACCATCCCAGTCTTGTGGGTGATCTTGAACATAGCTTCTGATCATGCCCTTCAAGACGCCATTGAATCTCTCTGTTAACCCATTAGTGGCGGGATGGTAAGTAGTGGACTTTAGATGTTTTAGACCACAACATTTCCACATACATTGCATCACTTCTCCCATGAATACACTGCCTTGATCCGTCAGCACTTCATGAGGGAAACCCAGCCTCATAAAGATTTTTAATAAAGCCTCTGCCACTACAGGGGCTTCTACAGATCTTAGTGCTTCTGCGTCTGGGTACCTGGTGGCAAAATCCACCACCACCACTAGATATTTCTTGCCATGCCTTGTGGGTTTGGAAAAAGGGCCCACCAAATCTATTCCCACTCTATAAAAGGGTTGTCCAATTATAGGAAGGGGCTTTAAGGGTGCCTTAGTCTTTACTCCACTTTTTCCCACCTTTTGGCAGATACCACAAGACAGACAATGTTGTTTTACATCTTTGGAGATGTTTGGCCAATAATAGTGTGCAGCCAATCTCCTCTTGGTCTTTTTTATTCCCAGATGTCCTGCACATGGGACATCGTGGGCTACCTCTAGCAATCTGGTTCTGTATTTGCTAGGTACTATCAATTGCTTCACTGGTTCACATTCATCCTTTCTCTCAGCAGGCATCCACAGTCTATATAAAATCCCATTCTCACACACAACTTGATTCCTCAGTTTGTCCGTGAAAGGAATCTGTTGGGTCAGAGCTTGTTCCTTTATCTGCTTCAAACTTATATCTTTATGCAGCTCTTCCCTGAATTGCTCTGCTTCTTTCTTATCAGAGACTACTTGATACAGTTTGTCTCCTTCAGCAGGCCTGCTAGTGGTTGCTATGGTGACCTGAGGCTGGTTAACAGATTCCACCCTGTTTGTTTCAGCCCCCCTTAATATAGCTTCTTTTTCTCTGCCAATTTGCTGTCTGGTCACTACATATATCTTTCCTTGGGCTCCCATTACATCTCTTTCCAGTATTACTGGTTCTTGTTGTTGGGCATTAATGCCTACTTTATATCGGCCCTCTCGGCCTCTCCACATCATTTCCACCAGGGCCACAGGCAAACTTTCTGGTTGACCCCTCACTCCTTGGATAGTCACAGTTTCCTGAGGTAATATTACCTCAGATTTTATTAAATCCGGCCTCAGTAATGTCTGAGCGGCACCAGTATCAAGCAATGCCCAATAATTGGCCCCTTGTACACTCACTTCCTCTCTCAGACTTGAATCAAGGTCTGTTACTTCTGTCCAGTTTATCTGGCAGAACTGAACCTTTTTCGCTGCTTCTAAAGCCTTGGGCTCTGTTTTCACTGCCCTTGTCTGAGCAGGATTACTAATGGGGTTGGCAACCTCACATTGAAAACGTAGGTGCCCCGGTCTACCACATTTGTAGCATAATTTCTCCTCACTTTTAGGGTACACAGATCCACTCTGGGGTGTCCTGTGCCCTTCAGATTTTACTGGAGGACTCACACGCTGTGGTACCACATCCCTTCTGCCAGCATTATATGGTCTGGGTTTAAAATCTCTTGATGTTTTCCCCACCCAGCCAGTTCTGTTGGAGGCGAAGTGATCTGCCATCTCTGCGGCCTCCTGCACCGATGTAGGGGAACGGTCTTTGACCAGGAGCCTTATTTCTGGTGGTAACTGATGGTATAATTGATCCAATATCATGAGGTTTTTCACCTCCTCCACAGACTGAGCTTTTGCACTTGTCAGCCATTTCCCAAATATGTCCATCAGTTTTGCCCCCAGCTCCACGAAAGACCTCCCTGTCTCTATCTGGCAGTTTCTGAAAAGCTTTCTAAAACAATCAGGCCCCAGTCTGAATCTTTTAAACACTGCTTCTTTGAATTCAGCATAGGTGACGGGCCTGTCTGAGGGGAAATATTGGTATACCTCAGCCAATTCCCCTTTAATGAGGTTTGATAAATACTGCATGTATTTATCTTCAGGTAGCCCCCACAACTGAGCTGCCTTTTCAAAGGTTGTGAGATAAATTTGAGGATCTTGACCAGGCTCATAGACAGCAAAGTCCTTTCGAGTAATTTTTATTTTTGCTCCATCTCTGTCTTTTCTTGTCTCATCAGAATGAAACTTCTCTCTTTCAAATTTTAACTTTTCTACTTGTAATTCAGCATCCAATGCTCGTTGCTTCTCCCTCTCCTCAAACCCCCTTCTCATTCTCTCAGTTTCCAACTCCCTCTGTTTGTCTTTTTCTTCAGCCTCCATCCTTAACTTCTCTCTCAAATACTCTATATAAGCAGGATTGCTTAAATATCCTTCTGGGGTCTCTTCTCTGACAGGTTGTTTTTGGTGGGCAGTAGCAAATCCTAGAAGTGCTACCCTCAATTCATCTACCCCTTTACCCTCGTGAGGTAAATTGAATGTTATGCACTTCTCCACCAGCTCCTCTCTTTTCATTTTTATGTATTCAGCCATGGTGTTTGAGTTCACTCACTCTTTGCCACACACTCTTTGCCAGTCACTCTCACAAGAAATCTTGTTTTGTTATTTCTATTTGCCACACCACTGTTAGGGATTCTCTAGTATTCGTATCTGGATTCTCTGTTGTTCATATCCCACTGCTACTGCTACCACATGTGACGCCCTTCCCTGGCTCTCCCTGTCAGGTTCCTACCTGTGCGTGGCTCCTGCCTGTCACTAGGCACCAACAGGGACTCCACCAGTCCAGACTGTCCTTTTTTATTGTTTCTCTCCCTGCTCTAGCACAGATCTCAACAGATCCCCCTGCTAGGCAACCACCAGTCATGTCCTAATACTAGTATTCCCAGAGACTCTGAATACTGGTATTGTTATTCTCTTCACCGCTGCCACCATTTGTTACAGTTTCCCTTCAGCCTTGGTCATTACCTTACCCTCCCTTCTGGTCTGTGAAACCCCAGCCAAGGATCAGGCCTTTGATAAACCAAATTAAGTATTTATTAAAGATAACAAAGCTAACAAGATTAACAAGATTTCTTCTTAAGGCACATAAGCATATGGTTTTACTCAATACTAATCCGAACTCCACCCCCCTCCTTCTCCACTCTCTCCTGGTAAACCACTCTCTCAAACCCACCAAACAACCCACTCTTTCTCTTCTCCCCCCAGATTCCACTCTCCCTCTTCCTTTTATACTGTCAGCCATTTTAAACATTCAGCCAATCATCCAGCATTCTACTGCCCATTCACTCCCCCTTCCTCTTTCATTCCACTTACCATGTATCTCCTATACAAACAGCACTTACCATATTTACACTAACAGAGGAACATCACACCCCTCTCCAGCTGTTCTCTAACAGCTTCTGTTAAAAGATAGAAGAACCCATGCTGGTGTCCATCCAAGCTTCGCTGTTGGGAATCAGGAACTTCAGTATTCTGTCAGAGGTGACAGTTTAAATGAAGGGAAATGCGCGCGCACACCACACCACACTTGCCTGTTTAAGGCTTCTGATAAACGAGGAAAGCTTTTCACCCTGTCAGGCAAGATTGGTACAGGCTGTTGATATAACAGAATGTGGCTCACGGAGAGCTGCAAGCCATGGCCCCTCAGATTATAGTCCATGGTAATAACCAGTCTGCTTATATTTGAAGGTCAAACACCCACACAAGTAGGTACATGTCCAATGGAATCTTTTAGAGAGGGAAGCACTTCCTCTTTTTGCAGACCCCCATGTGTTTATTCCCCAGGCCAGCTCACTGATTCAATACACTGAGTTATTTTTGTTATAAGCAATTACATGGGTTTATATATTAGGGGTACATGCTGAGGCACTAACTCCTTTACTTCAATCTGTTACTGCCTCCAGATCAAGCCACTGTTGCATATACAGCTTCAATATCTGGTTGAGCAGTTGGCATACTGAATTCACTGATGATAATAATGTGTGTGCATATACACCTACACTCTTTTCTTTTCCCCTCTTATTAAAGAGGGGAAAGTCCAATATGGAATATGACCACTGGACTCTCTAGCTCAGTACTATCCCGACATTGACTGGCAGTACTTTCCAGGGTGTCACTACCTGGAGATGCTGGGGATTGAACAGGGATGTTATGGATGCAGAGCATGTGCTCTACCACTGAGCTACAGACTTTCCATGTAATGTACAAAGTGGTTGTTACCATTTTTTTTAAAAAAAAAGAATGTTAGCACATTTAGGAACAGGGTGTAAACATACATCTCCCCGCCAATGGCTATGCCATTATTTTCAGCTTTCCACTTTCTTGTCCACTTTAGCAGCTTGCGCCCGTAAAGGATGTGTTACTGATATCCCCCTGTCCCTTCCCTGGAGAGGATACATAAGCTGGCTGGCTGAGGTGGCTTCTGCTTTGCAGATTGCCTGGCTTTTTGCAGGTCTTGAGTCATGTGCTTGGGAGACAGGACTCAGAGCCAAGCAGGGAGACTTGAGGGCCCCCAAATTAGTGTTGTGACAGGTAGAGGGAGATATGGCGTAGTGAGGAGGGCTTGCCACATAAGAGGAATGCAGCCCAGGCAGTTAACAACTGTGCCTTGTTCCGGTCCTCCCTACACCCGCAGATTTGTTGGTTGCCCTGTCAGCCAGCTCTCAGACCTCCAGATGCTGCTCCTAAACACCAGATCGGTGGATAATAAGATCTCCCTCATTCCTAATTTAATTGTGGATGAGGCAGCCGATCTAGCATGTATAACCGAGACCTGAGTGGGTGAGCAGGGAGAAGTCAATCTCTCCCAGCTATGTCCGCCAGGGTACCTTGTTCAGCATCAGGGTAGACCTGAGGGTTGGGGAGGGGGGTTGCTGTGGTCTGTAGGAGCTCCATCTTCCTCTGCAAGCATCCTGCCCATGTGACTAATGGTCTGGAGTGCTTGTACCTTGTGTTGGGTCAGCAGGACAGACTGAGGCTTCTCCTGGTGTACCGCCCACCCCGCTGCCCAACAGACTCCCTACCTGAGCTGACGTAGGTGTTCCCGGGTGTACTGTTGAGATCCCCCAGACTGTTGGTTCTGGGGGATGTCAACATCCATGCCGAGACCACCTTATCCAGGCAGCTCAGGATTTCATGGTTCCCATGACAACCATGGGACTGTCCCAACATGCCATTGGCCCAATACATGTAGCAGGGCATACTCTAGACTTGGTTTTTGCAACTGGACATGGAATTGGTGATCTGAATGTGGGGGGCCTTACATCTGTTCCTCTGTCATGGACAGATCACTGCTTGCTGAAGTTTAGAGTTACAGCGGCTTTTCCCCTCTGCAAGGGTGGGGGACCTATTAAGTTGGTCTGCCCCCAGAGCCTAATGGATCCGGATGGTTTCCAAAGGGCTCTGGGGAGTTTTCCTGCTGATAGGGCTGGCACTGTCAAAACCCTGGTGGAACTGTGGAATACAGAAATGACCCAGATGGTTAACATGATTGCTCCTGAGTGCCCTCACCTGTGTAGAGCTCGTACGGCTCCATGGTATACTCCAGAGCTGAGAGTGATGAAACAATATAGGAGACAGCTTGAGTGCAGATGGAGATGAACACCTGGTGCATGCAATTATACACTGGTAAGTGCCTATGGTACGCTGTATATAGGGGCAGTGAGGGCAGCAAAAAACCAATATTTTGCTGCCACTATCAAATCATCACTCTGCTGCCTAGCAGAGCTCTTCAGAATTGTCCGGGGGCTATTACACACTGGCCCCAAGGACATGGTAGAACCATCAGAGGCCTGCTGTAATGAATTTGCTAGGCACTTCCAGGATAAAATCTTTAGCATCTGCCAGGACTTAGACTCCAGTGTTCTAGCAGGTGAATCAAGTGCGGTATCCAGAGCACAGCCTTGTCCTGATTTCTTGGATGAGTTTCAGTTGGTACAGCTTGAGGACATTGACAAGGTGCTTGGACAGATTTGTGCAACCGCTTCTGTGCTGGATCCTTGCCCTTCTTAGCTAATAAAAGCTAGCAGGGATAGAACAGTTGGCTGGGCCAGGGAAGTGATTAATGTCTCTCTGCGAGAGGGGGTGGTCCCTGGCTGCCTTAAAGAGGTGGTAGTGAGACCACTCTTGAAGAGACCCTCCCTGGACCCTGAAAATCTTAATAACTATAGCCCGGTAGCAAATGTTCCATTCCTGGGCAAGGTCCTTGAATGAGTGGTGGCAGGCCAGCTCCAGACACTCTTGGATGAGACCGATTATCTGGTTCCATTTCAGTCAGGTTTCAGGCCTGGTTTTGGCACGGAAAAAGCCTTGGTCG
Source organism: Rhineura floridana (assembly GCF_030035675.1). Lineage (NCBI taxonomy): Eukaryota > Metazoa > Chordata > Lepidosauria > Squamata > Rhineuridae > Rhineura > Rhineura floridana. The sequence continues at coordinate 92,773,873 of NC_084480.1, forward strand.
CCCTGTATGATGACCTCTGTTGGGAGAGAGACAGGGGTAGTGTGACTCTGTTGATTCTCCTTGATCTCTCAGCAGCTTTCAGTACGATCGACCATGGTATCCTCCTGGGAAGACTGGCTGAGTTGGGAGTGGGAGGGACTGCATGGCAGTGGTTCCACTCTTACTTGGTGGGTCAGCTCCAGAAGGTGGTGCTTGGGGAGCATTGCTCGGCACCCTGGACTCTCCAGTATGGGGTTCCACATGGGTCAGTTCTGTCCCCCATGCTGTTCAACATCTACATGAAACCGTTGGGTGCTGTCATCCGGAGCTTTGAAGTGCGTTGCCATCAGTACGCTGATGACTGCAGCTCTGTTTCTCCTTTTCATCTTCTTCAAGTGAGGCTGTCAATGTGCTGAACCAGTGCCTGGATGCGACAATGGACTGGATGATGGCTAATAAATTGAGGCTTAATCCAGACAAGACTGAGATGCTGCTAGTGGGTGGTTCTTCTGATTGGATGGTGGATGTCCAACCTGTCCTAGATGGGGTTGCACTCCTCCTGAAGGAGCAGGTTCGTAGCTTGGGGGTTCTCCTAGAACCATCTCTGTCACTTGAGGCTCAGGTAGCCTCAATGGCATGGAGTGCCTTCTACCAACTTCGGTTGGTGGCCCAGCTACTCCCCTATCTTCAGTTGTCCATGCTCTGGTAACCTTCAAGTTAATTATTGCAATGTGCTCTATGTGGGGCTGCCTTTGAAGACTGTTCGGAAGCTGCAGCTTGTGCAAAATGCAGCGGCCAGATTGGGAACAGGGACCAGACAGTTCGACCATATAAAACTGATTCTGGCCTGCTTGCATGGGCTGCCTGTATGTTTCCAAGCTTGTTTCATGGTGCTGGTTTTAACCTATAGAGCAGCCTTTCCCAACCAGTGTGCCTCCAGATGTTGTTGGACCACAATTCCCATCTTTCCTGACCATTGGCAATGCTGGCTGAGGCTGATGGGAGATGTGGTCCAACAACATCTGGAGGCACACTGGTTGGGAAAGGCTGATATAGAGCCTTACATGGCTTAGGACCAGAATACCTGATGGAATGACTCTCCCAACACGAACCGACCATACACTACGCTCAATATCAAAGTCCCTTCTCCAGGTGCCAATTTGGAGGGAAGCTGGGAGTCTGGCAACAAGGGAGAGAGCCTTCTCAGTGGTGGCCCCCAAATTATGGAATGATCTTTTTGATGAGGTGCGCCTGGCGCCCACACTGTTATCTTTTCAGCACCAGGTCAAGACTTTCCTCTTCTCCCAGGCATTTTAGTATGTATTTTTAAATTGCTTTTTAAAAAAAATGTGTTTTTAAATTTGTATATTTGTTTTTAATGTTTTTAATTGTTGTAAACCTCCCAGAGAGCTTCAGCTATGGAGCAGTATACAAATGCAATAAATAAAAATAGATAAATATATATATTCATCAACAATCTAAACAATACTACTTTACCCCCATTCCCCCTTACATAAATCTTTCCTCTTCCCACCCTACCATACATCTTTTATTTTCCATTGAAATACACAGTTACTGTATAAAGTCCAAGGAATACGTTAACTTAGCCATAGTCTTTTAAAGGTAGTTGGTACTTGACCCGTTCTTTCGTCTTTTGCAGAGAAGAGTATGAAGGGTCACCAGTCCTCTTCGAAAGTCTCTTTGTTTTCCCTCTTTCCTTTTGCTAATCTTAATTTGATAGTCAATTTTTCAAATAGGGCAATTTCCCACATGTTTGACACCATTTGTCCAATTGTGAGACCTTCCAGAGTTTTTCAAACCCGTGCAATCACCATTCTGGCAGCCACCAACAAGAAGCCAATCAATTTTTTGTAATGTAAATTCTGATTTCGCTCTGTAAAAAGGTTTAATAACGCCAGTTCTGTTGTAAAGATTATTTTTGTCCACTTATTCTTTGAATTTCTGTATGTATGAGAGACCAAAACTTGGCAAATTTATCACATTCCCACCACATATGCATAAATGAGCCACGTTTCCCACAATCACGCCAGCAGGAGGGGTCCCCCAGTTAGTGATTTGTTCTAAATGTGCAGGAGTCATATACCATTTTTGAACAATTTTTAAATCTGTTTCCCTTAAAGATGAGGCCACTGATTTAAATGGGAATTTTAACCACATTCCTGTCCAGATCTCATTGTTGATTTTACAACTCAATTTGGTTTCCCATATTTCTTTAGGTACTTGGTTACTGCCCATATCCTTTCCCAGTAAAAACTTACATATGGAGGAGACTAGAACTTTTGCAGTGTTGCCTGCATTCAATATTAATTTTTCTCCTTGAGTTAGTTCTTTTGTTCCCTGAGTTATAATGTAAGTTTTCCTTATAAATGTACTGATTTGGTACCATGCCAACCAAGAGATGCCCATATCCCTCAACGTCCTGTGCCAGCTAACTCGAGGTATGGGATTGTTATTTACATAAAAATCCTTTAATCTAAAAATATCATTTTAATTAACTCTTTGTCATCTATTAATCTTTCTTTCTTATAGAAATCTGGACGATTACAGGGAGGAACCAAGGAGGAGTTGTTATGTGCCTTCAAGCCGACTATGGATTATGGCAACCCTATGAATCAGCGACCTCCAACAGCATCTGTTATAAACCACCCTGTTCAGATCTTGTAAGATCAGGTCTGTGGTTTCCTTTATGGAAGCGTTAAGGAAGAACCAGCAAAATCACAACTTTTAATGATACAGAAGACCTCTTGGAGGCCGGGCCTGGCAACCAAGAGGTCTTCTGTATCTTTAAAAGTTGTGCAGGACAAAGGGAGAATTCCACCTTGTGGTTTTTCTCATTACAGAGTTGCAAGAACACCTGCACTTGTCTGACTTTCTCTTCTCCTAAAGATACAGGATCAGTCTCAGGCCAAGAACCTGGCAAACCTATTGTAGACAGACAGACAAGACATGTAGCATTAGAAGACCATTAATGGCAAATCCTGCTGCAATGCAGGTTCATCCACAGCTCAGTACCCAACAAATCAAGTTGCATGGGAAGGATAAGTATACCTCATCTCAGCCTGAACTGCACATGGTAGCTTAGGGTTCACTAACCTTTTTGGACTGGAGGGCACACTTCAAATTTTAGGAGAATGCTGGGGGTACCAGTCACAAAATGGCTGCCTTGGGGGCATGACATACCACAAAATTAGAAGTCATGGTGAAGCTTTTCCCATTATTGTATTCCCATACTAGAAAAGGCTTAACCTGTTGACTTTCTGTCTGCCATACAACTGTTAAAGGCCCAAGAACCCTCTTTTTCCTCAATGCCAATACTAAACCAAAGTCTAGGCTGCCATCTTGTATCTACTTACCTGGAAGTAAGCTCCATTAAACATAAAGACAATTACTTCTGAGTAGACATATATGCTATTATATTGGAAGCTAGCTATATAGTGAATTATTTATTAGTCCCTGGTCTTTAGCTCCTGAAAAGCAGGAGAAATGCCTAAGCCTCTTTGCAAAGTTTTCACATTTGCCTTTTGGGGGAGAGAGATTCTTTAACATTCACCCACACTGATGTGTAGTTGTATTTGCAGAAAATAACTTCTAGAGACTACCTGATCTCAGGTGAACCCCACAGGAAAGATTCGTTCTGGTTGCTAGGGGAAAAGGAAGGGCACATTCTACAGACTAGAAGAAAAGGTAGAGGCAGGAAATGTGCACTAAAAGGGAGAGCAAAACTGCAGCTCTTTATGACCCCAGGGTTTCCTATTGTCTGGTGTCCAAACAACACACTTATGAATCAGAGCTCTGATTTCGCTTATTGGCATAAATTGTTAAGAAGGGTACCTGCACATTTTGTGCCCTAAATTTCTTTCTCAGGAGGCTAGAGACTTACTTGTATATTAAAAGCTCAGATTTCGGGGTAATTGCTGGGGGCACCACTGAAGGCCTTTGAGGGTACCATGGCACCCATGAGCAATGGGTTGGCAATGCCTGTGGTAGCTTATTCCCCATAGTGTCCTACTACTACCTCACACTAGTGTCATGCCCCAGAACATTGTATGGAAGTTGTGGATCACAATGATTGTTTCACCATTTGCAGGGATTCATTGCTGGCATGGAAACTCCCCAAACTCATCAAAAGGGCTCATGTGATGAGCTTGGACTAAACATTACTTTGACAGAGTGTTTTCTCACACTCACACAAAATAAACTTCTTTGAACAGTGCCCACTTTGGTAATTATGGGGACTGCAAAATAATTCAAGTCAAGTAAGGTTTATTTAGGATGGGGGAGGTTTTACGTTCAGTAAACGTAAATATCAGACCAACACCTTCACAAACCAAGTTGAAACATTTTTCTAACTAACCTAGACATATGCAGTGAAATGCTATGCGTATTTACGCAGAAGTAAGCCCCATTATGGTCAGTGGAATTTAGGATTGATTGTTAAGCCACTCTGGAAATTGTAACTCTGTGAGAGGAATAGGGGTTTCCTAATAACTCTCAGCACCCTTCACAAACTACAGTTCCCAGGATTCTTTGGGGAAGCCATGATGGTTTAAAGTGGTATAATACTGCTTTAAACATATAGTGTGGATGTAACTTTACTCTTTCAGGTAAGTCATATGTACACAATTCCCTGGGAGTTAAGTCCAACTGAATGCAACAAAGGTTACTTCTATAGTGTCTCCTTCTATAGACAATCATAGAATGGGTGGGGAAGGTCTGAACAGAAGTGACTTTAGATCCAAATTGCAACTTCCTTGCCTCTGGCAATTAGGCTTAGGAGATAAATATATTTGGAGGGATTTGTGGGGGGGAGGTGGCACCTGGGTGTGCTGCAACATCCCCCATACCCCCCCTGAGAAATTCTGTGTGTGAGGGGGGTGGCAGCTAGGGATGGAAGGGTTAGCCCTCCCTCACGCTGTGACACCGTCCCCCAGGAAAAACAAATCCCCCACATGACAGTACGGCTTAGAAAAATGTTTCCATTAGAACATGAGAAAAACTCTGCTGCATCAGACCAGTGCACTTGTTCAGTATCCTGTTTCTCACAGTGGCCAACCAGATGCCTAAGGAAAGTCTGAAGGCAGGGCCTGAGTGCAATAGCCTATGTTGTTCCCCAGTTGAGATGGGGGAGAAATTTGATTCCATCTGCATTTAAATGCAAACCTACCCAATTCATACTTTCTAAAACAATATGCAAACTACAACATAGCCATCTTTTGCAATTTGTACTTCTCTGAATTTTGCAATGAAGTAGTCCATCTAAGTAACATTTACAAAAAATACATATACTTGGGTCAAGTGTTTATAAAATGCATAGATGCATGAAAATAACACACAAAATGCATTACTTCATTGCATTACTTCATTGCATTACAAAATGTGTATATTAGGCAAACTTCCATACAAACATCGGAGAAATTTGCATTAAAGTGCTAAGGAATTTTCATGAGGACTTTAAAAATGCAAAGTGATGTGGAAATGCAAACTTAAGGTTAGAAAAATAAGAAATTAAGAGAAACTAAAATTCACAGATTCTCCCAGCCCTATTTCCCAGTAACTGATATCCCTCACCACCACTTTGAAACTAACAGGAAAATATAAAGACTCAGCCATCATTTAAATCAGTAAATTTCTTTCAGTGGTTTTGTTTCTGCTGTCTCTAATTTTGATTCTGGAGTTATACATTTCAGGTGTGTTGTTCAGAATAAAAATCACTAACACTGCATGCTAAGAAACTCACTGGAAGAGAACTTAGGCACCTTTTAACAGTGAATGTCCAAGATGAATGTCCAGGATATTTTACCTCCATATTATCCATTACTCCAGTGCAATTTCAGTTCTGTTAATAAATATCTCCTTCCTACACATTGTCTTTACAAGAATATTTTATCATTATGACCTCATGTCTCATTTTAGCATATCTTGTTTGTTTGGAGTAGAAATCCAATTATGTATCTGCATGAAAACTCCAGGCAGGTAATCTACCCTTATACATTTTGAGAGGTATCATTTTATGTTTTCTTTTATTTGCTCATCTATGATTAACAGGAAGTTTCTTGCCTTCTCAATGGGCCCTTGTACAAAGAACATGGTTACATATACTCCCTCATAAGAGAAAATTGATTTGAATTCTAAGAATTGCCCAGATGTGGTGCTCATAAAATATTCACCAAGCCAATCCTGTTTCTCCATAAAATTTTCATGCTGATTATTCAAGCTTGCAAAAATTCCTTTAACTCCCTTTATATCAGAGAGAAATTGGATTTTAATCCAGCTTGATTAACTTGCAGTATAATCCTCTACATCTCTCTATACAGACGATTGATTTACGCTGCATTCAGACATGGGGTTTATTGCATTAGTCTTACAGATTGTAATGGTAGCACTTCTGTCTCAATTTCTAACTTTCCTTTCACACTGTGGCACCTGTTGCATTATGGAACTGTGGCTTTTGACCAATATACCACCCTGCTGCGATAAATTTCATTCATCTCAGAGGGCGTGATGTAACATAACAATGAACATCATTGGACATATTGCTACTCCCCCACCCTTTCCACACATGCATCCTTCTGTTTCCCCATGATTTCCCCATGAAAATGGCAGGAAAGAACTATATGCCTATATACTGCCCCAAATTTCTTCACTTTACTCCTGCGATTTTCTGGCTTGATAGGGTTGCAAAAGGATTTTTTTTCTGGAAGCAATTAACACGGAAATGAGTGTTAAACTTCTATTATATTCCACTAGTTTTCCAGAAGTGGCTTTTACGTCATGTGAAGATCAAATAAAATGTGGAAATTATCTGGTAAGGAAACCTTAGGAAAATGGAATAAACTGCTGTATGAATGTAGCTTTAATTGAACTTATTCCCAAGTAAGTGGGTATAGGATGGTAATCATCTTTGGAAGACAAAAAAGCAAAATGAGGTTTTAAAAATGGTTACACATTTTACGTTTCTTACCATATTTAGGTTACTAACAGAGCATTCTAAGCAGGCCTATTCAGAGGTAAGTCCCATTCAGTTTAATGGGGTTTACTGTGTCCACATGCCTCATAGAATCATAGAATAGTAGAATTGGAAGGGGCCTATAAGGCCATTGAGTCCAACCCCCTGCTCAATGCAGGAATCCAAATCAAAGCATTCTGAACAGATGGCTCTCCAGCTGCCTCTTGAATGCTCCAGTGTTGGAGAGCCCACTACCTCTCTAGGTAATTGGTTCCATTGTCATGTAGCTCTAACAGTTAGGAGGTTTTCCTGATGTTCAGTCGAAATCTGGCTTCCTGCAATTTGAGCCCATTATTCCATGTCCTGCACTCTGGGACAATCGAGAAGAGATCCCAGCCCTCCTCTGTGTGACAACCTTTCATGTACTTGAAGAGTGCTATCATATCTCCCCTCAGTCTTCTCTTCTTCAGGCTAAACATGCCCAGTTCTTTCAGTCTCTCCTCATAGGGCTTGGTTTCCAGTCCCCTGATCATCCTTGTTGCCCTCCTCTGAACCTTTTCCAGTTTGTCTGCATACGTCTTAAAGTGCAGTGTCCAGACATGGACATAGTACTCAAGATGAGGCCTAATCAGTGCTGAATAGAGAGGAACTAATACTTCATGCAATTTGGAAACTATACTTCTGTTAATGCAGCCTAATATAGCATTTGCTTTTTTTTTGCAGCCACATCGCACTGTTGGCTCATATTCAGCTTGTGATCAACAAGAATTCCAAGATCCTTCTCACATGTCATATTGCTGAGCCAAGTATCCCCCATCTTATAAATGTGCATTTGGTTTCTTTTTCCTAAGTGTAGAACTTTGCATTTATCTCTGTTGAATTGCATTCTGTTGTTTTCAGCCCAGTGCTCCAGACAATCAAGGTCCCTTTGAATTTTGTTTCTGTTTTCCATGGTATTAGCTGTGCCTCCCAATTTTGTATTATCTGCAAATTTGATAAGCATGCTCTGTACCTCCTCATCTAAGCTGTGTGGTGCCCCACTCATTACTTCTGCCCAGTTTGAGAAGGAACCATTGATAAGCACTTTTTGAGTATGATTCTGTAGCCAACTGTGGATCCATCTGATAGTTGTTCCATCCAGCCCACATTTAGCTACCTTGCTAATCAGAATATCATGGGGCACCTTGTCAAAAGCTTTGCTGAAGTTGAGATATATTATGTCCACAGCATTCCCACAGTCTACAAGGGAGGTTACCCAATCAAAAAATGAGATAAGATTAGTTTAGTAGGGTTTGTTCTTTATAAATCCATGTTGGCTCCTAGTAATCACTGCATTGTTTCCAAGGTGCTTGCAGATTGACTGCTTTATAATCTGCTCCAGAGTTTTTCCAGGGATTGATGTTAGTCTGACTGGTCTGTAGTTCCCCAGTTCCTCCTTTTTGCCCTTTTTGAAGATAGGGACAACATTAGCTCTCCTCCAGTCATCCGGCACTTCACCAGTCCTCCATGATTTCGCAAAGATAATAGACAGTGGTTCTCAGAGTTCTTCAGTCAGTTCCTTCAATACTCTAGGATGCAGTTTATCAGGCCCTGCAGATTTGAACTTGTTCAAAATGATTAGGTATTCCTTGACCATTGTCTGTCAATCTCAAGCTCCAATCCTGCCCCTTCTACTTCATGTTTCCCGGGAGGGTCATAGACCCTTTTTTGGGAGAAGACTGAGCCAAAGAATTCAGCACTTCTGCCTTTTCTTTGCCATCTGTTGTCATTTTGCCATCCTCATTGAATAGCTATGCCACCATTTCTTTTCTCTGTCTTTTACTATGGATGTACCTGAAGAAATCTTTTTTTGTTGCTTTTTAGCATCTCTCACTAACCTCAGCTCATTCTCAGCTTTAGCCTTCCTAACACCATCCCTGCAATTCCGTGATACTTGCCTGTACTCCCCCTTTGTTGCCTGGCCTTCTTTCCACTTCCTGTATGTGTCCTTTTTTCTTTTCAGGTCATCTTTTTGTGAAGCCACATTGGCTTCATCTGCTGTTTTCTCCCTTTTTTCCTTGTTGGAATTGCTTGCCATTGTGCTTTTAGAATTTCATTTTTTAGAAACTCCCACCCATCTTGGACTCCTTTTCTCATTAGGGTGGCTTGCCATGGAATCGTACTTACAATTGTTCTGAGTTTATTAAAATTAGCTTTCCTGAAGTCCAGGGTGCACGTATGGCTACTCTCAGCTTTCGCTTCTGTTAAAATCAATAATTTAAGTATGGTGTGGTCACTTTCCCCCAGTTCCCATAACTGCCACTTCATCCACCAAATCATCACTATTGGTTAGAATCAAGTCCAGAATAGCTGATCCTCTGGTTGCTTCCTCCACTTTCTATAAAAGAAAGTTATCTCCAACACAAGTCAGAAATTCCTTGGAGGGGCTGTGTTTGACAGATTTAGGGATAATTGGAATCCCCTATTACTACTACATCATGTCTCCTCGAAACATTGGCAATTTGCTTTTCAAAAGTTACATTCTCATCTTCTCCTTGATGGTGTGGTCGGTGGTAGACTCCAAGCACCATGTTCCTTTTATTACTTGCCCCATTAATTTTAATCCAGATACTCTCGGTGGAGCTACCAAACTCGTCTTCCTGTATTTCTGTGCAGGGATATATATTTTTATCATATAGTGCCACTCCACCTCACTTTTTATTCCTTCTGTTCTTTTTGAACAAGTTATATCCTTCAATTGCTGCATTCCAATCATGGGAGTCATCCTACCGAGTTTCAGTTATCAAGTCATAATTACCCTCCTGTATTAAGAGTTCAAGTTCGTCCTGCTTGCTTCCCATGCTCTGCTCATTACTATACAGACATCGAAGACCATGTGATTAATGGCATGGCTTCCTTACTACATTTTTCTGAGGACTGTTACTGGGCCCTATTAGAGCCAATGTCTTTGTTCCCATTACTGTACACAAGCCTTCATCAGTTGTTACTCCCAAGTTTACATCTCCCTCCCCCTTAGGATTCAGTTTAAAGCCCTCCTGATGAACTTCTCCATGCTGTGGCCAAACACATTCTTCCCAGTCGAAGACGAACGTGAGTGAAAGCGGGCTAAAAAGAGGGGGGTCTCACCCCATCTTCTCTGCCAGAAAAGGCACGAGCGAGATGTCTCACGGGGGTGATCCTCAATGCCCTCCTCCTCTGCACCATCTTCTGCCCTCAGGCCTTATCTCACCCATGTCTCCAGGCACTGGGAGCTCCTCTTGGACTTGCACTCCCACCTCAGGCTTCTCTTCCTGTACTTTTTCTTGCACAGCCATTTCTCCAGGCGCTGGCAGCTCCTCTTGCACACACGCCTCCAACTTTTCCTCCTGCACTTTCTCTTCCACAACTGGCACACATGGGGTGAAGAAATCTATCAGCGGCATCTCTTCTCCAGCCTCTACTCCACTTTCTTCCAAGGCATCTTCCTCTTCATTTTCCAGCCTGTCCTCCTTCAACTCTTGGGGCTTTACTTCCAGCTTTCTGGTGTCCTCCCCGCTGGCAGGCTCCTGGACAATCAAAATTTCTTCTTCCTTCTCCGCTATTAACTGCAACTCTTTACAGTCCAATCCCTCCAGCTGCCCATCCACTTTCTGGATCTCTTTAGCCACCCCCATCTGGGTGCTCTGCAGCTGGACTCCTGGGTCACTCTTGACCCCTTGTAGCGGCTGATCAGGCAAGGCTCTCACCTCCTCACATGGGGTCTCCTTTTCCTCTCCCAAGAAGCTTCCGATGATCTCCCCCATTTGTTGCCAGTGTTCCCATTCCTCCTGGTGCTCTAGTTGTCTTTGCTGCAACAACAATCTCATCTGTTCCAGGAGGGTTGCTGTTATCTCCCCCATCATGAATGAGAATCTGAAGATGGCGGCGTAAGAGCTCGCTGTGGCTTGAGCTCCGCTACTGTTTGTTTGTTTTTTAACATTTTTAACATCTCTTAGCAGCGTTTTTGGGACTTTTCCAACTTGCACATATTTGCACAAGAGATAGGGAGCAAGAATGCCAAGAGTAAATAGAAGAACGACGCAGACAAGAGCGAGTGTGTGAACTCACCATCAGATGCCGAGTCTCCTGCCGTTGAGGTCGGGTGAGAGACGTTTCCTCTCGGCACAGGGCGGGTGAGAGCCGTTCCTCTGCAGGCTCGTTGCTTTCCATCGCTGCTTCGTTCTGTTGCTGCGTCTTGGGTTTTGGTTGTGGCTGCTGTGTTGCTGCTTGGGGGGGTCGTTGCAGACCCGTTGCGGCTCTCCATCCTTGCCGCCGCTGCCTACTCGCGTGCAAGTCGACCGCCGCTTGGGACTCCATTCCTGTACACGCCCATTGCTTTTACATCGTTACTGTTGCCGCCACCCGGAGCTGTTGTTGTGGGAGGCGCTGCGGCTCTGCCCGGATGCTATTCTGTGGCCTTGTGTTGCTGTTGTTTGCTGTCTCCTGCCCATTTGGGCGCGGGCATTGCCTGATGCGGCTGCCGTTGTGGATTGAGGACTATTCCCTGGCTTTGCATCGTCGACGTTGTTGCCTTCCCGCTTGTGTGTGAGTGTGGCCGTTGTTACTGCCTGGTGCTGTCATTGTGGCCTTGCTATCGTCATCGTGCAAGAGAGGAAGAAGCTGGTGTGCTGCTGTTTGCCTGTCTGTGCCCTGGTTCGGACGTTGTTGGGGCGCCCAGTACGCCTGTTGCTGCTACTGCAGCACTTTGCTATGCTGCTTGCCCTGGCTGGAGAGGAACAATTTCATCGCTGGCTGCTGTTTTTTGTGTGTATGGATTAGTGTGGTGTGAATGACTGTATGATTGTTGCTGTTATTGCGTCCTTTTAAGAACGGCCAGTGTTGTTAATATAGTTGCGGCTCTGAGTTTGCAACATTTTTAACTCATTGCTGCCACCTGGATGTAATAAATAGCTTTGAATGTGTTTCTGTTTTGTGAATGATTGAATTGTTACTATATGTGAGTCTTTACTTGGAATTGTGTTGTAGTTTAATATTGTTTGAGTGTATTGAGTGTATGTTTATTGTATTGTATTATTGATTAAGTGTGTGTATGTGTGTGTATTTTGATATAAATTTTTGGTATTATTTGTTATTATTTGGTATGAATGTGATCAGGTGTGTGTGTATTGGTGCTTTTATCTGTTTTAATATGTGCCTGGGAGAGTGTATTATACATCAACCGGGGAGACCTTCGGGGGCCCCAATTAGCGTAGTGACGGGTAATGGGAGGTATGGTGTTGTGAGGAGAACTTGCCAGGTAAGGGGAACTCGTCCCAGACAAGTAGTGTCTGTGACCTGTTCCGGTTCTCCTCACATCCCCAGGACTGCTGGTTGTCCTATCAGTCAGCCTTCAGATCTCCATATGCTGTTGTTAAACGCCAGGTCGGTACAACGTAAGATCTCCCTTGTTTATGATTTAATTGTGGAGGAGGCGGCTGACCTGGCGTGTATAACCGAGACCTGGGTGGGTGATATGGGAGGAGTTGCTCTTTCCCAGCTTTGCCCACCTGGGTACATGGTTCAGCATTATGGTAGAGCCGAAGGTCGGGGAGGTGGGGTTGCCGTGGTCTATAGGAGTTCTTTCTCACTCTCCAAGCACCCTGTACAGGTGACGACTGGTTTGGAGTGTCTCCACCTTGTGCTGGGCCAGAGAGACAGGTTGGGAATTTTGTTGGTGTACCGCCCGCCCTGCTGCTCAACAAATTCCCTAACTGAGCTGACAGAGGTAGTCTCGGAGATATTGTTGCAGTCCCCTAGACTGTTGGTACTGGGGGACTTCAACATTCATGCCGAGACTACTTTATCTGGGGCGGCTCAGGACTTCATGGCATCCATGACAACCATGGGGCTGTCTCAGTTTGTTACTGGCCCGACGCATGTGTCGGGACATACCCTTGATTTGATCTTCGCCACTGGGCAGGGAGATGGTGATCTGGAGGTTGGGGATTTTTCATCTACCCCATTGTCATGGACAGATCACCGCTTGCTGAGGTTTAGGCTTACGGCGACCCTTTCCCTCTGCAAGGGTGGGGGACCTATTAAATTGGTCCGCCCCCGGAGACTAATGGATCCTGAGGGCTTCCAAAGGGCTCTAGGGGATTTTCCGACTGAGAAGACTGGCGCTCCTGTTGAAGCCCTGGTTGAACTGTGGAATACGGAGATGACCCGGGCGGTTGACACGATCGCTCCCATGCGCCCCCTCCTATGTAGAGCTCATACAGCTCCATGGTATACCCCGGAGCTGAGAGCGATGAAGCAAGAGAGGAGGAGGCTTGAGTGCAGATGGAGGCGCACTCCTGACGAATGCAATTATGCCTTGGTAAGTGCCTGCTCTAAGCGATATACAGCAGCGGTGAGGGCAGCAAAAAAGAATTATTTTGCTGTCAGTATTAAGGCATCACTCTCCCGCCCAGCGGAGCTTTTTAAAACTGTATGAGGGCTTTTACATCTTGGCCCTCGGGATACTATAGATTCATCTGTAGCCTGTTGTGATGAGTTCGCTGGACACTTCCAAACTAAGATCGCTTGCATTCGTCGGGACTTAGACTCCAATATTATAGCAGTTGGATTCAATGAAGCATCCAGACCACGGTCTTGTCCTCATTTATTGGATGAGTTTCAGTTGGTGCAGCTTGAGGATGTTGACAAGATCCTTGGACTGGTGTGGGCGACCACGTCTGTGCTGGATCCTTGCCCCTCTTGGCTGGTGAAAGCTGGCAGGACCGGAACCGCCGGCTGGGCCAAGGAGGTAATCAATGCCTCTTTGCGAGAGGGTGTGGTCCCTGACTGCCTAAAAGCGGCGGTAGTGAGACCGCTCCTGAAGAAACCCTCCTTGGACCCAGATAACTTGAACAACTATAGACCTGTGGTGAATGTTCCATTCCTGGGCAAGGTTCTGGAACAGGTGGTGGCCGGCCAGCTCCAGGGACTCTTGGATGACACTGATTATCTTGATCCGTTTCAATCCGGTTTTAGGCCTGGGTTTGGTACCGAAACAGCCTTGGTCACCCTGTATGATGACCATTGTCGGGAGAGGGACAGGGGGAGTGTGACCCTGTTGATTCTCCTTGATCTCTCAGCTGCTTTTGATACCATCAACCATGGTATCCTTCTGGGAAGGCTCACGGAGTTGGGAGTTGGGGGTATTGCTTGGCAGTGGCTCCGCTCCTACTTGGTGGGTCGTCAACAGAAGGTAGTGCTTGAGGAACACTGCTCGACACCCTGGACTCTCCATTGTGGAGTCCCACAGGGATCGGTACTGTCCCCCATGCTTTTCAACATCTATATGAAGCCGCTGGGTGCGGTCATCAGGAGTTTTGGAGTGCGTTGTCACCAGTACGCTGATGACACGCAACTCTATTTCTCCTTTGCATCTTCCTCAGGTGAGGCTGTTAACATACTAAACCGTTGCCTGGCTGCGATAATGGATTGGACGGGAGCCAACAGACTGAAACTTAATCCAGACAAGACCGAGACGCTGTTAGTGAGTGCCTTCTCTGCCCAGATGGTGGATGTTCACCCTGTTCTGGATGGGGTTACACTCCGCTTGAAAGAACAGGTTCGTAGCTTGGGAGTTCTTTTTGACCCTTCCCTGTCTCTTGAGGCTCAGGTAGCCTCAGTGGCACGGAATGCTTTCTACCATCTCCGATTGGTAGCCCAGCTACGTCCCTATCTGGACAGTGACGACCTCGCCTCAGTCGTTCATGCTCTGGTAACTTCTAGATTGGACTACTGCAATGCGCTCTACGTTGGGCTGCCCTTGAAGATAGTTCAGAAACTACAGTTAGTCCAGAATGCAGCGGCCAGATTGTTGACGCGGACCAGAAGGTCTGCTCATATAACACCTGTTTTGGCCCGTCTGCACTGGCTTCCTATTTGTTTCCGGGCTAAATTCAAAGTGCTGGTTTTGACCTATAAAGCTTTACATGGCATGGGACCGCAATACCTGGTGGAGCGCCTCTCCCAATATGAAACTACCCGTACACTGCGCTCAACATCTAAGGCCCTCCTCCGAGTACCATCCCATCAAGAAGCTCGGAGGATGGTGACTAGAAATAGGGCCTTTTCGGTTGTGGCTCCCAAACTGTGGAATGGTCTCCCAGATGAGGTGTGCCTGGCGCCGACGCTGCTATCTTTTCGGCGCCAGGTGAAAACCTTTTTATACTCCCAGGCATTTTAAAGTGTATTTTTACAGTATTTTATTACTATGTTGTATTCTGGATGTTGTTTGGTTCTCATATTGTTTGTGTGTTTTTGTTTTTTGAGTTATTATATTTATTGTATTTATATATTGTGCCTGCTTTTACCTTTTATGTACACCGCCCAGAGAGCCTTCGGGCTTAGGGCGGTATATAAATTAAATTAAATAAATAAATAAATAAAAAATCTTGGCTCAAGCATACCTTGCTCTAAATGCTTCTCCCAGGAAACTCAATCCCACTTCTTACACCAGTGTTGTGCGGCTCCCCAATCTCCGAGTGGTGAGATTTCTGGGGTCCCTGTGCTCATCCAGGATTTGGTTTCCTTTGTGAAGAAGGTTAGCAGAGACTGTGGTGTCTATGAAATATGGTTTATTTACACACATTCCAACCTGAGTTTAGGACGGAGGGGTTCAGGGCATCAGCAGTCCAATATCCAGCTTTTCCATCAAGTTACAGGAGGCATCCTATAGCCATGATGCAGAGAGCCAGCCTCTCTGCCAGTCCCCAGCCATTCTCTAGACCAGCCTTTCCCAACCAGTGTGCCTCCAGATGTTGTTGGACCACAACTCCCATCAGCCTCAGCCAGCATTGCCAATGGTCAGGAAAGATGGGAGTTGTGGTCCAACAACATCTGGAGGCACACTGGTTGGGAAAGGCTGCTCTAGACCATTCTAAAAACACTCAAAGCACAAACTTCTGCTAGCCGCCAGGAAGGGGGGGAAAGGCTCTCCTGCAGAGATTAAATGACAAAAGGGTCTTCCTGGCCCATTCAGCAGTTGCTGGGCAACTGATAGACCCATTCTACCTGGCCACTTTATTAGCTTAACACAAGAAACTCCAGCAGAGCCAGCCCCTCACCCCAAGGCATAGGATACCAAATCAGAGGCTGGGAAGGAGACCCACAGGAATCATCCATTCCAACCCCCATGGTCATAACAATACTCTTATGAGCTTATAAACTGTTACATGCCAAAACCTGACCTGAACCACTGGTTTATTTGCAGGTTACTTCTGAAGTCTGTGAAATAGATTGCTAGTTGTTGTTAGTCTTTAGTTAATCTATGTAGCAACCATCTTTGTTGGCAAGAAAATTACATTCCCTTCTGGAGAATGTAAACTACCAATGGACATTACTGGCTGGTAGGGATGGGGTTTGCTGCATGGTTCTGATCAGCTTGCATTCCAATCGTCTGTTGTTTGATCCCAGTCCAACCTTTTTTTGTTCCCACTTGTTCAGGCAGTTGACGATTTGATCTGCTGTGTGCGTTTTTGGGTGATCTTTTTGGGGGGGGGTGGCAAAAAATTTGTAATTGTTAATGTAGATACTTATGTAAATGATGACAGTATTTGATGTGGGTTTTTTGGCAGCGGGGGAAAAATTGAGTAATTTTTAGGTAGCTTACATGAATGATAATAGTGGGGTTTTTTCCTATTTATGTATCAATGAGGCAGATAATCACCTTACTGTCTCATGCCTCGGGCTAACTGATGTGCAGCTTAGTGATTCCCCTCCCTTTCACTATTATTACCTGAGGTTGGGGGCCATGATGCCTGCCTGCCTCCCTGCATGCATCTGACTGGCCAATATATGTTGTTCTAACATGCTGGAATCTAGAATACCTGTACAGTGTCACTGTTTTCCCAGTATTGTTGCAGTGCTAGCTGGGTTATTTGTAATACAATGGACTTTGATATTTTAATTGACTATGTAAATGATTAGGATTAAATTTATATACAGTATATATAGATTTGCCCTCTATTGAGAACATGTATGGGCTACTTTTCATGTCAGAATTCTGTGCATGGTCAGGAGCCGTGGAGGTTTCAGGGTATTAGAATGTATGTTAAATGTACGTGTTGTTTGTTCATCTATTCTTTACCAAAGAATGGTGGATCCTGAAGGACCCTCTGGGAAGAGGGGAACAGTTTCCCATACCTCTCATGACCAATTAGTGACAAATACAAAAGGCAAGCCATGAAACCCTGAAAGCACTTGTTACATTGCAGAAGCAACTTTGCATATATCAGCCTTTTCAAAGACCAATCAATGTGACCTCCATATCTGACAATAAAGAGGAGATCAATCAGAGTCCTGTACTGGCCAATAGGAGCACGCTCCAAGCAAAAAAGCAAAGCAAAACAGATCCGCTTGAGGTAGTGCTGGATAGCTACTGCCATCCTGGCTACAACTGGACAGACTAAATTCAGACTGTTCAATCTAGTCAAGTTACCAAGGGCTCCGGTAACTGCAACAAGTGCTTTCCGGATTCCAAGGCAAAAGCCTTGGAGGTTACCCGATTGGAGCCAAATAGTGTCAGGCTTATGAATGGGTTACCCTTTACCCTTAGGATGATGTAAATTCTAAATTGGCTTCATTGGGAACATTTCTGTAAAATAATAAGCATCATAAAATTTGGGGAAGTGAGGGAATGTGAGAGCAGAGAAAAATGGGGGTAAGGAACGAACCCAGGAGGCTTCACAGCACAGGTACGAAGAAACATGGTTTTAAATTGGCTAATTGAAGGTGCTTTTCCTTGCTAGCAATGCCCAGGGCTTGGCGAGCAGTTGACTGACATTCCAGACTCCGGAGTCCTCCTGTCCTCCTGATCCAGTGATCTGCTCTCTGCCACTGCTCCTCCTCATCATAACCTGCTGCAGTGTAGCATGGCTGGGTTTTTAAAAGTTAAGAGGAATCATCACTTCTTAAAGTATTCCCTTCTTCATTTTGGTGTTGTAAGTACTGAATCCCTTTTTTGATATGCTTGCGGTATGTGTGTGTTTCTGTGCTAAGCTTGCTTTGTATTTCTGTTCAGCAACCAATGTCTCCTTCCCTCCTCCAATACTACAGTCCTTTTGGACTGTGTATTTTCAGATCTTTAGCTGAAAAACCCTCCTTACTGACTTACACACCCTTATTGCATTGTATGGTATAAGTGCACTATTTCAGGGATTTTATCTGGTGCACTTTCACATCTGTTCTTTGGAATTCTGATGGATCTTATGCCAATAGCATCATTATGTATACAGTATATATGCATGCACTGAAAGCCATTGCAAGACATCACAATTCTTGCCTTAATAAAAGTAGTTGTCTCAGGGCAGGCCCTCAGCCGGTATGCCAGCTGTCCAATATGCCCTTGGTATAATGCACATGTGATTTATTTAGCTTGCCAACATGATGCCTACTTGAAGTACTTTCCCTGTGTGTGTTTGTGTGTGTCCCATCATGTCGTGCCCTGCCCCTTGCCCCCACCAAATGCAGCAATCATCCTCATATGGTCTATGTTATGCTGCTGTGTGCTTCCTTTTAAAAAAATGTGTGCAGGCAATCTATGCAAGAACATGCATTCAGTTTTTTGAATGTAAACCATGCCTTGATAATAGGGGTTTTTTGCTGCAATTGATCAAGTGTGGTGCTGCCTGCAACCCGCCTGCCCTCCCACCCCTGTGCTCCCACATACAGTATGTCCTGTACCTTGTTGGAATCAGAAAAAATACTGTACTTAATTTTTAATTTTGTTTAAACTCTGGACAAGCAGTACAGCCAAATGAAACAATGAGAGATGACCTGGTGATCACCCTATCCTCTTCTTAAACCCTCTCTGATAAATGTAATAAATTGAAGGGTATTGCGTTTAAATTTGGGGTTATTATGTAGGGGTAATACAGGCGCAGTACATGACCAGCTGCCAGTGAAAAAACCCCTGCCAATGTAAATTTTCTTTAAAGTTTTGGGCATTAGGTGAATAGTATTATTGGTTGTGAAACAGGTCACAGCAGTAAAGGAAGCACATACCAAGGCAGACTCTGAGAGTGATATATGTTTATATTACCGTGGTTACAATGCTTGGAGCCAAAGCACATGGTAAAGGCTGACTGATAGTGTGTTCTACGCTTCCTCAAAGCACCTCATGTTACCCTGCTGTAGTGTTTTGTTTTTTAATGAGCCTCTTCGGCCTCAAAACTTCAGCTCAGTGTTTTATGCTGGATATTTGGTACTTATATGTTGCATAACAATTTAAAACTTTGCTGTTCTGCTGGCAATCTATTCATAGCAATCATGCCAATGCTTTCCTACTTTCACAAGGTGAAGGTTGTCAACAAAATCAGCAACAGTTGCAATACAACACTGCACCTTACCTTTACTTCTGTGCAGTAAATGCAGATGGACAAAAAAATGTTTTGAAACTGTCCAATAGCTTTTTTTTACTTAATCATTTTATTGTACTTACCAATACCAACCAAAGCAGAGGTGCTGTCTGTGCATAGCAAAGAATGCACTTGTTATCCCACCATGTCAACAGGGGTGTAGTCATCCAGGGTCTCATGGGGTCTTCTTAGACCCCTTACTTTTTTGGGAGCAGGGTCTCAACAGGGTCCCTATGTCTCCAGCATCCTATGAGTAAATCTGCATGCCAGTGGAGTGTGCTAGCCATTGAGAAGAGTCTTCTCACATGCTTCCTTGTCCTCTCCTGCTGATTAGAGTGAATCAGAGTGAAAGGAGGTGAGTGAGCCACTGAGAAGACTCTTCTCAGTAGCTAACACTCCTCTTTCATGCTTAATGGCTCATAGGGATTTCTTTGTTGTGGGAGAGGGAATTAACCAGGATCCCATTCTAAAATCAGCAGCAACACACACAAAAAGAGGATGGGAGAGGGCATGGCTGTGACTATTATGAAGGGACCCTGCATTTCTGAATTTGCCGCTACATACACTACTGCATGTCAATGACATACGTCTTTTCTCATTCAACAGTAGCCATGGATTCTGCAGTCAGTCAGGAGCACAAAATGAGGATGAGATCATGCAGGAAGTGCTTCAATAGGAAATATGAAGAATATGCTCACTGCAAGGAAGAAAGGGCTCCTGTAGGTCCACAAAGACGGCAACACAGACAAAAAAGGAGCAGCAACAGAAGCGTACTTTATAAGAACCAAAAGGAAATGTATCCAAAAAATTGAGGAAGCTGTCAGCTGTGCTGATAAACTCCTTAAACATTTCTGCACAGAACTTAAATGGTTTGCATGCCAATCTACTTCAAGAGAAGGAGGAGAAAATGGATGCCACAAACGCATACATTTCTGATGGTGCCAGAAATGAGAAAAGTAATACGTCTGTTGTTATTGATTCACCACCCAATTTTGATGGACAGGCTTGCAATGTGGACTGTCTGTGACAGAAATATTGATGACCCACAAGACAGTATTTATCTAATAAAAAAGACAGAAATGTTCTCCTCAGAGTCAGACACAGAGGATGAGTTGAGCAACATGCCCCAGTCCAATACACAGCACAAAGAAGATGCTGGTGAAAAGTACTCTATCCATGAAGAGCAACAGCCAAGCAAGTGTAACCAGCATCCTTACTGAGCAACAAGCAATGAACAGCATACTGTGTTGGATGCTGTGGTACTTCCCACAGCAGCTGAGATGGGCCACAAGGGTCATGAAACATTGACAGAGGAGACAAGGCACATGCAGACAACTATGCAGCAGCCCAAGGGAAGAACTCCAATGGCAAAATGCAGTAGACTATGCACGCCAAATCACATGTGTGGAAATACTTTTCAAAAGATGCAGAGTGTAAGCATGTAGTGGTGTGTTCTAAATGCCTACTGAAAGTTAGGCTTGGGAAGGAACTCGTGTTGGCATATTGGCGATGTGCAGACATTTCGAGATACATTATCCACTGCTTGTCCCTGGCACTGAAAGCAACACCTGTCAAAGGAAAAAGGGTCTCGCAACTCATATTGAACATTATAAAAAAAGTGAATGTTGGCCATGTGGAGAAACAGAGCAAGGCGTCCTCCACAAGCAACATCAGCCAAGGTGAGAAAACCACTCTACATGCACAGAATCACACACAAATTTCACTGGATATATGCTTTTCTAATTTCACAAAGCTGTCTGGAAAATAGCCAAGAGGTGAAAGATACAACAGAGCTCTCTGAGTTCCTTGCTAGAGCCTTGCTGCCTTTTTCAGCTGTTGAAAATGACACATTTATTGATTGCACAAAAGTTGGGTGTCCAAGGTGGAATGTGCCATGTAGACAGTGCTTTTCTAATGTTGCAATTCCTGCTTTGAAACATGACATTGCACATGAAATACATGCATCATTGAAAACCACCAAGGGTGGTGTTGTGCACTTCATCAGTGACTCGTGGATTAGTAATCAGACTATGTCCTTCCTTTGTGTAACTGCATAGTGGGTATCCCTTGATCCTGTAACCAATCACTTGAAGCATCAAAAAGCCACCTTAACGATGGAACATTTCTCAGGGAAACATATCCATGAATATATTAGGAAACATATACATCAGGTATGTGCTCAGTGGTTAAAACCAAATAATGTTGAACTGGGTTGTGTGGCATCTGACAATGCCTCCAATTTTGTCCCAGGCTATGGTCTGAAGGCACGTAAGGCCATCTCCCTGCTGAAGCTAAGCAGGGTCAGGTCTGGTCAGTGCCTGGATGGGAGACCACCTGTGAACCATATATAAGCCGCCTTGAGTTTCTATCATGAAAAGAAAGGAGGGGTATAAATGTAGTAAATAAATAAATAAATATACCCATGAGTCTGGAACACAACATGTCTAATGTATTGCTCACTGCCTGAACTTGGTGGTCTGTGCTGCACTGAAGAATCGACTTGCAGGCAGTCCATTTCCATTTTCAAACATGATTGCACAGAAATAAATCCCACAAGAGCAAAATCGGCTTTAAAATGGGGAATGAAAGCTGCCGCATTAGCGGAACGCCGGGAAGCAAAGCGCCAGGAAGCGGGGCCCTACTGTATAGCTTTAAGCACATCAGTACTTATATAATTTACCATATCATAAGCAACACAAGAAAGGAATGTTAAAAGTCTTGACATATCAGACAGCATTTTAATTTATTCTTATGTTGGGACTTAATCGTTATCCATAATGTGATCAAATCCAAGCCAAGATAAATTACCCATGAGATTTTCAGTCTACATATCAGCTTCCTCTAAGTCTGATACCCACTATGGATAGGAATTAAGGTGAGAGAGACACTAGCTGAGTTAGTACTCACATTTGTTTCATCGTCTTCAGTATTAAAAAGAAAAACTTGTCATTTAACCATGGTAATTCTTGTTGTTTGGATGCCCTTTGGTGCTGCTCATGCTCAAACTGAGGTTTAGGTTCTGTTTGAGTTTTTGCCACCACAAGGTGATAGCTATAGTGCGGCTTCCTCTCTTCAAAGAGACACAAGTAGAAAAGTCTACATGGAGATTTTGCAAATGGATGCTCAAATAGCAGAGATGCACTCCATTTGGTTTACAAGGACTGAGAGATTAAATGTGCTATCATGGTTAATCATGCTGTTACATGAATGGGAATTGTAGGTGCTGGAAGATAAACCCCAGACAAGCTTGTATGTTCAATTTCAAATGGATCAATTTGCTGTACACAGGAACTCAAATGGGTGGAATCCTATGACTACTGTATTTGAGTTAGTTTTCTTAGGCTGTACATTTACAAGCAGTAGGGCTGCCCTACAGGAGGTCTGTAACCTTATCTGTGTTACGGTTGCTCCCATAATGACTTAGAGCCAACATCCACAAATGTGTTATTCAGCATTACCACTGATTTATCTGTGATAACAAACCTGAACAAACACAATTTTATAGTATAGTGTTATTTAGGTTCAGTGTGTACATGCATATGTAGATGACCCATGGCCCAAAAAAGCAATGAACATTCACGCCCTGGTTGTAGAGCTACAGTTTTATGATCTTTAAAAGAATTTTCAGTGGGAATATAAGGAAAATCTTATTTTAATGTAAATGGACTGAAAAACCACTAGGGCATTGAATATGCAATTGCTTTCTTGTTAATATGTTCTAATGTGAGGAACGTTTCAGTATTCAAATATCATTTAACATAGCACCAGTTTAATTAGCTACCATTTAACATTAATAAGGTCAGAATTTTTAACAGCAAATGTCTAATTAACTATTGTGGCTTTCATATTAATATGTTTTCAACTCATGCCTCTGCTTAAACCTCCACACTAGAGGGATATAAACCAATTTCTTATTTTGATCCATGTAGATCATAACACTAAAAATAGAATGACATGATGGTTAATCAAGGCATTTGGTACTGCACAACCAAATATGTAGAATATGTGCAATGAAACAACACTTTCAAGTGGGAAGATTCCTATTCAAAATATTGACTCTATTTCTACATAGGGACCATGAAATGAAGCTGCTTGCTGATGGTGGAACAGACCATGCAACAAACAAAACAGCCAAACCATGCCACAAGCCACACTGCTATCCTCAGATCTACTTCAATATCACTATGACTTGGTTTCTTTATACCTTTTCTGAATACTTCATATAGCAGGAAAATACTGAAAGTAGTGTTCTTTCTAGGCTCCTGCAAGCTGAAATTCCTGATGATTATCACAATTGCATTGGCAACTGGCCATGATCCATCCCACATCTGATCCGAGTAAAAACTATCTTATTAAACTATCCTGTTTTCCACCAATTCCCTTTCCTTGTGGTTAATTATTATAACATATATATTTTTTGGACATAAGATCATAGAATCATAGAATAGTAGAGTTGGAAGGGGCCTATAATTTATTATTATTTATTTATTATATTTCTATACCACCCAATAGCCGAAGCTCTCTGGGCGGTTTACAGCATAAAAACATCCAGTATACAATTAAAAACATATATCAAACACATGGAAACAATATAACAAAATAACCAAACATAGTTAAACACATGGACACGACAGACACAATCCTAAAATGTTAAGTATAAAAACGTATTAAATCAATTAAAATATTAAGCTGTTTAAGATGTAATGTTAAAATTACTAAAATTAAGATTGTGAGTGATAGATGTAGGTGTTAAAAGTAGATATTAAAATGTTAAAATGCCTGGGAGAACAAGAAGGTTTTTACCTGGCGCTGAAAGGATAACAATGTTGGCGCCAGGCGTACCTCATCAGGGAGAGAATTCCATAATTCGGGGGCCACCACAGAGAAAGCCCGTTTCCTTGTTGTCACCTTCCGGGCTTCTCTCTGGGTGGATCCCCGAAGGAGAGCCTTTGATGTTGAATGTAGTGTACGGGTAGGTTCATATCGGGAGAGGCGCTCCATCAGGTATTGTGGTCCCAAGCCATGTAAGCCATATAAGGCCATCAAGTCCAACCCCCTGCTCAATGCAGGAATCCAAATCAAAGCATTCCTGACAGATGGATGTCCAGCTGCCTCTTCAATGCCTTGAATGTCAGAGAGCCCACTACCTCTCTAGGTAATTGGTTCCATTGTCATATGACTAACAGTAAGGAAGTTTTTTCTGATGTCCAGTCAAAATCTGGTGTCCTGCAACTTGAGCCCATTATTCTGTGTCCTGCGCTCTGGGACAGTTGAGAAGAGATCCCAGCCCTCCTGTGTGTGACGACCTTTCAAATACTTGAAGAGTGCTATCCTCTCTCCCCTCAGTCTTCTTTTCTCCAGGCTAAACATGCCCAGTTCTTTCAGTCTCTCCTCATAGGGTTTTGTTTCCAATCCCTTGATCATCCTTGTTGCCCTCCTCTGATCTTTTTTTCCCTCCCTGTGCAATTGTACAGTATGCAACTGCAATCATTTGCTGTAAAACATTAAAAGGCATTATGAAATGAATACTAGTAACAGGTTCAACCAATCAATTGCACTACGCTACCTTCACAGTAAGTATGAATTGTGAAATGTAATGTTTATATTTCAGGCAATTTTATTTTTTGAGATTCATAGACTGTCTGGAATTATGATACACAAAGTAAGTATGTGGATAACTGTCATTGCTAGCCTTCCATTTCTTCCCATTACTCCATGCAGCTACACAGAGACAGCTTCAAGGGGAGCAAAGGCTAAGTCAGGAAGAGGAGGGGGAGGATCTGTCTGATGTTTCTGCAGAGCTGGAGGAGGAAATGGACGATAAGGCTTTAGAAGAACAAGATAATGAGCTATCCACACCAGCAGCAACACCCACCCTAAAAGAGAGCCCACAGCAAGTGAGAATGGATGCGCCTGAAGCAGCATCACCAACGCACCATGACACCCACCAAGAGGAGGGAGCACCACTCAGTCCTGCAGTTCTGGTTTAGCAATCACTGGATATGCTAAAGCACATTACCAGTGTCCTCTCAGAGATGAGGGGAAAATGTAAGGGTTTATTTTCTTTCTGCTCCCCTGTCCCTGATATAATTAACTCAATACTATATATCATCCGCTACCCTTTGAAAGTCTCTTTATATATTCTACAGATTCAAGACAATAATGTATTTTTCCATTTCCTGATTCCATGTATTTTTCTGTGTTGCTTCCTTTCATTTTTGCCTTTTATGAGCATCACAGCAAAAGGCACATCAACAAAACATGTCATATTATTCTAACATCTTAATCCATGTTGCCTTCAATGTTTCACACCATTGATCTCACTTGACCAAACTACATAGAAGCAATGTGTACACTAAATATGTTATAAAAAATTGATTGACCCCCAAAGTGATGGTCTTGCTCAATAAATCAAGGGCCTAATTATTACTATATTTGTTGCAATAAATTAGGGATTGGATGTAGTTTATCCAAATTTAAGTTGAATTATAATTATTGCAACACTATAAAATTTGTGCTTATGAAACTGCAGCTACGAGTCTTATATTCTATCATGCAATGCACCAATGACTTTCAGATTAATGTACTTTACTTTGACAACTCTTTTCTTTTAACAGAGCAACACCTTGTTATTGAAATCAGTGCAGTCCATAGCAAGATGAGGGAGGACATAGACCATTTGCAAGTCTGCTTTTAATTTTTCTATTAAAACCTTCGGTTTACATTCCCTTTTATACAACTTTATATAATTATACAAGCACTATTTTTTATAATAATTGTGGTGTGAAAGGTTACTTTTTAACTTATATTTCTCTGTTGCACTAAAAGTCTTAATGAAAAGAAAAAACTGTGTTAGTTTACTATTGGAATTTTATTTTTACACATATAATTAAAAGTGTTTTGACACAAGTGTCAAAAAATTCATAAAAGGTAAAGTTAACCTTTTTATTTCTGAACTTTTTATGCATTATAAATAAAAATAGTCTGTTTCTGTGCACATGAATTTCTTGCCTTATTACATCACAAATTCTGATCTCTAGAATTTTAAGGTAAACAATGAAACTTACACTAATTTTTCAAAACAAATTGGGGGGGTGATGTGGTTGGACAAACAACCACAATTCTGTTGTATAAACAGTGTAAGATGAGTTTGTACCTAATTAGCAAAGATGTTATATGCATCTGGTTACTAATTCCATTACACTGTCCAAGTGTGGATGTGTCAATTAAATTCAAATACAGTAGGGCCCCGCTCATACGGCGGGTTACGTTCCGGACCTCCACTGTAAAGCGAAAACTGCTGTAAAGCAGAACTCATTGAATAGAATGGCACGCAATGCCCCAAAACCGCTGTATGAGTGGGGCTTTAGTCTAATCGCGTCTAATCGAGACCGCTGTATTAGCGAATCGCTGTAAAGCGAAGCGACGTAAAGCAGAGACCTACTGTATGGAAAAAGGCATGAAACAGTCACTGCTGGTTGCTGTTAACACAACTCACACACTGACTCTTCTGCATCACTCACTGCCTCAACCTTTCTCAGCACCTCTTTTTATTCCTCACTCCCATATTCATTTGTGGAATTGTCTGAGACATGTTCTGGGCAATCAGAGGGTTTTTCTTCAAATGGGGGCAAATGGTTTTGTGGCATCCATTGGCAGTTAGAATGAATGAAGCTGAGTGCTGTCTTTGGTTCTAGTCTTGTTCTGTTTTGTCACAATATTGCCGCAGAGACAGATTGTTCCCCTCCTGCACCATATACCCATTAGTGGCTCTCATTGAGTGCTTGGGGTAGCAAAGACTTCTGCCTATATAAAAAACAGAAAGGGGAATATCTGAAATATTATTTTTAGAATATAGATAAATGTAAATGGACTGCCTTCAAGTCAATTCCAATTTATGGCAACCCTATGAATAGGGTTTTCATGGTAAACGGTATTCAGAGGAGGTTTCACCATTGCCTTCCTCGGAGGCTGAGAGGCAGTGACTGGCCCAAGGTCACCCAGTCAGCTTCATGGCTATGTGGGAATTCAAACCCTGGTCTCCCAGGTCATAGTCCAACACTGACCCAGGGAAGGGGCAGGGAGGGGAGGGGGAGGAGATTGGGTGGGTGAGCACTGGGCAGAAGGGAAGCCCATTTCCTTTCCAAAAGGAAAACATTGTGAACAATATCATTCTTTTTCAGGCTTTCCCCCACCTTTTTATTCTACAGCAGGCACATGTAGCCTCCCAACTAAATTTAAACCAAAACTTTCCCTGGCCACATCCACACAAAGCCTTTATTTCACTTTGGACAGTGATGGCTTCTCTCAAAGAATCCTGGGTAGTTAGTGAAGGGTGCTGAGAGTTGCTAGGAGATGCCCTGTTCCCCTCACAGACCTTCAATCAGAGTGGCTGACTGTTAAACCAGTCTGGCCGCTGGAGCTCTCTCAGTGGAACAGGAGTCTCCTCTCAGCACCCTTCACAAACTACACTTCTCAGGATTCTCTGAGGGAAGCCATGACTGTCTCAAGTGAAATCAAAGTCTGGTGTGGGTGTGGCCTCCTGAGTCTGACTTTTAGAATTCTGACAGTTGGTTCTTACTGAGCATGCCCCATGTTATCATAGGCTGCCAGCAAAAATTTATTAATTTAATTAAAAATCAGCCAGGCATTTTTTAAACTTTTAAACTGCAGAAGATGAAGGTCAGAGTATGGGGCAAGGTCAATATTAGTATTACAGGTACTCTGTGAATATGGCTGATTTTTAATGAATTTCAACAGATTATTAGAAGTCTCAGAGAAAAAAGTCCAAAAGGGCTCTGGGGGTTTTTTCTCTCTTTTTAGACTTTGATCTCTATTCTCTCTGACTGTTTTGTGTATCGCCATGAAAATTGAGAGGTTTGTTAAGGAAGCGTTTCTGAGTTCAGGACTATAAGTTTTGTAAGGTTTTGTTTTGAAATGAGTTTATGGGAAGCATCAGAATGGCATGGGGGTATTTTCAATTTAACATTGTGGAATGTGAAAAACCCACGCTGGCTATAGTATATAGCCACTCTTGTGGCTGTATAATATGTCTGGAGAAAACTGTTGCAAATGGCGGAGCCAAAAGGCCAAGAAATGTATATGTGATATCACTATGCAGAGCCCACATCTGTGTAAACAAACCACAATATGACCTATTTACAACAGTAGTCAATGGTGGTCATACTACCTTTCTAGTGACTGAGCTTTGCCCTCACTCTGAATTAACTATGGGTAGAAACAGGGGTTGCCAGGCTCAGGGCCTGAGAATGATTCTGTATCTTTAAGAGAAGAGAAAATTCAGCCAAGTGCAGGTTTTCTTGCAACACAATAATGGGGAAAACCACAAGGTGAAATTCTCCCTTCCCCCTGCACAACTTTGAAAGATACAGAAGACCTGTGCTTGGCTGAATTTTCTCTTCTCTTAAAGATACAGAATCATTCTCAGGCCCTGAGCCTGGCAACCCTAGTAGAAACACATTCACTATTCTGCCAGTTCCAGTGTGTGTGTCCACTTCTCTCTTTTGAGAATGGGGGCACACAATGCTAGTCAAACCCTGCCCCTTTTTACTATTGGGAGCAGCTTGAGTGTTGTTTTTTAAATCAGCTTCAAAGAGATTTCGCAACTGATCAGCAGTTCAATCCATTCCCCCTCCAAGGGTGGCTAATGGAAATATTTTGCACTATCATGGCCTCTGTTTGCCTTCTGTATCATCACATAGACAAATGTGTTGTGAACAAGGAACATGGTAATAATAAGGTAACATTCTATTTTGAAAACAGTTCACAGATTATTGATGGGTGAAAACAAGTATTGGATGGATGGATGGATGGATGGATGGATGGATGCTGCTGATTTTAACTCAAAAGAATGTTCGCAAAGCAGCAGCTAGTCAGGGCAACACATGGACACAAAAGTGGGATTTTGAGAGTCTGACATTTCAGACCCCACAAAAATCCCTTTTTACCCTGAAAAAATTGCCTCTAAAAATTAGTATAGTATTAATTTTGTTAATTTACTTGTTAGGAAAGTTTTATCAGCTTTCTTATATTTACATGAAAACAGTGCTAAAAGATACCTTTTTAAAAATAATTGATAATGCTTGCCAAATGAACAACTTTATGGCTACTAATGCATTGCAGAATCAATAAACAGCTTATCAGTCTATAGCTGCGTTATTTGTTACCAGCATTACCCAACATTTAATTACATTGTTCAGACAGCATTGCTGATTCTTGCAACTCATTTAATTATCAGGCAGAATGAGGGGAATGTTTAGTCAGAGGACACTGTCCAGTGACATTCTTACAGGGGAAGACATTTCCTCCATAGCAATTGTACCTGAAAAAAGAACTGGCTTGATATTATATAAACAGTTAACATATATTTGCATGAAGTGTAAGACATCAATTATAAGAAAGATCTCAGAGAATCGTATCATGCAATTATAACATTAGAAGTGACCCAAAAGCCTTCCAAAGCTGCTTTCGTGCTGCACTTTATTCCTTTATTCCAACAATTTCTTACCTAGTAATTTGTGCATTATAGCTGATCTTCCACACAACATACAAACTTGTTCTGGAAATCTTATGGAATATAGTGCAAGTTTAGCACTAATCCGTTGGCAAGCTTGGGAACCCTGAAAATAATGTGAGTTCTTTGCTAGCTGCAGCTGCTTGCATGTCAGGAATCCCAGCATGCAGTGTGTTCCCACCCATTAGGTGCGCTGGAGATTTTTTGCCTGACAAAAATCGTGCCAGTATTCCAGCATAGTTGCAGATAGCAGCAGCATTTCCCCCCCCCACACACACACCTGTGTTTATACTAGGGTTGCCAACCAAGAGGTCTTCTGTATCTTTAAAAGTTGTGCAGGGGGAAGGGAGAATTTCACCTTGCGGTTTTTCCCATTACAGTGTTGCAAGAAAACCTGCACTTGGCTGAATTTTCTCTTCTCTTAAAGATACAGAATTATTCTCAGGCCCTGAGCCTGGCAACCCTAGTTTATACAACTAAAAAAAAAGTCAGATGCTAAAGGGAGAGGGGTTGCAAGATGACAGGATGAGATCTTAGACCTCCTATACAGTGGGGAACTACAGTACGCATGCATATAATGGGTGAGGGACGAAAACAAGATGTTATTTATTGCAGCTGTGTGAAAGACATTTGACCGAAATGCCAGTATATCGGCTGCAAGTGCTACTGTTCCTTAACACAACAGGCAGAGCTTGGAAAAGTTACTTTTTTGAACTACAGCTCCCATCAGTCCAATCCGGTGGCCATGCTGGCTGGGGATGATGGGAGTTGTAGTTCAAAAAAGTAACTTTTCCAAGCTCTGAAACAGGTACTGCAGTGTGAAAGGAATTTGAGAAATCGAGACAGAAGCACCACCATTTTAGTATGTTAAACTAACACAATAAGCCCCACACCTGAAAGCAGCTCAACTCAGAGCAGAGAGCCAGAACCATTTGTTCCTCAGCTTACTTCACTGATCAGTCTATGTAATCCAGACCATGATTGCAGTGGACAGACAGCAGGTGTCCTTGCTTAAGCCATTTGTCTTTAGAACAAATAGTTTAAGCAAGTGAGCCAAGCAACATTTTGAAGGAGAAAATAGACTCTCCCTTTGAATCTTAAGCTGGTATGCTTCATATTTTGGGGCTAACATGCCTCTTCCCCCATTAACTGGGATTTTCTAAAGGGTTGCAAATCTATGTTCCAGCCTTGCAGAAAGTGAAGAGTCACAGCAAGAAATCAGGAACTTTAAATCCATAGCTTTGAAATGATGGGAAGATATTCCAGAAAATGTATGATTGAGCCATTCTTTCTGGCTTTAGAAAAATGTAAAGCCTGAAACTTAATGGCTGAGGAGTGTGAGTAAATATATCATGACATTATGGCTGATATAGTTTGTAGTACTTTGGAGGGCTTATAAACTACATTGTTTATAGATGTAAACTGTATTTTTAAACAAATATTTTTATCCTGTACAAAAAGTAATAATATCTTGAACACATGGAGAAGTGAAATTAACATGTAAGAAGTAAATAAATTCGACAGGAAATTTCCTTCGTAATCTCCAGTATGGTGGTTAGGTAAGCAATACTGTGCAACAAATAGAGCAGAGTACCTATGCTTTATGACAGATGCTCTTGGAGGTCACTGATTCATAGGGTTGCCATCAGTCGTAGTCGACTTGGAGGCACATAACAACAACAAACCTATGCTTTATATTATATTAATATCATCCAGACCAATAATCATCAGGTTCCAATACTGAAAGTCAGGACACAGTCCTGAGCAAATCCCACTGATATAACTGAAATCTGAGCAAGAGTAGAAACATTCTGTCATAGCTCCCATTTATTTCTGTGGATTTTGCACAGGTGAAATTCCTAGCAGATTTAGCCAATGAAATGTGTTCCTAAAATAATGTATTTCAGATGTATTCTATTGATAAAGATCTAGCTTTTCTGATTTATGCCACAATACTTCATTTTTGTCAGGGAGTCAGGTCAAAGGGGAAGATTTCAAATTTTCTAAGCCTTCAGATAGGTTTTATGGAAATGCATAGGATTAGTGTGGGGCTGAGAGGGGAGTTACTACAGCTCCACAAATATTTCAATGGCATTAAACCTAACTAGCTTTTCACGATCAGAAGGACTCATACACAGAGAAAATTGGGATCCAATGGAGGCTCCTGCTGGTGTTTGGCACTAGGGTACATTTTCCACCATTTTGTCCTTTATCATTCCCCTGATGCTGTTCCAGATGGTCATTCAACCCTCCCAACCCCCCAAGTACATTTCCAAGGAATAGATGAGCTGAAGAGAAAGATCAATGAAAAATGTTACCACCCCTTCCGCTGGTGGTGTTGTGAGCTCTACTGGAGGGAGGTGGACCAATGAGAATGAAACAGAGGAAGATGAGGACTTAGAGTGGGATGGTCAAGCTGATGAGGGGCTGAGCAGGGAGTTGGTCTCAGAAGGCACCCTGGCTCTGGACTTTGACAGCTCAACTCCAGCAGCTCTGGATAGCCCTATGGAGAGTCAACCTGACCAGCCGGTTGTTTCCCAGCCTGATGCTTCTCTCTCCCTGTGCCTGTGTTGCCCGCAGGCAGCCCTCTTCTCTCTGAGGGTGAAGATGGGATGGTGATGGGGGCTCTGCCTTCACCTCGCACCAGGAGGGGAATGTGCCAGGAAATTCAACAGGCACAGTTGAGGTGGAGTCTGTGCCTGTGCACACGCTCCCAACAGTGACAGTACACGCAAGCAGGGTGCCCACCCAGCCTTACTTAAGCTGAGTGAGGGGGAGAGTAGTTGCTGAATCAACATCTTAGTGCAGTGAAGTTGTGCCTAGTTAGACCGAGAGAGATACTGAGTTCTGAGTAAGCCGTAAGTAGATTCATGAAGTGCACTAAATTGAAACTTTCTCTTACCTCAATAAAAGAAAAAACCACAGCCCACAGCCATGTCTGAGTCTGAGTTTTTCGAGTTCGGGCCGGACAGGTGAGAGCATGCAGCAGCACTCTGCTCACAGAATGTTCCTACCATTATTTAGAATTGGATCCAATAGGTTGAAAGTTCTCCAGAAATTGAGGAGTGAACATAACCTTTTTTCCTATTATTGCCTCTTTTTCCTGCATCAATATCAAATAATTCTGAGATTTTAACGGGATGCTGTTCAGTCTCCACCAAGATCAGAATACCCAGTGATACCTGGAAGGTAATACTTAAGGGATGACGAACAGTTAAAAATGAAGACTGGATTGCCTAGATCATCTCTCTAAATTTCAGAATTATTCCTGGTAGCAAATATTAACGTTTTTATATAAAGGTGGTGGGGTGTGCATTGGCTCTGTGTGTAGCCAAAAAATGAAGCAAATTGAGGTGATTCAGGACAGTCTTCCACATTGTCAAGTGGAATCACAGCATTAACAAGGTGTGTCAGGGTAGGTCAGGGAGTGTCCAACCTTGCAAGTAGCTCTTTTGCCTAAGTTTTTCCACAAAGCTAAAATATGGCCATTCCTCCCCACCCCCATCCCATCTGCTTTTTCCCCTGAGAAATGAAACCAAGTTGACTGGTGAAATGCCTAGGGATGGAGAGGAGGCAGGTGTTTTATTTTGACAGACAGATCTAGCTTTTCTTCACAGTGAATTATTTTTCCAATGCACTCCAATCACAGTGATTTGGGGGAGGGTAAACATGTGGGTCATAATTCTCCACTGAGTTTTTGCTATGAGACTCAGTTTGACTATTGGATTGGCCTGCTTCTCTCTCAATTCTTCTTTTTTTAACAAAAATAAAAATCTTAGCACTTTTTCATCTTCTTCATGGAGGATACTTCCAGGAAGCGAGGGGGGTGGTGGAGGGTAGAGAGAAAAACTGTGACTTTTCCAGTTTTATAATGAAGGCAAAATCACCTAGCACTATAGTGTATGAACCTATTTGTCTGAACTTTGTCAGGTTTCTTACAAGGGGTACTTCCCTCATATCCCCAGTTTTCAAAATGATTGCCTCCCTCCAAAACACCTAGGGGAGAGAGGGTATGTGATTTATTTCCCTCCCAAAAAAACTGGTAAATCTGCCATTGCAGGAATACTTCTGCAAATCTGCACCTACCTTTCTGAAATTTGGCAGGCTTCATCCCCTCAGAAAGGGCAAGAAATCTGCAATTTGCATCCAATTCTGGCAGAATTTTTTAAAGATAAAAATTAGGAAGATATCCAATCTGGAGGGGCTCCTTTGCCTGCAAATTTCATGCACATCTGAAAAGGGCAGGGGAGAGAGTTATAGCTTTCCCATTATAGTCAATGGGGCCAAAAAAGAACTTACAGATCAGATTGGGATCTTAATAGCAAATCAAATCAGACTGACGCAGAACAAGTCCAAAATAGATTGGGTTGCTTCTAAATAGATAGTGATACAAAGTGACTTTTGTGTCTGCCTAAAAGCTAGGCTGCCTGCTGCATGATTATCCTTACATATTACTTATTTGTTTAAAAAGTTTTACCTTCCTCTCCTGCTGGAAAGTTTCCCAGAGTGGCTTATCAAGGTCAATAATAAGACAGTCCCTGCCTTCAGACTTCTAAAAGAACACGACACAAAAGAAAAATGGATTGAGAGGGAGGAGGGGAGAAGCAAATTAACACTAGTTCTTCCTTATAACAGAGGAAGGCAATGGTAAACCACCTCTGAATACCGCTTACTGTGAAAACCCTATTCATAGGGTCGCCGTAAGTCAGGATCGACTTGAAGGAAGTCCATTTTTTCTCTCTTCCTTATAAAGTTTTCATAATGACAATTTGGAATAGAAACAGTTCAAGGAGAGAAGCCCAAAAGCTGCTGGTCTTTCAGCTAAGCTGACGGAATGGCCCTGCTTCCCTTTACCACTCCCTTTGCTGGAACGGAATTTAAAACATGACTTCAGTATTTTTGAAAAATTTACCCCATGTCCTTTTTCACTGACAAATATTAACTTTGTACAATCCATTTTATAGCAAGTTGCTTCATTTGTAAATCCCCAAACAATTCCTAGTTAAATCCATGTCATACAAGTCCCAAGTATGAAGTTCTTTGGGGGCAGACAAGTTATTAGCTTTGCATACATTTTTAAATTAATTAGGTTGTCTCCAAACTTAGCCCCCAATACGTATGTCAGCTAGGAAATGTTAAGTTTTAAATTAGCTGTCAATCCTGTCTAACGTTAATTTAGCTGAACACAAACCTCATGGAACTGAGCACAAAGGTAATGTTAATTTTTGTTTCAGTCAGCAATCACTGTAAATGCCAGAAATATACCATGGTTGCTAAATTAAATTTGTGCTTAAGGAAAAATGCTATTTTATATCAATAACATTTGAGTGCATTAAAAGATGTGCACAATCCCAAGTTTGTAAAGAAAGGACAGAACAGAGAAAACTCATAGGCAGATGGAACTTCATGGAGACCCATATTTATAGAAAGTTTTGTCTATTTAATGCATGCAAACTGTTTCTAGGTCAGTGGGAATTTCTAGATCAGTGGTTGCCAACCTTTTTAGGCCAGTGGGCATATCTGGAATTTTGAGAAAGTATTGTGGGTGCCCATTACAAAATGAAACGTGGTCATGTTTAATGTCAGAGACACTGAGCCAGTGCAAACAAGACCTGAGCAGGAAGAAGAAACAGTCTCTCATGCATCATAGATTTTTGAGGGCATATTTACTGATACCTTTCATGAGCAACCATAAGAGATACTGGCAGGCACACTGGCGGTGATCTACAGACATCATTAGACATATCAGTGGCAATGAGAATGGTTCCACGCAGGTTATTTCAGGTCATTAAGGTAAGGAAGAGAAATTGATTGACCAGAGTCTAGATCCAAAATTCAAATACATCTTTTATAGACTGTGGTTCCTTCTTTCATGTAAAGCAGAAGCCTTGTGCATGCCGGAAAGAAACCCAGTACTTCATCAAAGCATGACTTTTGGTCCTCATGCAATGGCAGGGGGAATGGCAGAAACAGATTTTACATTTCATGCTTTGCAATGGGAGCTTCCTTTTAAAAGCAGAACAACCATGTGAGTAGTAATACTAGACCACCTCACGTCAAACAGCTACACCACACCCCTTTTGAGTTTGACGGGTGACATCAGCGGAAGGCCCACAGGAAGGCCCACCCCGGAAGACCCACCCGCCATTTCCGTTTCCCCGATGACCTCACCGGATATCCTGTCCCCCAGAAGCCCCAGCCCTCATGCCCCACCCCGGAAATGGTAGCCCTGTGAACCCCAGGAGCACATGGTCCTCGCTGGACCAATGGGTGTATTTTTACTCAAAACGGGATCCCGGATTGGTCCCTATAGGGGCATGTGACCCCTCTATGAGCACGTGGGTGCCTGGGCACCAATCTGAAGAGGTTTAAAACTCCTAGGTGACATTAGGGTGCCGGAAATGGACCCCAAAGGGGTCCATTTCCACCCCTCCTCTCCAGAACAGCCCAATAGGGATAAGTAACCCCTCTACAGCTACGTCACCCATTAGGGGGAGGTTTTGAATCCCTAACCAATCAGGAGAGGGGACGGAGAGACCTGGTACAGAAGTGCATTTTGCATGCCCAGACACGCTCTGAGGATCAAACATGGAACCTGCGTGCGAATCAGCATTTGGGCTAGTAGGTTTTTCCTATCCTCTAGCTCCTTTGAAAATGCACTCAAAAAGATGGGTAAAGCCTAGGAGATTATTGTTTCCACCAGCGAGTATAAAAATTAGCAGTGGAAAGGAAGAATCAGAGCATTTTAGAAAAAAAGGTTCTGTTTCAACAACAAACTTACCTGTGGCGGTGTTCACTGCTGGACAGTATCCAGACCCTGAAACCTCATTCCAGGCAAATTCTAGTGAATCCATGTCCGACACAGAGTGTGATTGTGGGTGTGATCTGAAGGCTCATTTCCTGAAGGAAGAAGAACTTATGAAATCTGCTGAGGTTGTGCATGGAAGTGTACTTTTTAAACCCATGGTGGAAATGGAGGTTGAAGAAAATGAGTGGCTGGAAGATTTAAATGAAGGCACGGAGCAAGGGTGTCCACAGGTAGGTGCTTCTGAGCTGTATTTTTATTAGTATGTTGTTTTTCCCAGTTTGGTGCAACCCCAATGCTAAAGTGCCTCTCTTTTTTTTTTCTATAGGAAGATGTGATGCATGATGTTGATTTGGAAAATCTACACATTGAGAGTTCGCAGGCTGTTAATATTTCCTGCATTTCATGTGTCTGTCCCAAACCTGAACCCTGAAAGCTTGAAGCAGGAGTTTTTGTACCAATAAAAATAGTTTACTTTAGCCCACGGTGTCCATACCTGTATCAACCAGCAATATGGGGGAGCATGATGAAATTCTAAAAACCACATATTACACACCTGAGGAGGTTGGGAGCTTTGGGGGAGTGAACCATCTATTTCAGGAGGCAAAAAAGCACAGTAAAACACTAAGAAGGAAACATGTTATGACATGGCTTTCAGACCAAGATGCTGACACGTTGCATAAGCCAGCCAGAATCCATTTTAAAAGAAACAAGACTATTGTGTCTGATATCGATGCCCAATGGCAGGCTGACTTAGTAGATATGCAACAATTTTCTAAGCACAACAAGAACTATAGGTACATTTTAACAGTCATAGATATTCTGTCTAAGTATGCATGGGCATTGCCTTTAAAAGAAAAGACAGGCAAAGAGGTCTCTAAAGCTTTTAACGTTATATTCAGTCAGAGTGGAAGAAAGCCCCGAAAGCTCCAAACAGACCGAGGCAAAGAGTTTCTAAACAGAGCTGTAAATGGCTTGTTAAAACAGCATGGAGTTCACCACTTTGTCAGCAATAATGAAGTAAAAGCTGCTATTGTTGAAAGATTTAACCGTACTCTGAAATCAAAAATGTGGAGGTATTTTACAGCTAACAACACCTATAGTTATATCGATATCCTGCCACAACTCTTAAAAAGTTATAATCATAGTTTTCATAGAACTATCAGAGCAAGGCCTATTGATATTAACCATTCTAATGTCCTGTCGGTATGGAAAACCATTTATGGAGACTGTATTTACAGAAAAGAGGTATCAACGCTGTTCAGGAAAGGAGACCACATGAGGATTTCTAAAAGCAAGGGGGTATTTGTCAAGGGGTATGAACAAAATTTCACCACAGAGCTGTTTATAGTGGATCAGGTCATCAGAAGAGGAAGGAAACCTGTCTTCCTGTTAAAAGATTATGCTGGGGAGCCTGTAATTGGTTCTTTCTATTCTGAAGAGTTGCAGAAGGTTAATGACAAACAGGACAAGTTGTACAGGATTGAATCAATTCTATCAACAAAAGGCAGGGGTAGGAAAAAGTATCATTTAGTGAAATGGTTAGGCTGGCCCAGTAAGTTCAACAGTTGGGTACTTGCTTCTGATCTTTGTGAACCTGCACAGAAGAATGGGGGATAGTGGTTTTTACATTACTCTGCCTAGCAATGCCTGTGTAACTGTTTTTCCACAGAACACTAGCTCAGCTTTTATAATTCGCCTAGCAAGGCCCCTGGATCTACCAGGGGCGTGGGAAGTAGGTCTGGTTGAGATACAGTACCCACACAGCTGGAACAATCTAACATCTGATTCCCGATTTGAAATTGGTAATGGAGAAAAAACATGGTCCTATCATCTGCGATGTGGTTATTACTCAAGCATCCCTGAACTGCTGGAAAACATGAACAGCCTTATACTAGACCAGAGCAATGAGGATCAGCTTATACATTACATCACAGCATACATCACAAGTACAAAATAAGAATGGATCTTGGAAAATGGAGGATGGGTGAGTATGACAAAAATATATTGTTCTTAAGTTTGAGAAATTAGCAGCCTTCAGCCATGACAATAAATACTCTCTATCTTTATTCAGGAATACGGTTTTGTTAAGCATTTTGAGAGACCTTTCCACAATGTGAAGATCAGAATCATGGACTTATTCAAGAATTACTATTCGTTGTTTTGGTTAATATACCCTGTTTAATATACCCTGTATAATTTCTAGCTGAGAAATAAATGTACAAGCCCCATAACATTCAGAAGGTCTCCTATAATTTATGCACCGATCTTTAGACATCGTGCCTGATTTCTTTACATAAACAAGCATTAATTACCTTCAAACAGATTGGATAAATTTTGCTGCATTGTCTTTGATGCTTTCCCACCCTGAAGAACAGAATCTGTGGAAAAAAGGGGGAATTCTTCACATGAGACCAGAAATAAACTATATGTTGCAAACTTGACGAGAAAAAAAAGAGCTTACTTGCAGACATTCTCTTATGATGCTGGGGGCTTTTTCTATACTATATTTAAAAAGAAAAGTAAATTTAAACCATGTTATCGCAGCAGAGCGCTAACAGCCACACGGCCTCAAACTTTTTAAATCATGCTAGGAAACTGTACATACTTCCAATTAATAGCTAGGAACTATTCTATACTATGTTTAAACTATGTATCATATTAATGAAATAAAACTATGTATCACAATAATGAAATAAACAAGTGTCTTCTAGAAGCTCAGAGAGTGTTTACTGAGAGAAACAGCACAGTGGGGAAAAAAGGTTTTTTAACAAGAATTTTAAAAAGGGCTAGAAACAGCCACATGGCCTCAAACTTATTAAATCGTGCTAGGAAAAAATGTACATCCTTGTAAATAATTGTTGTGGACTTTTCTATACTATGTTTAAACTATGCATCACATTGATGAAATAAACAATTTACCTTCTAGAAGCTCAGAGAGTGCTTGCAGACTGCGGGGGGGGAAAGAATTTTAAAAAGAATTTTAAAAAGTGCTAGGGAAAAATGTACATATTTGCAAATAATTGCTGTGGGCTAATCTATACTATGTTTAAACCATGCACCACATTAATGAAATAAACAATTACCTTCTAGAAGATTAGAGTGTGTTTGCAGACTGCGGGGGGAAAAGAATTTTAAAAAGTGCTGGGGAAAAATGCATCCTTGCAAATAATTGTTGTGGGCTAAACTATACTATGTTTAAAACATGCACCACATTAATGAAATAAACAATTACCTTCTAGAAGATTAGAGTGTGTTTGCAGACTGCGGGGGGGAAAGAATTTTTAAAAGAATTTTAAAAAATGCTGGGGGAAAAATGCATCCTTGCAAATAATTGCTGTGGGCTAAACTATACTGTTTAAACCATGCACCACATTAATGAAATAAACAATTACCTTCTAGAAGATTAGAGTGTGTTTGCAGACTGTGGGGGGGAAAGAATTTTAAAAAGAATGTTAAAAAGTGCTGGGGAAAAATGCATCCTTGCAAATAATTGCTGTGGGCTAAACTATACTATGTTTAAACCATGCACCACATTAATGAAATAAACAATTACCTTCTAGAAGATTAGAGTGTGTTTGCAGACTGCGGGGGGGGGGGAAAGAATTTTAAAAAGAATTTTAAAAAGTGCTAGAAACAGCCACATGGCCTCAAACTTATTAAATCATGCTAGAAAAACAATAGAGAGTACTCACTGATGCCTGGTAAAAGAGAGAGAGATCCTGGGCTGTGTAGGCTCTTTTATATCACCACACCTAATGTATGCAGACCTGGGCTTTGTGATTGGTTTACACTACACCCTGGAGAACTGCTATTTTTTTTACCTATAGAGAGCGGCCTGTATTGGCCAATCCAATACCATGTGATCACAGCCAATTTTCTCACGGTCACAGCCATTTTTCTGGCCCATGTGGTCACTGCCATTTTCCCCAGGACCTTACACTGTATGGCTGGCTAGTTTCTAGGGTGCCATGCAAAAACCATGTGTTTTACAAAAATAACCATGGATAACTGCATCCTGAAAAACACTGCTAAACTGGGTATCTTTGATCTGTGATTGGTTCCACAATATTACAGGCAGAGCTTGGAAAAGTTACTTTTTTGAACTACAACTCCCATCAGCCCAATCCAGTGGCCATGCTGGCTGGGGCTGATGGGAGTTGTAGTTCAAAAAAGTAACTTTTCCAAGCTCTGATTACAGGTATGTTGCAAAGTGGCTCTTTTTTGTTGTGGTGGTGGTTGCTATAGCTCTCAGGTAAGCCTGAATTTAACACAGTTCATTCAGATTATACAGTATAAAAACCCTACATCTTACAAGCATGCTGCATGCAGGGGCAGCTTCTTTAGCTCACAGGTAACCCTATATTTAGTTTTCAGAGATTTACCTAGAAGGATATAAAAAACAGATCCTGAACATTTATTCTGTTTAAACAGTAATCTCCCCAGTTTGAATTAAGACCTAGGAGAAGCTGACCATATAGGATTAAATCCTAGGAAGCTGCTCATGGTCAGCATCCAATATATTTATTTACTTTTGGCATTAAAGCAGAAATGGTGAGGATGATTAGCTCACCACCGTGATGTTGACCATTGAACCGCACTGTCACTGAGTCTGTTTTCCATCAAGTCTGCAAAACTGTAACTAGGGGGAGTTATGTCTTAGCCCAGTCTGGGAACGGGCTGCCAAGGCCGTTGCTATTGTAACCATCTGATAGACTGGGAAAGTTGTAACAGAGTCTGTAAGTTGTGTCTTCTGAATTATGCCTCTGAACTGAGAGGTTCTCTTCTGTGTTTACCCCCAGAGGGGGGGGTGACTGAAGAAACTCTACATGTATTTACTCTTAAGCCTTAAGCCATAATGTCTTAATAAAAGACTCTTAACATGCTCTAATGTTCTGAAGAAGTTTCTTGCTCAACTTAACTCCAACGTAATGTATGCTGTTTCACGCAACAACGCACACACGTCAACACGTGAGACCTGTCCTAATTTAATCATTCATGTGTTCCACAGGAGGAGTCATGCATTTACATCTTTATTTTTAAAAAAGAAAGAAAAACACACTATATTTCCAAAAGAGCGTTTTATTCAGAAGATTCATTGAGAGATGTAAGAAAAGTTTTGTAACTTCTGTTCTTAATAACATCTAAAATGTGGCTTAGATATGACTGGTCAGTGTCTCTCAGTATCTTTTCAACAACTTTGACAGACTTTTGGGAACTGCCTACTCTGGTAACAAGGCTTAATACTTCATCAACAGTTTCTTGTGTTAGAACAAGACAATTCAGACTGTAAGCTGTTAAGATAACAACATGAAGCACACTTTTAAAACAGATCTTTCCACATATAATTCTCAACATTCTAGAAAGGACAGGATTTGTCCAATTCAGACATTGATGTGATTTCTGCCCCGGGGCCTGAATTAGACATCTGTCACAAGTATCATACATATTTTGCATTAAACAGTGCTTCAAAATGGCATACACAGTTGCTCTGACAATGCATTTCATTGCTGCTTTCCGTTTTCTTGGTAAAATATTGTCTGATTCATGGGTTTGAATGCCAAGAATACTTCTAAGGATGATATGCATGGGATGATTTCTTGTCAGATCTGCAGAGTTCTAAAAAAGAAAAGAAAAAATTAGAAAAATCAAACACATACCTCTGTTTGTTTTTATAATACACATGCAAATAATCACTCTACAAACCTGCATGTGAATGTTTCCTGTTGATACCGTCTTCCACAGGGCTGTTGGACATGGATGGGAACTAGCTGCAGCAGAGTTTTCAGTTACTGAAGATCCCTAGAAAAGTAAGGACATGTTTTCACATTTTTTTTACCCCCTCCTATATTATGCAGTTCTCCATGCATGTAGTTTACACTTAAATCTTACCGGCATTACAGCGTTATCTGTTGCAATGGCCTCCAACATGCTGGTCCACATTTGGCTGTTCTCTTCCTCTTTTAGCAGTTTAGTTGGTGAAAAACATTCATCTTCATTAGAATTTGTGCTAATAAAACGCTTTTAAGGGTTAGGTCTCTCTGTAGGCGGCGGCGTAGTTAATTCCGTAGGACTCGATGGGGTGCTGGCTGGTTCCATGTTCGATCCTGAGAGCATGTCTGGGCATGCAAAATGCACTTCTGTACCAGGTCTCTCCATCCCCTCTCCTGATTGGTTAGGTATTCAAAACCTCCCCCTAATGGGTGACATAGCTGTAGAGGGGTTACTTATCCCTATTGGGCTGTTCTGGAGAGGAGGGGTGGAAATGGACCCCTTCGGGGTCTATTTCCGGCACCCTAATTTCACCTAGGAGTTTTAAACCTCTTCAGATTGGTCCCCAGGCATCCATGTGCTCATAGAGGGGTCACATGCCCCTATAGGGGCGGTCCAGAGAGGGGGGCAGAAATGCACCCCTTTGGGGTGCATTTCCGACACCCTGCTTTCACCTTTGGGGTTTTAAACCTCTTCAGATTGGTCCCCTGGAGACCACGTGCTCATAGAGGGGTCACATGCCCCTATAGGGACCAATCTGGGACCCCGTTTTGAGTAAAAATACACCCATTGGTCCAGCGAGGACCACGTGCTCCTGGGGGGTCACATGGCTACCGTTTCCAGGGTGGGGCATGAGGGCTGGGGCTTCTGGGGGACAGGATATCCGGTGAGGTCATCGGGGAAACAGAAATGGCGGGTGGGTCTTCTGGGGTGGGCCTTCCAGTGGGACTTCCGCTGATGTCACCTGTCAAACTCAAAAGGGGCATGGCATAGCTGTTTGATGTGAGGTGGTCTAGTATTACTACTCATGTGAGTTCTGTGGTTATCAAGAAAATATACCAACCAAGAACGAATTGTAAGCCAATGCAGCAAAGTATCATTGATTCTGTCGAGAATCTGAAACAATAGTCCTTGAAAAGATGTGTGCTAATTGCCTTTCTATAGATTTCAATGACCTACCTCCTGATCATTTAAAAATGAAATGTTAACTATTCCATTGCTGACCAAAGCATGCAAAAATAAAGGAGGTGTCAAGTTTTCACATTTGAGGTGGAAATCACCCTGGCTCCACGATATGATCTGGGACAAAGAGTGCTTCAGGGGAGAGCAAGATAGCCAGAACCACCACTGACTTTGGTCACGGAGGAGGGTAACTCCATCAAGCTCCTTCCTGTGAATATTCTAAGTGCCATCAAGGCAGCTCCCTGCAGGAAGGGAAACTGTGTGGTAGGAGCTGCCTAGTTCTACTGGCCTGAACATTGTCACCTGCTCTGCTCCTGAATCTGATCTGGGGCGATGGGAAAG
This sequence comes from Rhineura floridana, assembly GCF_030035675.1. Classification (NCBI taxonomy): domain Eukaryota; kingdom Metazoa; phylum Chordata; class Lepidosauria; order Squamata; family Rhineuridae; genus Rhineura; species Rhineura floridana. Next base: position 92,817,822 of record NC_084480.1, read on the forward strand.
AGTTTTTCCAGGTCATATCAAGAGGAAGACAGTCACTGACACTGGCTATGACTTTAAGAATTTGTGCATGAGCTTCTATGTCCCTCCTATTTCCTTTTCCTTGTGTATCATGACTGAGCCTGAGGGCAGAGAGGGAACTGATTTTTAAGTCCCTCTTAGAGCATTTTTGACAAGAGACAGTGTACAATGCTTTAAATAACAGCAATAACAGCAATAATGAGTATGCTTACTGAATCTGGCAGATTCAGCCTCAGATTTTGAGGTACCCAAGTATATATGATACACTGAAAGTGCTAGTTATAACAGAGCTTGGAAAAGTTACTTTTTTGAACTACAACTCCCATCAGCCCAGTTATTATTATTATTATTATTATTATTATTATTATTTAGATTGGTTAGTGGCCATGCTGGCTGGGGCTGATGGGAGTTGTAGTTCAAACAAGTAACTTTTCCAAACTCCAAGTTATAATAGCCATTTGGGGAAATGTATGGTCATCAGCACATAAATTTTCCTTAGACTCGGGGATTAGAGAAAATTGTTACAAAATTATGAGCAAGTGGCATATAACTCCTGTAAATAAGATAAATAAAAATTATCCACCCACATGCTGGAAATAACAGGAAAAAAGTGGTGATTTTTTCTATATGTGATAGAAATGCAGACTAGCAAAGAGATATTGGAAGTTGATAAAATAATGTTTAATAAATATTTTGGGTTATGAGATTCAATTACATCTGGTGATATTTCTACTCAATTTTTTAGAGAGTTCCAACGAAGAAGGAACATACAGAAATGGTCTCTTATTTTTAACAGCCACTAGAATTCTATTGGCAGAGATCCCAATTATTACAGAATGGTACAGTAAAATATGGGATTATGTAATCAAATTATGATATTATATTAGAGGTAGATAGCAAAATTTTGGTCAAGACATTTTCATCTTAAAATGGAGTAAATTCATGGTTTACTGTAGAGTACATGATGTATCCACAAGGTTTGCATATGTTTTTTTACTGTTTTAAATAAATTTGATACTTTTATTTTGATTCTATAGAGTTCTGCTTGTTGTTTCTAATGTATTATACATTATTTTTTGCATCTTCCTACCTATCTGTGCCCAGAATAATTTCGCCTTTTTACATGACCACCACATATGATAAAAAGATCCTTCTTGTTGTTTACATTTCCAACAAACATTAGAGACATTACTATACATTTTTGACAGCTTTTCTGGAGTCATGTACCAACGGTACATCATTTTATAAAAATTTTCTTTAAGATTATAACATAATGTAAATTTCAAGCCTTTTTTCCACATATTTTCCCATTGATCCATTTGTATGTTATGACCAAAATTTTTTGCCCACTTTACCATGCACTCTTTTACTTGTTCTTCCTCCATATCCATTTTCAATAAAAGTTTATACATTTTTGCAATTATGTTTTCATCATTTGTATACAAACCTATTTCAAAATCAGATTTACTTATTTCAAACCCATACATTTTCTTGTCCATTTTATATCTTTCTAACAATTGTAAATAGGCAAACCAATGAAAACTATATCCTTCCTTTATCAATTGTTCTCTCTCTTTCATTGTGTATTCTCCATGTACATTTTCTAATAGTTCTTGATAAGTTAACCATTTCTCTTTTCCAGACATTTCTCTTCTATAAAACGCTTCTTGACTTGAGACACATAATGGTATTTTCGAATAAAACCTTGGTTTGTATCTATTCCATATTTTCAACAGAGAACGTCTTATAAAATGATTGTTAAAGTCTACGTTTACTTTTACTTTGTCATACCATAGATATCCATGCCATCCCCACTTCAGATTGTGGCCCTCCAAATCCAATAGTCTTTTATTCCTCAATAAGATCCATTCCTTTATCCAGACTAAACAGCAGGCAGCAAAATAAAGTCTCAAATTTGGTAATCCCAGTCCTCCTCTTTCTTTAGCGTCTTGAAGTAATTTAAATTTAACTCTTGGTTTTTTTCCTTGCCATACAAATTTAGAAATATCTTTTTGCCATTGTTTAAAAGGTAAATCAGAGGATATTACAGGTATTGTTTGAAACAAAAACATCATTCTCGGTAATACATTCATTTTTATCACAGATATTCTACCCATTAATGACAGTTGTAGTTTATCCCATCTTAGCAAGTCTTTCTTAATCTCTGTCCATAATTTTTCGTAATTATTATGAAACAGCTTTGAGTTTTTATTTGTCATGATGATGCCTAGAAATTTTAAAGATAAATATTCAGTCAAAACCAGAATTTTTTTTACTGGGGTTTATGGATAAACAAATAGAAAAGAAATATGGAAGAATATTATTATATATGATTACGGCAGCAAGATTATTATATGCACAAAAGTGGAAAATGGAATCAATACCAACAATGGAAGAATGGCTACTGAAATTAATGGACTTAGTAGAAATGGATAAATTGACGTGTTTACTTAGAGAAAAATCGACAGATACATTCCTTAAGGATTGGAAGCCTCTCTTAGACTTTTTGTCGAAAGATCAAAATAAAATGATGATACTGGGATTTGATGATTAATTAAGACAGCTTATGGAGAAAAGGGATTCTGTATGTACATATTAAGGGACAGGTTTGATGTATATTATATACTTATAGCTGATCTGTGACAAATCGGAAGTCAACCATTTTATTTTTATTTTTTGTTGTAGTATTGTTATGTTTTTTCTTACTTTGTTTTGTTTGTTTTTTGGAAAAATTTGAATAAAAACTATATAAAAAAAAAAAAATTAAATCTACACAGTAGAAATAAAAAACTTTCAAGGCCCCAGCTCCCTTCTTCTGGTTCTTTACCTTTAAACTGGACTCGGACCAGAGAGTCATCCAAATTGAGGATTGCCTCTGTAAACAGGACACTGACACTGCTTCACATTTTAGAGTGTGTGTGTGTGTGTGTGTGTGTGTGTGTGTGTGTGTGTGTGTGTGTGTGTGTGTGAATGTGTACCAGCCTCCTGTGACATATCCCAGATGACTGCCCACCTCATATTTAGCCATTTAACAGACCACTGAAATTTCCAAGGAGAGTCAGAGGAAAGCCATTTTGATGTCCATCTATGGAATATTTTGGCAACTGCCAACTCCAAGTGTTATTTTAACACTATGTGAGAATTACCAGCTCATACTGGTCTTGCAGGCCAGCTTCTGAGACAGTAACCAAGTAACCTCCAGGTTTTTGCCCAGGCAGGGGCTTAAACAAGAGGGAAGGGCTTAAAAATATGTGACTGGAGGATGATTGACACACACGTGTCAGTGCTCTGCATATCTGCTTGCCTGCTTTAATATTAAGATGAGATTTTAAATAGAGAAGGGAAATTGTATAAACTACTGACTTTTGATCCATCCTGTTTATTAATAGAGAAGGATATGAGCACTGTTTTAAATTGTGTAGACAATTATCTTCATTTCTAGAGTCAGCCCATTTGAGATTATTTCCATTAAGCTCTGGGAATTTGGAGGCTAGTAACACTGCTGGTTTCCCGCCTTCTAGGGAAAGGCCATCACTTGGGTAGGAGGACCAAGCCTCTGGAACCCCGTGGAATCACAAAGGAAGGGAAAGGGGGATGTTTTGGCCATCTGGTCAATGGGGAGAGGGCAGTTGCCACCGCATGTGAGGGTAGCACTGCCCTTCAAATCCCTGTTCAGAGTTTGGCAGTAACAGAGCAGGACCATGCTGCCTTCTTTGCAGTTTTAGGCCAATACTGAGGCTTAGTGCTTCTTTGCTAGTTCATTTTGGCATACATCATTGTGGCCACTCGGAGTGGCTTGTCTTCTGCATGCAGGGGCATGAGTCTTTGCCTGCCTGTCTCAAGGTTTTTTTCCTCCAGTCTGTGTGGTCTCACTCAGCTTTAGAGCAGCTGCAATTAGCACTTGGCTAAGTCATTCTCTCTCTCTTTTCTTTTTGCTGCTATTGGGGGGGGGCAGTTAGCCTGCTGGACAGCAGGAGCAGGGTGGGGAAAATAGGTGCTCATATTCATGGTGAGTGAGCTGAGCTCATCTTCATGGAGAGTTGGCAATGAAAGGCTCACATCAATGTAATCATGGGTGCTGGGCTTCAAGCCAGGGTGGTGGTGTCCATTTTAAGAGATAAAGGGTATTATCCATAACTTTATTCTGTATGCAAAACCAAGTCCACAGGTAAGAATTTCCTTGCTACAGATCTTCAAGTAAATAGTTAATAAACTTGTATCATATACCATCATTATTTTTCATTGGTCTTTATTCTGGGGGGTGCAGAGAAACAGCACTTCTCTTCTGAAAGAACAGAGCAGTTGTTGTAACTAGGAAGAACTGTCAATTTTTTGGTTCTCTCAGATTCTCATCTTTTGAATCTTCAATTCTGTTCTCCCATTTCTGCAATGATTTGTTTGTTTTTTAAAAAAAACGTCATGAAAATTCTTCAGCATTTTAGTGTGAATTTTGTGTGCAGTTTTGACTAATGTACACATTTTGCTAGCAGTATCTCCTAATGCAATGCATTTTGTATGTTATTTTCACCAATACATTCATTTTTATGCACACTTTCCCCGAATATATACATTTATGTAAACATTGTTTGTTTAGAGAACTACATTGCAAAAATCGGATAACTGTGAATTTTGAACAATGGCTGCATTTTGGTTCTTGTGTTGTTTTGGAAAGTGATGCAACATGAATCAAATTTCTCTCCCACCCCTAGCTGCAACACAGGGGGTCTGAACAGTAGCTCCAGGGTGTGGTCAACACATCATTGTGGGAGGGAGTAGTTCTAGCCGCCTTGAAAGAGGCAGTGATCCAACCACTCCTGAAAAAGACCACCCTGGACCCACTGGTTTGTGACAACTACCGACCGGTTGCAAATACCCCCTTCTTAGGGAAGGTGATTGAGAGGGTTGTGGCGCAGCAACTGCAAGTACTCTTGGATGAAACAGATTATCTTGACCCATCCCAGTCTGGGTTCAGGCCTGGTTATGGGACTGAATCGGCCTTGGTTGCCCTGATGGATGACCTTTATCGGGAGAAGGACAGGGGGAGTGTGACCCTGTTATTTTTTCTTGATCTCTCAGTGGCTTTTGATACCATTGGCCATGGTATCCTTCTGGGCCAACTTGGTGAGATGGGTATTGGAGGCACTGTTTTACAATGGTTCCGATCCTATCTCTAGGGTCGGTCTCAGAGAATAGCATTGGGTGACTGTCTTTCAGCCCCCTGACAGCTGTGCTGTGGGGTGCCGCAGGGTACCACCTTTCCCCCCATGCTGTTTAACATCCATATGAAGCCCTTGGGAGCAGTCATCAGGAGCTTTGGGGCAAGGTGTCAGCAGTATGCTGATGATACCCAGCTCTATTTCTCCACAACATCGGAATTGGGAGAGGCCATGCAAGCCCTGCACCAGTGCCTGGACTCAGTGGTGGGCTGGATGAGGGCCAATAAGCTGAATCTGAATCCTCCCAAGATGGAAGCACTGTGGGTTGGTGGTTCCTGAGTTCAGATAATTGGTCAGTTGCCTGCTTTGGATGGCATCATACTTCCTCTGAAAGAGCAGCTCTGTAGTCTGGGGGTGTTCCTGGATCCATCTTTGTCGCTAGAGGCCCAGGTGAACTCCATGGCTAGGAGTGCCTTTTTCCAGCTGCGGCTGGTGAGACAGCTGCGGCTGTTTCTGGACCGGGATAGCCTGCCCACTGTTGTCCATGCACTGGTAACCTCCAGGTTGGATTACTGTAATGCGCTCTATGTGGGGCTGCCCTTGAGGTTGGTCCGGAAGCTGCAGCTGGTGCAAAATGCAGCGACAAGACTGCTCACTGGAGCAGGGTATCGCCATCATGTCACCCCACTGCTGAAAGAATTGCACTGGCTGCCCATTTGCTACCGGGCCAAGTTCAAGTTTCTAGTTTTGGTGTACAAAGCCCTATACAGCTTGGGACCAGGATACCTGAAAGACCATCTTACCCCTTATATACCCAGTTGATTACTGCACTCTGCAGATGAGGGCTTTGTACACCAAGCTAGAACCTTAGCCCGGAAGCTAATAGGCAGCCAGTGCAATTCTTTCAGCAGCGGGGTGACGTGTTGGCGATACCCTGCCCCAGTGAGCAGGCTTGCCGCTGCATTTTGCACCAGCTGCAGCTTCCAGACCAACCTCAAGGGTAGCCCCACATAGAGCTCATTACAGTAATCCAGCCTGGAGGTTACCAGTGTGTGGACAACTGTATGTACTTTTGCCACACTGGTTGAAGGGAAGGGGGCTATAAAGGCTTTGCAAAACAAAACAAAAAAATCCAGCCTCCTGTGCCTTAAAGGAAGCTAGATGTGAGAGGCAGAAAGCAAGTAAGAGGCAGAGACTGAGCGGCACAACAATTTGTAAAACTTCTGCACCTCTGAGGCCATTCTGTGATACTCGGGACCTTTGCTCCCTCAAAAGGTTTTTCCAGGGGCCTGTAGGTGTCTGCTTAGTGATGCATCTGTCACACGTATATCAAGCAACATAAGGTTCAAACTCAAAGGTCAGGAAAATATCCACCACCAAAATAGCTGTGTCAGAGTGTCTACAGTAACGACAAGTCTGAAGTCATTAGGGTCAGTCCAAAAAGGAAAGAAGTGGACCAGATGTCATTGCAGGAGCATTCTAGCAAGAAGAAACAAGATGGCCAAAAATATTCAGTGAGGCAAGTTGGGAAACAGCCATGTAGACAGAACAGTATCCCAGAAAATGCTTGTGTTTACCTTGCCTCATGGGGAAGAAAGCGTCTATCCAACATTTTTATCCAGCGAGAGTAAAACAGTCCCAAATTGGAATGACATTGTGAATTCCTCCTTCAGATGTTGTTTTGACTCAGCTTGCACATAACTCCGTCTTGAAAGCACCTATCTGGGAGACTAAGCTCCAAATCATAGCACCTGGGAAACAGTCATCCCAGACTTTGACCCTCACCCTGCAAGCAATAGTAAAAAAAAGCAACCACATTAACTCATACCCAACTCATTGCAAGACTGGCAGCTGTTACAATTTCTCACCGATGATTGGTACTTTCATTTTCCAAATTTTGGGGATGCAGTTAGACCCCCACCCCAGAGATGTTCACCTGGTTTTCAGTTTTCAGATTAGTTATATTTTAGGTTCTCAGTTCCCACATAGAACTTGTTAAATTTCTCATATATCTTCATTCATCCCTTTACATTACAGAGATATTCACTTAGTATTCTTCTAGAAGAAGCAATATAAGCTTTGGTGATGCATTTAGATGATATAAAAGGTGTTTTAATTAAATTCTTTGTCTTAACCCTATCTCCTTCTGTCCATCTGAAACAAACCCTAAGTATATACAACTGCATGTGGTCACATTAATATTTGATACATTCTCCCCTTTCTTTCTGTTTGGGGCATTCCCCTTCTCTTTTTTCTTATCTACTTTTGAAGGAAAAAAAGAACTCTGGAAATGGCTATGGACATTGATGGCTTGATAATGGTGGTAATGATGTTTATAAGATTTCTTGTTCACCCTTCACTGTTAAGGTCCCAGGGCAGGGCTTCAGCAATATAATCATACAATTTAAAAAGTAAAATAATATATACTGAGTCTTAAAAACAAGTAAAGCAATTCCAAAGGAAAGCAGCACAGTACAGATTAAACAAAACAGAAGAGATGGCCTCATAAAATAACTCGATTGCCCAAGACCAGGGTAAAGAGGTGCTATGAAGATGCTAGATGCCCCTGTGTGGGGCTGCCACAGATAATGGCCTCTCCCAGGCTGCCACCCTGTGAACTTCTGAGAGTGGTGGAACTACCAAGACACCCCTATTGGTGGTGGTAACAACAACAACAATAATAACTTATGTAAACAGAGTTAAGTTCATGAAAGGAATGGGACTTTCCTGTCTGTTCCTTTCTGTGTAGCCCCCTGAATCACCTGAAAAAATGGATTGGAGACCCTCTGACATGACATGGGATGGTGGACAAGCGCTTCAGTAGGAGGTGGAATCAGCAAAAGCAAGAAATCATTTTTCCATTTATGCAATGACATCTTTAGATTTAGGTCACCTATCATCATCATTACCACCACTACCACCATAGTAAATAGCAATAGTTCCCATAGTTTCCTCTTTGTAGATGTCTTGTCCTTTACTGAGTTGAAATTGATGAGTTTGCTGGACAGTTGGCTTGATGGAGAATGTGGCACTGAAGTGATTGAAACAAATATGCACACTTTGTTGTTTAAGACAACATACATACCTAGGTAAAATGCATAGCTAAATATTATAGTACAGTTTAACGGCTGGTCCCTCTCATGCTTTAAAATATATTACTATTAAGAATCATAATAGTACTTAAGAAAATTCTAGACAATATGGCGCAATCAAAATACCAGTTTTCAGCCATGGGAAATCCATATGCAAGCCAGATATATCCTTGAGTTTTCCCCTCTTGGATTGTAAATGCAAGGAAATGTACATTATGCTCACTTCTAATTTGAATTTTTATTATCACAAGAGCATCTGTACTTTGAGAAAGCCCACATAACTATGCAATTATTATATTTTTGCAGAATCCAAAATAGCTGAGCTGAAAAGATTAAGTTGAATTAATTAGCTGATGCTACCAGGTAGTTTGGCATCTTGAATAATCTAACAGACATAAAGTTATGGAAGAATTTTGCTCGCTTGCTTGCTTTCCCCCCCCCCCAACACACTTTTGGCTGTCTAAAATAGTTACCAGCATTTACTCCAGCAACTTGGAGAGAAGACAAAATAGAAAATAAGGGGAGAAGGAGCAATAAGGTCACAATGTATTTTACTCTTCCAGAGTTTTTTCTGCATATATGTTTGTGGTTTTTTTTTTAAAAAAAAATACTAACCAACTCCAAATCCAGATTGTTGTCCAAAATTATTTAGCAAGGTTGGCAAAGATTAGAGTATTTTTTCAAAAATATTGATTACTATGAATTGGAAAAGAAGGAACAAGCCATCAATAGAGGATTCATTCAAAAAAGTCTTACATGCAATGGTTATATACACAATTATTGCTATTGCACATGCATGACCAGCTAAGGGGAAATTTAAATAGTAACTATATGTGAATTTTTGGATCTGAAGATTTAGGACTGATTGCATGCCTGTTCCAATATGGTTCATGTTGTTATTACTATAGTCTTAGATTACTAAGCACCATTTCCAGTGGAAATACTGGATACAAATTTTACAAGCAAATAAATTTTTCTTTGTTTTTTGGCTGGCTTTTATTATTTTATTATTGTTAAGTTGTACATTTTAAAGTGTTCTATGAGTTGCATGTTGTAACTTGCTTTGTACATTACTTCTTTAAAAAATGTATTATAAATCAAATAAAATTAAATACAAATATAGATGTAACCATTACAGAAAAACTATGTTGAAAAATCCTTCAGCTGAACTCATGTTCTGAGCAAAATTCCATTTATTTTGTTGCTGCTGCACTGCGTGTTCGTGTGTGTGTATGTGTGAGTGGGTGGGTGGGTGCGTGTGTGCATGCGTGTGGGTGTGGTTGGACTAAGACTGCGAAGACCCAGGGTAAAATCTCCACTTGGCCATGAAGATAAACTTGAATCAGTCACCAGCCTAACCTATAGCTCATGAGTAAGTCTATGTTTTGTATCTAGCGGGCCCCCAGTTCAGTCTCCTACATATAAAGATAAAATAAATAGGTAGGAGTCTGGTGACAGGATACACCCCTGTCTACCTGAGACCCTGGAGAGCCAGTGTCAGAGCAGATAATACTAAGCTAGACAGACAAATAAGCTGACTGGTAAGGCAACTTCTTTATTTGCTGTTTATTTAATATATATTTGCATGCCGCTATCTATTTCACTTTTAAAAAAATCAAAGCAGTTTACAATGAATAAAACTATACAGTAAAACCATTTGAAAAACTAAGGTCCACTACTGCAGAAAGGTATCTTCTTAAATGCCTGCATTAGCCTGGCAAAACAGAAAGGTTTTCAGCAGGCGTTTAAAGATTAAAACCAAAGGTGTCCGCTGAATTTCTGTTGGCAGAGCATTCCAGAGAACTGGGCCGATGACCCTGAAGGCTTGATTTTATGCCAATGTTAAATAAGGCTCACCAACTCAGGGAGAACCAGCTCTACTCCTGCAGATGATCTCAGTGATTGAGCTGGGATACAAGGGTTTAGGCAGTCCCTAAGATACCCTGGACCTAAATTGTTCAGGGCTTTGTAAAATTAATGCAAGGACCTTGAACCTGGCTTGGTAGTAGATGGGCAGCCAGTGCAGATGATTTAGAAGTGGTGTCACATGTTGTTGGCCATGTGCCCCCATCAGCAGTCTGGCGACTGCCACATTTCACGACAACTGAAGCTTCAGAACCAGGCCAAAGGGTAGCCCCACAGAGTGCATTTCAGTAATCCAGCCTCGACTACAGTGATTAGGCTACCCCTGTCCAAGAACAGCCGTAACTGACAAACTAGACAAAGTTGGTAAAAGACACTACCCACAGAGAATACTTGGGCCACTAGTGACAAAGATGAATTCAGGAGTACCCCTAAGCTATGGACTTGGTCTTTCAGAGGGAGAACGACCTCATCCAGAATAGATAACTTGCATATCTCCTAGACATGGGAACCACCTACCCAAAAGGCCTCCGTCTTCCCAGGATTCAAGCACAGTTTATTGGCCCTCATCCAGTCCACTACAACATTCAGTCACTGATCCAGAGCATTCAAAGCCTCTCCTGATTCAGATGTCATGGAGAAATAGAACTATGTGTCATCAGCATACTGCTACCTTGCTCCAAAACTCCTAATTACTACTCCCAATGGCTTCATATAGATGGTAAATAGCACTGGAGACAGAATAGTACCCTGCCAAGGGCCAAAGAACATTCACCCAGGGCTATTCTCAGGATGTGGACCTGAAGGTAAAAGCCCTGAAGGTAAAAGCAGAGCCACCATAATCAGAGCTTGGAAAAGTTACTTTTTTGAACTACAACTCCCATCAGCCCCAGCCAGCATGGCCACTGGATTGGGCTGATGGGAGTTGTAGTTCAAAAAAGTAACTTTTCCAAGCTCTGACCATAATACAGTGCCTCCGAAGGATACCATGGTCAATGGTATCAAATGCCACTGATAGAGTGAGCAGGAGTTACAGGGTCACATTCCCCATGTCTCTCTCAGGCTGATTCTGTTTCGAAAGCAGGTCTGAATCCAGATTGTAATGGATTGAGACAATCAATCTCATCCAGGAATACCTGCAGTTGCTCTACAATCACTTTCTCTGCTACCTTTGCCAAGAAAGTTGTGTTGGCAACAGGTCTATAGTTGTTACACTCCATTGAGTCCCGAGGGGGATTTTAAAGAAGTGGACACGCTACCCCATTTAAAGAGCAGAGGGCATCACACTATCATCCAAAGATGCATTTACCACACCTGTGATCCTTTCAGTCACCCCACTCCAGCTAACTTTAGTAAGTCAGGATGAACAAGGATCTAAGGAGCAAGGAGTCAGGCGCTTCACTGCAAGCATTATGTCCACATCATCAGGTTACATTAACTTTAACTGATCCCACAACACTGGGTTTGACTTTGCATTGGAGACCTCAGCTGAAACTGCCACAATAATCACCGCAGAGCCAAGTGACTTTGTCCTCAAAGTGTTTCGCCAGCTGGTTACAGCTGGACACTGTGTGCTCCATAGGTCCTCCCCCCAGTTAGAGTGACCACACAGGAACAACTCAGCCGAGAGGCTCCTTGAGAGCACAATTGAGGCAGCAAAGTATGATCTCTTTGTAGACCCACTTTCCATCAGTCACACTGAGACCCTTTCCGCATATTAAGAACAAGATGGCGTCAACTAGCAGCTGCAGGAGCACTTTCACGAGATCCATGAGCTGAAGGTGGTTAGCGGGTGGGGGCAGGCTGAGAACCATGAGCTGTGCAACCTTTGCTGCTTCCTTGACAAGGACCGGCTCAAGGCCAACCTCCCTCACACCACTGGCAGCTCTTTGGGCACCACACAGCACCTGTGCTGCATGACGAGCTGACTGCCTGCCGTCACAAGCTGGCCGGGCTTGTGAGCCTCCAGGAGTGCCTGGCCAAGGACAACCTGGAGCTGAAGAAGCTCTTCCTGGCCCTCGAGGAGGAATGCGTCTCTGTGCGGCCTGACACCAGCCCAGACCCGCTGGGGGCTCCTCGGAGCTTAGCCTGCCCTGCGGGCCCTGCGACCTGGGTGATGGCAGCTCCAGCACCAGCAGCATCAGCAGCCTGGACCAGCTCCACCCCGCCTGCACCCCAATGACTAAACCCGCAGGGAGAATGCCTTGCTTCCTTCGCTCCCGCGTGGGAAGATAACTACACCCTGCCCTAGCCAGTGGACTCTCCATCCTTTGCTCCTTGCTCCTGGTGTCAAAGAACCTGGACAGGGCACTATGTTTGCCTCTGTTCCTATTTCTCCCGCCCAGCTGAAGATGTCACACCTGGGGAAACTCGTACCCATCTCAGTCCCAAAGCAGGGCAGCAGTGGATGTATGTAATTGATTCTGAGTTTCTTTCCTGGACATTTTTTTCCTTAATAATGTTATTTGTTATTTAGTTTAATTTTTGTAAATTGTTTTGCTTTCATTGATGTATTTTTATACTTGTGTTTATTTTTCTTTGTAAGTCGCCTTGAGGGCCTTTGGCCGAAAGGCTGGGTATAAATAAATTTATAATAAAATAATAATAATAATAATTAACTTTATTTATACCCCGCCGTTTTTCCAAATTGGAACTCACAGCGGCTTCCAGATAAAAAACACATACAATTAAAAACCTACCAAAGTTAAAAGCATATAATACATAAATGATAAATATAGACAAATATAATTAAAAAGTGTAGACATAATTAAAAATGTAGACAGGTATAATTAAAAATGACTCTAATTTAAAATAGCATTAAACTGTTTCTGATAATTAAAAAACTATACTCATAAAATCAAAATAATTAAAAAATAAACAGGCAAGAACAATATAACCTCCTTTTAGGCCTATCCTTAGCTGCCTTCGGAATCAAAGACTTGCTGAAATAAAAAAAGTTTTTACCTGACGACAAAAGGACTGCAAGGAAGAGGCCATTCTTATCTCCTTGGGTAGGGAATTCCAAAGCCTAGGGGCAGCCACCGAGAAGGCCCTATCTCGTATCCTCACTAGTTGTACTTGTGCGGATGAAGGTATTGAAAGAAGGGCCTCTCCTGAGGATCTCAGGGCCCAGGCAGGCACATAGAGGGTGATGCGGTCTGACAAATAGCCTGGACCCAAGCCATGTAGGGCTTTATAGGTCAGCACCAGCACTTTGAATTGTGTCCGGAAACAAACTGGCAGCCAGTGGAGCTTTTTTAACAGGGGAGTTGTATGGTCCCTATAATCAGCCCCAGTTAACATTCTGGCTGCAGCACGTTGTACCAGCTGAAGTTTCCGAGCAGTCTTCAGAGGCAGCCCCACGTAGAGCGCGTTACAGTAATCTAAACGTTACAGTAACGTTACAGTAATCTAAACAGTAATCTAAATAATCTCTTTGCTGCCCCCATCGCCATGTGATAGGCCCAATTATGAGCCTGAAGACATACTTGGTTGGCTCCAGAGTGAGATTTACACCACTTAGATTCTAGCCCTTGCCTGGTCAAACAAGGAGCAAAGCGGACTCCAAGGCACCAGAGCGATTGTGTCAATGGCCCTATGTTCCATGTCACAGGGTTATTCAAGGATAAAAGGAGGAGGGAAGAATCATGGATACCACCCCGAGCTTTCTCAAAGATGGATGGGATATAAATGTAATAAAGAAACAACACACTGGATATATTTTGTTTATATATGATTTTATGACTGCATACTGCACATATTTAAAGTGTGTGACTTCCCCTGAACAATCCTGGGAACTGTAGTTTGTCAAGATTGTGAAGAATTGTAGGTCTGTGAGGGTAAACTACAGTTCTCAGGATTCTTGGGGGGAAGTCACACACTTTAATTCTGCTTTACATGTGTGGTGTGTAGGCAGCCTCAAATTTCTAATAAATACAAAACATTTTAACACTCTTCAATGCTTATTTTTCTTGTTTCTTAAACCAAATCCATTATTAAGTGTAAATCCGGATTGTAGTCCAGTTACAGATAGCATGGTGGGGGGGTGGTACTGCTCACCTGATACTGTGACAGCTGAGTTGCTGCAGCTTACTGGGAAGGAGAGGATGAGGGGAGGCAGTGAGGAGGGAATTGTAGCTCAGTGCCCTTAATAAACTACAGTTCTTTGGGGCAGGCCATGTCTGTCAAAGAGGTATAATGTTGCTTTAAATGTATAGTGTGGGTGTGGCCATAGATTAGGATTCAATGCACACCGGTGGCTGTGATGTTGCCTGTCCCTGTGTCTCTCTCCCACCACAGTTCCCTGGTAGCAACTCCTCTTTCATGGTCACAGAGTGGGACTGGGAAGGGAGAGCTGGGAGAATCATAACCTTGAGCAGAATATCTGTCTCCTTTCCAGGGGTCCTGTTTTACAAGTAGACTTTTTACATACATATGGTTTATTTTCTATAATAGTGTATTGAACTACATCTGTTTGTTTTGAAATTTGTATTTTTTATTGATATTTTCTGAAACTCAGGGAAAAGCATAAAGCAGTTTGACTCAAGGCCATCTACAATCAAGGTTCACAATATTTCCTTCTTTTTTTTTAGAAAAATCTCTCAGAAAATGAACTCTTATCTTTACACTATTAAAATGTAGAATCACCCACGTTGTATGCTGCTAGTCTCTTTTAAAAGTTGTGTTTGTTTCTATTACTTTTGTTACAAAAACCTCTTATGTAAAGTTGATGGCATCTAAATTGCTATTAAATCCTATTAAAACAGCAAGAGGAGAAGAACTCACTAGTATTAATTTTCCTGTTGTCAGTCAGTTCATGAACCATTTTTTGATTCTTGAAATGTATCATATGAGTTGGAACAAAAATAATACCACCCATTGTGTTCAGTTAAGGATTCATGAAAATAATCTGTTTGATGAACACATAAGCATGCAGCCATCTGCTTATAGTCCCAGAGCATCAAGCTACAAAGTATATATAAGATACAGATATGTTTTCTAGGTTTAGATTACTTTCACCAGTAGGTGATGAAGTCAAGAGTGGAACAGATGGCTAGAATGGGGGCCATCAACCAGCATGTCAGTAGTTGATTGATAGTGACTGAAGAAATTATCAAATTAATAGAACAAGAGGGAAGCTCAGCAGACCAGCTATTTTATTATGCAGCAACTTATGCTATACTCAAGAGCAGCCTTCACCAGCCAGTGTTTTCAGCTACAACTCCTATCAGCCCCAGGAAGCAGGCCAATAGTCAGAGGTGATGGAAGTTGTAGTTCAAAACATCTGGAGGACACCAGGTTGAAAAGGGTGATAAAGAGCATGAGGCCTGACAGTGACAATATGAACATTGTTATCCCTTACAGAAAAGTTGGTATTGAACAATCACCAAAAGGGCTAGCTCAACAGAATAAACAGGATATTACCTCATATATGAAAGGGATCACCCCACATACTTGAGTAATTTAGAAAGTAGTTTGCATCACTCTGTTTCATGAGTGGTTGGCTTGGCATCTTTGCCAACAGTCACTTAGCCCCATGGTCAGTCTGTGAAGGGAGTCAGATGAACCAGAAGGGGCTGAGCAACATCATGGGAGAGAGACATCCAGCCAAAGGGTAAAAAATGCAGCTGGCAGGCATCACTGAGGAGTCCCAAGCTGGGAAACAAACAAACAGGAATTACTCTACAGTTATGTTTGGTTATGTCCCCCCCCGGTTATTCTGCTCTGTTGCTCTAAATCAGATCCTATAATTTGAACCCTAGCCTTCCAGGTCCTAATCCAGCTCTCTAACCACTATACCACACTGGCATAAAAAAACTCAGCATACAACCTAACCACTACATCACACCACATAAACTGAAACAAAACCTAGCTAGGGGACAGGGTGGTACAGAGCGAAACAAGTGCCAGGGATGAGTTGGGTTTTTTTAAGCTCCATACCCTAAAAAAATGAGATTATGACATCAGCCAGTGCTGGCACCTTTTAACTTCGGAATAGTCTACTGCAACCATGGGGTGGGAGGAGGTAGGGAACCCAAGCCTGGCACCAAGGAGTTAAATAAGGAACCTCCAGCCTACTCATGCATCCCTAGCCCAGTTTTTGAGTTTTTAAATCCCAAAGCAGGAACACAAAACACAAAACAAAACACTAGTCCCTATGATCTCCATTGCCTCTTTTTAGCCTGCATTGCAGCCTCCCCCACCCTGGTGCTCACCAGATGTTTCAGACTACAACTCCCAACTGTGCTGGCTGGGAGTGGTCATGTAAGACATCTGGAGGGTCCTGGATTGGCAGAGGGTGCTGTACCCCAAACATTTCCATTTCCAGGCCAATTCTAACAGAACAACCACACTGCAAATTCAAACAGCTTAGCTTAAGAAAGAGCATACAGAATTGCCGTGACTTTGCCCAGATGCCCTGCATTTAAACACATACAGATGCAGCTTCCCGTCCCTGCCGCCTTCCAAGGCATTTATTTTGTTTCTCTAGCTCTTTGTGGATTTTAAATCATGTTGTTTGTAAGCCACCTTGAGCATCCCCCCCTAAAAAAGTTGGGTAATAAATGTTTTAATAAACTCCTAAGCAATGTATTACAGACTTGGGGTGGTATTCAGTGGTAGTCCTACTCAGGGTAGACCCAATGAAGTCAATAGACATGAGTAACACAGGCTCATTAAATGAATGGGTCTACTCTGAGTAGGAAGCTGAATGCAACCCTTGGAAGGCATTTTAGCATAGTTTATGATAAATAGTTCTTAGCTGTATGTTTCTTAACCACTTTCAGAGAGCTCCGTGTATCATGTCACTAGAAAGTGAGTTGACTTGAAGACTAACACAGATTACAGAAGCATCCCAATAAAGTTGGATCTGAGTCAGTCTGTGCAAGGCAGGATTATAATTATGTAACTGAACTCTATTAAAGAGATTCAAGATCATGTAGAAATCTGCCCACCAATATTTTCCTTTCAGCCAGCCAGCACCCCCCACCCCACGGTGAACTGTGCAGAAATAGGGAAAGAGGCTTTGCCTGAAACTTTCCTAGCTGGGGAGGAAGGCTGCCTCCGTATTGGAGCATCCCCCTTTCTGGGTACTGCGAAGCAGATGGATGTCCAGAGGAGGAAATGTTTTTAAAGGATTTAGCCATTAGCTCATTTTTTGGCACCTAAGCATGATGCTTGTGTGAATCAGGAAGGCGAGGACCAGATGCTTTGTTTCTTTCATGCCTCCTCACCACAGCTAAACATCCAGACAGCTAGCCAGTTGGAACTGTCTGCAGAGACTTTCTGCAAGGGAGGAAGGGCAGGCAGAGGGGTGCTTGAACAAAAGGAATGCCAGTGTGAATATGTTGGAAATACTGAAATCTGATCAGGTGCTACACAGGCGCCCCTTACCTCTGCTTCAGAATCAAAGTCCCCTCGACGGCAGGAATGTGTGTGTTTCATTTTGAAGAGGCTGCTGAACTAGCAAAGGGCTAATCCAGTGCACTACAGTTTATTATGCCTTGTTAAACTCTTCATTCACCCCCTTCGCGCCTACATTTCCGGAAACAGGTGGAATGCATTCAGTTTGTCTCCTCTCTCAAAAACATATCTGGTTTTCAAACTTGCCCCTTTTGTTTACTAAGTACTAATTACAGCATAACTCTCGTTTGACTGGCTGCTTAACTGCAAGCCGCACTTTTGTTCAAAATGCTTGCGCAGGTCAGCAGCAATGGCTGCAAACCTTTGGAAGTGTCCTGCTGAAGTTGGTGAGACTTACTAACAGCCTGGTGATCCTGAGCGGGGGGGCAGCAGATCAAGCAGGGGGATGGCAGGGTGGGGGTGGGGGGCAGTAGGGCGAGTGAGCAAGTGGGCGGGCAGGCGGGCAGGTGGGAAGTGAGGGAGGGCTAGCAGAGATCCACCATCCGGAGTGAGTCCCGAGTTCACCCCTGCAAGCGGAAAGGGTAACACACACACACACACATCGTCACTCACCTCCACAGCTCTTCACCTCCATTCTGCTGCTGCCTTCTCCTCCTTCATCTTTGCCCGGCTTTCTCCCTGCACCGTCCATTTTCGTAGCAATTTTTTCTCTCTCCACTCCCTCCCTCGTGCCTCCTAACACAGAGCACGAGGGAAGAGCGATGCTGTACAGAAGCCCAGTTTAAGGCACATGTCTTTTGTACACCAATCAGAGGAGCAGAAGACTTCCCCTGCTCCCCCCCAAGTAAGGCCCCAAAGTAACGCTGGAAATGTTACCATTGCTGCTAAAAAGTAAGGAAATTACTAGTTGTTCTATTCCTAGCAAACTGTAACGAAGTTACCCACTCATTACTTTAAAAAGTAATAAATTACAAGTAATTCATTATTTGTAATGAGTTAGTTCCAAGCTCTGAAGATAGCTTCACACTACTCTCCATCTTGCTTATTTTCTATGATGAAACTGAAATTGTTAATCTATCATACTTAATTATGGTTATACAGTGTGATTTCATGAAAATGTTTGAATGCACTATAACAGAGAATGACTTTTCACACACATTTACAGAGCAAGAGGAATCTGGTCTCCTGACATTATTAAGGAAATAATATTTGTTCAAAGAATACAGTCTTAGTGTACCTTAAGATAAGGCTTTCCACATCACATTGCAGTTATATTTAAGCAAAGTCTGATTATACTTTTATATTAAAGCATATAAATATTCCTAGGAGATGTGACCTACTCTAGTTCAATAATAATGACCTTTTGTCTGAACTTTGAAAATAATATTTACATAACTTGTATCTCCCTGGGGGGAAAAATCTAGCATAATATGTTTTTTGTAGCAAATACTCTTTTCCACAGCATCATACCCTGTATAAGTAATACTTCATTATTTTCAGTCATATGTAGCACACATACAATGCTTCTTAAAAAGGAGGTGTTGCTTGCAGAATGATCAGGTGGGTATTTTGCTGAAGTTACAGGTACAGACACTGACATGACACAACAGGTGTTTAATGAGGTCAGGTTAAATACTTGTGTGTCCTGTGCACCTACAAGAGCTGGTGTAGCATAGTAGCTAATGAAAGTGAGCTATAAAATCTTGCCTCTGCCATGAACTCACTAGATGGTAAGGACAAGGGAAAATTTGGTTCAGCTAACATTTAAATGCAGACCTACCTTATTTGCACTTCCCATAATATGTGAATGGATCTTGACTGGGCAGGAGGGGCTCCAGCCCTTCAAGCACTAAGCATATCTTCACAGTGCATAGTATACATGGGTGTGGCCTTAGTTCCTGTGCAGCCCCAGCTCTCTTGGTCTCCTGTAGACATGGCACCTTGGCAGCCATCTGCAGTGCCACCCTGCTGCTGAAAAAAATTGTACTGGCTGCCCATTTGCTACCGGGCCAAGTTCAAGGTTCTAGTTTTGGCGTACAAAGCTCTATACAGCTTGGGACCAGGATATCTGCAAGATCGTCTTATCCCTTATATACCCAGTTGATCACTGCACTCTGCAGGTGAGGGCCTCCTGCAGATACCATCTTATCAGGAGGTTCTTTCTGCGCAACATAGGAAATAGACCTTTAGTGTGGCAGCACCTTCCCTGTAGAATTCCCTACCCTTAAATATTAGACAGGCACCATCTCTGTTAACTTTTCGGTGCCTATTGAAGACCTTCCTCTTTCAACAAACCTTCTAAGTAGAAACCTTATCCCAGTCTGCTTCTGTGTTGGAATTGCTTTGTAATATGTTTTTTAAACCTTTTTTTTAACAATATGTTTTTTAAACTTTTTTTAAAGATCTCTTCAAATCTTTTTTTTTTAAGTTTTTAAAGTTGTTTTCTGTTGATGTATTTTAAAGTCTATTTTTATGATGTTTTAAAGTGTTTTAGTGCTTTTGTTTCCCGCCCTGGGCTCTTGCTGGGAGGAATAATAAATAAATAAATAAGCAGCCCAGCAGTCACTTGCTCTGATTTTACAAGCTTATGTGTTTCTGCAGGAAGACACATCTCTCCTACTGGGTGACCATCTTACACAAGCCTCACAGGAGATGATATGGTGGGGGAAATACATTGATATTTTCATTCTCCTCCTGCATGAGATGGAAGTGAAGCCGAAGGAGGGTGAGGATTCAAGGGATAAGGAAGCAGCCATGAAGAAGAAGGTTGACTGCATCTGGCCCTACTGACTCAATGCATATAGGATATGCATGGGTGTGATAGGCATATCCATCCAGGGCTTTACCAATGATAAAGTACCAACACATTATTCATAGGACCTTTCAGGATTTCTTGGGTACCATGTGATTGTGGTACTACAAGAATTTCAGGCACAGGGCAGTGCTGGACCCAACTATATTGAGCATCAGGGTCTTCGTTATGCTGCATGACCCTGGCCAGGCTAGCAGTGGGGGAGAGGGCTGATAGCCATTATCCAATGCATGTTTGCGATATGATCTCTGGTGCCTCTTCCCTTTCTAAATCCAGCTTGGGCGTCTGGCATTTCTTGCTCCATATATGCTAAGAGCCTTTGCTGTAGAATCATGAGCATTACTTTACATGCATGGGTATTAAGGCAATAGTTCAATAGTTACTGCATTCCCTGCAATCTCCTTTCTTTGGAATTGGGATGTATATTGAACAATTCCAGTCTGTGGGCCATGTTTAGTTTTCCATATTTGTTGACAAAATTTTGTCAAAATTTGGACAGATTCAGTTCAGTAGCAGGGACCCAGGAACTGTTTTCAAGGTGGAGGGGGGGCTCAAGTCTGGCAGGCAGGTTATGTCATGATGACCTACTTGCAGGTGCATTTTTACATCTGCTTATTTAATGGGTTAAGTAAACAATAAATCTGTCATATTCTAGCACTGTCACAATCATAAATATACTGAATAAAAAAGAAAAATATAAGTAGTAATTGCTCAAAGTAAAAATTACAGTACTAGCCTGTTTATGCTTCAGAGATGGAAAAGAAGAAAGCAAAGTCTTTTGTACAACGTTAGGAGCTTTCCATTTATTACTGGAACTTCATGTAACATCTTTAAAAGAAAGATGTATAAAGATGTTAAAATAAATTAAATAAAGTACAATAAATTAAAACAAATAAAAAGATCCTAGAATGAATTTTAAAGAACAATAAAATAAATAAAAAGATCTTAAAATATGTAATAAATAAATAAAATAAAGATTTTACAATAAATAGTATAGTTGTGTTTCTTGTATTCTATTATTTATAACATGGATATCATAACAGGCATGCATTATTCTTAATAAAACAAACCCTAAAGATAGTTTCAGAAGGGGTGGCCATGTTCGTTTCAGGTATGAAAACACGAACAAGGAGTCTGTTGCATCTTAAATAACTTTGTGAGTCTTTAAGGTGCCATAGATGCCTTGTTTGTGTTTTAATAAACAATGAACATTACTGTGGCACACTTAAGCCAAAGGTGGCTTGGCGTTCAGCAGTTCTTGGGATGAATTCATTCATATTTTCCAAAGGAATTTGGCCAGTTTTTTGCTTGTGCACATGAAGAAGGAGAAGAGGTGTAAGGTGCTTCTGTGTCATGCAATTACACAAGTATGTCTTTACCCTCCTAAGAGCACTGAAAGAACATTCTCTTGATGCTGCTGATGCAGGTATGGTGTGTAAGAGCTGTACCAGCATGACAACTTGGTCTAAGATATTTTGGACTGTCTGAGGCTGTTGTCTCAATGATTATGAGATGTCTTCAATAGTCTTTACTTCAGCAGTTGGAATGACTGCTGGGAGGAGTAACAGCTGTGCTAGAAGCCTGTTCAAATCAAAGTCACAGCTGTGAACTCCAAGGGCCTCTCTGAGATCTTCTGTGCTGCTGAAATGCCTTCCACATGGAGCAGTTACTAAAACATTTTCCAGTTTCACTAGTTGGTCCATTCCAGGCTGGTTGAACCAACTTTGATTTCAGATGTTATGTGATGTTACATCAAAGAAATCCTTCTGGAGAGTTTTCTTTGCATCCAGGACCACTGGTGGTGTTGGTGTCTTTGTATGCTCAAAACGTGCTGGTGGTTTTCTACCTCTTGAAATTTCAGGCATCTTCAAGCCCAGTTTCCCAGCAGCAATTTTTGTGTCTTGCCAAATTGTTTCAAATGCACTCTCTGATCTTAGGTTTGACAGGGTACAAATAAGCATTTCTGCTGCTTGCTTTGCCCCTGCTACACTGTATTTGGTGCCTTGTAGGGTTCTTGCAAGCTCTTCACATGGCCCAAACACTGCTATGGATGTATTTAGCCCAAATGCTGTTTCAAATTTACCAAGGATTTTGTAGTAGCCTTTCATTGTTGCCCTTCTGTCATCTTGGAAGGACCCTGGATGTTCCAGGATTTCATGGAGTGTTGCTTGAATTCTTTCATAGTTCTCAAGGAATCTCTGTATGGACTTCACTCTGACAGCCAACATGTTGGACACAAAGGAAGGAGACTGTTTGGTTTATATATCCCTTCAGCATTTTCTATTGCTTCAGGAAGAACAATGTTGGAATATATGCTCTTCCATTTTACTGATATCAAGATCATGTTTGTTACATCCTTAACAGTACTTAGTGAATCACCAACCATGTCACAGCTGCTGGCAACCTCTTGCAGAGCCAAATCTAGCGAGTGGTTGCCGCAGTGTATGTAAACTGACTTGGGTTGAGTATCAGTGATCTTTTTTTGAACACCAGAGAAATGCCCAGACATACTAGTTGCACCATCAAAGCAGTGTACATGCAAAGCATGGAAATCAAGCCCCAGATGAATGATCATGTCTTTCACAGCAGTGAAGAGAGTACAAGCTATAGAGTCAGGAGGGTTATAAACACCAAGGTATTCTTCTCGTATGTTCAATGATTCACTCTCTACCCAACGCAGACACAATGTAAACTGCTCGTCTTCAGTCACATCTGTTGTCCCAGCCGCAATTATTCCAAAAATGGCTTGATTTCACTTATTTAATGATGTCACGTTGCAGTCTTTGAGCCATAATTTCAAGTAGCTCATTTTGGATATCACTACTCAGCCATTTGCCTCTTCTTGTCAGCCATCTTTAAGGGCAGGTACATCATCTGAGCATTCCTCCAAAAGGTCAATCAAGTTACCAGCTTCTTTGGTGTGCCCCTGCAATGCTTGACCTGTGTAGCAGAGGTAGTGCACAGAACTAACGATGGCAGAGAGCTGTTTGCTAGTCGGGCGGTATATAAGTTTAATAAATAATAATAAAATAATAATGTAGTGCTTCTCAAGCCTCTTGCTGCTGCTTACTTGAATGCTTTGTAAGGAGCGTAACAATATTCATACCTTTCTCTTTTGTTAGATGGTATCTCACAGAATCCATATGGTAAATGCTCTTTTCATGAGACTTGAATTTTTCAACAGCATGTTTCCAATTTGAGAAACCTTTTAGAATAAAACTCACTTCTCTATTAATGCTCTGCTGCAATCATGGCAAAGAACCACATCATGATCCACATCATAATGAAGCCAGGTGAACTTCTCAAACCATTTCAGCTGACAAGTCCTATTACCCTTACTTTTTGGAAATTTATAGGATTCTGTTGGAACAAATCTGGTGGACGAATATGGTGGTCCATCTCTTTCTTGGGTTCAGCCTCAAGGTGTTGATCATCTTCATTCAGCTTGCTGAACTGATATGTGTCTTTAAGCAATTATTCTGAGGCAGAAGCTGTTTTCTTTGATGGCAGCAGCCAGGCATCAAGCAATGGCCTTTTTTTGGACATTGTCCTGCAAGTAATCAGAAAAAGCAACCATTTCTTCTTTCTATTTTGTGTGTGTATTGAAAAATCAGTGCATGCTGCAAAGAAGCCATGCTGTCACTGTGGCTCTACAACAAAAATGATTTATTTATTTTTGTACAGAATTCCTGAACATACTGAGGAAATTTCTCCCTAACAGAAACTCTGTGTTGGGAATTGTGGCTTAAACAGCTGCCTCCTATGTACATTTACCTTGGAGTAAATCTCATAACTCGATGGACTTCTGTGTAAACACACATACAAATTGGGCTGCATAGCTTATTTTTGCATCCCTTATTTATTCATGCCACAACTATAACCTAAAATCTATTTTGATGCTAAACAGGATTTGTTTTCTATGCAGGTCAGCTAAACTACTTAGGGGTTCACACAATGTCTGAGTTGAGAACAAAAAAAAAATGACATGTCTCTACCCTTGTCAACGTAACTGTTGTATAAGCTACAATCTCTACTTATGAAACTAATTGCATTAAGTTAGTGAACCTGTTTGTTAAAGTGTTTGAAAATTTGAGAATCCTGTATATTTGATTATTTATCACAATTTCAGCTGTAATATATGAGCACCATTTAGTTCAAACTGATATTTGCAATACATTATACTCACTCAAGAACGATCTGAGTCACTGTGTTGCAGGCCTTTGTTCTTAATCTTCCGTAGGGCTCCAACATACAGATTAAAAATGGCTACTGCAAAGCTGTCCTCCCTGAGTTCTCCCAGCTCCAAAAAGCAGTCCCTCTGTTAGCTCAATTAAAGTGCTTTTAAAGAGAAAGTGTTCCTTTCTAAGGTGTGTGAACCCCTTTTATGAACAAAATACACCCAAAATAATGGGACAGAAACCTGGGGGGAAGAAATGCAAATGCCCCAGCATAGATCTCTAGGCAACCGGGGGAAGGTGTAGTATTCTGAGTAGTTTAAGTGTGTTGCCACCTAGTGGCCAAAGGGCAGATGTATTGCTATAGCAAAAGGAGACTGAGCATGCTCCACTTTGCTGGCTGGAACTGTTCCTAAGTTGGTGGCCAGGCAAAGATCTTGATGAAAATAAACACAGTAATCTGTTATCATTCCTGGTGTGGTCTCCATATATTACAGAAGGGATTCTCATGCTCTGAAGACCTCTTTGTAGTGGCAGTGCAGGAAACCATTCATTTTTTGCCAGAACTTAAAAACACTGCTATACCGCTATCAATTTTGCCTGGTCATTTCAGGGAGGGGGGCTCAGCCCACCCAAGCTTAGTCTTAGGGGGGGCTTGAGACCCCCCTGCCACCCCTGTTCTGGGCTCCATGCTCAGTAGCTTGTAGCAACTCTATTGGTATGCCATCTGTTCCTGGTGATTTGTTTCTTCCAAGTATTTTAAGAGCAGTTTTCACCTCACATTCTAAAATTTCTGGTTCTTCATCATACGGTTCCTCCATGAATGAATCTGTCATCCTTGCATCTCTTTTATAGAGTTCTTCAGTGTATTGCATCCATCTTCCTTTTATTTCATCTCAGTCAGTCAGTGTGTTCCCCTGTGGATTATTCAACATCCCTACTCTTGGTTTAAATTTCCCTTTAATTTCTCTTATCTTTTGGAATAGGGCTCTTGTTCTACCCTTTTGTTGTCCTCTTCTATTTCTATACAATAACTATTGTAATGGTTCTCTTTGTCCCTTCGTACTAGTCCAGCCTTTCCCAACTAGTGGGCCACCAGGTGTTGCTGGACCACAACTCCCATCAGCCTCAGCCAGCATTGCCAATGGTCAGGAAAGATGGGAATTGTGGTCCAACAACATCTGGTGGCCCACTAGTTGGGAAAGGCTGTACTAGTTGCTGTGTTGTTGCATTTAGGGTTCTGACCGTGTTTCTATCTCCTTTTGCTTTTCTTCTCTCTTTAACCATTTTAAGAGTTTCTTCCGTCATCCATTGAGGTCTTTCTCTCTTTTAAACTAGAGTTATTGTCTTTTTTCATTCTTTCCTGATAATGTCTCTGACTTCACTCCATAGTTCTTCTGGTTCCCTGTCAACTACGTTTAAAGCCTCAAATCTGTTCCTTATTTGATCTTTATATTCTTCTAGGATGTTATTTAATTATATTTTGGCATTATGATTGCTTTGTTCTTCTTCTTTAGCTTTACTCTGATTTTCGATACAACCAGTTCATGATCTGTACCACAGTCTGCTTCTGATGTTCTTTTCACAGAAAGTATGGAACTTCTCCATCTTCTGCTACCAATTATATAATCAATTTGAATCCTATATTGACCGTTTGGTGATGTCCACGTGTACAGTTGTCTTTTCGGTTGCTCAAAAAGTGTGTTCATGAGAAATCAATTATTGGCTTCACATAATTCAATAAGTTTCTCCTGCTTCATTTCTCTCTCCTAAGCCCCATTTCCCCACAATTCCTAGTTCTTCTCTGTTCCCTGCTTTTGCATTCCAGTCCCCCATGATTATCAGAGCATCTTGTTTTGGTGTGTGATCAATTTCTTCCTGTACTTCTGTGTAAAATCTCTCCAATTCCTCCTCTTCTGCATTTGCTGTTGGAGCATATACTTGGATGATGGTTATGTTAATAGGTTTCCCGTTAATCTCATTGATATAACTCGCTCAGACCTTGCGTTATAGCTCTTAATTGTTTTTGCTGCATCTCTTCTCACTACTAAAGCAAACCCATTTCTACTTAATTTTTCATTTCCTGCATAAAATATTTTGTATTTACCTGATTAAAAATGTCCCATTCCAGTCCATTTTAATTCACTCACGCCAAGTACTGTAATGTTGATACATTCCATTTCTTTCTTGACAATTTCTAACTTTCCCTGGTTCATGCTTCTCACATTCCATGTTCCTATTGTGTGAGTCATACAAATCTGGACTCTCTGGACTCACCACCCATTACTTGGATGATTTGGGGTTTATTGGGGTGGCAGGTACCATGCAGTGCTTGCACTGGTCGACACCTTTTCAAGCCTTACCATGGACCTGAGTGTCCCCTTGGCCCCTGAAAAGTCTGAGGGACCTGCTCCTTCCCTCACATTTTTAGGCATTGAGTTTGACACTGTTCCCCAATGTTCCAGTTTGCTGGGGGATAAGTTTCTGGCATGGTTCAGGACCTACTACCTCAGTTCATGGTGTGCCTCAAGGTGGCAGGCAGGGTGGGGGGTACCATTGCGGGTCATTTGTCTGCATTAGCATTTGTCTCCAAGGCAGATGGCCTCCCCAAATTTATCTTGGATTTGGAGGGCTGGGTGCACTCTTGCCTAGCATGCCAGATAGATATAGGCCCTGATGTTCTTCTCCAGCTGCTGCCCACATTCTGTAAGTTATGCTCTTCTGCCTATGAAGCAGTTTTGTTCACAAAAGCGTTGCTGACTACTTTCTATGGGGCTTTGCACCTGAGTGAACTGCTGCAAGTTCAAAGTATGACGTGTCCAGTAGGGCCCTGGATCTTGGAGATTGTGTTCTGTTTGAATCTTCTTTGCAGCTCGCTCTGCAGAAGTCCAGATGGACCAAGAGGTAAAGGATAGCTGATATTGTTGGGGTCTTGCCCTTTATTGGAATTACGCCTAGTGGCAGCTATGCAAAGTTATTTATCTTCTAGGCTGGTGGGCCAAGGTTATTTGTTTGTGCACCATGATGGGTATGCCCTGACTCAGTTTCAGTTATGGTCTGTGCTGTGGACAGCCTTGTTGGCTAGGGGGTGAGATCCTGTGGCTTATGGTTCACATTCATTCTGGTCTGGGACAGCTACCACCATGGCTCTTGTGGGCCTCCCCCCGGACAATATTCAAGCTATCAGCAGGTGGAGATCTGCAGCGTTCAAGGCCTATGCTAGGTTTTGATCTGTTGTTAACTTCTTGTTAATTGTTACTTTTATTTTTAGGTTTGAGATGCCTTCTGGTTCTGGCACATATGGCCTTATGCAGGCATTCAATTCTTTTTTGGGCCAACAAGAGACCAGTTCATCTCCTACTGGGGTGCAGTTGAGGTTTTCAGCCTGGGCTATGGTTTGGTGGGAAGTAAAGCAGAGAATGTTGTGGGTGGAATTTCTGCCCACTTCATTCAGTGTGTGTGCTGCGGGCCCCATCCCTCATGTCCTGATTATTCACCTGAGCAAAAATGATTTTGTGCAGTGACCGGGCCTGGATTTGCTGTACAGTGTGACCCACAACCTGAATGGGATTAAACATAATTTTCTGGGTTTGTTTGGCATGTGGTCTGATTTGCTGGAAAATCTGGTTTTATTGGAGGGAGGCTATCCACCCTAGTTGGATAGACAGGGCTCAGTGGTGGGTAAACAGGAGTGTTCACAAGTTGGTCCTGGCAATGGGGTGGAGTTGCCATATTGCCCGGTTAGCCGGGTTTTACCGGGATTCTTTGTATGCCACCCGGCGCCCGGTTAGCCCCTTAGGTGGCCCGGATTCTCAGCTTTAGTTTTTTAAAAAAAACGTTTCTAGGTGGTCTGGTTCTCGAGATATACATAAAAACATCAGATGCCCCCCGACTATTAAATCTTTCTTTAAACAGTACTGTATAGCACTTTGTAGCTTTAACCCCGCCTGTTCAGGATTGCAGCCAATCAGTGAAGCCAGGGTTGTGTTTCAGTTTGATTGACCTGAGGCAGCGTCTAGAAAATGTCATTGCAATGCCAGAAAATGGTGGTTTCCCCAAGTTTATCTGAAAAGCTCATAAATTGGATAAGTATATACATTTCAGTTTTTTTCCCTCTTGTGTGCAGGAGTCAGATCCTGGGCAATGTTTTGAAAACCTTCCCAATACTTGCTTTTGTAAAAGCAATGTTAATCCCATATGTCCAGAGTAAATCCCATTGAATTAAATAGGACTTACTTTTGAGTAGACATGGTTATAAATGTGCTGAAAATCAATGGGACTTTGGAGTGAATGTAAAAAAGAATTGTGTTTGTGTTCTAACTTTTTCTGTCCCCCCCTCCAGTCCTATTTTAAAGCAAGTAGGCAGGGCTTACTTAGGTATTACAGTTTTTATTCTGTAGGAAACTAATACTGATTTTTAAAAAACTAATACTGATCTTTCTGCAATGACCAACTGGTTTGACAATAAACTATTATATGGGCTGTATGTATTTATACATCTGCAGTGTGTGTGTGTGTGTGCATGTATGGAGTCTTTCCAACACCCCTGTGAGGTAGGGTTGGAAACCAAAGCAGCTCACAACAAGAAATAAAGCCATTTAAAATCCAATAACCATAAAAACAAGTATAAACAGTTGCAAAACAGCATAAAGTGGCATGATTCGGAATTTTGGGTTGTGTGAATGAAGTTGCTTATCACTTGAGGTTGCATTTCTGTCCCTGTTTGAGTAAGCCCCACTGAATACACTGGGACTTGCTTCTGAATAAATAAACCTAGGATTGCACTGTAAATATCTTTACAGTTTGTGTAAATAATAAATATATTTGATAGTCATGCTTATATAAATATTTCTTCATTTATCATATTTTTGGTTTTTGGTTAGGAATCCTGACTGGTTGTGAGATGCTTAGTTTTCTGCCTTACTCATAGGAATCTTGTTGTGGTTGGTATGGTATTGCAATTAAGAAATCATGGTACAAAATGGCCTGAATCAGTATAAGGCAGATTTCTTGGTTCCTAAAAGTGGGAAGAGACTCAAGGGCCACAGTGGCTCCAACATTTATTTATGTATTTTTATTTACAACATTTATATACCGCTTTATTGTAAAAATCTCAAAGCGGTTTACAGAAAGAATTAAAACAATAAAATTATTGGCAAAAGCGTTAAGGACAGATGCTTAAAAACATTCAAAGTAATAAAACCAACAATGAGTTAAACACAGATTTAAAAACACAATAGCTTCCACATGCCTGGAGAGGCTTGCCTCAAGAAAACTGATTTTAGCAGGTGCTGAAAAGAGGCATCTGCCTAATGTCAATAGGCAAGGAGTTCCAAAGCGTAGGTGCTGCCACTTTACAGGACTGATTTCTTACAATAGCAGAACAAGTACTATGTGGCACCCATAACATGGAAAGCACAGCTTGAACTTGGCCTGGTAGCAAATCAGCAACTAATGCAGATTTCAGAGCAGAGGTATTATGTGCTGATAGGATCTCCCTCATGTCAGCAATTGTGCTGCAGCATTCTGCATTAACTGCAGTCCCCAGGTCAGGTTGTGCTGCTTGGGGATTTCTGTGACCTTGGCTGACTGGCTGCTAGGATTTTTTTAGTTTGGGTTTTTGGTTATGAATCCTGACTGGTTGTGGGATGCTGAGTTTTCTGCCTTACTCATAGGAATCTTGTTGTGGTTGGAATGGTATTACATTTAGGAAAGTGTTACTGCCTTTTGTGTTGTTTTTTTCGTATTTGCATTTCACTTATCTTTAACCTCACTACGTTAAAGCCATAGAAGCAACATCAGCATATGCAAGATAATTAACTCTGATTAGTGATAAGAGCAAGAATTTATAATTATTATTTCAATTAAAACAAGAGGCTTATCAGTACTTTGAACAGGACCAGATATTTATTTTCTTTCTGAGCCCAGGACTGGGTCTTTCATGATGCCCGGTGGGGGGAGGAGCAGGAGAGTAGTTGATAAGACAGACATCCTGGCATTGGTAATCTAATTAGCAAGGTATGTGTGGGGTTGTTGCACACTTCCAGGCCCAGTTTCATTTTGAGTATGGAGATGGAACCTGTGTAGATGTGGTTGATCAAAGGGAGAAGAAATTTTGAGTTAAGCAAAGCTCTGCTTTTATAAAACCTAAGAAACATACAGATACTTTGAATGTCTGAGTGCCTGCGCCAGTGGAATACTGGAAGAACTTGTAAAACTTGCTGCAACAGTATTTAGAACTGAGCATGTGGTGTGAAAGACTCCTTTTCCTAACATTTTGGCTTCTTGTTTTTCTCCACCCACCACATCTTTGAAATATATCGTATATGTAATGGTTAACCGTACTGCTGCCCTGACTTACTTTATGTTTGTTGCTATTTTGTGTTTTTATTATGTTTTTATATTGATTGTGTATTTTTATTGTTTTTATTATATTTGTAAGCTGTGCTGAGCTCTGTTTTTAACAGCAGAAGGGCAGGATATAAATCATCTTAATCAATATATAAATATTAAATAGTGTTGGAAACTAGTCTAGGCATTTAAGGCTGAAAATGTTGCTTTTTAAAAAAAGATTTCTCACATCTTTCCCCAGTTTTTGGTGGTAATTCCTAGGCACAAAAACCAAACAACTGGACAATCCAAATATTAATATGCAAATAATTTGCATAATATGCAAATTAGCCTGCCCGGATTTGTGGAACTGGAATATGGCAACCCTAGGTGGGCATTTATTCCCAGGATTCACTATGGTGCTCCCCATTTGTTTAGGGATGATGGGTGTTCGTCTTTCAATCCCAGATTGTGATCTGTTTTTGAAAGATTTGCAGAGAGGTCTAGCCAACCTCTTTCTTGTGGGTGGAGGCTACGAAGCTGCAGCCAATCACCTCTTGTGGCATGCAGTCCAGGCAGGTGAAAAGGTTGATGGTAAAAATTTGGTAAACTGAGGCCTTATGGGTTTGGGGCACCCTCTGGGGATTTCCCAGTGCTTTTGCCTATGTGGACCTGGGGGGTGCCCCTGGTGGCCTAGCTTGTGCATTTTGGGTGAATGCTAACAAAGTGGGGCCTGGGTACACAGGTGGATTGCACACCCAAAGCTCGCCTAGAAAGCAGGGAGGTATTTCCTCCTATTCCTTGGCTGGGGAGGCACAGTCTATGGCTGGCAATATGCCCAAGGAAAAGGTGGGGGTATCTTCCCCACCAGAGATAATTGAACATCACCTGCCCAGACAGGTTAAATTTGATTAATTTAGTTTAATTAGCCTGCAGGTTCTCCAAAATGTGTTATATTTAAATCAATATAACATTATTCCCAATGTGATGTTCTGAGTCTTTCTTCTGGATGTGGGGGCAAATAGTTTATTTGTCTAAATTTGAATCCAAGACTTGAAAGAGATGTCTCATGGTATGAGCCCAGAGACTCAGCTCAGAAAGCTAAATAGTGTAAAATGTATTCAGGCTGCAGATTTTCTCAGGTCTCATCTTGTTAGGTCACCTGAGGCTTCTGGATAGGACAGAGCAGGGGCCCATCTGCACTGTACATTTAAAGCAGTATTATACTGCTTGGATTTGTATTTGTATTGAGTAGGGGGTTGGACTAGATGTCCTTATAAGTCCCTTCCAACTCTACTATTCTATGATTCTATACCACTTTAAATAGGCATGGCTTCCCCCAAAGAATCCTGGTTATTGCTACCAGATAATTGGCACAGGTACAGGCAACATCATAGCCACCTATGTTGGTAGAATCTGTGGTAGAATCCCCTATTCTTTTCACAGAGATACAATTCCCACAGTTCACTGGGAAGAGGCATTGACTAATAAACCACTCTAGGAATTGCGGTTTTCTGAGGAGAATAGGGGTCTCTCAGCATTCTTAACAAACTACAGTTCCCAGGTTTCTTTGGGGAAATCCATGACTGTTTAGTGTTTTAAATGTATAGTGCAGATGAGGCCCAGGTCAAATACGGGATCTTTCTGTCATTGCCTAATTAACAGGGCTCAGTTCCAAATCTTCTAAGCTGAATCCATGGAACCTATCCTGGCTAACATCCTCCACATCTGACTCCTGGAATCCTGTATAGCTGACGCCTGTGCTTATAGAATATTTATGCTACAGACTCTAATTACTGAAAGGTATTGTTCTGTGTAGAAATGAGTGTGCATAGATGGGAACAGTAATGCAGCAGCAGGCTCCTTCACCTCTGCTCATTTATTTCACTATCTGATATTATCCTTTGTTGGGTTCCCAAATGCATGCACACACATGTTTATAGGCTTCTTTCCAAAGGATATCACACACACCATTCAGAAACAAAGCTTGCCACTGTGCATTACCTACATCCATCTAGGTGTGTTCATTTCTATATTCACTAATAAGCAAAAAAACCTTGCAGTTTAAGAACATACCTATAGACAACAGATATTTCTGTCAAACTTTAAAAAGCAGGGAAGTTGGGCAGCTATCGTGAATGCACCAAAGGAGCAGGAGACCTGAACTCTCTGAGATATTGTACTGCCCTACAAATTTGGCAAAATGCAAACACAATTTGAGTTGGCCTTTCACAGTCCAATCGACTTCCTGTGTAGTTTGGAAGAATTTGGTAACATGTGCCTCTGAGCATATGGTGAGTGGTGGCAACACCTGCCATCTCCAAAGATGAAGAATTACATTTTTGTATGTTTGTTGGTGTTCTTCTTACTTTCCTTACTTTCTGTGTTACTACTGTTTCTACAGGGAATCTAACCTAGAAAATTATATCTCTCAATATTCATCCTAGAAATCTGTGTCAACTTTATTTTTATTAATTTCAAAGCCTTTTTATTGGACAATGTCATATAATGGTGAAGACAGCTTTTTGTGTTTCAAACTGGAGGTTATGTTCTATTTTTATTTTGGGTGATTAACAGTTGAATCTGAAACAGCAGTAAAATCAGACTTTTTTGAGGAATGAGTGGATAAAGATGCTCACCTCCGCAGCAGTCTTGATGACCCATCCACATCTATTGTAGTCCCCAATGAGGTGTCCAGTGCAACGTCTGCTGAAACTTCTTGGGAACGGTTTCAGTTGATGTGGCCTGATGACGTGGACAAGGTGCCTGCGATGATGCAGCCAGCAACGTGTCCTCTCAACCCTTGCCCTTCTTGGCTTATTAAAGCTTGCTGAGGGGGTCTGACCAAGTGGACCCAGGGTGTGGTCAATGCATCATTGCAGGAGGGAGTGGTTCCAGCTGCCTTGAAAGAGACGGTGATCTGACCACTCCTGAAAAAGCCCACCCTGGACCCACTGGTTTGTGACAACTACCGACTGGTTGCAAATACCCCCTTTTTAGAGAAGGTGATTGAGAGGGTTGTGGTGCAGCAATTGGAAGTACTCTTGGATTAAACTGATTATCTTGATCCATCCCAGTCTGGATTCAGGCCTGGTTATGGGACAGACAAGGCTTCCCCAAAAGAATTCTGGGAAATGTAGTTAGTGAAGGGTGCTGAGAGTTGCTAGGAGATGCCTTGATCACCTCACAAAGCTTCAATCAGAGTGCCTGTTAAACCCCACTGGCCACTGGAGCTCTGTCAGGGGAACTGGAGTCTCTTCTCAGCACCCTTCACAAACTACACTTCCCAGGATTCTTTGGGGAAGCCATGACTTTCTAAAGTGAAATAAAGATCTGGCGTGGTGTGGCCCCCTGATTAGCCAAGCAAAACAGCTGTAACTCTGACTTTCAGAACACTGATGGTTGGTTCTTACTGAGCATATGCCGGCTTATCATTGACTTCAATGCTAAATTTCTTAAATTAATTATAAATTGGCCAAGAATTTTTTAAACTTTAAAACTGCACAAGATGAAGGTCAGATTATGGGCCACAGTCAGTAATAGGATTACAAGTACCTTGTGAACATGGCTGATTTTTAAATAATTTCAACAAATTATGAGAACTCTGATAGAAAAAGTACAAAAGGGGTCTGGTTTCTCTCTCTCTCTTTTTACACTTTGAACTCTTGATTCTCTCTGACTGTTTTGTGTATTGCCATGAAAATTTAAAGGGTTGTTAAGCAAGCATTTCTGAGTTCAGGACTATAGGTTTTGTAAATAAATAAATAAATAAAAGAGTTTATGGGAAGCAGCAGAATGGCAGGGGCGTACTTTCAATTTAACATTGAAGAAATAAAAAAATCCATGCTGCCATAACTTCTGAAAAGAACAGCGGTTGTTCCTTTTTCTCAGGCATTACTGGAAACTGTAATTCTTTGTGGGGTGCAAGAAAAGCTTTAATGAAGAATTCTTAAAGTTCTCACCAAAAGTTTCAAATCCCAGGATACTTTGGTGTAAGTCATGAGAGTTAAGTTGATCTGAAACTATTATTGTAGTTTTAGCATTTTGAGTAATGCAAGAAATCCCAAAAGCAGTTGAAAGTGAATACCAAAACACATTCAAAGGAAAGTTGAATTTGAATTCTTTTGAAAGACATTAAATAACTATGAACTTTCAAGAATGCACATGTAAAGTCCTGATGGCCTCTGAATATGTTAGTATTATCCAGTTTTATGAATGTGAACAAAATCCTAGCTTCTACCCCTCACCTCCATACTACCCATTTCAAATCCATTCTAAAGCAGCAATGGTGTCGCTTCTGCCTATCAGATGTCATTCAATTATTCCAATCACTTCCCATATCTTTACTTTAGAAACCCCATGAAATCTTTTGATTGTGAACTCTGGGCATATACCCAGCTGCAATCAATTATTTCAATCACTCCCAGCTATATTTTGCTCTCATATCAGGCTGATGGATCTTGACGCCAAAATTCTGTTCTTCTTACATGTGCAGATCTCCCATTGGCATTCTGCCCTTAATGATGAACATGATTTTGGAAAGATGAGCCAAGTACAAAAAGGGAATATTTCATCTCTTCTGTGTCTTTGTCATTTTTCACCTTTGATTTTCTTTTGAAAGACTTCATAGGGTCTTAAAATCTACCTGACATTCTTCTTTAGATTCACATGAAAGTTGGGCAGTTGGTTTAAGCATAGCCACTTGTATTTTCTTGTTGTTGTTGTTAAATAATTATTCATTGTATGCAATTCAAATAATAATAGAGCATTGTTCAGCGATGACTTACTTTGTTATAGAATTTTAGATGGTCTGAGAAAGTAACAGGTGTCAAGAAATAAGAAGCTTTCAACATCTCTTTTTAATAAATATTTATCTAAAAGGCAAATCCAAGTGAAGACTGACAAAGAAAATAAAATGTTACATTCTGATTTATATTAGATTTCCAGGTATGAATCATAGTTGGTTCCTGAGAAGCATGTACATATTACATCTTGCTTTATATCTATTAGCTTATCTGTCTTTCAGCATTTTTGACAACAAGATATCTATGTGCTTGGAGAATGACATTAACATTTTATCTATGATTCCTTTAAAATTCTCTTTGGTAATTTCTGTCCAAATATAAAGACAAAGAGTAAGTATTTAAAAGAAAACCCTCTGGCCCCACTCCCAATATAATCAAGAAGGAGAATTGCTATTTCCTCCAATAGCAGATTCAGATGGGTGAGTGATAACAGGACTAGGTGAACTCTGAGGTATGCAGAGGAACAAAACAATTTTTAAAGGAGGGAGAACCAAGCTGGGAAACCAAGGGAGATGAGTAATATCAAACTTCTGCCTGAGCCCCCTCACAGCTAATAACATCCTGGAAGAAAGCATGGCTGGCTGGCTGGCTGGAATTCTGAACAAAAATACTCCACTTATGGTGTGAAAATACCTGCAAAAAATTAACAGGTGCTTACCAGGATCTCAAAGAATCTCACTTCTGACATTTAATTAATCAGTTGTCAGTGTTGAGAGGGCAGCTCTGCAACTCTACTCCACCACACTGGCCAAAACTGCTTGCCATTTTGATCTGGCAGACCACCATATAATTACAGGGATGCATGGGAAATATCAAAATAGAGAGGGGACACCCCAGCTCTTATTGAAAAAACCTGCATGACAGACCAGAGGTTACAGTACATGCCTTTGGAGAATCCTTCCACCCCTGCGCCCCATATGCAGAAGGAAATCAATCATGACCATTTACGTTGAAAACCCTTTATGAACATCATATGCCTTTTTTAATTACACACCTTGGAGAATGATTTAAGATAGATCAATAGATTCCTGCATGCTCTAAAGGGTTTTCTAATGGATAGTGTTCCTTTCGAGGTCCTGGTCTCACTGGGATGGCAATAAAGCAGGCTAGGAAATAACTAGAGTGCAGGTGGCAGAAAACTCACTCCAAAGCTGACCAAACACTTTGCCTACTAAGTAGCAGACGAACTAGTTTGCTGCCTGCATTGCATCCTTGATGAGCTCTCCATTTGTTTTGGCTGGTCCAGAGGCTGGTCATACCAGAAGTGGTGGATGGCCTTCTGCAGCACTGTGAGCAGTTTGGATGGCACTTTGAGGATAAAGTTGCTCAGCTCCACAGTGCCTTGGATGCTATAGTTTTTGCAAATGCAGTCAAAGTGTTCAGTGAAGAACATTCCCATATTTATGGGATCAGTTTCAGTTAATACAGCCTGATGATTTCATTTCTTAAATGTGTATCTTCCCAGAAGGAGACCAGGTCAGCATGCTGGGGACAGGACCTTGGCAATACTGTGCCTAGCTTTGAGCTCTCCCAACTATTGTCTCTCCTGGCTGGTGAAAGCCAATTAGGGAGGTTAACCGGGGGAGGGGGGTCCAGTGTGTAATGAATGTGTTCCTTTGCAGCAGTGCATCCATTTCTGAAGAAGCCCATCCTAGACCCTGTGGTTTATAACAACTACTGCCCGAACATGAATACCCTTTTCTTGGGCAAGGTGGTAGAAAGAGTAGTGGCAGAGAAGCTGCAGGAGTTCCTGGAGGATACAGATTATCTGAATCCATTTCAGTCTGGGTTTAGTCATGGTTTGAGGACTGAATCTGCCTTAGTCACCCTGATGGATGACCTGTATCGCTAGCAGGACAGGGGAAGTGCAACTTTGCTTCTGCTTCTCAATGGCTATTGGTACCATTGACTATGGTATCCTCCTTGACCAGCATTGTGGGATGGGTACTGGGGGTACTGTTTTACCATGGTTCCATTCCTACCTGCAGGGCTATGTCCAAAGAATAGCATTGGGAGATTTAATTCTGTGGGTGTCAGAAGCACCTTTTCCACAGCTGTTGAGTAGAGGATTCAATCCTGTGAGCTACAGTGTGCTCCTTAACAAGTACCTTTTCCACAGAGCATTTCCCCCCTCCTGAGCAGGGGGGTTCGATCCTGCAGGCTGAAGGATGCTCCTTCACAAGTGCCTTCCCCACAGGTGAAGCAGCACCTCACAGGATTGGATCTTCCTGCTCTTAGTTTGGAGGGGGAAAGGAGTCACAATGTTACTTACCCCCATCCCCAACCATATGTTTAATTAGGCATCCCAATTAAACATTAGCCCCACTGCCTAGTTGATCTGGGATAGACTAGGTGGTTCCTGGGTCAGCCTGTTAATATTAGTTCTTGCCACACTTGCCTAACCACAAAAAGTCTGTTTTCTTTTTTAAAATGGATTTATTGTACTAGGACAACAGAGTGCTTTAATCCATTCTAATTGCACAAACCTTAATTTTCCAGTATGTGCTTGAATGCCTTGTAAAAAATGCTGACTGGAGGTGGCCTGAGACTTTGATGCCTCTTTTGTTTCCTTTGTTTTTTGGTGCTGTTCCTTTTTCCTTCATTGGTCCTGAAAGCAACATTTTTGCATTTTTTGAAGGTACTTGTATGGGAGAGGAATTATGGGCACAAGGCAGACATTTAGCATCATGATGTAAAAAAAATTAAGATATTTTACATATACTCTTTGGGAGAACTTTTTGGGATTGGTGACCATCATTCTGATTTGCAGTTTCTAACCAACCTACGTTGGAATCAATTCTAGCTCGTCTGGATGCCCTTGAGGCGGGTCCCAGCGGATCCATGAGAGGCGACATTTTGGAGAGCGGGAGACAGGAGACGGCGCCATTTTGAAGAGCATTAGACGGTGACATCGGCGGCTGACAGCTGCCGCGGCTTGGTGGCTTGACAGATCGCCCCCCCATCTTCCCTTGCAGTCTCGGCGGCGGCGGGGGAGGCGTTCAGAGCGGCTGATACCAGCTGCTTGGCGGCTTGACAGCTCGCCCAGCTGATTGGTGGCTTGCCGCAGCTTGGCGGCTTGACAGCTCGCCCCCCCTCTCTCTTCCCTTACAGTATCAGCGGCGGCTGGGGAAACGTTTTCTGTGCGGCTGCAATACCAGCCGCTTGGCGGTTTTTTCGCAACTCGGCGGCTTGACAGTTCGCCCCCCCTCTCTTCCCTCACGGCCTCAGCTCTAGGGCTTCTGGGAGGAAAAGGGTGGATACAACCCCCCCCTCCACCTATTCTGAGGCTTTAGCCTTCAGGGAGTGGGCCCACGGTAGGAAGCCTCTGGTTATACAAACGCATACATATACCTAACACATAAAATAATAATAATAATAATAATAATAATAATATAAAGAAAGAAAGAAATAATTATTTTGGTGGGAATCTGAGGTCTTTCACCTTCCTCTGACCATGGCGCCTAAAAAGGGTCAAGGTGGGCCTAAAGGAAAAGGAAGGGCCCCTAGAACAAATACGGGGCCTCCTCCTCAGGGGGTATCTGGGGCGGGGGTTGGTGAGCCAACATGGGCAGCTGTCCTGGCCCGTCCCATAGCTCTGGAGGGAGCTTCCTCTCGCCAATCTCAATCTCAATCGCACTTGGGCTAATTGGCTTCCCGCCTACCTTACATACATAGGAGTTATCATACAAAAACAGCCACAGTGCGGTTTGGTCCTGATTAAGTACCTGGACATTATCTATAGGGCCTACACAGAGTTCATGGGGTTTGCGTGGCTCTCTTACAATGAGGCGTTTCGTATGAGAGCGGCATATGACACCTCCTTGCCATGGGATAGGAAGGAGGCTGAACTGTGGTTACAGTTCATGTCTCATTCACGTTCGGTTGCTGGAGACAGGACCGATAGTGGCCACCTTGTGGCCAGGCAATTGACTCAAGTTCCTTCCTGCGGGCCAGCGGGGAAGGGGGTTCAACCCCGCCTGCTCTGCTGGGAGTTTAGCTCCCGTGGCTTCTGTAGTAGGAACCCTTGCCGGTACAGGCATGAGTGTACACTTTGTGGGGGCCAACACACACCCGCTGCCTGCCCCAGGAACCGACCTTACCGAGGTGGCAAT
The DNA here is from genome assembly GCF_030035675.1 of Rhineura floridana. Classification (NCBI taxonomy): domain Eukaryota; kingdom Metazoa; phylum Chordata; class Lepidosauria; order Squamata; family Rhineuridae; genus Rhineura; species Rhineura floridana. Next base: position 92,857,547 of record NC_084480.1, read on the forward strand.
AGAGACTTCCAGGGGCAGCGTAGGCAAGGACCCCCTGGTGCAACTCAGGGAAAAGGGCCCCAGCCCAATTAAGTTATCTGTTTTACAACGCTTATTGAGTATTTACCCTTTAGCTCAAGAAGCTCGTTGCCTCTTAGAGGGTTTTTCAAATGGTTTTTGGATCCCTTATTTAGGGCCCCGGACTGCCTTCCGGTCTAGGAACCTGAGGTCGGTCTTAGGCATGGAACAGGTTGTTCTGGATAAGATTAATAAAGAAAGGGAAGCGGGCCGAGTTTTGGGCCCCTTCCCTTCCCCTCCTGTTCCGTCTCTTAGGGTTTCTCCACTGGGCATTGTGCCTAAAAAGACGCCTGGAGAGTTCCGCCTCATTCACCACCTCTCCTATCCACATGGGCAGTCAGTTAACGATTTTATTCCACCTCACTTATGTTCGGTACGCTACACCTCTTTCGACTGTGCAGTGAACATGGTTAGGAAGTGTGGTGTGGGTGCCCTCATGGGGAAGTGTGACATAAAGTCTGCATTCCGCCTCCTTCCCATCCATCCAGGAGACTTTGATCTATTGGGTTTTGCTTTTGCAGATCATTATTACGTGGATCGTGCACTGCCCATGGGCTGTTCGATCTCGTGCGCAGTATTCAAGCTTTTTAGCTCTTTCCTGGAGTGGGCGGCAAGGAGGCGGTCTGGATCATGTTCTGTTGTCCACTATTTAGATGATTTTTTATTTGCTGGACGTGCACACACTGGGGAGTGCAAAGATCTTATGGATCAATTTATGGAGCTGTCTAGGGATCTTGGAGACCCACTGGCAGGGGAAAAAACAGAGGGTCCGGCCCAGATTATCACATTCCTGGGGATCGAGATAGATACCTTGGCCCAGGCCTGTAGGCTCCCACTGGCTAAATTACAGCTGCTACGTGAAAAGTTATCGCAGGTTCGGACTTCCAGGAGTGTAACACTGCGCACCCTTCAGGAGCTGGCGGGTTCACTGAACTTCGCCTGCAGGGTGGTGGCGCTGGGGCGGGCTTTCCTCAGACGAGTATATGACGCCATGTCAGGTGTGTCCCGTCCTCATCATCACATTAGGCTCTCAGGTGCACTCAAAGATGATCTGTCGGTGTGGGCTACGTTCTTACAGGACTTCAGTGGGATTTCTTTTTGGAGGCAGGACCGCCTCCTGGAGGCTGAACTCCAGGTGCACTCCGACGCCTCGGGGGCATTTGGTTTCGGTGTCATCCTTAATGACTCTTGGAGCCATGGCAGCTGGCCACAGACCTGGGTTCAGGAGGGCTGGACTAGAGACTTAACTCTCCTGGAATTTTTTTCCATCATGGCGGCAGCGCATCTTTGGCCGGACAGGCTACGTGGTTCCACAGTCCACTTCTGGTGTGACAACCTGTCCACGGTGCATGTTATTAACTCCTTGTCATCAAAGAACCCTAGAGTTATGCACCTAGTGCACGCATTTGTTTTACAATGTCTCCACTTTAATATTCTGTTCCTGGCGCGCCACGTACCGGGTATTGATAACAGTATTGCTGATGCTCTGTCACGGAACCAGATGGAGAGGTTTCGCCACCTGGCGCCGTGGGCCAAGGCTCAGCCGGACGTGGTCTCGCCAGATCTGTGGGACATTGGCAACTTGAGTCGGAGAGAGCGATAAGCCTGTCCATTGCGCCCAGTACTATGGCCAGCTACCAGAGAGCAGGTAGGGAGCTATTGGCTTTCAGGGTAGAAAGGGGTTACGTACAGCAGTGGCCCATCCCAGTGGAACACCTCATAGAGTTTTGCATGGAAGGCAGGGGGAAGGGCCTTGCTGTTAAGACTATTCGAGGTAAGCTCTCTGGCCTATCCTTTTTGGCCAAGTCCCGAGGTTTGCGGGACTTTTCTGATGACTTCCGACTTCGTAAGATGTTGGAAGGCTGGGCAAGGGAACACCCCGCCACTTCTGATCCTCGCTCCCCTATTCACCCAGAACTTTTGCTAGGGCTCTTGTCCCAATTTGAATGTTTATGTTCATCGTCGTTTGAGGCCCTGCTTTTTCATGCGGCCGCACTTACACTGTTCTTCGGAGCTTTTTGGATCAGTGAGGTGCTGGCGGGGTCCAGGACTGACCTATCCTCCCGTGCCCTTTTGCTTTCTGACTTTAGTTGGAGGGAGGGACAGGCTACCCTCCAGCTGCGCTGGTCAAAGACTGATCAGCCCAACAGTGGACGTATGGTGGTTCTTTCCCCCTCACAGCGGCACGAAATTTGCCCTGTAGCCGCTTTGGCTAAGTTTTTAACAGTCCGTGGACAGCAGCCAGGATACTTATTTGTACACAAGGATGGCCTCCCCCTTTCTAAATTTCAGTTTTGGGCGGTTACTAGGTTAGCCATTGGGCATATGGGACTCGATCCCAACACGTTTGGGACACATTCTTTCCGTATTGGCGCAGCGTCTACGGCTGCATGCTTGGGTTTTTCCCAAGGCCAGTTACAGTCCCTGGGCAGATGGCATTCCACAGCCTATAGGTCTTATGTTCGACCTTTTCGAGGGGTTCCAAAAACCAGTTTGTGACTTGTTTCTGTCACTGTTATGAGTTTCCATTGTTTGTTTTGACAGGCCGCTGGAAGGGAGACGAAAGGTGCGCATCCTCCTCTGCGGCCATAGTATGGTCTTTTGGGCAGGCCGCAGGGCGGCGAAGTCGCATTTTGGCACACAGCTTGGGCTTAGCCAGTGGGCTAACGTGCAATGGTTGGGCCGCCGTGGGATGCGTTGGGATGGGCTCCTTCTAGCGCTTTTCCACTCGGCAGTGGTCCGGGATGAGCCACAATTTTTGGTCATTCACCTGGGGGGGAATGACCTTGGTATGTTGAAGGGCAGAGCCCTTATTGAGCAGGCATGTGCTGACTTCCGGGCCATCAAGCAGAGGTGGCCGGGAGTGCACTTGATTTGGTCCGATATTTTACCCCATAGACAATGGAATTGTATGGGTGACCCTAGGGGGATAAATAGGACCCGCAAAAAGGTAAATAGGCAGCTCCGTCTTGCTCTATTGGACTCTGGTGGTTTTGTCATTCACCATCCAGAGATAAGGCGCAGTAAGGTTGAGCTATATCGGTCAGATGGCGTTCATATGACTGATGTAGGTAATGATATCCTTTTAGAAGACCTGCAGAGGGGCTTGAAGGACATCTTGTCTGAATGTGGGGTAAAGGGTGACTAAACAGAGGTTTGTCCCCTTTTTGTGGCGAGGAGGTGCGGGAAAGGTTGAAGGTGAAGGGCAGCTAGGTGACACATTTAGGCACCTTTGGAGGTGATAGGCGGTTTCGGAGGCCTGCAGCTCCGGGTTTTACGGCCCGAGGGCAGGATACAGGTCGCCTTTGGGGCCAACAGGTCTCATCCACCCGGAGTTTCAGGGCACCGGGGGACGGTGACGCAGGTTGGCCTCCCTACACACAATTGGAGTGTGGTCAGGGCAAGGAGTTGACAGATTGCACCCCTTTGCCCGACAGGGGTTTGGGTCGCCCAAATAGCTGCAAGCAGGCTTTGCCTGACTCACCAGTTGAATCCCGCACTTATGTTCCCCTTTGCAGGTTCATTATCATAATATGAATTTGGTTTAATAAAGTGGCCCATTGTTTAACCCATCATATTGTGTCTGCGTCTTATTTCACCCCTGGGTCGCAATTAGCATCATGATGTAAAAAAAATTAAGATATTTTACATATACTCTTTGGGAGAACTTTTTGGGATTGGTGACCATCATTCTGATTTTTATTTTTTTGGGGGGGAATAATGAACAACTGGGAGACAAATAGAGCACAGGTATGATTCAAAATGTGACTACAAAATACTGCAAAAACATTTTCTGACTAAGGGCTTGTTGCTGTATCTGTCAAAGTTGATGGAAAATGTCAGATTCTTGCAAGAAACTCAGTGGTTATTTGCCCCCTGTAATAATGTTTGATCTTTGGGAATACCTTGACATCTCTTTTAGGAAACCTGTTCAGGTAAAATGATTTACTTTGCCATTCATACTGCAGTTCAATGGAAAGCTATGTGTTTGTTTCAAACAGATCCCTAACTGATATAATTTTCTGTTTCAGACTGCACAAAATATTTTTCTTCTCCCTTGTTATAAGAGGGCCCTTATCCAGAAATAGCTGTTAAACAGGCTGCTGATGGATCCCCCAAGGTTTGCCAGTGCTGGTGGTGCTTACTGTTTTAACTACTTTGTTCTTGTATTTTTTGATATATCATCAGAGGCTTGTGCCTGACAGCTCTTCCTTGTGTAACCATGGTGAATTATATATATCACCTCCTTATTTGAAGATGTAAAAATTCTCTATTCCCTAAAATACTTTTAAAAAATAAGGTTAGTAACATCTGTCATCTGCAGCTTGATAATTTATGGCACACCAGTCTCATATATCATTTGTCTTAAAACTACTTATTTCCTCCTTATTTGGCCTCCTTACACTTGGAATTTATCTTTCACTCTTCCTACAGCTGTATAATAATAAATAACTTTTTTCTTCTTTCAACATCCTCAGGCTGCTTTGTAACGTGAGGATATATAACAGAATATTTTGTGTTCACTAGTGAACACTCATCATGTGATGGGAATGCATGTCGTGCCTTTTGATTCCTTGGCCATATCTTCTACACCTCCTGATTTCTTGGCTATATTTTCCCAGCAGCAAACATTGCTGTCTGAGTGCAAAGAAAATGCAGTTTCTCCATATCAGGTGAGTGAAGTGTGATAAAGACATTTGGATTTCCTGGAACAAACCATAAGATTGGATTCAGACTTTGTCTTCCATTGATGAAAAGTCTCTTTGATATGGCACAACGGAAGGCAACTTTGCCAATTTTCCCTTTCTTCTGCAGCTCCCAGCCTACAGTCCACACTATTTTGAAAGGCTTCCCAACTTGGACAACAATGTAGAAGTTGGTGCTGGGGACTGAAAGGAGAGGGGGAATTGGCAAAAGTTGTTTCCCTCATCTCCATCAGCAGGAGCATCACCTGAGTGGAATGTCACCTGGGAGAATGCTTGGAAGCAAAATCTGGATTCAACCTGTTGTGTTGGATCCAGACTTACTGCACAATCCTATGCATGTCTACCCAGGAGTAGGCCCTGTTCAGTACAATTTGACTTACTTGTTCCCAAGTAAGTGTGTATAGAACTGCAGCCTTAGTTAGTTGAACTTAGATCCCATTAAAATATACAACTTGGCTGAAATTCCACTGAATTCAATGGGATTTAAATAATAGAACTTAGTCTGTATTCAACCCATTGTCTAGAACTCATTGCTGCCACCATGGTCTAGAACCCTCCATCTCCACTCCTGCTAAGCTTCTCAGTTTTCCACACAATAACAACAGGAATTTATAACTAGATAGCAAACTGCTTTACTTCCATGGAAGCCATAATTCCATTGCCACGCACTACAAAATTATCTTGCTCCCTCAACTTTCATTTTTTTTAAAAAACTTCTAAATTCTGGAAGTTGCATTCCCACATACTTTCCCTTCTTGAATTGATGTTAAGTCTGATTATGTGCCTTATCCATCAACCTCGTTAAATTTCAGTGGCATTCTGCCATTTGTTTGTGATTTCTCATATTTTCACCCTGGGTTACAGAACAATTATTTTTAGTTTGCTTTTCTTCTTTTTTGGCACTCATTTACAGCCAAGTTTATTGTAGACTTGTGCCAGAGCTTGGAAAAGTTACTTTTTTGAACTACAACTCCCATCAGCCTAATCCAGTGGCCATGCTGGCTGGGGCCGATGGGAGTTGTAGTTTAAAAAAGTAACATTTCCAAGCTCTGACTTGTGCCCAGCATCCACATGACATCATCCCTTCAAAGTACCATCCCACATTTTCCCAGTTAAACTGGATTTATTGTGTTCATGGAAAATCCAATAAGTAAATATCTACAAATATCTGTGCAATGCATAGAAGTCATCATTCCACACTGCCACAATTGATGGCTCTCTTTGATACCACAGGCAGGGCAGTGGCCTGCAAGTCCTTTCCTCTTTTTACCATCACTTCTCAAGTTGGGTGGATGAGAATTTTTTATTAAGTTGGAATTGAAACCAGACTCCCCCGCAGTATGGATGTCTGCAATCTCTGTGAACTGATACTGAATGCTACAAAGCATCTGTAGGTTTTCCTGACATGGATTTAAAAAAAAAATTGGATATAATGTTCAATCAACTGACTGACCAGCCAACTGAACATCAACAAGACTAAAGTAATGATAACAGAAGATTTATGTAACTTTAAAGTTGACAATGAGGACATTGAACTTGTCAAAGATTATCAATACCTTGGCAAAGTCATTAACAAAATTGGAGACAATAGTCAAGAAATCAGAAGAAGGCTAGGACTGGGGAGGCCGCTATGACAGAACTAGAAAAGGTCCCCAAATGCAAAGATATATCACTGAACATTAAAGTCAGGATCATTCAGACCATGGTGTTTCTGATCTCTATGTATGGTTGTGAAAGTTGGACAGTGAAAAAAGCAAATAAGAGAAAAATCAACTCATTTGAAATGTGGTGTCGGAGGAGAGCTTTGCTCATTCCATGGACTGTGAAAAAGACAAATAATTGGGTGTTAGAACCAATTAAACCAGAACTATCACTAGAAGCTAAAATGATGAAACTGAGATTATTATAATTTAGACACATAATGTGAAGTCATGATTCACTAGAAAAGACAATAATGCGGGGAAAAACAGAAGGGAGTAGAAAAAGAGGAAGACCAAACAAGAGATGGATCATAAAGGAAGGCACAGACCTGAACTTACAAGATCTGAACAGGGTGGTTCATAATAGATGCTATTGGAGGTCGCCGATTCATATGGTCGGCATAAGTCGTAATCAAGTCAAAGACATAAAACAACAAAAGTGGAATGGAGTTGGAAACAAATTGAAATGAAAATGGGCCACCTCTCAGTCCAATGGAATGCAGTCAGTCTGGCTGTAACAATCAGATCCCAACCCTAGTCTCAAGCCATATATTTTGCTTTCTATTGTTTCCTGATACTATTGCCCCCTTTCAGTCCTTTTCCTTAAAACAGCTCTCCCCTTATTTCCATTTGTTAATGTTCCTCACTTTTTTCTTCATCTGCCAACCTTATCACCTTGTGAGTGGATATATATGTAGAATATGGATATATCCTCATGTAAAGGTGAACTGTGAAGTCAGTTCCCAGAACCAGAGTGAAAAACTAGGTTTTTTAATTACTCTTCATGCTATTACTGCTATATTGATATGGAAGTGTCTCTGCTACAAAGCCACATGTCCAAACATTATTGAACTGCAACTCCCATCATCCCTGACACTGGCAAGTTCTGAAGGGAGCTGGAGTCTAACAACATCTGGTGGACCACAGGTTTCCCATATCTGGATTAAGAGAAGAAACCCTGCTACACTAACAGATATAAATAATATTTAAAGGTGATTGAGCCCCCACCACTTTGGGGTGGGTGGGCCAAGCTTAGAAAGAGGATATGTATTTTTATTTTTATCTTACAAATATTCTCCCGTCCTTCCCAATGCACAACATTTCTAAAATATGTACATTTGCAGATCTAGAGATACTCCATGAACTCAAAAGGCAGCTCTGTGGCATTATTTGCTTAATTATGAGATCATTCCAAAACATGGTATACTAGTAGAAAGGCTTCTTATGCACTATATTCACATATGAAAGGTGGCCCTTGGAACTAGCTAGGGATCCAAAATAAATTTATCTCTGAGATGATGAGATCAGCTGAATGTTAGTTAAGCTCACTTGATTATCACAGTTTGTGTAATGAAAAGATCTTTTTTATTATTATTACAAACACTTTCAACATAATTCTATTTAATTTGTCTGACTGGTAATCACTCCTCAGGAGACATTCCAGAACAAAACCATGGCAACAAATTGTGGTTCAGTACTCCCCTGCCATAAAGCTTGCTCTAAATACCAATAACTACATGAATGAAGATACAGAAGCTTCAGACATCTAATACAGCATGCAGATCTAATGAACACATCATGGCAAATCTGAATTTGCGCTGCTTCTTTGCAAAATTGTGCCAGACAGTATTAACTATTTAGAACTGAAGGGAAGTATACTTTACATCATCTGTTGGCCAGGGCACTAATGTCCCCTCAGAGACTGTACTCTCTGCCTCCAAGGTACAGATAGGGGAGAAATTCATTAATTTTTTTTTATTATTAGTATTACTACTACTACTACTACTACCTGTTGTAAGAGGCCTTAGGATCACTCACTTAAAAATGAGATTTTTCTGGAGCATACACTATGTGGTTTTAGTATTGATATTGTTGATATATTATGGTTTTGTAAATGTAAATGTACTGCCTTCAAGTCGATTCCGACTTATGGCGACCCTATGAATAGGGTTCTCATGAGGCTGAGAGGCAGTGACTGGCCCAAGGTCACCCAGTGAGCTTCATGGCTGTGTGGGGATTCAAACCCTGGTCTCCCAGGTCATACTACAACACCTTAACCACTACACCACACTTTGTATTGTGGTTTTATTGATGTTTGCTGATATTTAATTATGTTAATTGTGATTTGATTTGTAATTTATTATGATGTGACTTATTTATTTGTATGTAAACTGCTTTGAGGTCACTCATGACAAAAGCTGTTTATAAGCTCAAATAAATAAATAAACAGGGTTATAAACAAACAAAAGTATCATTATTAATTATTTACAGTTATTATTAAACATTCTTGGGGAAATAATATATAAGAAAGAAAGTGGGGATGTATTACAAAAAACAGAATTACTGTCTGAATACTCAGAGGTCATATATGAGCTTTCTACTCATGTGTCTCTTGTGGAAAAAGGACTAGAAGAAGCAGTGAAATTGTGAGGTTGAACACACCCCTGACATCATGCACTCAGGCTGTTCTGTTGCTTGACTCCTGCATGTTGAGTATGGACATCTGAAGAAGAAATAGTAAGCAGGAACGGCGGCTCATACAGAGGGTTTATTCTTCAGATATTAATGCTCAGTGCCCAGATGTTGGGGGCAGGGATAGCTGGCCACATGACATCAGCAGTGGGGCTAGTCACATAGCTCCAGTGGTTGCATGCAAATACTCTCCACACAAACAATGCATGAAAAGGGCTATGGAGTCACCGATAATCAGTTCAATTTGTGAAATATGCATTTGGAAACTATGCTGATTAGAACACACATACAGTGGCCAGAGAAAGAATTAAGCACCCACCCTGCTCATCCTTCATCCTCTGCTTCAAATCCCCTCCCCCAGCCATTTTAAAAGAAGTCTTCAAGATAACGTCATATGCTTCATTATAATGTCTAGTTTGAAACAGCAAATTCTGTGTTGCAACTGTGTGTGCACATGTGTGTATGCATGCATATTTACCTGATTAAAGCCTCACTGAATACAGTGGGGCCTGTTGCTAAATAAACATGGTGATGATTGTGCTGTATGACAAGACGGCAGTCTATTTGACATTCATCTTGGTTTTGATATTTTCTTGAATCTTGTTGTTCTTCACTAATCTGATTTGTTATAATTAAGCTAAACCGATCTGATATTTTAATATGTGAACTGAAGCCTATTGAAAAACCAAGGAGAGTGTTAATACACTTTAAAAAGAGACTATTATGGTATGGTCTGCATAACAAAGATTTGATCTGGAAACAAAGCAAATGGAATGATATATTAAATCACACCCTTTCCCAAATAGTTATATTAACACTAACATTAACACTAACAACTGTAACCCTTTGCAGCCCTAATAATATTAAAGTTCTAATTCTCCTTCCTATCCTGCAGTGTAGAGATGCTTGCACTGTATCTTAAGAAAGGACAATCTTAGCCTTAAGTAAGGTAACACTGTTACACCAAAAAAGGCTCTTTACATCTGGAGGAAACTCCAAATACACACCAGATGGGAAACCAGAAAATAAGTCAAAACCTTTATTGATTACCAATATCTTTTGCAAAAGAGACACCAGGTATTCAGCTCGTGCCTGAAAACCAGTCTAAAGCAGGATTACAGATACAAGTGATATATGCTTTCAAGCCCTCCTAAGATGGCCCCTCCCGTCTCATCAGTAACTTTCCAAACTTCTCTATTGTCTTGCATTGAGCTAACATCCTGGCCTTGAGCGCTTCATCCGTGCTGCCTCTGCCTCTCCCTGGCGCGATGCATTCCAGTGAGCCATTATCTACTTAGATAGTATTCAGTTACATGGGATGAACAAGCTAGCAGAACATTTGGCATTCACAGGTACCTTAGGAATTTTGTTTTCCTAGTTCTATGTTATCTCAAGTTAACACATTCTATGCTGTGTCAAATTAACACCACATGCACTATAGTTCCCAAACTATATCTGCCTAATTTCATTACAACACAACCCACCTGAGGTGGTAGATTTTGCAATATCCTTAAAAGGCTGTAAATCGTCAGTTTTGAAATGCTATTTTCCCATTATGAAGGGCACGATTTGATTTTTTTTGTCTTAGATACCAGCTCTTGTAGGCCATCTCTGAATTTACAAATGTGCAGTGATATTTGGATCCATCTCAGTGCACTGGATCAGACTATACTAGATGAACTTCAGGCCTCAACAACTCCTAATATTTGAGAACTAGCCCTAACATCAGGAGCGTGCAAACTGCCTATGTTGCAGATGTTGTTAGACTATAACTCCCATTAACCTAGGGTTGTCATATTCCAGTTCCACAAATCCAGGCAGGCTAATTTGCATATTATGCAATTATGTAAATTAAGCGGATTAATGGTTGCATTGTCCAGTTGTTTTGTTTGTGTGCCTAGTAATTACCACCAAAAACTGGGCGATGATATGAGGAATCTTTTTTTTTACATTTTCAGCCTTAAATGCCTAGATTTTAGTTTCCAATACTATGGAATATTTATTTATTAAGAGGATTTATATCCTGCCCTTCCACTGTTAAAAACAAGTCAAAATTCAGATAATAATTTTAGAAATACTATAAGATAAGTTCTAGATCTAAATCCATTGTGCTACTGGTCCAACTTTGTAAATAATATTTCCCTGCTGATTTTGTTCCTTATAGTTCTTTAACATCTGTTGTAGCTTACCAATTCTGTATTGCAATACCATGATGTTGGTCTGTACAGAAGACTAAAATATATGAAATATCTCTCACTGACTTGTGAATCTTTACACTGAACATCTATGCTAAATGAGGCAGGCAGAATAGCTTTAACTGGGAATAATAACAATATATTCCAGGGCTATGGGAAATTCTGATCATATCCTCAGTATGAGATAGTGAAAGAAACTTTTATTTTTTATTTATTTATTTTTTATTTAACTTGTATTCTGCCCTTCCTCCCAGCAGGAGCCCAGGGTGGCAAACAAAGCACCAAAAACACTTTAAAACATCATAAAAACAGATCTTCAAATACATTAAAACAAAACAGTGTTAAAAACGTTACAAAAACTTTTTAAAAGGGTTAAACAGATTATTAAAAACATATTAAGCAATTCTAACACAGACTGGGATAGGTCTCAACCTAAAAGGCTTGTTGAACGAGGAAAGTCTTCAAAAGGCATCGAAAAATAGCAGAGATGGCGCCTGCCTAATATTCAAGGAGACAGAATTCCACAGGGTAGGTGCTGCTACATTAAAGGTCTGTTTCCTATATTGTGCAGAATGAACCTCCTGATAAGATGGTATCTGCAGGAGGCCCTCATCTGCAGAGCGCAGTGATCGACTGGGTATATAAGGGGTAAGACGGTCTTTCAGGTATCCTGGTCCCAAGCTGTATAGGGCTTTGTACACCAAAACTAGAACCTTGAACTTGGCCCAGTAGCAAATGGGCAGCCAGTGCAATTCTTCCAGCAGCGGGGTGACATGTTGGCAGTATGTGATTTTTCCCATTATAGTGTTGCAAGAAAACCTGCACTTGGCTGAATTTTCTCTTCTCTTAAAGATACAGAATCATTCTCAGGCCCTGAGCCTGGCAACTCTACTCCTGATGCTGGTGTTTCAGAGTCAACAAAAGCCCACAGAATCTGAGGCTGATGTTCCAGAGCCTGTACAGCCTGATTAGCACAAACCTTGATTGGCTGAGCAGCATCAGACAGTTCTTCTTCATTCTCTCTCATGCCAAGCAGCAGAGATAAAATAACTCAAACGTGAGTCAGTTTGGGGAAGTGTTATTCTGATAGATTTGCTAAATTTCCCTTTATCCATGCACAAGCATAACCCAATCCTAAAGGCATTATCCATCCTCCCAACACATTTATACTATTGGGAGCATTTAGTGGACTATTACTGGTTAGTTTCAGACTACATATTTGTCTTTAAAATAATTTCATCTTGGGCTAGAACATTTATTTTCCCTATACACTATTATTCTTGGTTCTTGAAAGCATCTTTTCATTAAGTTATGTATTGGAAATGTGAGAAGCTTCTTTATGGCATAAAAGACTTTTTTAAAAAAAGAAACAGGTATGAACTTGAAGAATAATAGTTCTTGTGGCAGAGGAAAGAACATCATGGAGTTTTGCAAAAGACATAATAAATCTAGGCAATGGCTGTGTAGCACATTTCATAGAATAGGTCACTTTCAAGAACAGAACTGTCCAATGGGAAAGGGAGAATAATTTAAAAAGCTTCACGTACTATTACTGCTGAGCTTTCTCTAAAGTTATGTCCTAAACATTATTTGTTTAATTTGTGTCACTAATTACTAAGGTCCTAGGTGCTGTTAGAATTTGGAAGACAACAGCAAAGAGTGCAAAATTAAACAGGCTATTGTCTCTACCTGAAGAAGAAAATGAGATCTTTGTTCCTTAGCTTCAGTTTTCTTTACATTTGAAATAATTTTAAGAAAACACTGTAACCAAGGTTCTTCCTTTGTGATACAGAAGGCTGATAATCTGTCTGATTCTACTTAACATTCGTCTTTTATGTCCATTGGATTTGTGTTGTAACTGATTTTGTTACTAGGGATACACATTAATAGCGTAGTAAGATTCAGTAGGGGTTTATTGGTCAATGCCTATTTTCTCTTCAGCAGAGACACTGGCCTGCCCCAAACAGCCTCTATCAAACCCATTATAAATTATAATTAATGCTTAATATGTGTGTGTGTGGAAGGGGGGGTCTACAGAGTTGCCAATATACATAAATTGTGTGCCATTTATTATGAAACAGAAATATTTATGCCTAATTACTTCAACTCTGTGATGTGGATTTGGATGAAAACTGAGCTGAAGTGGGCGTTTTGGAGGGATTCTGGATGTGCTCAAGGTGAAGTAGTGACTGTATGATGCACCCCAAACTGAAACAGGGACCTCTGAAGCATGTTGTTGTGCCCTGGCAATTCAGACATTTTAAAAAAATGCTATAGACAAATATCTTGCTAATAGGAAAATCAATGTTTCTATGCTTACCATATAACAAAAATTCCAAGGTAGGGAGAACGGGGTGGTGGTGGTGGTGAGAACTCTTGCGACTGACAAGTCGAGATTGTAATTAGCTGTAATGATTTTACAAGGGCTCTCCAATTTCAGTGCTTTGGGGGAGGCATGTTGAACAACAACAACAACAATGGGTAGAGCATAGACTGGGATGCTTTCAGTTGGCAGTGGATACTAGCTCTGTCATATGTCTACATTGCAGGGGGACATTCTAGAGCACTATATAACCACCAGCTTCATTGTACATTTGGACAGACAGCACCAATCCCTCTTGCTAGCGGAAGAAGCAGAGTCAAAGAGGTCAGGCAGGAAGAGAAAGAGATGTGCAGGCAGAACAAGATTGAGAAGTCCTCTTCTCACTTTCAAGCTTCTTCCCACCCACCCAAAGAAAAAGCTTATTTAGCTGTTATGAAGAATTTGCGATGGGGAAATATGGATTCACATATGGGACATTTCTAATCCCCATGCCAGCCTACACTCTGTTTGTTGTTGTGTGTGCAAAATTGCATGAATGAAAGATCATCCCCCAATCAAATTTAAAAACACCTAGCACAAAATTCTCTAGATCTATATATATGAAATTTGGCAGGCTTCTTACCTAGGGGCACCTCTCTCATGTCTGTTGTTTTCAGAGTAATTGCCCACTAATACCAAGAGAGATTAAGTTACTTCTTATTTTACTCATCCCAAAGCTGTAAATGTTGCCCTTTATGGGAAAACCATGCAGCTATTCTTCTGAAATTTGGCAAGTTTCATGCCCTCAGAAGGTTCTATGCTGCCTGTAAATTTCATCAAATTCTACACAAACACACACCATAATTTGACAGGATTTATCCACCTTGGAGCATCTATTATGCCTATAAATTTCACACATTTCTGTCAAAAGGAGAAAAAAGTTATAGCCATTTTTAAATTTCCCAATAGTAAATGGGGGGAGGTAACAAAGTCATATTTTTTTCTAAAGTGGCCTTGGGACTCAAACCCTAGCCAAATTGGACATCCTCTGAAGCACTTCAGGCTAGGACTGTGCTCTAAATTTGTAAAAATCACAAACCAAATTGGGCTGATACAGTTTAATTCCCTATATAGCAGCTGCAATGTGTCCAAATTTCATGTCTCTAGGGGTAAAAAGTTGTGGCCATTTTGGTTCTGCAATGTAAGTCAGTGAGATCCAAATCGAGTCAGATTGAGTCCAAATTTATTCACACTGGAACAGGCCTCATCTGTATTTACAAACTGGAGTCACAAATCAGATGGGTGTGTGTGTCTGGGCACAGCCCTAATTGTGACTGAGGTAGGTTATTTTCCAAAAACCTGATTTGGGGTCTGATATGCATTTTGTGGTTGGTGTACTACTATGGGCCATTTGCATGGGGCCTTACTCTGAGATCAGTGCTACTCACATGTCTGTTAAATTATTTACATGACTTTCAGCCCATGGGAAGGTAAGTTGCTGCTTTCTCCCTTAAATCCGAAGCAAATCAATCCAATTTTAATCTGAAAAGGGAAGGAAAAACCGTCTGTACTTCGCATCTCTAGGGGCTTGTAGACACTTAGCTCCAATGCTTTGGTGAGTCCATGCCCACTCCCTCCTCCTCACTTTGTGTTTTTTTTTACTCTGGAACAAACTGAGCATGCTTGGTTGCTAAGGGAACCAGAGGAAAAGACAGTTTAACCTTAAGAGGGTGTGGTCATTAGGAAGCTGCAAGATTAACCCTTCCCCTTCATTCTGAACGTAAAACAGCGGATTGAGGGCTCATATAAGGTAAAAAGTGTGAACCTTTAAACTCCATCAAGATGAGAAAAGCTTAGCCTTTAAAATGGAGTTCAGCTCCAGTGTGAACCAACCCTATGTCTCAGAAATAAATGTATTTACATATATGAGACTATATACTATACCAACTAGCATTATATTTATCCAAGGGAGGTCCAGCTTCAAATTCCCACTCATCTATGAAGGCCACTTGGTCACCTTATTGTCGTTACATTCTCTCTCTCAGCCTAACTCACCTCAAAGGGTTGTTGTGTGGATGGTATGGGGGCATGTATGCTGTGGCAAGCTTCTCTGAAGAATGACACAGAATAAAAATATAGAAATGAATAAAAATATGGAAGCAGAAAAAAGGCATTCCTTCACCCTTGTGATTAAGTGAAAGCATTTTCATTTTTAGTTTATGTGAGGTCTGCATACCTTTCCATTTAAAAGTGCATGAATAAGAAATGCAACCTCTTTTTCTGTGAAATCAAATACATTATTCCACATAGATAATGCCATTTCTCACATTTTCTTACATTACATTCCCTTCTAATGCAAAGGTGTTGAGATTATCTTTCTTCTTAGAGGCTAGAGCTGAGAAGAGTCAACCATCCCATTGCCCTGTGTGCACAGAATTTCCTTATGCTGAATTCTTGATTGTATTGCCCTGTTGCATTTGAAATGACACAAATGATGGAGAGATTTTCCTTGCCAACCCTGCCCCAAAGCCTTTGAGTCCTTTGAATAAAGAACTTTATCCTGATCTTCAGCCAAAATCTTCCCTTTCCTCAGTTTCTTTCCTCCATCTCAGGGATTATACCAAATACAGATCTTTTCAGAGACTTGTACTTATTTATATTTCTTATTCACATTGCAGAAATAATAATAATAATAATAATCACCTTTCATATAAATTTCAAGATGATTTACAATCATTCAATAAAATAACTAAAATAAGTTTTAAGCCTTTTTAAAACCCTAAGATTCATTTTAAAACAATACAAATACACTTCCAAGGCAGAGACCTACTTAAAAAAAAAAAACTGCACTGAACAAAGCACCTGAGATGAAGATGTTCCAGGCTAAATTCAGAGGACAGACCAGGGTTCACTGAATGTTGAAATAAATATCCCAGGTAGGGATGCTTAAGGAATTCAATCTCTGCAAATTCCCATATGAACTAACCTTTGGGGCTAACATGCAGATCAAAATATGGCCACCCACTGGATTTTACACTCCTCTGATTACTGTGACAGTTTTTGGCAGTTTAAATGTGAATTTAAATGCAAATGTGTATGCAGTTATTTTTAAGTGCACAGTACTGTGGAAACAGGATAGAACAGACTTATGAGTGAACACATGTGAAAATGACATGGAGTGGAAATAGATTCACCCCTCCCAAATCCAAGGCTACATAAAAAATGTAGCTGTTCTACTTTATACTAGGGTAGGTTTAAAAAAAAGGAGTCAAGGCTTTCTGAGTAGTATTCATTTCTTGGATTGCCTCATGTAATCTTATTTAGGAGGTTGGTCCTATTTTGGTTAGGGACAGCCTTTCTCCAACATCCATTAAAAGTTTACCTGCTACAATGATCTATTAATTCAATGACTTATGTTTTAAGGGGTGTTTTTGTTGTTATGTTTTAAAAATCATATTTTTTTTCATAATTGGCTTGCCCAGTGGGGCAGGGCTGCAGAGCTAGAGGCAGTGGGGAGGTTACCACAATGCAACTGCACCAGCAGAGCCAATCTGCCACCCACAGTGGTGGGCTTGGACTATGGCAACATCCACAGCAGCTCACCTTTCCCCATTTCCAAGAAGCTAGCATTGCAGTTCCGCCCCACCAGACAAGCTATTTCTGCATTTTTCCCATCTGCATTCAAGACAGATTAACAAAATCTCCTAAAAACATCAGCACAATGAAAACATAGCACAGCAGTCAAAGCAGAACGCCCTGTCCTCCCTCTGCGCCCAGCATAGTAATATTGGAGCTCTCTGTCCCTCCTCTGGCAGCTTCCAACAAGCTGACTACTAACTTTTTGGGGTTTATAATCCTGGGATGTGCTTCAAGAATTAGGGTTGCCAGGTCAGAAGCATCCCAAATCCTGAGATTTCAAGGGCAGGCCCTGGTAATGTCCTAGGGGTGTGCCCTTGTGATGACATAGGGGGTGGGTCCTAGTGATGTCATGGGGTGGGCCCTAGTTTATGTCATTAAGCATGATACATTAAGCATTAGCCACAGTTGCTTGGAGCATACAACTCAAACAAAAAAAATTTCTCTGATTGGAAATTAAGATAGAAATCTCAGCTAAATAAGGGTGTTTCCAAGTCCAGCTAAAGTGATGGGATCATTCCTTCTCACCTTCTTAAGAGGGCCTGGGTAAGGAACATTTAATCTTGCCTGCTTGCTTCTGGCAAGAAGGGTTTAAGTGCCTCTGGCCAGGCCAGTCACCAGAAGGCCATTGTAGGAAGAATGCCCAGTGTTGTGGAAATGTTAGATGGGAGCGCTCAGGAGTAAAGATGGATGCCCCTGAAGGCTGCAATTCTAAACATACTAATTAAGGGACTAAGCCCCGTAGAACTCAACAGGACTTACTTCTGAGTAGATATTGTTAGGATTGTGCTGTTGGTAAGGCTTGACTGGGGATCCTATTCACATTAGGCAGGTACCTTCATTGTACTCTTTTTGTTACCTGCTAAAAACATTTTGTTTAGGTAAGCCTACCCAGGCATGTAGAAACTATTAAGTTTTTTATCTGTTTTTAACTCATTGTTGATTTTATTATTTTGAATGTTTTTAAATACCTGTCTTTAACTATATTTGCCAATACTTTTATTGTTTTAATTTCTTCTATTAACCACTTTGAGGTTTTTTACAATAAGGTGGTATATAAATGTTGTACATAAAATACATAAATAAATTTTGGAGTTATTGTGGCCCTTCAATCTCTTTCCTCTTTTATTGTGAGTCAGGCCGTTTGGTACCATCTAGCTCAGTACTGATGACATGGACTAGCATTGGCTCTCCAGGATTCTGGCAATAGTCTCTTCCACAGATTGAAGTTTGGACCTTTGCATGCAAAGCACGTGCCCTGCCACTGAACTACAGCCCTGTTTAAAAAAGTATCTTTTAAAATTGTTCTTTTCAATTCACTCATGAATGGACAGCATACTAGGGCAGATCCACACCACGCATTTGAAGCACATTCAACATACATTTGAAGCACATGAATCCCACCACAGAATCCTGGAAACTGTAGTTTGTTAAGGGTGATAGGAACTATAACTGTGAGGGGGAAACTACACTTCCCAGTATTCTTTGGGGAAGTAATACACTTTAAATGTGAGTTGGATGTGCTTTAAATGTATTATGTGGATCTGCGTTACTTTGCCAGCATATAAATCATTTTAATTAAATTTTCAAATGGAAATAAGCTCCAAAGTTTACTGGGTGACCATATGCTATGCACCATCTCTCAGCCTAATCTGCCCTTCAGGGTGAAAGCAACAAAGGGAGACCATGACCACCCCAAGGAAGAAGGGCACACTTAAAATGTAGAGGAAATAATAATTTGTAAATAATAATTTACAAATTATTATTTCATCTGCATTCTAAGTAGGATTGGACCAAGATGAAGGAGGTATGAAAATTGGAGGGAGAAATATCAATAATTTAAGATACCTCACTACCAGCAGAAACCAGTAATGATTTGAAATGAATGCTGATGAAAGTTAAAGAGGAAAGCACAAAATCAGGACTACAGCTGAACATCAAGAAGACTGAAGTAATGGCAACAGAAGATTTATGTAACTTTAAAGTTGACAACGAGGACATTGAACTTATCAGTACCTTGGCACAGTCATTAACCAAAATGAGACAATAGTCAAGAAATTAGAAGAAGGCTAGAACTGGGGAGGGCAGCTATGAGAGAACTAGAAAAGGTCCTCAAATGCAAAGATATATCACTGAACACTAAAGTCAGGATCATTCAGACATTTCTGATCTCAATGTATGGATGTGAAAGATGGACAGTGAAAAAAACGGGTAAGAGAAAAATCAACTCATTTGAAATGTGGTGTTGGAGGAGAGTTTTGTGCAAAAAGACAAATAATTGTGTGGTAATACAATTTAAACCAGAACTATCATTAGAAGCTAAAATAATGAAACTGAGGTTATCATACTTTGGACACATTAGGGCTGCTTTCACACATGGGGCTGATTGCGTTAGTTTAATGGATTAAAAAAGTAGCGCTTCTGTCCCAATTTCTAAAATCCCTTTCACACTGCAGTACCAGTTGCGTTAAGGAACAGCAGCTTTTTCAGCCGATATATCGATATTTTGCACAACTGTCTTTCACATGACTTGTTTTCATCCCTCACCCATGCACACTGTTCCTCATCGTGTAGGAGGTCTAAGATCTCGTTCCGTCGCCATGAAAGCTCTCTCCCTTTAGGATCTGACTTTTAAAATTGTTTTTTAGTTGTATCAAGACGGGTATGTGTGGGAAATGCTGCTGCTATCTGTGCCGATGCCGGAATACCGGTACAAAGTTCATCAGGCAAAAAAACACAAAACTGCGTGACTAAAGGGCAGGAATGCACTGCATGCTGGGATGCCTGTCACATGAGCGGCTGCAGCTAGCAATAAACTCCTGCAATCTTCCAGGTTCTCAGCCTTGCTAACGGATTATTTCTGGTATCATTTATCATGGATATTAGCACTAAACTTCCACTACATTCCACTAGAATTCTGGAGCTAGCTTGTGCGTCATGTGAAAGATCAAATATAATGCACAAATTACCAGGTAAAAATTTAGTGGAATAAAGTGTAGTGTGAAAGCAGCCAATGAGAAGACATGATACACTAGAAAAGACAATAATGCTGGGAAAAAGAGAAGGGAGTAGAAGGGAGTAGAAAAAGACCAAACAAGAGATGGATTGATTCCATAAAGGAAGCCACAGACCTGAAGTTACAAGTTCTGGTTTATAACAGATGCTATTGGAGGTCACTGATTCATAGGGTCGCCATAAGTCGTGATCGACCGAAGGCACATAACAACAACAAATAATAATTTACAATCATAGTGTGAAATCAGATACATATCAAGACATAGTATTAAGAAATATTTATATAAGCTTGAATTCAAAGATGTTTATTATTTACATGACCTGTAAATATATTTATAGTGCAATCCTATGCATGTTTACTCAGAAGCAAATCCCTATGTATTCAATGGGGTTTACTGAGAAAAGGAAGCATGCAGAGGACTGCAATTCAGTGATAAGGAACTGCACTCACCCAACCCAAAATTCAGAATCATGCCATGTTAAGCTGTTTTGCAACTGCTTTATAATTGTTTTATGGTTATTGAATTTTAAATGTCGTTATTTCTTGTTGTAAACTGCCTTGGTTTCCAACCCTACCTCACAGGGTTGTTGGAAATATTCTATATACACACACATTGGAGATCGAAAAATACATATGCCCCATATAATAGTTTATTGTCAAAACTAGTTGGCTATTGCAGAACATTTTTTGTAAAAAAAAAAAAAAGTATTAGTTTCCTGCCAAATAAAAGCAGTGACACCTAAGTAAGCCTTGCCTGCTTTTAAAAAAAAAAAAAGGATCGGACCAGAGCGGAGAGAGAGGTTAACAACATAATCCTTTTCTATGTTCACTCAAAAGTCCCATTGATTTTCAGCACAATCCTACCCATGTCTACTGAAAAGTAAGTCCTACTGAATTCAATGTGGTTAGCTCCCAGGTATGTAGAATTAGCATTGCAGCTTTACTCCCAGAAAAGCTTCATGCTGGGAAGGTTTTCAAAATAGGTTATGAAAAAGACAAATAAACTGCCCTCTTCAACAGTCCACTAAAATTTAAACTTGTTTGACTCCTTAATTAGAAAAGTATAACAATGCAGGGTGTACACTGTTTAAAACTTCTGTTCAAAAATGTTTGAAAGATAAAATGTATAATATGCCAGTTTTGCAAGTAATTAAAAAAACCCTGCATGTACACTTTTATGTCTACCAAGATCCTGCAGTAATCTCCTGTTGTAGTGCAATCCTATACGTGTTTACTCAGAGGCACGTCCCAATCCTCTACAGAGAAAGTATTATTTATGTTGCTGAAAGCTATATTTTTACTGAATTCCTGATGTTAGACAAGCAGGAAAAGGAAACTGTGGGTTTAGCTATTGCCTAGGGTAGATAGATAGAAAGTTTATTGCAGGCCACAGGCCGTCGCAACACAAATACAGCAATAACACAGCAATAGAACCTTAAAATTATCAGACACAAAATAAAATTTTTCTATTAAAACCGTTAAAATCATAGTACCAAATATTACTATAAAATTCTTGATCTATAAGATCTCTCACTTTCTTATGATCCTTACTTTATTTAGTAGTAGCAAATACAGCATAAAACCAAACAGCCCTATGAGATATCCTCATTTATACCTATAATCCTGTGTCAGTCAACAATGGGGTCAACAAATCTTGTCACTCACAAACCTGACTTTACTCATTGGCTAAAAACCTGAAAGGGCATCCGATACTAACATAAATTGGGGGGGGTGCAGGGAGGTTTATATCTTTTGGAACAGACCACCTAGAAACTTAATGTTTAAAAAAATGAAAGCTAAGAGTCCAGAGATTAAGGTGACTCACCCAGAGACCCAGAAAGTACCTCCAAAACCTGGAGACTTGGCAACCCTATTCAGGATATAATTCTGTATTTCAAGTTTGAGAATTGGCCCCATTCACTTGTCTATTTAAGGGGTTAAAGAAAGACAAAAAATGCATACATTGTGAACAAAGGAGAACTGTGAGTAATACCTGATTGTGCCTACCTGCCAGTAGAATGGATTTCCATTTGCACAATGGGCCTTTTTCCTCTCCTCCTCCTTGCAGCTTCCACACACCTCAGAAATGTGGTCCAGTGATTGGGAGACCTCATGTGAAGTTGGACTTCATTCTGCGCTATTTGCCAATAACAAGAGACAAAGTAGTTTAGTCTAAAAAAAAGCCTACTAAGTCATATGTATTCACAGTCCAGTATAACCAATAGGAGTGTCTACTATTCAGAACTAAAATATACTTCTATTGCAAATTAGCCATACTCTAAATCTGCTAAATCTCAGCAACAAGGTTATGAGTGATTTTATCTGAAAATATCAAGCTTCATATTTTATTCAACCTTTTATTACAGTTAATATGGGCCTTAATTCTAAAGAACTGTATGAGTTACAAATATATAAATCCACACAAATATTTTTAAAAGAGTCAGACTTGGCATTGGATTTTCCAGTAGTCAGCATGTTCACTATTTTTGTGGAGTGAGCATGTTTGATATGAACTTCAGCAACTTTTCCCAACACCAGATTTTTTAAAAAAAATCTCTTCGAAAACAACATTGATTTTACTCATAGCACAGCAACCATTTATACAACTCTCTCTCTCTCTCTCTCTCTCTCTCTCACCCTCCACTCAAATAATCCAAGCAATCCAAACTGCAAGTGGGGAGGGAGCAAGCCAAACCTGTATTTCTGCTAGAAAAAAAATCCCCAAAGTACAACATTTAAAGGGTTAATACTACAGCTATTAAAAGGCAAGCCTAGAAAATCTAATTGACATGGGCACTGAGTCAATGGCGAAATTGAGTTGACTCTCTGTGCTTGCCTTTTAATCTCTGTAGTATTAACCCTTCAAATGTGCTTCCACCCTCCCAGCAAGCCCAGGGTGCCCAAACCACAAGATCGCCCTTTAAATATTTTCCTTCCTTTCTCTTCCTCACCCATCTTCTCTCTCTCTCTCTCTCTCTCTCTCTCTCTCACACACACACACACACCTCTTTTCATTTCAGCTGCTCTCCCTGCTACTGGGGGAACATTAAAATAACATTAGTTATTTTTGAAGGGGGAAATTGAACCAGGTTAAAGGAGGAGATAGCAGAAAACAAACAAACATGGAATGGAACAGCCTGCCAGTTCAATGGAATGGGATTGGATCAGCACCAATAACTGGATCCCATCCCTAGCCTGAATCATCCCGATTTGATTCAGGATTCAGCCCAATTGGTTGCACAGCTGTAGATGGTACATTGGCAGGATCCCCTCACTCACTTTCTTCTAACATGGCCATACATATAATGGTGTTCTTTGCATTAACAGCTGATGCTGATGGTCTTCTGCAAAGCACATCTTGTAGAGTCTTGGCTTTTCATTATACAGCCATGAGAGCAGCTCTATACTATAGCCAGCATGGATATTTCACATTCTGCAATGTTAAATTGAAAATACCCCCATGTCATTCTTCTGTATCCCATAAGCTCATTTCAAAACAAAACCTTACAAAATTTATAGCCCTGAACTCAGAAGCGCTTGCTTAACAACCCTTTAGGTTTTTGTGGTGTTACACAAACCACTCAAAGAGAATCTACAGTTCAAACTGTAAAACAAGAGGAAAAAATCCAGACCCCTGTTGGATTTTTTTCTGTCAGTGGTCTCATAAAATGTTGAAATTAATTAAAAATCAGCCATGTTCACAGAGTACCTGTAATCATAGTTCTGACCTTGCCCCACACTCTGACCTTCATCTTCTGCAATCTAAAAGTATAAAAAAATGCATGGTTGATTTTTAATTAATTTAAGAAATGTAACATTGAAGTCTATGATAGCACAGGTATGCTCAGTAAGAGCCAACTGTCAGTGTTCTAAAAACCAGACTAACAGCTGTGTGTCTTGGCTAATCAGGGGGCCACACCCACACCAAACATGTTTTCCACTTTAAACAGTCATGACTTCCCCCAAAGAATCCTAGGAAGTGTAGTTTGTGAAGGGTGCTGAGAGTTGTTAGGAGATTCCTATTCCCCTGACAGAGCTCCAGTGGCCAGAGTGGTTTCAGCCTCTCTTCTGGTGATTGTAGCTCTGTGTGGGGAATACAGCATCTCCTAACAACTCTCAGTCCCCTTTCACAAACTACATTTCCCAGGATTCTTTGGGGGAAGCCATGACTGTTTAAAGTGGAATAAATGTCTGGTGTGGGTGTGGCCAGGGACAGCTTTGGTTTAAATTTGGGTGGGAGACTACACATTTGCTGTAGAATGAAAAGGTGGGGGAACCCCTCCCCCCCAAAAAATAATGATACCAATATAACAATATAACAATAATGTTAACAATGTTTTCTTTTTGGAAAGGAAAGAAGTTTTCCCTCTTCCCAGTGACCACCCACCCAATCACATATTTCCAAATTCTTCCAAGCTACATAGGAAGTGGATTCGACTGTGAAAGACCAAGCCAATTTGTGTTTGCATTTTTACAAATTTGTAGGGTGGTACAATATCTCAGAGAGGAGGTCAGGTCTCCTGCTCCCCTGGTGCATTCACCATAGCTGCCCATTTCCCTGCTTTCTAAAGTTTGATAGAAATATCTGTTGGCTGTAAGTACGTTCTTAAACCACAACGTTTTTTGCCTATTAGTCAATATGATTCTTACATTACTTACATAAAAATGTACATATGTATTCCACATGCACTATTGAATCTCAGTGTGATAAATTCAATCACTACTCTCTGCTTAATATGTCTGTCAATCCCAAGCTGCCATTTTGAACTGCGTTTGTTCTACTTTTCCCTGAGTGAGGAAAATAGCAAGATTTCAATCACTGTGGTGGGATATACATATATTGTACTCTGTTTTACATTATTATTACACATGGCACTCTGAACAAAATGTAGAACACAGATCGCTCTTGCCTTTGTATTATTAATGCTTAGATTTCAATAGCTCTGGATGCAGCTATTTTCTTATAAATAGGAAGCAACCCTTTATGTTCTTGTTACATACATAATTATTTGACTAGCTCCACAGGTGGAAGGTGAGAAATGGCTGTATCAAAACATACCTGCAGTTAAATAACCCACTAAAATAAACTTTCCAATGTACCTTTTTACTTATGTATTTATACTATGTATAAATAGTATGTATTTATACTTCCTTTGTATAGCTTACTCAAGAATCATAAAACACAATGGGGAGATATCCAACTAAGTAATACTCAGAGTAGACCCATTGAAATTAATATACTTACCTTACTTAATTCCATTGATTTCAGTGAGTCTGCTTTGACTAAAATTGGATATTATCCTGTAAAAATAAAAACCCCAACACGACAAAAACCATTAAATATATATATAGTGAGATGTACCAATTCCATGAAGTGAGGATTTCTTGCCCACATGCCACACCTGAAGGCAACCTGTTGCTGCAGACCAAATAATAGCAGGAGAGGAGTGGGGTGATGGATTGTCATGTTCCCCAACAGGGCCGGTTCCAAGGGTTGGCCAGGTGGGGCACTGGCCTGAGGGCCCCTGAGGCTACAGGAGCCCCTGAGGGGCCCCTCTGCTCCCCTTCCATGATTCGTAGCAGGATCGCTGCCGTGAATCACACAGTGAGAGCTTCAGGGCTCCACCATTCCCTTGCTTAACTTACCTTTTTCTGCGGTTGTGCACACACCGGTGCCCTTAAGAAAGATGGTGGCTGAGGTTTTCCTAAGTGGCTGAAGCCTCTGCCACCATCTTAGCTGATGGCACACGTGTGTTGCGTGCTCGCATCCCTGCCATGAACCAAGATGGCGGCAGAGGCTTCAGCTCCTTAGGGAAACCTCAGCCGCCACCTTTCTTAAGGGCACCACTGTATGCACAACCTCAGAACAAGGTAAGTTAAGCAAGGGAATGGCAGAGTCCCGAAGCTCTCGCCGTGCGGGAATTGCAGAAGGGGAGCGCTGGGCCTGGGGCAGGCTTTTGCCCAAGGGCTCCAGTGTGTCTGGGGCTGGCCCTGGGTGCGTGCACACGTGTATGTGTGCGTGCACACATGCGTGCCAGGGCCCAGGGCAAGCTGGTGCCCAAGGGCCCCGGCATGTCTGGTGCCGGCCCTGTTCCCCAACCTGAGGAAATTGGCTGACTGTCAAGTAGACCTGCCTAAAACATCAGTTCTGGTAGCAGCCTGTAACTGGGGAGGGGAATGGTACACTGCACCCCCGAGATTTGCTTCCTCCCCCCCCGGGTTTTTTTTTAAATATTATTATTGGCATGACAGACAATGACATCCTCCTTTTAAAGAATGAAAACTTGCTTTAAGAACAGGAGCAATTTAAGAATAGAACCCTCTGAAAATTTTAGTGAATAAGGCAGAGTGAGGGCACAACAAAAGCCTCATCTGGAAAAGCCCCAAAAAGTCTTATCTGCTCACTCAAGACTTTTCCTGACTGACTGTGGATTTTTCATGATCACAGTCACCCTATAATTACTGAAGTGATGCTGGGGATAGTAACATCACCCTTGAAGAGTTAAATATTAGAAGTTTGCATTGCTAGAGTTAGACTCCACCCTTTGGAATTTCCTTTGCTCTGCTTTTCAGTTTCAGTTTCAGTTGTGCTGTCTATCAAGCCAGCAATAAAGAAGCATGTTTGCCTGCAACATGAAGTAAGGGTTGGTTTATTCTACCGTTATTATGAGAAGTAGAGCAGATTGGGTGCCTATAGCTAAAGGGTGAAATAAAGAGATAACTTGAAATGATCTGAAAAATATCTACCCTAAGTTACAGTTCACTTTTTTAAAGCATTCACTATCCTCACAATCATAATAACTATTTTTTCCTTCTTTTTCTTTGAGAAAACAATCTCCACACTAGTTTTTAATTTCTTAGTTATAGCATAATACATTTTCTGTTAACTTGACCTTTACATAGCCGATTATGTATGTTGCGGTCGACGGGTGAAATAATACGCAGACAACAGCAGCTATGGTTGAATAAAGGGCCACTTTATTAAATAACAAATGAGAACGTTTAAAGCGACCTGCAGAGGTGAAACCTAAGTGCGGGAACTAACTATAGGCAAGCAGCTTGCCCTACAGCTCTTGGGTGACCAGCCCCTGCTGGGGCAAAGGACAAGCCCCTTTTGCTTACCCCTTGCCCTGGCCACACCTTATAGGTGAGTAGGGAGGCCTTCCCACATCACCACCCTCCGGGGCCGTAGAACCCTCGGGTGGATGAGGTAAGTTGGCCCCAAAAGCAGCCCATATCCTGCCCTTGGGCTGTAAAACGCTGAGAGACAGGCCTCCGGAACCACCAATCACCTTGAAAGGTGCCTAAGGGGGCCACCTAGCTGTCGTTAGCTATTTCCCCTCCCGCACTTTACCGAATCCGCGTCTCAAATGTCCACATTAAGATTTTGATTTGAACAAAATTAACCAAATTAGCCAAAATACAACCTATTAATCACGACACCCCCTAACCCAGCTCCCTCCATCTCCCAAAGTGTGGAGCAGGCCAAAAACCTGCCCGCAAACAAGGGTGGGCAAGATAAAAATTCCTACTCGGCCCCGAAGTGACCATGAGCACACTGTAAAAGAGGGAGGGCAGGGTGGGTGTCGCAAGCCAAGAGGAAGTCGGAGGCGGCGGCGTGGGCTTAAATAGCCCCTTAGCTCTGCCTCCTCCGTGCAGAATGCCGCGCATCATCTCAAGGCGATGCGCGACGTTCCCTTCCTTAAAATGGCTTCTGCGGCTTCACCCTCGGCCACAACTATGCTCCGCTCCCCAGAGCTTCGCGCAGGTAAGTGAACCTGCACTTAAAACATCTGCATGGATGAGGAATTGGGAAAGTTCACTTTGCTCACATCCTCTTCACCAGTGTGTGTGTGGGGAGGGAGGATTGGCTGGCACTATGCACCTCCCACCCCAAAAAATGCTCCACCTAGAAATGTGGCTGCCACATCTAACAAGGAAGGTTGACTATAGGGCTGTCTGGTCGGTGGCTGAGACTGTTGCCCATCTCCCAACCTGTGGGAAGTATGTCATTGGCACCTTGTGAGCATGTTCCAGGCTGCACTGAAAAACAAAAGGAGAAAAAAAGGGGGGACCCCAAAATGCTTGAAAAAAGTGTTTATTTTAACAAAATGATAAATGACCATTTTGAGCAGATTTGCTAGAAAAGAATATTTTAGACCAATTCATCCCCTGATGAAGGCCAAACTACTGAGTGGCCAAAACATGTTGGGCTTTTGTTAAAATAAACATTTTTTTCAAGCATTTTGGGGTTCCCCTTTCTTCCTTTTGCTTTTGGATGCTTGCCACCTTCTGCTGTTGCACCGAAAAGCCACAATCACCATTAGTTTGGTATGAGAGTTTTCCTTGGTGTTTATGCGTGGTGAGAGGCCAGGTTTAAACTGAGGAGATCTGGAATTATGTTGGCCCTTTTTATCCTGTGCTGCTGCTGATTATGTTGGTTGTGGCTAGCTCTTATCATGGATTCTGCTGGCCCTAGGGTGGGTTTGTCATCTTTAACATTAACATTATATCTGAATGGTTTTGTATATTGCCTGCTAGAGCAGAAACATATGTATTATTTTTAGCTAAAATATCAGTACATAGTGTTTGTCTTTTGCAGTTGTATTCATTTCTATATGATGTTAACTGTTTCAGCCTTCCCTTTGGCAGAAAAATCAAGGCACAAATAAAATAAAATGATGATGAGTTCTCACCCTATCTCTTTCTAGAAGCCCAGCAGGCTGAAGGGGGCAGGGCTTTGCAGAAAGAGGCCAGAGCCCAGCTGTCTTTTAAACTGCATTCACTTTCTCTCTGGGGAGAGTGGGGGAGAGGGAACCTGCCAACTAGCTTTATTTCATGTATGGCTCAATTTGCCCAAATGCCTTGTATTTATCATATTCTGACCCAGCTTATGATAGATGGACCAGTGCAAGACTACAGCAACTACAGCAGAAAAATATGCTGTTTTTAAATTATAATTCTTTGGTAACTTTGTTACCATTGGTAACTTTGTTCATTGTGTAAATTGATTTTTCAATCAAAATGAAATTTTAGCTGATACGTTAGAATTTCCCAGTTTTCCTCTAAATGCAAGCTAACAATGATTCTTGTAAATTAGATTAGAACTTCCCAGTCTAACAATAACCAACTCCAAATGCTAAAGCATTATACAATTAGACAACTCTTCAGAAGATTGCTGGCTAACATGCTTTTGAATACCATGCATTTTTATGCATTCTTTTTACAGTTATTCAGTCAGATGCTTGGTAGTTTCCTAAGATCAATTTAAGTATTTCCTTTCATTGATTATTTTTTTAGATGAAAAATCAATTAACATTATATCATATTACATTTAGATGTTTTAAAAATGAAACACAACATGATTTCTATATATGCACTTAATTAAAATGCCCCAAAGATCCATTGTAGTATAGCACTGTGTTCTTACAGTGGCCAACTAGATATCCATAAGAAACCCACAAGCAGAACCTGAGTGAAACACCATTTTCCCCACCTGCAGTTCTCAGCAACTGGTATTCAGAGGCCTCTAACAGTGGAAGTAGAGCATAGCTAGTGTAGCTAATAGCCACTGATTGTGTTATCCATGATTTTATCTAATATACTTTTAAAGCCAACCAAGTTAGTAGCCATCGCTGCCTCTAGTGGGAACAAATTCCATAATTTAACTGTACAGTGTGAAGAAGTACTTCCTTTGGTATGTCCTGAATCTTACAACATTCAGCTTCCGTGTTTGTCCCAAAATTTTGATATGACAAAGAGAAAAAAAGTTTCTCTGCCCACTTTTTGCACACCATACATACCCCTCTATCATGTTGCCTCTTATTCACCTTTTCTGTTGTTATGGGCCCCATAGAGAACTCCTGGCAAAGTAAGCAGGAGAAGGAAGGCTGGGATCCTGAGGAGGGCCCTAGTGGTCTGAACAGGGAGGAGGCTGACACCAGAGAAAATTTCAGTAGTCTGATCAGCAACAGCCCCACCCCGAGCTGTTGGTTGCTATCAAAGAGCAGAGCTGGCTGACAAGCCTCCTTTCACCATGCCTCCAGAATCTGCCAGTCTTCCTAAGCCACTCCCAGCACCACCTCCAGGGAGGGAAGAACAAGCGTTGAGACCTGAGGAGGAGACTGGGGAAGAACTGGCCAATGTGTCTCCTCTCTCATCACCAAGGATGCATCAGCAGCTGCACAAGCATGAACAGACTGACCTGCCCATGTGACAGAAGATCTGCTTGCTTGCCCAGTCCCAAACTGAGAGACAATTCCCACACAAGTAGTAAGCTGGCCTGAGCCTACTGAAGTGGTCACGGGGCATGTCAAGTTGCTGTATGAACATCTTCACTTCAGTAGTCGTGCCTAGTCATCTCTTATAATGTTGAAGAGACCTCTGTTATCTGTAAGCTGAACTATGAACCGTTCTTGTGTTGAATTTTGTATTAAACATAACTGAGAAAAGCCCATCAGTAATTTCAAGTATGATTCTAACGGGACAGACCAGGACAGTTTGTCACACCCCCAACCTCTTCTACCCAATGGTTCCATTACAGAGATGGATAAAACCAGCAGGGAGGGGGGGATGTCAACCAGATCCTGCAGAATGTGCTTGCCAAGACCTAGGCACTTCAACTCAAGAACCAGACCCTGAGAAATCAGGTCACACACCTCAGCAAAACTATGAATGCCTTGCATACTGGTGCCATCCTGGCACAGCCAGTGTTCATCCCACGCTCCATGACACCTGTTGGAGTCCCAGGCAAATAAAGTGGGAGTCATGAACAAATCACGACATTCATCTTGCAATGTGAGCTCTACATTAAAGGGCATCAGGCAGACTTCCCTACCAACTATCTGAAAGTGGTGTTTATGATCAATCTGCTGGAGGGACAAGTGGCAAGATGGGTGGCACCCCTGCTTTTGAGGAACGACTCTGTGTTAGGACAGTATGATAATTTTATATCTGCTATGGCCAAGATCTTCCAACATCTACAGTGAAAGGTGACAGTTGCCCACTAGTTCAGAGCCCTGCACCAGGAAAAGGACTTGGTCAGGACTTATACCAAGTCACCTTGGGCTCCTACTGGGAGGAAGGGCAGGATATAAATCAAATAAATAAATAATACCATTCCCTTGCTCATCCTGGGGCAGGAGATGGAATAATTCAGCTTTCATCTATCAGTATCAGAAGGGCCTCAATGAAGAGGTGCTATATGAGTTGGTGCAAGATTATAACAGGGTAGGCTTGGACATCTGTAAACTAAAATGCCCCAAATGTTGTCAACTGTCTGCCCTCATAAAGGAATTGCTCCATCCTCTTGATCATTTTGCCCTTTTCTGAACCCTGTCCAGTTCTATAGTATCCTTTTTGAGGTGTGATGACCAGAACTATACACAGTATTTGTAGTGTGGTTACACCATAGATTTGTATAACGGCATTATGAACCCATTTACAAAAACTTCTTTCTGTATGGAAATGGTGGCAACATAAACTGTCCCTAGTATGTTCTCCTCTCAGCCCTTTTAGATGTTATCTGATGTTGTTAGATGCTACTGTAAAAATATGTATTGGGAGAGGGGAGGATTATGGATATTTCCTCTTGCGAAACTTTTTGTAAGAGGTTCACTAGTTACAATGGCATAGCTCCAGGTGGATATACAAACTTGGTAATGGAAGGTTCCATAGGTTTCAATTAGAGCATTATCTCAAAGATCCTCACGTTAAATCTCATGCAACCAGACCCTTTGATGGGTCTTGAGAGAGCTGTTTAAGATGCAGATGCAAGAGCAGTGGGGCACAGGTCGCCCACTGAGAAAGTCTAACAGTTTTTTTTAAAAAAAAAATCCCCAAAATCTCAAAGCCACACACTCTTTCTTGTTCCATACACATTTTATAGTTCTATTTGAACTCAGAGAAGCGCTGAAAACATTTATGTCAATCTACTGTTCTCTGGCAAATCAACTTCTTGTTCCCTGGCCAATATTAGCTCTCTGCACCACTCAGCCAATCCTAATCCAAAAGTGTAGCTATGAAAAAAAGAGGTCCCGCCCTGACCGCTTGTCAGCTCTCTTAGCTTCTACTCCATCTGTTGTTACACCCATCTAACATAGCCACTACAGCAAATTAGGGAAGAATCAGGGAGGAGTCTAGGCTCCTTTAAGAACATCCCTCTTGGTAGTCTCAGCATATACTGTACAATGCCTTGCAAAAGTACTCAGACCCCTGACCAGTGCTTTCATATTACTGAATTACAAATGGTACATTGTAATTTCATTCTGTATGATATTTTGATACACTGAAACTCAACATCAATTATTGTAAGGTGACATTGGTGTTATGTTGGGAAATATTTGTATGAAACATAAACTGAAAGTTGTTGCTTGCATAAGTATTGTGGAAGAAAAACAAGGTTCCTGTTTAGTTTAGTTCAGATCAGTTAGGGACACCTTTATTTAAGAAATCAAACAGGTGTTTGGAGAGAACTGATAATTCCAACGTTCTCTATCACTTCATTTTTACAGCACATATTTCATTCATTGGCGATCACTCGTGGCCGAGTAAGATTGTCTTCCAGGGTAAGGTCTTTAACAGTGGGTCCGTAAGTGACTGTGGAGGCCAATTCTGGATCCACACAGCCTCCCACAGTGAGGACATAGGTTTTCAGATGGAAGATGGTCACGATGAGGATTTGCTTGATGTGCCTTCTGCTTAGCTCGTTTGTCCCATTCACCCTGTACTTGTGCTTCTTCAAAGTCCATAGCAACTTTGATAATGGCCGACCTCCAATTGGGACGCTCATGGGTCAAGGCTTCCCAGTTCTCAATGCTTATGTTACATTTTTTTAGATTACCTTTGAGAACATCTTTAAACCTCTTTTGCTGTCCACCGACATTCCGTTTTCCATCCTTAAGTTGAGAGTAAAGTAGCTGCTTTGGAAGACTGTGACCAGGCATTCGAACAACATGGCTGGTCCAGAGAAGTTGATGTTGGAGGATCATTGTTTCAACACTGGTGGACTTTGCTTCTTCCAATATGCTAACATTAGTCTGCCTATCTTCCCAAGTAATTTACAGAATTTTCCAGAGGCAGCGTTGGTGGAATCTTTCAAGAAGTTGGGAGTGGCGTTTATAGATGGTCCATGGTTCACAAGTGTACAGTAAGGTCGGTAGTACAATGGCTTTGTAAATAAGCATTTTGGTCTCCTTGCTAATATCCCGATCCTCGAACACTCTACTCTTCATTCGGGAGAATGCTGCACCCGCAGAGCTCAGACGATGCTGAATTTCAGCGTCAATGTCAGCTTTTACAGAGAGATGGCTGCCAAGATAGGGAAAGTGATCGACATTCTCCAGCGTCACACCATTACGCTGGATTGATGGTGCTACAGAGGGATTGGTTCGTACTTGCTGATGAAGCACTTTGGTTTTTTTGATGTTAAGGCCAAGCTTTTCATATGTTTCCGCAAATACATTTAGGATAGTTTGAAGATCTTCCTCTGAATGTGCGGAGACTACATTATCATTGGCATACTGAAGTTCTATGACAGAGGTTGTAATTACCTTACTTTTTGCTTTCAGCCTACTGAGATTAAAAAGCTTTCCAACTGTTCGATATGTGATTTCCCGCCAGATATTTATACCATTTTCCAAAGCACATGTAACCAAATTACAGTATGTCATCATTTTAATAAGTCATTCAACATGGCAGCTCGACATGCTCGATGTGTATCTACTGTCTCTCACATAAAACAGAAAACATAGAGCATTGAGAACTAAACATTATCAGGGTGAACACTTTACAATCTAAAGATTGCATCCACGCAGCTTGCAAATGTTTTCCTAACCTGTTTATTCTTCTCTTGTTGATTCTACTAGGGTTACAGTGACTGCAAGATTCTCAGAACATTTTTTTTTTACATTCCCTCTTAGTACATTACACAGAAACATTCTATGTGGCATCCTTTGCTCTCACAATTCACAATTCTAAACCAAAGGTAAGACATATGAAATAAAATTAAGGCCTAGCTTTTGCTGCTTCCACATATCCCCATTGGAAGCTACTTAACTCCACCTTTCATATTTGCATATTCGTTAATTCATACTTTTCTTGTGTCTCCCTTTCCTCTCTTTATTTCTACATACAGGTTATATGCTTCTCTCCTCTGTTCTCAACTAAAGCCTTTTTGTATATTTGAAATTGATTTGTTTTTTCCCCTTTTTTCTTTTTTTTATAATTGTCTTTTTTTAAATTTTCTGAATATACAAAAACAACAACATTGGAACAATTAATCACCATCACCTAACATGAAGTACAATGCATATCTGTAAATGCTGTTGACTCTCCAAGCTAACAATGGAGCTATAATAAAAACCAAATGGTATAACATAATTGCTGCACAATTGCATTTGTTGATACAGCATCTACCACAAGGAATTAATAATTGAACAACTACATAGAGAATAATTAAAACACCAAGAAACAGAAGTACATAGTATAAGAAATTCATACTCAATATTTCTTTTAGCTATCCCTATAAATTCCAGTTCCGTTCATCTTCTTCATGAAGTTTAACTATTTGATTGAGGATTAGATTAGTCTGTTTAAAGATTGTATTTGTATTATCAGGTATAAAAACACAACATGCTTTCACAACCAGGGTACATACACCTCCTTTTTCAGCTATCAAATAATCCAATGCTATTCTGTTTTGTAAAACTATTTGGCAAATACTACATATTTCTACAATAAGGGCGCCTAATTCTGCTGTCGAGAACTTCATCTAGCAGACACCTCTTCCGGTCAGAGAGGTAAATGTCATTCCCTGCATCAGTCAGGTGAACTTCATCCTCTAAAGTTCAACCCTGGAGTGCCATATATTGGGGTGATGTACAACCAACCCCCACATGCGCTAGAAGAGCCAACCAAAGCTGCTGGTTGACCTTTTTCCAGGCCCTATATATCCTCCTTGGGTCACCCATACAACACCAAACTCTACGAGGGAATATATCTGACCATATCAGACAAACCTGAGGCCAATTTTGCTTAACAGTCTTCAGGTCCTGGCAAGCCTGCAAACTGAGGACCTTGCTCTTAAGCAGCACAAGGTCATCCCCACTCCCAGGTGAATGACTACAACATGCAGAACCATCCGCACCAAACCTTGCTGGAATAAAATAGGTGAAAGCCCATCTTAGCTCATCCCCCATCAACCCAGCAACTGAACCATGGCTCACTAACTGAGGCCTAGCTGTGAACCAAAACAAGACTACTTGGCCCTACAGTACATCCACTCTATCCCCGTCCAGCAACCTGTTGTAGCCATCGGCCACCAAACTTCTGCCAGCTGTTCTGTAGCTAGCATTGCTGTCACCTCCTCCTCAGGTGCTGTTGGCAGGACCGTGCTAGGCCCTGCTTCAAGAGCATCCAGGCAACCTTGTTTGCTGAATAGATTCAGCTTTATCCTGTAGTTGCAAATCCTCTTCACCAGTGAATGCTTGGCTTACCACTGGACTTTTGTTAAGGATGTTATGACGGCCCTTTGTTGAAAATTCCTTCCCTAATAGGCTCTCCTGATGGCTGTCATTAGGCTCACTACCAGACTGTGGAAACCTAATTTTGGGAACAAAGAATGGTTGATCAGGGTTCAATGGAGGAGATGTCTTCTTGCAGTGTGATGCATGAATCCACATCTGAAGTCCTTGGCACTTTACAGCTATATGGGTGGTCAGTAAAACTTGAAAGGAGCCTTTCCAGCGAGGTTCCAGTGCAGACTTCCTTTGGTGTACCTTGACATGGACCCAATTGCCTGGCTGGAGCAGATGACACTAGTATTCAGGTTCCTTGGGTAAGGCAGCCTGAATCTGGGAATGAAAGGCCACAGAGTCTCACATATGTAATAGGTAACTATATCATGGAGGAGGAGGTATGATTTATCTGCAGTAGTTCAATAATCCTATTATTTTTAATTAGAACTAAGCTTCACTGTGTTTATTTAAATGGGTGTAGAACTCAACCCTGGCCTTCCAAGTTCTAGTCCAACACTCTTAACCATTACATTTTTGCTCATTTTAAATATGTTTTAATTTAAATATATTATCAAATTGCCCAAATGTGTGCTTTCTTTATTTTTATTCTTCACTTGAGTTCTTTGTATGATTGGGGGACAGCAGCACTCTTGTGCCTTTAACAGCTGTGTGGCAGGCAGAAATTATTATGAACTAAAAGTGTATTTAGATAAACTTGAACTGAACTATTTTGTTCCCCTTTAAAATGAATTTTCCAAGCACTGTTGGTTACTGACACCATCCTCTTCATCTTATTCAGAAGTAAAACTCACTGTATTCTGTGGGGCTTGCTCATGAGAGCAAGCACAGGACTAAAGCCTTTTGTCATGCTCACTAAATGTGAGTTTCCAGCAACTAACTCACTTTGTGTCTTTATGTGTGTGTGTGTTTTTAAACAGGATTGAGAGAGCATTATTGAATGAGCAGAGATCTAATTTTCTGTTTACTGCTGAGGAGGTATGACATTCCTCATACATTCCTGTGTGTACATTCATGAGAGCAAGCATAGGACTACAGCTCTTGTTAGGTGCTATGTATAACTAAAACTGCAATGTTTAAGTGTCCACTATTTCTTTGCAAAGAAGGAAGATAAGGAAAGAACAGGTGGAGGCCACACAATGTTTACTCCTATCAGAGAAGCAACTGTGACAGCAGGAATCTCTTCTGAACCTAAATCAGAACTTTAGTTTAGTTAAGTATTATATGCAAAACTGGAATGCTTAAGTATCCACAGTACATTTGCAAGTGAGGAGGATGGGGAGAAAACCAACACTTGGTCACTCTCCATGACCTCATTGGCCACAAACCCATAGCAGCCCTACCAGGTCTAGTGGACATCAGCCACCACTGTGCAGGAGGTAGAGGTTAAGTTTCAGCATTCTTTAAATATATGTTGGAAGTTCAAAAAGGCCCACTCACGGGACTGAAGCAACAATGGGAAAATGGTTTACAGATTTAGATAGATAGGCCTGAGTGGATTGGCTAATGTTCTAGTAAATGTAATAAATTGATGTCAGCAATCCTTAGGGAGATTAATTTTAAAAACTTATATAAATGGTTTAGGATGTAGGTTCAGATTTCTCATATTTCTTTGTCTATACGTCCCCATTGTTGGAAGGGCTACCCCACCAAGGGTACATATGTTCATCTTTGGTGGGCATGCCCTTGGGTTAGTACGTTTTGGGCTATGGTACATTAGGAACTTTCTAAGATCACGAAAGAGGACATTGTTCTTATTCCCAACTAATTTTTATTATCTTTATTTATGGGTATCAACTTAGATCTGAAGTTTAAAACTTTTATCTCCCTGTTACTACTTGCTGCTAGACAAATGATAGACCAAAGGTGGAAGGAATTGGATGGACTTGATAAATCAGCATGGTATGGGAATATATGGCATACTGCAGTTATGGCAAAGATTTCTTATGAAGTACGATTATTGGAGGGATTAGCAAAACCTTTAATGCCACTTGGTGGATGTTCATAGACTGTTGCAGAAAATGATTTACAAGATCATATATCTAATGCTGCCAAATCCATTTGGATTACTTGAATCCCTCAACATTCAACAATTGGTAATATCTAATATGATAAATTGTTATGTTATTATTAGACCTCAACAACTCCTGTTGGTTGTTAGGTTTTGTATTTTTAAAATGATATTGGTAGTTTTATTTTCAATCCCTTTCCCAGTGATCCCTAGCATGCCATTTGCCATTTTCACAGCTGTTGCACACTGGGTTGATATCTTCAATGTGCTAGCCACTATGATCCCAAGGTCTCAGTCCTGGTCAGTCACTGCCAATTCAGACCCTATGAGCATATATGTGTAATTAAGATATATTTATTTGCTCTAATTTGCAACACTTTATATTTGCTTTATTGAATTGCACTTGCCATTTTACTGCCCATTCATCTAGTTTGGCTGTATTCTTTTGGAACTCTTTGAAACCCTCTTTGTTTTAACCACCATGAATAATTTGGTATCATCAACAAACCTGGCTCCCTCCCTGCCCATCCCAGCTCTTTATGGACACGTTCAAAAGCACAGGTCCCCATACTGTATCTTGGAGGACTCACTTTCTTCATCCCTCCACTGAGAGAACTGTCCATTTATTCCTAATCTCTCCCTCCTGTTTCTTAAGTAGTTACTGATCTACAAGAAGACCCCCCTCCTCTTTTTCCATGACTGCTAAACTTACTCAAGAGTCTTTGGTGAGATGCTTTGTGAAGAGCTTTTTGAAATCTTATCCCTGTCTACATCTGTACTGTAATCGTTTTTAAAATGTTTTTAAAGATGTTTTGTTTTTAAGCTTTTTTAAAAGGTGTTTATAGTATTCTATGTCTATTGTTTACTCCCTTTGGGAGGAAGGGCGGGATATAAACTGACTAACTAAGGGAGCAATCCAACATAAGTTTATGCCAGGCTGGAGAGAGTTGGATCTGGTGGACCCCCAGCTGAGCTAGCAGAAGCCCCCCCATCTCAGGTGAGTAGTGGTAATGCTGTATGCCTGCTGGCACCACCAGAGGTCTGCCGGGGATAGCCAGCCTGGCAGACAAAGAGCTGGCAGAAGCCAGCAGTAGCCCAGAAAATGGGGTGCTCTGGGGACATGGCAGGAGAGGAGCCACAGGAGGATACTTATGCAGTACCCACCCTAGGAGTGCTCCTGCAGGTCCTGATCCAGCCTGAAGTTTCACCAGCAAAAAGGCCAGTGCAGTAAACCTATTCCAATGGTGGTGTACGAGGAGCACTGATTCCCCAGTAGGCCTGTTTGTGTTAGTCGGTTCTTCCCTTCCAGCTCCTGCACACAGCTTCCGATGCAGCCTGTATTCAATCAGGTCGGCAACTCTTGAGTGGCAAGTGGATGCCACAAAGCTTCCCACTGACTCCTCCTTTGCCAGCCC
The DNA here is from genome assembly GCF_030035675.1 of Rhineura floridana. Taxonomy (NCBI): domain Eukaryota; kingdom Metazoa; phylum Chordata; class Lepidosauria; order Squamata; family Rhineuridae; genus Rhineura; species Rhineura floridana. The sequence continues at coordinate 92,896,590 of NC_084480.1, forward strand.
CCACTTCTGCTGGCTACCCGTGAGTTTCATTGCTCTGTAAAGTACACAGTGTCATTTGGATTACCTCTATCTATATGCTTGTTGACATTCTCAACAAACTTTATTAGGTTTTAGTGTGACAGGACTTACCCTTGCAGAAACCATGCTGATTCTGCTTCAGCAAAACTTGTTCTTCTATATTCTGTGAAATTTTGTCTTTAATAATGCTTTCCACCAGTTTTCCCGGAACAGATATTATGCTAGCTGGCTTGTAATTTCCCAAATTTCCCCAGATGCCTTTTTAAAAATTGTTACAATGGCAGCTTTTCAATTGTCAGATATGGATGGTGATCTTGGGGCAAAGTACATAATTTTGTAGAAGATCAGTTTTCTCAGGTGCGCAACACCTGGATCTGATGATTTGTCAGTTTTCATTTTGTCAGTAAGGCCTATAACTTCGTCTCATATCACCACTATTTGCCTCAGTTCCTCAGTTCAGTTCAGACACAGAGATCTGTCCCACATCTTCCACTGTGAAGATTCAGGCTGCAATCCTATACCCACTAACCTCAGAGTAAGCTCATTTAACACAGTGGAACTTCTGAGTACCCATAGATATTATTGAGCTGTAACCCTCTAATGGAAACTAGATTCACTGTATCTCCTTGCTACTGGACAGTATTTATCCCTCCATTCACTATTATTTAATGCCCCTCAGTTATTATTCACATACAGAATTCTCTGCATTGTTCCATCAGTTTTTAGTTTGGCAACCAATTATTTCCCCCCTCCAATTTACATAATTCATTCTCAAGGCAGGACATCAGAAGGGAAATGAAGCTGGTTTTGATTAACAAAGTTTTCAGGATGAACATATGAGGTTTTCAGATGGACTTTGAAATGTTTTAATGAAGCAATTAAAATAAAACCCAATTGGTAGCTGAAAGCTAAAATGTGTGTGTGTGTGTGTGTGTGTAGATCTTTAAAAATTCCATATCTTATTTTTTGCCAGGAAAGGCATACCTGCTACATAATTTACAGTTAGGAAATGTTGTCGCTGGTTTATACATGGCATTTCTGTTATTGGGGCAATGACTGAACTTGAGCATTTGTTCTTGATTCTTGTATGAATTTGAGGTGTATCAAAGGAGTGCTTTTGTCATCCTCACATTTGTCATTTTTTACTCTCCTAAGTAGAAATACATTAAAGATGCAGTGGGGATACTTATATAACACAAATTGATTTAGAATTGGCCCAAAAAGGAAGACAGAGCAGGGGTTTATTCCTTGCATACTCAGCAAACACACTGCAGGTAATAATCCTAGTAGAAGTCTAAGGTGATGTTTTAGCACATTATCACCTGCCATAGTGAAGTTCACCCTATTCAGACCTCCTCAGTACTTGGATAAACAGAGAGAAAAGGGCAGAACTAGACCACACAGCTGCCTCTACACTCAACGCTATTGGTCCTACTCTCCTTAGATAGCTGTATTCAGAATGACAGCTGCAAAGGGATGACTTTTCACATAGAACTTTAGGCTTGTAGGAACTGCAAGTTACAGGGAGCCCTGGTAGTGTTCCAAATTGTGTGAAACACCTGTGCACCTAGAATTGTTCATAACTACTTGCCCTTTGCTGATGTATCATGTGATGTTATGGGGTGAGCCAGCAGCATGGTCCCACTTTGCATTCTCTATGCGTTTACCCTGTGAATGGGTTAGATTTGAAAAGGGCTACTTACACAGGCTGACATGAACCAAACCAGGTCACCTTGTTAGATTGATTTGGAGATCATTTAGGTTATTAGAAACAATGATAAAAGTAAAGACTTCTAGCTTATAGATCATTTCCCAATGTAATAGCATGTAATAGAGCAAAATTAAGGGACATATTTCTGTTATCCAAATTAAATAACCAGTTAAATATTCTAAAGAGGGCACCGGTAGCAGAAACCAGGGGGAATGCAAAAGAGTTGCAGCCAATTGCAGTTCCTTAATCATACCTATATAATAAATGCCTTTACCAGCTCTCATATTCATACATTTTATTACATAGAAATGCATATGGGACAGAGCTCTTAACTCCCATCTACAGTTGGGTGGTTTTGTGTTGTTGGTTTTGGTTTTGTTATTGTTGTTTTCACAGTGCAGCATTGTGCCAGGGCTGGGGGAGAGGAATCACCCCAATGTCTTTTTGGATAAATCAGAAGAGGCTGCTGGTAGCCTGTTTTCCCTCATATCCCTCTCTATCCCTTGCCCCCTTGCACATCACAGGTGCTTTTCCATGTCCTGGTCCAACAGAGTTGATGACTGCCTTCAGCACAGATGGTGGGGCTGGGTCACAGTGCCAGAGCAAGAGTGCATGCTGCTCTTTCCAGTGATGCTGGGAATTGAGGATCTGCTCTTACGCTGCACAGTCACTGTGCACTGCCTCTGAGAATTTTCTAAACCATGTGCTGAGGCCAGCAGCCACTCCACGCCTCCCTGCATTGAACAATTTGCAGACACAGAGGAAGGAGGCTAGGTGGATTCTACTGCAGCACTGGAATAAGTGCTAAAGAAAAGCCACCTGGAAAGGCTGGAGAGGTGGAAGTAGTTACGTTTATAGGAAATCACAGTAAGAAAGCAGGAAAGCAAAGTGAAAGGGCTGAGGATTAATGGTGAATTCATATGTTATTGAGAAGAGGTGAATGTCAAAAAGATCTGAGAGTATTCTAGACCTACAAGGATGACTTCAGACCTTTCTGTCTGTATGACTTTGTTCTCTTGACTAGTTGTTTAGTTTGACTGTTAAACTGTTTTCTGGTCTACCATTTCCATTTATGATAATGACAGGTGTGACCCAACTCTAGTTCCAGCTTGTGTTGAGTCCTGTGTTTCTCAGTACTTTGTGAAACATTAATTCCCTCAAGCTTTTATGGGCTGACTGCCTATAAAAGCTCAAGGTCACTGTTCTTAAGACTTCTCTCTAATTAAAGAAATGCTTCTTGTGCATTTAGAGGCCCCATCACAGTCTGGTATTTTATTAGCATTCTGTTAGAGAATTCATATTAACTATGCAATAGATGCCATTACAATTTTTCACACAACTTCTTTCCTCAGAGAGGCTTCAGTAGTCACACTCTCCGGCTCATTGCCATCAGCTACTAGAGTGGAACAAAGCTCTCTATGAAACACAGTGAAGAAAGGGAAAATCATCAAAAGTGAGATTTGGTTCTATCTACTATTATGGGTCTTAATCCTCTCTCACTGCATGTTCTGGAACATCAGCCAAGAAGCTTGCAGGGAAGAGCTAAGAGAAGAAAGATTACTGCCAATCCCCCCACTCCCTCTCCCTCTGCTGCAGTTACAAGAACAAAGGTCACTGGCAAATAGCCAAGCAAAAAGTTCTTTCAAGAGAATAGCTTAGTGCCAGAAAAAGTTGTGGCTACTGGAAAGACAACTCAGGATGCCAATAAATATCACAATGGCCAGTAAATTCATTTTTGGTGTACTAAGGGCTGATATTGCAAAATGCAATAGTCATGCATGCATAACAATTTCCAGAAGGTTTTACTAGTGTACTAATAAGGGTTTAGGAAGTTCCCATCACACATTGGGATATAAACCAATATCATGCAGATTTCAAAAACATTGGGATGATAATTAAATAAAAACAAACAAGCAAGCAAGCAAGAATTCACTTTCATGTGACTGCTAGGAAGACAAAAAATAGATAGTGACAGCGAATGTATTATCTGTTCCACAGCATGTAGGACCCTGAGATGGGAAGATTTTCCATGTATTCATAGATCTTAGCTTTTTGTAACTTTAAGGATGGATCTAGACTTTGTATCTGGAAACTCAGGAAGAGTGTAGTGCTTTGGAAAATGTTTTTCTCTTCTTCATTCTATGCATATCCCATATTTATTTCTTAATAGAACTCAACATAAGAAGATAACAGCCTGCTGGATCAGGCCAGTGGACCATCTAGTCCAGCATCCTGTTCTCACAGTGGCTAACCAGATGTCCATGGGAAGCCCACAAGCAGGATCTGAGTGCAACGGCACTCTCTTATGGACACAGAGCACAGCCATCATGGCTAGTAGCCATCAATAGCCTTATCCTCCATGAATTTGTCTAATCTCTTTTTAAACCATCCAAGTTGGAGTCCATCACTGCCTCTTGTTGGAGCAAATTCCACAGTTTAACTATGCAGTGCATGAAGAAGTAGTTTCTTTTGTCAGTCCTGAATCTTCCAACATTTAGCTTCATTGAATGTCCATGAGTTTCCACTGTTATGAGACAGGGAGAAAAACTTTTCTCTATCCACTTTCTCCATGCCATGCATAATTTTATACAATTCTATTACATTGCCTCTGACTCATCTTTTCTTAAACTAAAAAGCCCCAAATGTAGCAATCTTTCCTCAAAGGGGAATTGCTCCTTCCCTTTGATCATTCTGGTTGCCCTTTTCTGAATCGTTTCCAACTCTATAATACCCTTTTTGGGTGGAGGTGGCCAGAACTGTACACAGTATTCTAAATGCAACTACACTATAGATTTATACAACAGCATTATGATATCAGCAGTTTTATTTTCAATACCTTTCCTAATGATCCCTAGCATGGAGTTTGCCTTTTTCACAGCTGACACACACTAGATCGACATCTTCATCGAGCTGCCCACTATGACCTCAAGATCTCATTCCTGGTCAGTCATTGCCAGTTCAGATCCCATGAGTATATATGTGAAATGTTTTGCTCCAATACGCATACCTTTACACTTGTTTACATTAAATTTCATTTGCCATTTTATTGCCCATCCACTCAGTTTGGAGAGGTCATTTTGGAGCTCTTTGCAATTCCTTTTTGTTTTAACAATACTGAACAATTTAGTAACAAGGCATCATACATGTGATTCCCATCCAGGCACTGATGAGATTCAGACCTGAATATGGTTAGCAAGTCTGTTGCATCATGCAAATTCATTATATCCTGTTTGAATGGCTACAGAGGCATATGATTTCTTATCATGTGCCTTCAGACCTTTCCCTGCAGCAAACATCTGTCTCCTTTTGCAACTTGCAAATGATGTGTGTGTTTGTAGAGGGTGCAAAGAGTGTGGAATGTGGACCATGGAAGTTCCTTCTGACACTATTAGCTTATGATTTGGATCTAAAATGATTAAATTGTACCATACTAGTGATTTTCCATTTTGAGTCTACTTCCAGGAAAGGGGCACACATCATGGTCAGATCACTACCTGGTGAATATGGATCTCTCACTGCCGCTTACCCTCCGCAGGGGACAAGGACCCATTAGGATGGTCCGTCCCAGATGCCTGATGGAGCCTAAAGGATTCCTGAATGCGCTGGATGATTTGGAGCTGACTGAAGGACACCCGGTCGAAACCCTGGTGATGGAGTGGAACAGGGAGATCACTAGGGCGATAGACCGGGTGGCACCGAAACGTCCTCTCCCCCTGAATAGAACTCAGACTGCACCTGGTATACACCATGGCTACGTGGTCTGAGACAGGAGGTGAGATGACTAGAACGCCGATGGCGGAAATCTTGTGCTGAAGACGATCGGACACTGGTTAGAGCGGCAATAGCGGCCTACCAGCGGGCAACAAAGGCAGCAAAAAGGCAATTTTTTGCTGCCTCTATTGCGTCGGCAGAGTGTTGTCCCAGGAGGCTGTTCCAAGTGGTCTGAAGCCTGGTCGGTACAGTTGCTCAGGAACCTATGGAACATTCAAAAGCCTCCTGTGACACATTTGCTAACCAGTTTGCCGATAAAATCGAGCACCTAAAGGGCAAGATTCCGTACGCCGTGGTTACAAGTAGTGGTCCAGAGGCGGCCAGTTGCATTCCGGCCTGCTGGGATCGGTTTCGGCCTCTTCTCTCTGATGAAGTGGACAAGGTGTTCTCTACTGTGAAACCAACCACTTGCTTGCTTGATCCTTGCCCTTCATGGCTCGTTATGAGCTGTAAAGAGAGACTGGGCGAAGGGATCAAGGCAGTGGTAAATGCATCCTTGGAGGAGGGTGCAATGCCATCAGCCCTCAAGGAGGCAGTGATAAGACCTATTTTTAAAAAGCCCTCCTTGGATCCCCAAGAGTTAAACAACTTTCGCCCGGTCTCCAATCTACCATTCTTGGGCAAGGTGATTGAGCGAGTGGTGGCTAAACAGTTACAGACACACTTGGAGGAAGCAGATTATTTAGTTCCTTTCCAATCGGGCTTCAGGACTGGACATGGAACTGAAACAGCCTTGGTCGCTCTGGTGGATGATATGAGGAGGGCGTTGGATAGGGGAGAACACACATTCCTCATCCTCCTGGATCTCTCAGCGGCTTTCGATACCGTTGACCACGGTATCCTTTTAAATCGCCTGGAGGGATTGGGAATAGGAGGCACTGTTTTACGGTGGTTCCGTTCCTATCTCTCCAGCAGATATCAATGGGTAGCATTGGGGGATGAGGTTTCAGACCCTTGGCCCCTCAACTGTGGTGTGCCACAGGGTTCTATCCTCTCCCCCATGCTATTCAACATTTATATGAAACCGCTGGGAGCCATCATCAGGAGTTTTGGGCTGCAGTGTCACCAATATGCGGATGACACGCAGCTCTATCTCTCATTTAAATCTTCACCAGAGTTGGCTGTGGATACCTTGTCCAATTGCCTGGAGTCCATAAGTGGATGGATGGGAGAGAACAGGCTGAAGCTGAACCCCGACAAGACCAAGGTGTTGCTAGTGGGGGATAAGAGAAGGTTGGGAAATTTAGACTTGGTGCTTAATGGGGTGAGATTACCCCTGAAGGACCAGGTCCGCAGCCTAGGGGTCATTCTGGACTCCCAGCTGTCTATGGAGGCTCAGGTTTTGGCAGTGAGCCGGGCAGCCTGGTACCAACTTCATCTGGTACAGAGGCTGCGACCCTACCTTCCTATACATCTGTTCCCACGAGTGATACATGCCCTGGTCTCCTCTTGATTAGACTACTGTAATGCGCTCTATATGGGGCTACCCTTGAAGACGGTCCAGAAATTGCAGCTGGTACAGAATGTGGCGGCACACTTAATAAAGCAGAGCCGTCGCCGGGACCATGTCACCCCAGTGTTGATGGAGCTACACTGGTTGCCAGTTGTGTACCGGGCCCAATTCAAGGTGTTGGTGTTAACCTTTAAAACCCTATACAGTTTCGGCCCAGTTTATTTGAAGGAACGCCTCCAGTATCACCAAATATGCTGCCAAACAAGATCAGCCTCACAAGACCTTCTCTCGGTCCCACCGGTGAAAACAGCTAGGGTGGTGCGGACCAGAGAGAGGGCTTTTTCGATCGTGGCCCCCACCCTCTGGAACTTGCTTCCATTTGACCTCCGACATGCCTCCTCCCTGATGGCTTTTCGCCGAGCCTTAAAGACCTGGCTATTCAGGCAGGCCTATGGGATTTCTGGGGTGGGCTAGGTTCTTATGCTGTATTATTGAAGGGATGGTTTTAGATGAATTGATGTTAATATTGTGATTGTTGATTGTATGTGTTTTATATTGTATTTTATATTGTTGTAAGTCGCCCAGAGTGTCGGTTAATTCGGACAGACGGGCGACTAACAAATAAAATTTATTATTTATTATATTATGAAGGAAAGGAAACAATGTATTACTGACAATATAGATAATAGGAAATCTAATATGTGAGCGAGATGTAAAAGACTGTTGCTTTGAAGTTAGGGATGAAAAGACAATGAAGATATGAATGGAGTAGAATGTTCCTTTAGCAGAGGAAAAAGAGAGAGTAAGGCTTCCTTTGTAATACTGCAGGATTTTTGTCATGCTGATTAAATTAATACTAATATGTATGACATCAAAGTGCTAAAAAGACAATATAGCAAAGAAATATTAATGAATAATGAGACTGAACCAAATAGCCCTCACCATTCATGGTTAATTTAATGCCAATGGAATGCACTGCAAACACTTCTCTTGATGCTATGCTGTGGTTATTATATTGGAACTACTATCACAGGCAGCACACTGAAGTATCATTGCTTTAATGCATTACAAATTATATTACAACCTGCAAGTGAAAATAGATCCTTCCTGGCTGCATTATAGCCCACAACAGCTCATGTAAGGCTGCATAGAAAAATATCTAATGAATATTGAAACATGCCCCCGCAGAATATTTCTAAAACACTCTAGTCTAGACAGACACTGCACTGGCAGCTTCTGAACTACATTTTTTGTCAATCAACTGAAAAACTCAATGGTGTATCTCAAGTAACTACTGACAATCTATCAGACAAAGGAAGCTCTGCTTAAATCCTCAGATATAAAAGAGAATTTCCTTTGCCCATCTCCCCCCCTCTGTGTGTGTGTGTGTGTGTGTGTGTATGACAGAGAGAGAGAGAGAGAGAGAGAGAGAGAGAGAGAGAGAGAGAGAGAGATTAGGGATGGGATCCGTGGGTGGGTGCCACTACTAAAGCATTCCATTGACCTACCAGGCAGTATTAATTCAAGTTTGTTCTTTATTTGGCATCCGCTGCTTTTACAAGTCCAATATTTTCCCTCCCCCCAAAAATTTATGTGAACATTATAATTCCTTTCATATCAGTGTTTTAAAAGGAAATATCAGTAAATGAAAGGAAATATCAATGTTTCAAAAGAAAATATCAATAATTGGAAAGAAAATATTGGTAAAGGAAAGGAAAGTCTCTGTGACTGACGATGGCTAGTTTTCAAGTTAGCAACCACAGACTGGCTGTTTTCCTTTTGGAAAGGAAAAGAGAAAAGTAGCTTTCAGTATCCCCCACCCCCACTTCTTTCTGGGCAAGTGCTGAGTCCTTAACATGGGCAAGACTTGGCTTGCTTGCTTCTGCTTGGATTATTTGCGTAGAGGAATGTGATAGTGTTGGTTTAGTGTTGGTCTTGAAAAAACAGGGTTCATGTGCCTTTAACAGCTTTATCTCCAATTAGGACCAGCAGGACATAACTGACTTCCCATGGTAAGCATATGTTTGTGTGTGTATGCATGTATGTGTGTGTGTGTGACAGCAATGACTGTCCTCTCTCTAATTTTGTGTCATGCCTTCGATATCCCCCATGACAACTTTGTTTTATTATACTATACCCCCATGGCAGACTTTTTGTGACTGGCACAAACAACACTCTTTTAAAATTGAAATGTGCCCACTGGTTCAAACGGATTGGTGACCTCTGCATTATAACATCTGCAGAGAGCTCCATGCATACAGCTGTATGCACAGTGGGCACTGTCCATGCTATCAGAAACCTGCAAAAGCAGAGTTTCTGATCATGCAGACACAGCACTCTGTATGCACTGTCGTTTTTGTACCAGGGATAGGGAACTTGGGGCCCTCCGAATGTTTCTTGACCATGCTAGCTGGTAGTTGGATTCCAACAACGTTTGGAGGACCACAGGTTGCCACCCCTGCTGTAGATGTGCATAGGTCAGGGGACAGACACTGCTGCCATGATGCTACTCCTCCACGTGTACATTTATTAAATCTAGTGTGAATAGCTACAGAGCAGCCTTTCCCAATCTGGTGCCCTCCAGACATTTTGGACTACAAGTCCTATCAGCCTCAGCCAGCACGGGAACTGAAGTCCAAATCATCTGGAGGCAGCAAGAGGCTGCTATAGGACACACATGGTTTCCTATTCACTAGCAAAGAGCTGTAGAACATCATTCAGCTTCTCTCTGCAAGCCTCTATTTCAACAACACTGATGAGAAAATGTCTCTCTGGAAGATAAGCACAATGTGCACAGGGTAAATATTTGCTGTGTGGAAATATAAATCATCATCAACTTTTTTTAAAAAAAGATCATATATGAAGACTTTGTGAAGATTTTGAAGCACAAGTCATCTTGAAATGTCAGAAAAGGAAAAAAGAATTGTTAAGAAACTCAAGAGATTATTGATGATTATTTTATACATATCACAAGAGAATATCCCATCCTGAGTGCTATTATATAAACAGCAAATGGCTGTAGTTTTTTAGTACAGTGTGCAACAATTCAGAATTTTAAAAAAACAAAAACAACATTGATTTTACAAGCGGAGACTCAGGAATAAACAGATTTATAGGAGGCAGACAAAAGAGGGAGAAGCTTATTTTTTAAAAAAAAAAAACTAAACAAGCCTCACCTTTTTAATGGCATTTAATGAATAAATGGTTGTGCTGTTTATTGCACAGCAAAAAATAAAATAAAATAAACCCTTATCCCAGGAAATTATAAACAGGAATGCATATACTTTGCTTGTTAAAAAAGAAAAATTCTGAACCAAAAGAAAAGCTGTGTGTGTGAGAGAGAGAGAGAGAGAGAGAGAAAGAGAGAGACATTTACAGTAGGGCCCCACTTACTGGTGCTTCACATTCCAGCATTCCGCTAATGCGGTGGCTTTCAATTAAGGGAAATTCCCTGTTTTAAAGCCATTTTGCAGTTTTTGCGGCATTTTCGTGTCATTTTCGCGTGACACACCACATTATATTCAATGGGTTCCGCTTTACGGCAATTTCCACTTTACGGTGGCAGTCCAGAATGGAACCTGTCGTATAAGCGGGGCCCGACTGTATTAACTTTACATATTGGTAGTGAAACTTGCTCTCTTGTCAAGGATATGACTGCAACCATATTTGTTTCCCCAGTTTAACATTAAGCTGCTTAATACAGTCAGAGCTTGGAAAAGTTACTTTTTTGAACTACAAGTCCCATCAGTCCAATCCAGTGGCCATGCTGGCTGGGGCTGATGGGAGTTGTAGTTCAAAAAAGTAACTTTTCCAAGCTCTGAATACAGTAAAGTTCTAACATCATCATTGTAACTTATAAGGCAATAATTCTATATACACTTACTTGAGAGTTAAGTCTCACTGAATTCAGTGGGGTGCACTTCTGAGTAAACATGCATAGGATTGCACTTCTTATCAGTGTAAATGTTAAGCCATCCTAATTACAATGGCATAAGACCAAAGGAAGAATTGGGAAGCTAATATTTCTCTTCACTTTGTTAATGCTTTCATTTTAGTTATTTAATGGCATTGTACATTCATTCATTCATTCATCCATTCATGTCACCTTCATTTCATTATTATTCATTTGTTAAAATCACATCCATTTTCTTCCATTAATTTTCATTTCCATTTGATTTCAGTGGGCATCCCATCTGGTTTCTGCTGCCTGTAACTTCTGGGTTTCCATCCCATTGGCAAGCCATTTCCTGGCATTCTAATCCAATAGATCAGACTTACAAAATTTCAGACATTGGGGGTGGGGGAATACTTTAAATGGCCAATTTAAAAAAGGCACACAGACTCAGTCTCTCCCCCTGCCCTGAAGTAAGTGTCTCAGGTTTGCCCCATCTTATGAACCAAAGTTTCCCCATCTTGTTCTAGCAAGAGAGACTGTAACCATTATGCTCATGCAAGGACATCCTGTACCCAGTGTACCAGAACACTGCATAGGCAAAAGCTGCCGCATCCTGTTTAAGCAGTAACCGCAAGGCTTACTTGTTATAGCTTCTGTTAGAAAGCTTTGTTCCAGGATGTCTATGTGGTTAACAAAGTACCAAGAACATATGCAAAGTGTATCTGCTATGCTTGTTTTGTATCATCTAGCCAGTGGGTTAGAAAAGGTGCAAAGATCATATCTATGCAAAGAACTGTTTCCATGGATACCATGTAACATGTCAATGATGCAAGAACTGCTATGTAAAGCATGTAACAAGAAATGTATAAAAGTAACTTGTACCCTTTGTTTGGGGCTTCAGTCAGTTTGCGACTGAGGTCTTGGCTCTGAGTTAATAAATTGCTGTTACTCCTTGTCGAATGGCTGTTATTTGCAGTACCTAGAAAAAAGATCCCAAAGGGAATAATATCTCTTACAACAGCCCCCACTATAAATAACTAAATACACAATGGGAAAGATTGTACATACAGTTGGAATTGAAATAAAATGCTTAAAGAGGTAGCTAACATGATGCCCTCCAGATTTTTTTGATCTACAGCTCCCCTGACCATTGGCCATGCTGGCTGAAACTGATTGGAGTTATAGTACAAAAAATCTGGAGGACACCACATTGGCTACCTCTGGCTTAAAGAACCTTCAATAGCTGACTGCTAACTGATTTTGTACAAAGCCCAGACCAACAGAGCAAACAGAGCAACATATAAGCCTTTGCCTCCGTCCATCTGCACAATTTATTTTACTGGGTTTTAATATTATACTTTTAAACTATTGTAACCTGCCCTGAGACCTCAGTTTGCATTTAAAGATGAACCTACCTAATTCACAGTTTCTGAAACAATACAAGAACTGAACCAGAGCTATCCTTCAAAATCCACACTTCTTTGAATTCTGCAATGCAGTTCTGCAGTGAAGTAAAGTATAACAAAATCCATATATGTAGGTAAAGTGTGCACAGAAATGCATATATTAGTGAAAATAACAGAAGAATGCATTATATTAGGAGAAAATGGCTTTGCAAAAATTGTATATTAGGCAAAATTGCATGCAAATGTGTATATAAGGAGAAATTTGCACTAAATGCTACTGAATTTTCAGGAGGACTTTTTCTAAAAAAGTGCAAACTAATGATAAGGAAATGTGGATTGGAAAAATGAGAAACTGAGATTTTCAGATTCACCCATCCCTACTTCATGATGAAGGGTAGATGATGATGATGATGATGATGATGATGATGATGATGATATCTCTTTGCCATTGTGATTGGAGGTTTTGTGTAAAAAGAAGAATTATCGGGTTGTTGGATACTTTTGATAAAAAGTGCCTGAGGTGAATACTAGAATACTAGTTTATAATGTGAATCTCCCTTTTCCTGCTCTCTCCCCCAACTCACTCTAACTTCCAGGTAACTTATTCTGGCTGCTAAAGAAAAACAAAGGAAACATAAATGTTCTCAATTAATAATGAATGAAACAAATGAGCCCCATTTGTTTCAATTTTTTATTTTATAGGAAACAATTGCACATCTCTGTAATTTTCTTGAGCTGCTATTTCGCTTGGAATGTAAAATAAGATTCTGCTTATTTGTGGTCAGTGTTCAGGCTGGACAGCGACCTGCATGTCTGCAAAAAATATTTAATATTCAGCTTATACCCACGATGAAATTCTGTTGTTCGTGAAAACTATAGCCCAGTGGAGGCTAAGTGATGGGTGCAGATTCAGAAGAAATCCAATCATTTCCACAGTGTGAGGATTGGATGTCAATACTGCATTTGCTAGTGGCTATCATTGATACTGGGTTTTTTTTAAAAAAAAAAAATCCTGCCAAACTTTACAACAAACTGAGGGCATTTCTAATGATAGAAATTAATGCTAGTGGAATGAAGCTATCTTTTGCTACTCTAGTCATTGAAATAGCTCACACATTTGCTTAACAATCAAAGCTGTTTAAGAACATAAGAAGAGCTTGCTGGATCAGGCCAGTGGCCCATCTAGTCCAGCATCCTGTTCTCACAGTTGCCAACCAGGTGCCTGGGGGAAGCCCGCAAGCAGGACCCGAGTGCAAGGACACTCTCCCCTCTTGAGGCTTCCGGCAACTGGTTTTCAGAAGCATGCTGCCTCTGACTAGGCTGGCAGAGCACAGCCATCATGGCTAGTAGCCATTGATAGCCCTGTCCTCCATGAATTTGTCTAATCTTCTTTTAAAGCCATCCAAGCTGGTGGCCATTACTGCATCTTGTGGGAGCAAATTCCATAGTTTAACTATGCGCTGAGTAAAGAAGTACTTCCTTTTGTCTGTCCTGAATCTTCCAACATTCAGCTTCTTTGAATGTCCATGAGTTCTAGTATTATGAGAGAGGGAGAAGAACTTTTCTCTATCCACTTTCTCAATGCCATGCATAATTTTATACACTTCTATCATGTCTCCTCTGACCCGCCTTATCTCTAAACTCTAAAGCCCCAAATGCTGCAACCTTTCCTCGTAAGGGAGTCGTTCCATCCCCTTGATCATTCTGGTTGCCCTCTTCTGAACCTTTTCCAACTCTATAATATCCTTTTTGAGATGAGGCGACCAGAACTGTACACAGTATTCCAAATGTGGCTGCACCATAGATTTATACAATGGCATTATGATATCGGCTGTTTTAATTTCAATACCTTTCCTAATTATCCCTAGCATGGAATTTGCCTTTTTCACAGCTGCCATACACTGGGTCGACATTTTCATCGTGCTGTCCATTACAACCCCGAGGTCTCTCTCCTGGTCGGTCACCGCCAGTTCAGACCCTATGAGCATATATGTGAAATTCAGATTTTTTGCTCCAATATGCATAATTTTACACTTCTTTATATTGAATTGCATTTGCCATTTTTCTGCCCATTCACTCAGTTTGGAGAGGTCTTTTTGGAGCTCTTTGCAATCCCTTTTTGTTTTAACAACCCTGAACAATTTAGTGTCGTCAGCAAACTTGGCCACTTCACTGCTCACTCCTAATTCTAGGTCATTAATGAACAAGTTGAAAAGTACAGGTCCCAATACCGATCCTTGAGGGACTCCACTTTCTACAGCCCTCCATTGGGAGAACTGTCCGTTTATTCCTACTCTCTGCTTTCTGCTTCTTAACCAATTCCTTATCCACAAGAGGACCTCTCCTCTTATTCCATGACTGCTAAGCTTCCTCAAAAGTCTTTGGTGAGGTACCTTGTCAAACGCTTTTTGAAAGTCTAAGTACACTATGTCCACTGGATCACCTCTATCTATATGCTTGTTGACACTCTCAAAGAATTCTAATAGGTTACTGAGACAGGACTTTCCCTTGCAGAAGCCATGCTGGCTCTGCTTCAGCAAAGCTTGTTCTTCTATGTACTTAGTTAATCTAGCTTTAATAATACTTTCTACCAGTTTTCCAGGGACAGAAGTTAAGCTAACTGGCCTGTAATTTCTGGGATCCCCTCTGGATCCCTTTTTGAAGATTGGCATTACATTTGCCACTTTAGAAGTCTGTTCCTTGAAGCAAAAAGTCTGAGCACATTAAGGTGAGATGCAAAAGATGGGGGGGGGGGGACAAAGCAAAAATAAAATAAATGTATCCAGCATTATTACTCTTTGGTTCATTACTTTTTTTTAAAAAAAAAGAAAAGAATATCTACTTTACTTCTGGAGGGATCGGCCTGTTCTGTCCTCTCATCATGCATTCATCATTGCATTCATTTCATCATAATCTCACAGCAAAATACTAAAACAAAATTCTCTTCAAGCCTCATTTGGATGTGGGCGAGCAGGGAACCTGTCCTGTCCTTTCATCTTTCATGTCCAAGGGTGCAATCCAACTTGCATTTATGCCGGGCTGAGACAAGGTGGATATGGTTGTCCTCCAGCTGTTCCTGGCTCTGCTGGGCTGCGCTGGACTATGCTGGCATAAGTCCCTCATCCCAGCTCAGCCAGAGGTCCACTGGGGAAGCCCAGCCCAGTGTAAGGGGAGCTGATGGAAAGCCTGCAAAAGGGGTGTTCCCAGGGCATGTAGGAGGAGGGGCCAAAGGGAGGACTTATGCAATATCCAGGTCCCATTTGGCTCTCGCCCTCCATTGTGGCAGCCAGTACATGGGGGAAAGGGGTGGCAGAAGGAAACATGTGGCCTTGCCTCCAGGGGGCCTGTGAGCAGCAGCTGGATGTGGCAGCCTATTCTGTCAGCTCCACCTCCATCAGCTTTGCTCCCACTGGCCTCTGACAAATTGGATTTCTCTGCAAGACAGAAAATAACTCTGAGGGCAGATGGCTACTTGATGGGCAATTACCTGACTCGGTGAATTTCACATCTATCTTGTATTAACAGCAACAATAATAATGTGTGAATAAAAACATAGGGAAATATCATCAACAGTACTATAAATAATGTTACAGGAAATGAAACCAGTTATGTAATGGTTATAACTATAGTGGATTGGGATTAGAGAAACCTAATTTAACTAAATGTGAAATGCTGTGACAGTAATAGTTTGACAAACCACAAGCAGCATGAAATCACATCCCTAGTAGCAGTCATTCAAACAACGCTCTAGTAGGTGCTACACAGGTTTTAGATTGCACCAAGACCTCTTGGCTGATTGCCCATTTCTAGAAATACAAAAGCCAGCTGTTACATAGGCGTGCCTCCATCTTTAGGTGAAACACGCAGGTTCTTTGGTAGGTGGGGAAAAGAAAAAAAGAAAAAAAAGAAGGCTTTTTCTATTAACAAAAGTGGAGTTTAATTTTACGTGGAAATAAAAAGTCATACATTGCACCCCTAATCCTTCAACATTCTTACAAAACTCCTGTAGTGATGCTACTGGTGAATTAGAATTAATAGTGTACCTTTACAAGATGTCACACCTAGTGCCTGTGAGAGGGGCAGCAGAGGTGGATTAAGGTAAATTAGGCTAGAAGGCACTATAGTAATTGTTATGTTGGAGTCCTAATGGTAAGAAGAGTCCTGGATTTCCTAAAGCAAGGAGTAAAGTACTCACCACATCTCCTCTGAAAAAAGAGTCAGGGCTCTGAGGCAACCTTAAGTAAGGTTCTCTGCCAACCTCCTTAAGAAAGGTACTTGTGACAGGAAATAAGGGAGGTGGTCACATAGAGGCATTCTGGGAGGCAGGCATAAAAGGCAGTAAGGAAGAGTGGACAGAGTCACTTAAAGAAGCAGGAGACCTTCAGAGTATTAAGAATTTCTCACCTGAAAAAAAACAATATACCTGGTTCAGTATTAAGGATTTCTCACCTGAAAAACTGGAAAATGACCAGCTATTAATTAGAAGATCTGTAGGGATTTTTTTTAAGTTCCTAAATACCTGAAGGGAACAGAAGTTTCCCACTTTGCCCTCGGTGATTTGGAATTGTACTTTCTGTTGCAGCCACATGTGTTACTATACAGGGAGTTTACAAAATATTTTCCCATCCTTTACAGTAAACCCTTACTGTTTTATAATGAAAGCAAAGCACGATAACTGAGCATTCCATCTTGTCATTTTAAAGGCAACAATAAGAGATTTCGAATGAAAGACAATAAAGCCTCTCTGTCTCTGAAAAATGAACAAATGAGATTTTTCTTACTAGATCAATTAGCTTTATGTATCTATCAAACTTTGTTTCATAAAAGCAAGGAGTCATATGTATGGAAATAGCCTACTTAGTTCCTCAGCTGTTCACATGATTAGAAATGCGTTAGTAGGGGGGACTATTTATTTTAAACAAGAAATAACACTCTCCAGGCCCCTCACCGTGCTCTATAATTTATACACATTCTTTGTAGAATTCTGTTTATCCCAGCTGTGAATGGAAGTCCCACTGATATGCTTTCAATATTATTTCACTGACTAAACAATAAAAAAGCTTTAAAACTGGCATGTTTCCTTTAACCTCCTGTCGTCCCACTTAATATTAACTCAGTACCACTGTGAGGACTGCAGCTTTATATACACACTGACTGTTAAAATACTACTATCCAACCTCAGGAAAAAAAGTACCTTGCTGAAAGGACTGCCTACTTCAACCAAGGGTAACAAGACTTGGCATAGACAAGAACAGGATGTGTAGAACTTCTGGAATGAAACTGTGCCAGGGTAGTTAACATTGTGCTCCCTAAATGTTGTTATACTACAATAACTGTCAGCCCTGGCCAGATTGGCTATTGGTCAGGGATGATGTCCAGCAACATCTGGAAGGTTCTTGTCCAACAAAATCTGTCTACTTGTTGTAGACATTGAATTTCTCAAGCTTTGGGCACTGTTTCCATTATTCACCTCTTTCTGCATCTCGTACAGCTAACGTTTATTCAAATTATGGACAGATATGTGCAGCAGTGTAGTGGCAAATTTAGAAGTGCAGAATCCCTTTATAATAGTCACAGTCATGCCCCCTCATAGCCACACCCCCTTCTAAGATTATACAACCTTCTATGAGCATTAAAGCGGAGTGTGTTAGCTACTGAGAAGAGTCTTCTCAGTGGCTGACTCACCTGCTTTCAGATTGGCTCAATCAGCAGGAAAGGACAAGAAAGCATGTTAGAAGACTCTTCTCAGTGACCAACACTCCCTTTTCCTGCTTATTGGTTCATAGGATCCTGGAGACATAAAGACCCTGCTGGGACTCTCCTGTAAAAAAAGAGATATTAGACGCCTCAAGACCCTGGACAACTGTTGTTATGTGCCTTCAAGTCGATCACAACTTATGGCAACCCTATGAATCAGCGACCTCCAAGAGCATCTGTCGTGAACCACCCTGTTCAGATCTTGTAAGTTCAGGTCTGTGGTTTCCTTTATGGAATCAATCCATCTTTGTTTGGTCTTCCTCTTTTTCTGCTCCCTTCTCTTTTTCCCAGCATTATTGTCTTTTCTAGTGAATCATGCCTTCTCATTATGTGTCCAAAGTATGATAACATCAGTTTCATCATTTTAGCTTCTAGTGATAGTTCTGGTTTAATTTGTTCTATCACCCAATTATTTGTTGTTGTTTTAGCAGTCCATGTTATGCACAAAGCTCTCCTCCAACACCACATTTCAAATGAGTGGGTTTTTCTCTTACCTGCTTTTCTCCCTGACCAACTTTCACATCCATACATAGAGATCAGGAATACCATGGTCTGAATGATCCTGACTTTAGTGTTCAGTGATACATCTTTGCATTTGAGGACCTTTTCTAGTTATCTCATAGCTGTCCTCCCCAGTCCTAGCCTTCTTCTGATTTCTTGACTATTGTCTCCATTTTCGTTAATGACTATGCCAAGGTATTGATAATCCTTGACAAGTTCAATGTCCTTGTTGTCATCTTTAAAGTTACATAAATCCTCTGTGGTCATTACTTTTTGACGTACAGCTGTAGTCCTGCTTTTCTGCTTTCCTTTTTAACTTTTATCAGCATTCGTTTCAAATCCTTACTGGTTTCTGCTAACCAGTATGGTATCATCTGCATATCTTAAATTATTGATATTTCTCCCTCCAATTTTCACACCTCCTTCATCTTGGTCCAATCCTGGTTTCTATATGATATGTTCTGCGTATAGATTAAACAAGTAGGGTGATAAAATACACCCCTGTCTCACACCCTTTCTGATGGGAAACCAATCAGTTTCTCCATATTCTGTCCTTACAGTAGCCTCTTGTCCAGAGTATAGCTTGCGCATCAGGACAATCAGATGCTGTGGCACCCCCATTTCTTTTAAAGCATTCCATAGTTTTTCATGATCTATACAATCAAAGGCTTTGCTGTAATCTATAAAGCACAGGGTGATTTTCTTCTGAAATTCCTTGGTTCCATTATCCAATGTATGTTTGCGATATGATCTCTGGTGCCTCTTCCCTTTCTGAATTCAGCTTGGATGTCTGGCATTTCCCACTCCATATATGGTAAGAGCCTTTGTTGTAGAATCTTGAGCATTACTTTACTTGCATGGGATATTAAGGCAAGAGCTTGGAAATGTTACTTTTTTGAACTACAACTCCCATCAGTCCCAGCCAGCATGGCCACTGGATTGAGCTGATGGGAGTTGTAGTTCAAAAAAGTAACTTTTCCAAGCTCTGATTAAGGAAATAGTTTGATAATTACTGCATTCCCTGGGATCCCCTTTTTTCGGAATTGGGATGTATGTTTAATGTTTCCAGTCTGTGGGCCATGTTTTCGTTTCCCATATTTGTTGACAAATTTTTGTCAAAATTTGGACAGATTCGGTCTCAGTAGTTTGTAGCAACTCTATTGGTATCCCATCTGTTCCTGGTGATTGGTTTCTTCCAAGTATATTACGAGCAAATTTCACTTCACATTCTAAAATTTCTGATTCTTCATCATTCGGTTCCTCCGTGAATGAATCTGTCATTCTGGGATCTCTATTATAGAGTTCTTCAGTGTATCTTCCTTTTATTTCATCTCAGTCAGTCAGTGTGTTCCCCTGTTGATTATTCAACATCCCTACTCTTGGTTTAAATTTCCCTTTCATTTCTCTAATCATTTGGAATAGGGCTCTTGTGCTGCCCTTTTCGTTGTCCTATTTCTATACAATAGCTATTGTAATTGTTCTCTTTGTCGCTGTATTGTTGCAATTAGAGTTCTAACCATTTTCTATCTCCTTTTGCTTTTGCTTTCCTTCTCTCTTTAACCATTTTGAGTTTCTTCAGTCATCCTTTGAGGTCTTTCTCTCTTTTTAACTAGAGGTATTGTCTTTTTGCATTCTTCCCTGATAATGTCTCTGACTTCATCCCATAGTTCTTCTGATTCTCTGTCAACTAAGTTGAAAGCCTCAAATCTGTTCCTTATTTTATCTTTATATTCTTCTGGTATTTTATTTAAATTGTATTTTGGTGTTATGATTGCTTTGTTGTTCTTCTTTAGCTTTACTCTGATTTTCGATACGACCAGTTCATGACCTGTACCGCAGTCTGCTCCTGGTCTTGTTTTTGCCGAAAGTATGGAACTTCTCCATCTTCTGCTACCAATTATCAAATTGATTCCTGTATTCACCATTTCATGATGTCCATGTGTACAGTCTTCTTTTCGGTTGCTCAAAAAATGTGTTTGCAAAAAAGAAATGATTGGCTTTGCAGAATTCAATGTCTTTCTCCTGCTTCATTTCTATCTCCTAAGCCCCATTTTCCCACAGTTCCTAGTTCTTCTCTGTTCCCTACTTTTGCATTTCAGTTCCCCGTGATTATCAGTGCATCTTGTTCTGGTGTGTGATCAATTTCTTGCTGTACTTCTGTGTAAAATCTCTGCAATTTTTCTTCTTCTTCATTTGCTGTTGGACCATAGACTTGGATGGTGGTTATGTAAATGTTTCCCATTAAATCTCAGTGATATAACTTGCTCAGATCTTGCATTATAGCTCTTAATTGTTTTTGCTACATCACTTCTCCCTATTAAAGCAACCCCATTTCTTCTTAATTTCTCATTTCCTGCATAAAATATTTTGTAGTTGCGTGATTGAAAATGTCCCATTCCCATCCATTTTAATTCACTCACACCAAGCATTGTAATGTTGATACATTCCATTTCTTGCTTGACAATTTCTAACTTTCCCTGGTTCATGCTTCTCACATTCCATGTTCCTATTGTGTGAGTCATACAGCTCTGGACTCTCCTTTCACATCTGTGCACATCAGTCTCTGGGCTTCCTTTTGGCTTTGACCCACCTGCATCATTAGTCACAGCACTACTCACATTTGTCCTTTGTTCTTCCCCAGTAGCTTGTTGAGTGCCTTCTGACCTGGGGGTCTCATCTTCCAGCACTATCTCGTGATGTATTTTGGATACTCTGTTCATAGGGTTTTCATGATAAGAGGTATTCAGAGGTGGTTTACCATTGCCTTCCTCTGAGTTTGGTTGCATCTTAGTCTGGTGTCTCAGCTTTGACCATTCCGCCTTGTGTGCCCGTGCTAGGAGTCTAGCCTCTTGGTCTAGACTCCTGATGGCATTGCTCTCAGCTTCTTCAACACTCTCAAACCCCCTCACCATGTTAAGGTGTGCATCATACCCCTAGATATGTGGGGTATTCATATAGAAAGTGGAAGGAAGGCAAGACCACAAAGGAAGAGTACAGACAGCATGGAATTGTAGGGATGGCATCAGAAAGGCTAAAGCTGAGAATGAGCAGAGGTTAGCGAGAGATGTCAAAAGCAACAAAAAAGCTTGCTTCAGGTACATCCATATTAAAAGACGGAGAAAAGAAATGGTGGTACAGCTACTCAGTGAGGATGGCAAAATGATAACAGATGACAAAGAAAAGGCAGAAGTGCTCAATTCCTACTTTGGCTCAGTCTTCTCCCAAAAGAAAGTCTATGACTCTCCTGGGAAACATGAAGTCGAAGGGGCAGGATTGGAGCTTGAGATTGATAGACAAATGATCAAAAAATACCTAATCACTCTGAACGAGTTAAAATCTCCAGGGCCTGATGAATTGCACACTAGAAGGAACTGGCAAAAGAACTCCTGGAACTACTGTCTATTAACTTTGTGAAATTGTGGAGGATGAGTCAAGTACCAGAAATTGGAGGAGGGCTAATGTTTTCCCTATCTTGAAAAAAGCCAAAAATGAGCCTGACATCGATCTCTTGGAAAACTATGGAGCAGATAAAACGCTCCACTCACCTGCGTGCAGCCTGGATGGGCAGAGCATAATTGCGGCTGGGGGTGATGCCGCAGTCGCCATCTTGAAGGTGCACAGTATTGCGCGTTGCATGGAATACCCATGCACAACATGGGGCATGGGAGGGGCAGAGTGCCAGGGTCTTAAATAAGTCCACACCGCCCCTCCTATTCCTCCTCTTGGCACGCGACAAGGAGATGGAAGGACATGGTGTGGGATGAGAGCAGCAGCAGCCATTTGTGGGGGCTACATGGATGGTGCCATTTTAAGCGCTCGGTTTAGCGATGGTAAGGAGGCCATGATTGCGGGCCACGTTCGCCTTGTTTTGTGCTCCCCCTGCTAATGGTTGGGGGAGGGTGACAGAGGAGGCCTAGATGGCCTAGTTTTCATGCCCACTTCCCCCTGCAGGTGGTTGGGGGGTGACAACAAAGGCCTAGACGGCCTGGTTTTTGCACCCACCCCCCTGTTGGTGGTTGGGGGGTATAGCGGGGGCCCAGTTTTTGTGCCCACCTACCCCACATAAAGTTGGGGGTCAACAACAGGGGTCCAGTCGGCCTGGTTTTCACAGCCACCACCCCACACACATAGTTGGGGGAGGGCAACAATGGGCAGCCACATGTTCTGCGATTTAGAGGGGTAGCAGTGTTGTCGGCTACCCCTCCCCCTGTAGTTGGGGTGATTGGCTGGGGCAGCCTAGCCACCCATAAAAAAACTTTAAAATAAAATAATAATAAAAAGATGAATAAATAAATAAAATCCAGTCCCCTGTACACACAGAGGGCGATATAAGGAAGGAATTGTGCTCTCCTTTGGCATTCAGGCCTCCCCCACTCATAGGCCTTTGCGCATTTTAAACTACATGCACCCTTAGCCCAGGGCAGATTGTGGGACAGAAGGCAGCACGGGCCTTTCAATCCCCCCCATACACCTGGGATAGGTTTTGGTGTAGTGGTTAAGGTGTTGGATTATGACCCGGGGGACTAGGGTTTGAATCTCCCCAACAGTCGTGAACCTCACTGGGTGACCTTGGGCCAGTCACTGCAGGCTCAGAACAAATTATGGCAGAAGCGGCAGCACAGGCCTTTCGAGCCTGTCAACACAGACCCTATTTCCTCCCTTTGGTTGCCAAGTCTGGGTGTGAGTTTAGCCTAGGTAGGGGGCTCAAGACGGTGAGGGATGTGGGTGAGGCCCTGGCAGCCTCTATTGGCCATTGTGTGGGGCTCTTTGGTTAGGCTTACGGCCTTCCGCTAGACCCGGGCCTATATTAGGTTTAAGGTACTTTATTCTGTTAATTTTATTACATGGTGGCTGCTTTGGGGGGGGTCTGGAGCTCTTTGGTTAGGCTTCTGACTTCTTGCTAGGCCCAGGAATATATTAAGTTGAGGTAATTAATTATATTATTATTATATAACATGGTGGCCTTTGTGGGGATGGGTGAGCCTTTTCGGGTTTTGGGCCTTTCATATTTAGATACTAATGGTGCGCACAGATGACAGGGTTTGCTAGAAAATGTCTAAATCACCATAACTTAGGTAACACTGATCCTTTTCCAAGTGTCAGTTCCACGTTACTTTTTAACTCTGAGATAGAAGCTGCATTTATTTGAATTTGGTCTCATATTGAAAACAAAGCATATGGCATTTGTTATATTTAAAGAAAAACATGCAAACTTCTGCAAGGAATTGAAGGTCTAACAGAGGATAATGTCGCTTGATGGGAGGATAGGAATAAAGAGGAAAGCCAGACTACTTATCAGGCTCTTATCCTCATTTCCAGGATCTTAGACTTTACTGAAACAGGGGCTGCCTTGACAGAATCTTATACTCTCGTAGACACAGAGGCTGCCTTTTAAGATCCAGGCAGACTCTTCACCCTTTCCTTATGATTTTACAACAAAACCTTTATTGTTAGGATTTCTGATATCATTTACCTGAAGTCATATATAGCATGCAACTTTTACATTGGCACTTCTATTTTGATATGTATGATATTAGTTACTTGAAATCAATATAGCATGCAAATTTTGCATTTTGAACATCTATTCTGATTGGTATTTGGAAACCCGCTAGGAGAAAGCTGCAGTGGGTCCAAATATTGGTGACAGCAGCATATCCTCATTCTCTGTGCTTTAGGGGAACTGGGTTAGCTGCAATGAAATAGTAGTTGATAAAGTGTACTTACTCATAAATGATTTCCTTCCTTTCTTTGCAGAAGGATATGTGCAACAGTGAGATATGAGGCCAGAGGCCTTCAAAGGGGTAAGGAGAAGCCCCTAGTATAAGCTGCTCAGGGACATGTGTCCCTCCCCAGTTAGACTCGAGTTACTATGAACTTTGCTTACAGGCTACCCAGTTTATGGGGAGGTTTGTCTGTGTTATGGTGTTTTCCTTGTGGTTTCCCGATCCCATACTCCAACTCCCGGCTGGCCTTCATGGCCTACAATCTTAAATCTGTCTTAGTTATGGCAGTAATTGCCAGGGAAAGATTGTAAAGATGTACAGTTGGGCAGGGTTCTGGGCCCCTTCCCAGATGCCCCAGTTGGTGTAGGGTCCCTAAGAGGCAGCGGACAAATTACACCTGATTCACCACCAGTCTTATTTATGGGGTCAGGTAGCAAGGGGTTCATACCAGATAGTCTGGGAACAGTGCACTACACTTCATTCAACATGGTGCATGCCTGTGGCAGAGGTGCCTTATGCATTTTTATGTGGTAGAGCATTACCTATGGACTGCTATCATAGAATCATAGAGTTGGAAGGGGCCTTGTAGGCCATCGAGTCCAACCCCCTGCTCACAGCAGGAAATCCACAGCTAGAGCATCTCCCGCAGATAGCTGTCCAGCCTCTGCTTGAAGACATCCAGCAAAGGGGATCCCACCACCTCCCTAGGCAGTCGGTTCCATTGCCAAACTGCCCTTACTGTCAAGAAGTTCCTTCTAATGTCCAATCTGAATCTTAGAAGATTCTATATTTCTCGCATGGAGTGCTTCAGCTCCTTCTGGGAGGGGGCAGTCAGGAGACAAGTGGGCTCAGAAGCAGTGGGTCACTATCTGTATGATTGACTGTTCATAGGTATGGCAGATTCTGGGGTGCATGTTAGCACATGAGGTCACAGCTTATAGTATGGCTATGTAACTGGGGGTTCCCTTGACAGCTGGGAATAGAGAGGATTCTGCCCCAGTGTTCACCTTTCTGGGTATCAAGATTGACTGGGGCACAGGACTGCAGGCTGCCCAGGGACAAGCTTGAACTGTTGCAGATCAGGATCCTGAAGTTTTTAGGGGCCATGAAAGTGTTTCCTTTCTGCCCTCCAGGTGTTAGGGGTATTTTACGGTGGGTTATGATGCCATGTCAGGGCTTTCACAGCCTTACTACAGGTTCAGGGTTATGGCTGCCTTATGCGCCAACCTGGCTGTGTGGCCTTCTTTCCTGCGGCTGCAGGCCTGGATTTGGGAGGGGTTAACCAGGGATTTCACCTTTCATTAACTCTTTTCCGGTGTGTTGGAGGTCGACTTATGGGCAGAAAGGCTCATGGCCATGGGCCAGGTTTCGTAACTCCCTTATATTTAGGAACACTAGGGTTAGGGCCCTTGTCTGTTCCTTTGTTCTTGGAAAGTTTTCGACAGTGCTGTACAGTCCGCACATTGGGAGATTGGGGAATGGAGTCGGAGATGGCTATAAACCCGTATGTTGCCCTAGCATGATCACCAGCTATCAGAATGCAGGAAGGGATTCCCAGGAGTACAGGGCCAGAGGAGCTGTGCAAAGGTGGCCTATTCCTGTGAACTGCGTGCTGGAATTCCCATGGATGGTAGAAATAAAAGCCCATCTGTCAGTGTGCTACAATGTGTGTGGGTGGAGTTGTCCTTTCAGGCCAAGGCAGAAGATTTTCAGGAACATGCAGGTGACTCTGGGATATGTCATGTGCTGGCCAGCTGGGCGGGGAAACATCCACATACCCCTGATTCTCATCCCCTCCTGGGAATATTAGTCAGGGAGGTGCCCGGTGGTCCTCACACTTTGAAGTTCAGCAGTTGCATGCAGCAGTCTTTACACTAATTTGGAGTCTTTTGGAGGGAGCAGGGGTTGCTGGGGCCAAGTCAGACTCTTCCCTACAAGCCTGTGGCCGAGGTTAGTTTTTAGGCAGACTGGTGGTGCAAGGGTCACACCATCATTTTATCCTGCCCCAGGACTGGACACCTGCCCTGTGAGGGCGTTATAGTGTTCTTGGATACCTGAGGCTCCAGACATGGTTGTCTGATATTCATGAGGAGAGATCTCCCCACACAAGGTTTGGTTTAGCGTCACAAGGCCTTGGAGTGGACCCCATGGGGGTTTTAGGGACATGCTCCTCCAGAATTTGAGTTGCCTTCATGGTAGTGGAATTGCCTACCTAGCACAGTCTATCTTGGGTTTTCATAAACGCAGGTGCAGGCCATCGGAAGATGGAAGTATGGGGCATATAGAATACATTCATCCCTGGGACAAGCCTGGAGATCCAGGACCCAATGTTCACAATTGTTTCTGTTTTGGCAGGTTGCTGGATGGGGATGGAGCAGATAAGCAGCCTACTCTGCAGCCATTGCAGGATCTTATGGGCTGGCCTTGGGCCAGCAAGCTCACATTGGTTCACAGCTGGGCCACAGATGGTTCGGTGGCTGGGTCGACAGAGTATGCACTGGGATGGGCTCCTATTCGCATTGTTCTAGCATGGTTGAGTGCGGACAGTTCTGCATGTGGTGGTCATTCCCCTGGGTGGGAATGACCTCAGTTACTTGAGGCAAAGCCCTCAGATGGCAGGCATGTGAGGACATGCAGTTTGGGAGGCAACGATGGCCTCGGTTATTCAAGGGCAAGGCCCTCATTGGCAGGCATGTGAGGACATGCAGTTGACAAGGCAACACTGGCCTTTGGTACATCTGCTGTGGTCAGACATCCTCCCACGCATGGTGTGGCATGGTGTATGTGACCCGAAGGGGATTGATCGGGCATGGAAGAAGGTCAACTGGAGGATTCGGTTGGCTCTTCTTGAGCATGGGGGGTCGGCTGTTCCACATCCCACATGCAGCATTCGAGGGTTGAGCTTTATAGGGCCAATGGTGTTCAACTGTTGGATGCAGGGAACGACATCTTCTGGGGAGACCTGCAGAGGTGTCTGTGAGAGGTGCTTCTTGGCAGTGGGGTAAAGGGGGACTAAATAGAGGTTTGTCCCCCTTTTGTGGTGGGAAGGTGTGGGAAGGGAAGTAGGTAAGGACAGCTAGGTGGCCCCCTTAGGCACCTTTGGAGGTGATTGGCAGTTCCAGAGACCTGTCTGTCAGGGTTTTACGGCTCAAGGACAGGATATGGGCTGCTGCTGGGGCCAACTTACACCTCATCCACCCGGAGTTTTACGGCCCTGAGGCGTGGTGATGTGGGAAGGCCCCCCTACTCACCTACTGGGTGTGGCCAGGGTAAGCAGATGGGCTTGCCTTTTGCCCCAGCAGGGGCTGGTCGCCGGAGAGCTGTATGGCAAGCTGCTTGCTTATAGACAGTTTCCACACCAAGGTTTTCCCTCTGCAGGTCACTTTAAAGGGTTTTTTAGTTATAGTTAATAAATCAGCCCTTTGTTCAACACAAACTGCTGTGTCTGTGTCTTTTTTCGCCCCTCAGCCACAATATAAAAAAGTCAGTCTGTAAGCACCTTGAAAACTATGCAGTGATTACTAGAAGCCAACATAGATTTATCAAGAGCAAATCCTGCAGACTAATCTTATCTCATTTTTTGATCAGGTAACCTCCCTGATAGACTGTGGGAATGCTGTGGACATAATCTATCGTGACTTCAGCAAAGCTTTTGACAATATATATTCTTTATTTGCGGTCAAAGACCCATTTCAACAGTACAAAACAAACAATTTAAAAACAGCTGCCAGGAATATACAGTATGCTGGAATAAACCATAACAATTTGATTTAAATATTAGCACAGTTTAGTTGGGCCACATAGATGAATTTGGCAACTTGAATAGTAATTCCTTTGTCTAAACCGGAAAGAGCAGAAACAATCATATCATCGGGAGAATGGTAATAAGGAATTGAGAATGTAGGATTAAGAAATTTATGTCTAATCTGAGTATAAAAGGTACATTCAAATAAACAGTGATAAGGAGTTTCAATACTGTTAGTTCCACAGGGACAAATGCAGAGATCATATGGAGTTCCATTGAATCTTCCCTCAAGGATTGCAGAATTTAAACAATTGAACCTTGTTTTGGAGAAGGCTAATCGAAGTTTAGGAATGGTAAGAAAATGCAGATATGGGGCAATCTTACCATATTCAAACGGTAAATTTAGATGTAAGGGGGAGCATATTTTCGTGGCCCTAGAGATTGAGTTCTGGTAGTCAATGTCTTTAATACGAGAACGAATTAAGACTAAAGCATCACTTGGCGAGTATTGGATTAGATGTTCTTTAGCTAAACCCATTTTCATCAGTTTTAATTTGATATTGGTGTTCCAGAAGGAAGGACTGGAATCTTTCCAATATGCAGAAAGAAGGCCCAGCGAATTATTAGAAGAGATTTTTACCCAATAATTGGCCGTCATTAGCCAGGCCTGGCATTCCAATGAGGGAAGACCACATTCAAGCCTGAGTGCCGCTGATGGAACGCATCTCGGGACGCCTAACAGACGGCGTAGTAGACTAGAAAGAATTGCTTCAACTGTATAATCCATAGAGTGGATCCAGAGTGGAACTCCATATAAGAGTTGAGGTATGATCTTATAGTTTAATAATTTAATAAGTGCTGGGACAAAACAACCTCTTTTATAATAAAAAAATCAAAGTAAACTCTTAACAGAGTATTTTGCTTTCAGTATTGCCTCTTTAATGTGTGTAGACCAACTCAAAGAAGAATGAAAGGTTATCCCTAAATATTTGTAATGGGTGACTTGGTCAATTTGACAGCCATTGATTTTCCAAACATGGAGATTTCTTCGTTTGGAAAAAACAAGAATTTTGGTTTTGTCCAAATTTATAGTAAGTTGGTTCTCATCACAATAGGACATAAAGGCTCTTATCATGCGTTTGAGGCCAATCTTGGAAAAGGATAAAAGTACAGCGTCATCGGCGTATAAGAGCAAGGGACAACGGACGTCAGCAATTTTAGGGATATGGAACTCCTGGGAAAGGCAGTGATATTTCAAGTTGTTTATAAAGAGATTAAAAAGAAGAGGGGCTAGAATACAGCCTTGCCTCACCCCTGTAAACTTTGGAATAGGATTTGTTAGGCCTCCGTCCTTGGTACAGGAGACTTGAATAGACGTATGTTGGTGCAGGTTATGGATAAGGAGAAGTAATCTTTTATCAATAGATGTACACGATAGTTTATGCCATAGTTTATCACGGGGTATGGAGTCAAAAGCGGCTCTTAAGTCAATGAAGGCTACATACAAGCCGGTACCCTGATATTTACTGTATTTCATTGCCAAATGATATAGAATAAGGCAATGGTCTATGGTCGAAGATCCCTTCCTAAAGCCTGCTTGTTCCATGCCGAGTATATTGTGGGTGTCCATCCAGGACTGTAGTTTTATTTTCAGAAAAGAAGCATAAAGTTTTCCTATTACTGATAATAAGCTAATAGGGCGGTAATTTGAAGGGTCTTGTCTATTCCCTTTTTTAAAAATGGGAATCACTATTGCTTCCAACCAAGATTTTGGGAAACGGCCGAAGTCGTTTATACTAGTAAACAACTTGGCTAGTAGGGGGACCCACCAATTTTGGAAGTTATATAGGAGCTCGGCAGATATATTATCTGGACCTGGGGCTTTTTTTTTTTTAAGCCCTACTATTAATTCCCTTATTTCAGAGTGGGTGACAGGGGGCCAGTCAGGGAGCAAATGGAGATCGGAAAGCTGTATATTTACATTGTTCGAGAGAACCTTCTGATACAAGGTTGTAAAATGCCGTTCCCATATTTGAGAAGAAATGGTATATGAGGGTAGGGTGGACTGTCTAAAAGCATTCGTTATAATAGACCAGAAAGTAGGCGAATTTTTTGATCTAGAGGCTGTTGGTCAGTGACGCAGGCTGTGAGACTCACAGACAAGGTTTTTAGCAGAGAGAGAGAAACCTGAAGCAGAAGGGTTAAGCTGTGAGAACAGAGTGCCAGACAATCAAGGTCAGTGGCTGGCTGAAAGTGTGATAAGGTGGGAAACTGGCAGGAACTGAGAGTGGGGGAAGAAATGTCAATGGAGAGAGCTGTGTCTAATGTCTTTGCCTAGTAAAGACTCTTACAAGAAACTTGCCTGGCCTGTCTTATTCCTGTTCTAAACGGCTCTTGGATTCAAACCACGTTTGATCTATACATGCAATCGCCAACAGGGGTTATGGGCCCAGCTTATCAAGCGTGGTAGCGGGTTCGAGAGCCGGTGAAGTGGCGTTGTTGCAGAGAGAAACAAAGCGCAAGTGAGAGGCAAGTAAGAGTGGGCAACATGGCTGTAAATCTGTCTTCCGGGATGCCAATGGAGAGGCTGAATGCTGTAAATTACTCCAGCTGGAAGTGGAGAATGAGAGCAGTTCTGATTAAAGAGGATTTGAATGATGTCGTGGAAAAAACCCCTCCAGCAGCTCCTTCAGCAGTGTGGCTGAAGAAAGACGAGAAAGCGAAGGCTTTTATTACTCTGGGGCTATCAGATTCACAACTGTTGCTGGTGAGTAATGAGCCGACTGCTAATCAGATGTGGGAAAAGTTAAGAGCCGCGCATGTACAGCAAACTGCGGGGAGCAGGCTGTGTTTAGCACAGAAGCTATATCAGATGCGTTTTACAGATGAAGTGACTATGGAAGAGCATTTGGCTGAATTTCGTAGATTAAATGCTGAGCTGCAAGATCGAGGCGTGCATCATAATGACTTACAGATGGTTTATCTCCTGTTATCTTCATTGGATCAAAAATGGGAAGTGCTGGTCTCTAGTCTTGAAACCCAACCTGATGGGAATCTGACTTTGGACTTTGTGGAACAGAAACTTCAACAAGAGTGGAATAGGAGACAAGAGAATAAGAAAACAGAGTTAAAAGAGACTGAGACTGTGTCTGTACAACATCAAAATCAAAGAAGCAAGCAAGAGACTAAAATATGTTATTTTTGTGGATCACGTGGTCATATACAGAGACATTGTTTAAAGAAGAGGAATAACAGAAACTTTTAAAGTCAGAGAGCAAGCGTGAACTTTGTTTCTAAGGAGGGCAATAAACTGATTAACTCTAAATGGCTTCTTGACAGTGGAGCGTCTAATTGCCTAATCACAGACTCTAGTTTATTTTACACTTCAAAGCCGACGCAGGAGAAGCTTTATCTGGCTGACGGATCGACTCAGGACGCGACTGCGAGAGGAACACTGAAGATGGGTAATTTGGGAATTTTAACAGATGTATTATTGATTTCTGGTTTAAAATATAACATTTTATCAGTGAGAAAATTGGCTCAAATAGGTTGCAAAGTTACATTTGAAGGGGATAGATGTTTTGTGAGAAAAGATGGTGAAATATGCATGCAAGGGAAATTACAGAATAAAATGTTTATGGTTGAGTGCAAGCTTGATGAACACATGTGTGCTTGGATAGCAGTAAATAAAGAGAAACATGATAATTGTGTCCATGAATGGCACAGAAAACTGGCACACGCACATTTCCAAAAGATACAAAACACCCCAAAACATAGTCAAGATTTGAAGTTAACACACTGTGAGCATGTGGATGAGTGTGAGGTATGTTATAAAACAAAAATGACAGTAACTCCAGTAAATAAGAGCTGTGAAAGCACGACTACTGAACCTTATCAGCTCATACATGTGGATTTAGCTGGACCTTTTCAGTGCTCAAAAGGTGGAGCAAGGTTTTATTTAGTGATTGTGGATGATTTCTCCAGATTTACACATGTGTTCTTATTGAAAAAGAAAAGTGATGCAGAAGAGAAATTAAAGGCATTCATACAGAGAACAGAGACACAACATGGGGTTGTTATCAAGAATATCAGATCAGATAGAGGTGGTGAATTTACCAGTAATTCATTTCAAACATATTTGGAAAAGAAGGGGATAATTCAAAGTCTCACTGCTCCCTTCAGCCCATCCTCCAACGGAACGGCAGAGAGGAGGAACCGGTCATTGCAGGATTCATTGAGAGCAATGCTAGCAGATGCTGATATGAATAACACTTATTGGGGTGAATGTATTCTGTACACTGTTTATATTCAGAACCGCCTTATGCACAGAACAATAGGCATGTCTCCCTATGAGAAACTGACTGGAAGAAAACCCAGGGTGAAACACATAGAACGTTTTGGGGCAAAATGCTGGGTACATGTTGCAAAACACTCAAAAGCGCAGGCAGGACGCATTCTGGGATTTCAGAATTCATATTATAGAGTTTGGTTGCCTGAGAAACAACAAGTGGTGTTAAGCAGAAACATAAAGGTGATAGATAAACCTTGGAGAGACAGTCAAACAGTTATCCTAGATAGTGAAAGCAAACAGGAAACTGCGGATGTTCCTTTCGGGCAGCAAATTCCATTAAAAACTGCATTAACAGATTTAATACACAGTGGCAAACGTACTGTTAAAAGACTGAGAAATGAAGACATGGCAACGCATGATACAGAAATGCCAAGTACTAGTGGTGCAGGTCTGAATAAAATTGAAAGTGAAGAAGAAATGGAAATAGATAATGTCAGGAAATCAGAGAGAAAAACGAAAGGTCAACCTCCTCAGAGATTTGCATTTAATGTTACACAACAGAATAATGAAACAGATGAAATTCCAGTAGAATGGGAAAAAGAGGGACCAATAGATAAAGAAACAATGGATCTAATGTGGAAGTTTTGTGTTGAGGAATGAAATAAATGTATCATCAAATGAAAGTGAACAAACATGAATCTGTGAAACTTGTGTAAATAAAGAATAAAGAGAAACTGAACTGAACTGAAAATGTAAATAGAAACTGTAAGAAAACAAACCATGTACTGAAATGTATTTGTAATGAAAAGTTAATGTTGTAGAAATGTAATAATTGTAACATGAAGTTTTGTAGTCTGTAAGTCTCAGGTGGGGGCTGTTGGTCAGTGACGCAGGCTGTGAGACTCACAGACAAGGTTTTTAGCAGAGAGAGAGAAACCTGAAGCAGAAGGGTTAAGCTGTGAGAACAGAGTGCTAGACAATCAAGGTCAGTGGCTGGCTGAAAGTGTGATAAGGTGGGAAACTGGCAGGAACTGAGAGTGGGGGAAGAAATGTCAATGGAGAGAGCTGTGTCTAATGTCTTTGCCTAGTAAAGACTCTTACAAGAAACTTGCCTGGCCTGTCTTATTCCT
The DNA here is from genome assembly GCF_030035675.1 of Rhineura floridana. NCBI lineage: Eukaryota > Metazoa > Chordata > Lepidosauria > Squamata > Rhineuridae > Rhineura > Rhineura floridana. Next base: position 92,929,991 of record NC_084480.1, read on the forward strand.
GTTCTAAACGGCTCTTGGATTCAAACCATGTTTGATCTATACACGCAATCGCCAACAGAGGCATCAATGAGATTTTTCCATTCCTCTTTGAGAGCCTGTTTCTTTTTATGTGCAAGGGTTAACTTATATTTCCTTTTGATAGAATAATACATTAAAGGCAATTGGGTCAGTTTTTGTTGGCGGTATTCTGTGTAAGTGGATCTTAGTTGGGATTTTAAAGTTAAACATTCGTCATCAAACCATAAGGGACGTGCAATTTTATTAGTATGTTGAGGAGGTCTTGAAGATAGAAGAGAAGTTACAGACTGGGATAGGATATCATATATATTAAGGAGTTCATCTGGGGAGTCGGAGTTCATTAAGAGGGAACAAAGTTGTAGGGAATTTAGGGAGGACAAGAGTTCTTCGATCTTGGAGGCTAGAAGAGGTGTCCAATAGGATCTCTTATAGTGGGCAGAAAAATTAGCTGAAGCATTGCTAGTTTGAGATAAGCGGAGCTTTTCTTGTGTGCCACAAGAGAAGTTAATTGGGAGGTGATCACTGTTTAGTTTATTTCCAACAGCAAATTTTATTATCCAGTTTATTAGATTATGGGAAACTAAAGCATAATCTATTATGCTGCTTCCCGAGTTGGAAATGTACGTATACTCTGCACATGCATCAAAATTTTCTAGACCATTCAAAATGATCAGATGGTGACTGGCTATAAAGCGGGTTAAACAAATTCCACCGTTATTAATTTTCAGGTCTTTCGATTCTCTATTATAGGGGAATGCTAAGTGGTCACATTCTTCTTCCTGCCATAACTTAGAGGAGAGGAGAGCATCGATGTTGGGACCAGTCCTTGCATTAAAGTCACCCATAATTAACGTTTCAACATTGGGATAAATCTGCTCAAGATCTGAGATATATTGATCCAAGGATTCCCAATTAGAATTTATGCAGGAATTAGACGTAAAGGGAGGTATATATATATTTACAAGTAGCAGGGAGAGAGCACCAGTTTCCAGTAGGGCTGCCATTGCAATAGGCTCCAGAGGGCGAATAGGAGTAACCTTAATATTTAAGGAAGTTGAGAATAACATCGCTAGACCCCCTTTTGCTCTGCCGCTTAAGGAAGGCGTTGCAGGGAGATCTAGGAAGAAGAACCCATTTAAGAAGGGCTTGTGGACAAGCCAAGTCTCCTGCACAAAAATAATATCAAACCCATTCAAGTAAGAGATCCAGTCAAATTCTCCAAGCCTTGAATTCCAACCTGCAATGTTCCACAATAGAAATTGTAGGGTACATTCGGGGGAAATGGGTAGGGAGGCTCCATTGCGGGAGGGTTCAAGAGTCATAGGGGGATTGGAGGGCTCGGAGCGTAATGTAGATTGGCCTTGTCAATTAAGTTCAGAAATGGTGTTCAAGGAATCAGTAACATCATTAAAGATTGTTCCGTTACTGATAGCTTGTTTTCGCTTTGGCATAAGCTCAGGTTGAGATGGAAGAAAGTTCCTTTGGCTTAAAGTACAGCTGGGTTTTACTGGAGGCGATGTTCTGGTTCTAGCTCTTTGCTTAGTCTGAGATGAGCAAGGTGCATTGTAATCCGTATTACTACCAATCTTGAGAGCATGATGTGGTATAGAAGAGGGTTCTGATGGAAAGAGAGAAGGGGTCTCCTCCATTGTAGTATTGATTGAGGTTGAGGATCTAAGTCGGGAAATTAAATGGTGGAGTCTGTTTATGAGAGCCACTCTTTCAGGTTCAGGTAATGTTAGATACAAGTCAGCAAGTTGGTTTTCCTCAGGTTCTAGTTCATGAAAGGGAATTTCTGCAGATTGCATGCAATCTGTCTGTAAGTAGACTGAATTTGTTGAAGATGTAGAGTCTTGTATCAGTATTGAGCTATCAAGAGAGCTAGGATTAGTCGATGCTGAGGGGGAACTACAAAAATGGGAAGATGATGACCTACTTACAAGTGGGTTAGGGGGAGATACATTTATGTAAAACCTCTGAACTGACATACCAAGGTTATGTAAAATGTCTCTTATGCGAAAGATCTGGTTCACCATCGCAATTGAGTGGAATGAAACGATCAGGCGCCATTCATAAGGAGCCTTGGATAGAATTTTCATAGATCTTATGTAACTCATTCTGCAGGGTGCAGCCATAGATTTACTGAAGCAATTGTCCAAATGTTCGATGCTTGGAGTCCGGAGACGGTGGTCAGAAGATTTGACTTTGTAGGAGATTGCCAACTTATCAGCCTGTAAGACTAGTTTCCATGGACGGAGATTATTTGGGCACGTAGTCAGCAAGGGAAGGCCGTCATTTGTAGTTGATGGAGTATCCATTTGGCACACACTTGAAGGATTGCGAAACCAAGGTAGGTCAGAAGATATAGGGTCCCCAAGTTCAGAAGAGTCATTCGAGTCGTTAGTTACGTGATCTGGATGCTTTGCAGTTATTTTCAGTTTTTGAGGTTCCAAGAGTTTAAACAATTGTTTATAGTTCATTTTATTAGAAGAGTTGGCTTTTGAATTTTTAATGTTTTTTGTTTTCTTTGTATTATTAGCGTGATTCCGAGTTTTTGCATTCCCTTTTTTCCCATTTTTCTTTTTCCTTTTCCTTTCCTTTTCTCATCCACATTACTTATCAGTTCAGAGGAGGTAGTCTGAGGGAGAGGTAAAAGGGATTGTATCGCTTGTACCACTGTGTGTAGCAGATGATTAGTTTAAAAAATATAGGTTTTAACGAGTTTTATTTCATCCAGCAGTGCAGAATAATCTGTTGAGTCATATAGCTGAGAAGTAATCAGTTGTTCCCTCCTTTTGTCAGTAGATGGCGGTGTTTGGCCCTTAGATGTTTGGTAGGAGTCAATAGTTTAAAAAGTTGTTGATAATGAGTCATTTATGAACTTTAACGAATTGTTAAATCCAGCATCCAATAATTCCTCAGCAAGATTTTTAGCAGCTGGGTGGTTCCATTTAGGTTTAATGGGAAGTTGATGATCTAGTGACCAGTCATGTGGATTGACTCTCGTAGGGATTGAGTGTGGGCTTTGAGAGGTTTGTGAATCAGAGTAAGATATGTCAACTATCGGAGAGAAAAAGTTTGTAATTTTAGGTTGCAGGAGTCTTCTAGAGATGCCATCCTCAATAGAGGAGCTCTTCTGTTGATGGTTTCTTTTTGTCATTTCCATTTGTGTATTGTTCAGTTAATGGTATATGAACAGTAAAGTATTAATTATCTAGTTTGTAAGTATAAAGAGCAAGAGGCAGTAACTGGAGAAGCACTAGAGCACCAGTCGTTGGATAAAAAAGTTGAAGCGTAAGGTAAAAGTAACAGAAAACAGTAAAACAACAAAACAATAAAACAATAAAAGCCAGCCCGAAAATGGTGGCAACATCCTAAGAGCTGAGCGACAGCTTCAGAGTCAGGAGGTATTGCAGCAAAATTGCTTGTCCTTGTTTGTAGCAATCACAGTGTAAACAACAGTCATTTATCAGGCTCATGTAGGAATGTTGAAAGAGAGCCAGAAGTTTGAAAGAACCCAGTAAAAGAGCAATAGAGGAGCAGTGGAATGAGAGCAGATAAACAGTGCGTCTTACCGGGAACAGGACAGGAAACCAGCTGCTTTCAGATCCTCACTTTTGACAAAGTGCCCCATGATATTCTGATTAGCAAGCTAGCTAAATGTGGGCTGGATGGAGCAACTATCAGGTGGATCCACAGTAGGCTACAGAATCATACTAAAAGAGTGCTTATGAATGGTTCCTTCTCAAAACATTGGTAAGGTAACAATCAGAGTACCGCAGGGCTCGGTCCTGGGCACAGGGCTCTTCAACATTTTTATTAATGACTTGGATGAGGAGATGGAGGGAATGCTTATCAAACTTGCAGATGATACAAAATTGGGAGGGATAGCTAATACCTTGGAAGACAGAAACAAAATTCAAAGTGATTTTGATAGGCTGGAGCACTGGGCTGAAAACAACAGAATGAAATTTAATAATAATAATAACAATAATTAACTTTATTTCTACCCCGCCCTTTTTCCAATAGGACTCAGAGCGGCTTACAACTAAAAACAACACCATTAAAACATACAGAAATATACAATTAAAATAGAATTAAACTATGAGAAAAATTAAAAACCATAAAACATACGTTAAAAACAGCAGACAATTTAAAATAATAAAATCATATACTGTAGTCACCAATCCTATGACATTTAATCTTGGTCGTTCTCTATCCCAAATGCCCATTGAAATAAAACAGTCTTTACTTGTCACCGGAAAGATGGCAAGGAGGGAGCTAATCGCACCTCACTCGGAAGGGGCGGCCACTGAAAAGGCCCTATCTCGTGTCTGCGTCATATGTACTTGTGAAGGTGTGGGGAGCACAAGAAGGGCCTCACCTGAAGATCTCAAATCCCGGACAGGTTCATGTAGGGAGATACGATCTGTCAAATAGCCTGGACCTGAGCTGTATAGGGCTTTGTAGGTCAAAACCAGCACTTTGAATTGTGACCGGAAACAAATTGGCAGCCAGTGGAGCTGTTGTAACAGGGGAGTTGTATGGTCCCTGTAACCAACCCCGGTTAGCACTCTGGCTGCAGCTCTTTGTACCAATTTAAGTTTCCAAACAGTCTTCAAAGGCAGCCCCACATAGAGCGCGTTACAGTAGTCTAAGTGGGATGTAACCAAGGCATGCATCACCCTAGTCAGATCAGGCAGCTCCAGGAACAGGCGCAGCTGGCGCACCAGTTTTAATTGGGCAAAGGTGCTCCTGGATACAGCAGTAATCTGGGCCTCCAAATTCAAAGCTGAGTCCAAGAGTACACCCAAACTGCGAACCTGAGACTTCAGGGGGAGTGCAACCCCATCCAGCACTGGTTGAATCCTTATTCCCTGATCTGCCCTCTGACTGACCAGGAGTACCTCTGTTTTATCAGGATTTAATCTCAACTTGTTTGCCCTCATCCAGTCCATCACTGATGCCAGACACTGATTTAGGACCTGTACGGCTTCCTTGGCTTCAGGTGGAAAAGAGAAATAGAGTTGAGTGTCATCAGCATACTGATGGCACCGAACCCCAAAACCCCGGACAACCTCTCCCAGCGGTTTCATGTAGATGTTAAATAACATGAGGGACAAAACTGAACCCTGAGGGACCCCATAGGTCAATGGCCAGGGGGTCGAGCAGGAGTCCCCCAGTACCACCCTCTGGGTTCGGTCCTCCAGGAAGGACTGGAGCCACTGTAACACAGTGCCCCCAAGTCCCATCTCAGCAAGGTGGCCCAGAAGGATACCATGATCAATGGTATCGAAAGCCACTGAGAGGTCCAGTAGAACCAACAGAGACACACTCCCCCTGTCCAGTTCTCTGCGTAGGTCATCCACCAAGGCAACCAAAGCCGTCTCTGTCCCATAGCCAGGCCTGAAACCAGATTGAAATGGATCTAGATAATCCATATCATCCAGGAATCTCTGGAGTTGGGCGACCACCACATGCTCTATTATCTTGTTTAAAAATGGAATATTGGAGACTGGCCGGTAGTTGCCTAGTAAAGAGGGATCCAGGGAGGGCTTTTTCAGCAGTGGTCTTATAACTGCCTCCTTTAAGCATGATGGAATTCTGCCTTGTTGTAGAGAGGCATTAACTACTCCCCTGACCCAATCGACCAGTTCCCCTCTGGTACTTCTAATGAGCCAGGAAGGGCAAGGGTCCAGTACACAAGTGGTGGCACATGCCGCTCCAAGGATCTTGTCCACATCCTCGAGCAGGACAAGTTGAAAAGAATCCATTTTAATTGGACAAACAGGCACCAAAGTTAAATCCTCAGAGACTGTATCAATTTTAGCATCCAAGTCAGAGTGAATCTGAGCGACTTTGTCTGCAAAGTGCCATGCAAATTCTTGACAGCGGTCTGCTGAGTGGTCAGAATTACCCTCACGGGGGCTGGAACATAAAAGCCCCCTAACCACTCAAAACAGTTCCGCTGGACGGCTCCCAGCAGATGCAATGGAGGCCGAGAAGAAAGATTTCTCCTTGGCCCGTACTGCCTCGGAGTAGGCCTTCAAATAGGCTCTAGCCCGAGATGGATCAGCTTCGCTCCGAGTCTTCCGCCAATGTCGCTCTAGTCCCCGTCTGATACGTTTCTTCACCACCAGCTCCTTGGAAAACCATGGGGCCGGTTTGGCTCCACTCCGAAAGAGGAGATAAGTAAAAATTTCTACACTTAGGAAAAAGAAACAAAGTGCACAGTTATAAGACGGGATTCTTGACTCAGCAATACGACATGTGAGATGGATCTTGGAATTGTTGTTGATCACAAGCTGAACATAAGCCAACAGTGCGATGTGGCTGCAAAAAAGACCATTGTTATTTTTGGCAGCATTAACAGAAGTTTAGTTTCCAAATGGCGTGAAGTATTGGTTCCCCTGTATTTGGCACTGGTTAGGCCTCATCTTGAGTTCTGCATCCAGTTGTGGACACTACACTACAATTTTATACTCTTTGCTTTTTGAATTGTTTTTACATGGATCGTATTGTATTTTGTTGTATGTCACCCAGAGTGGCAGATTAACCTCTGTCAGATGGGCGTCTAACAAATCGAATGAATGAATGAATGAATGAATGAATGAATGAATGAATGAATGAATGAATGAATGAATGAATGAATAAATAAATAAATAAATAAATAAATAAATAAATAAATAAATAAATAAATAAATAAATAAATAAATAAATAAATAAATAAATAAATAAATAAATAAATAAATAAATAAATAAATAAATAAATAAATAAATAAATAAATAAATAAACTTTAAGAAGGATGCAGAGAAACTAGAATGGGTTCAGAGGGTAACAAGGATGATCAGGGGACTGGAAACAAAGCCTTATGAGGAGAGACTGAAAGAACTGGGCTTTTTTAGCTTTGAGAAGAGAAGACTGAGGGAAGATATGATAGCACTTTTTAAGTGCTTGAAAGGTTGTCACATAGAGGAGGACAAGAATCATTTCTCGATTGTCCCAGACTTCAGGACACAAAATAATGGGCTCGAGTTACAGGATGCTAGATTTTGACTGGACATCAGGAAAAACTTTGTAACTGTTAGAGCGGTATGACAATGGAGCCAATTACCTAAGGAAATGGTGGTCTCTCCAACATTGGAGGCATTCAGGTAGCAGCTGGACAGCTATTTGTTGGATATGCTTCAAGCTTGATTCTGGCATTGAGCAGAGGGTTGGACTTGATGAGCTTATAGAACCTTCCAACTCTACTAATCTATGTGCCTGCATGTCCTCTCCATGCAGACATTTTAGAATGTTCTAGTTATAGAGCAATAAGAGTGGCTGTATACTATAGCCAGCGTGAATCTTTCACATTTTCCAGTGTTAAATTGGAAACACCCATGCCATTCTGATGCTTCCCATAAGCTCATTTCAAAACAAAACCTTACAAAACCTATAGTCCTGAACTCAGAAACGCTTCCTTAACAACCCTCTCCATTTTCATGGCAATTCACAAAACAGTCAGAGAGAACAGAGAGTTCAAAGTCTAAAAAGAGAGGGAAAAAACCCATAGCCCTTTTGGACTTTTTTCTCTGAGAGTTCTCATAATCTGTAGAAATTCATTAAAAATCAGCCATTTTCACAGAGTACCTGTAATCCTAATACTGACCTTGCCCCATACTCTGACCTTCATCTTCTGCAGTTTAAAAGTTAAAAAAATGCCTGGCTGATTTTTAATTAATTTAAGAAATTTTGGCTGGAAGCCAATGATAAGGGCGGGCATGCTCAGTAAGAACCAACTGTCAGTGTTCTAAAAGCCTCACAGCTGCTGGGCTTGGCTAATCAGGGGGCCATACCCACACCAGACTTTGATTTCACTTGAGAGTCATGGCTTCCCTCAGAAAATCCTGGGAAGTGTAGTTTGTGAAGGGTACTGAGAGGAGACTCCTATTCCCCTGACAGAGCTCCAGTGGCCAGACTGGTTTAACAGTCAGCCACTCTGATTGAAGCTCTGTGAGGGGAACAGGGCATCTCCTAGCAACTCTCCGCACCCTTCATTAACTACACTTCCCAGGATTCTTTGAGAGAAGCCATGACTATCCAAAGTGAAATAAAGGCCTGGTGTGGATGTGGCCAGGGACAGCTTTAGTTTAAATTTGGGTGGGAGGCTACATGTGCCTGCTGTAGAATAAAAAGTTGAGGGAAACGCTGAAAAGCAATGATACTGTTCACAATGTTTTCGATTTGGAAAGGAAAGGATTTTCCCCCTTTGCCCAGTGCCCGCCCACCCAATCTCCTCCCTCCACTCCCACTCCCCCGGGTCAGTCTTGGACTAGGACCTGGGAGACCAGGGTTTGAATCCCTACACAGTCATGAAGCTCACTGGGTGACCTTGGGCCAGTCACTGCCTCTCAGCCTCAGAGGAAGGCAATGGTAATACCAGCTCTGAATACCATTTACCATGAAAGCCCTATTCAAAGGGTTGCCATAAGTTCGGTCGACTTGAAGGCAGTCCATTTCCATTTTCAAACATGATTGCACAGAAATAAATCCCATTGAACTCAAAAAGTATGCAAATGATCAAACTAGGGTTGCCAGGCCCAGCCTCCAAGAGATCTTGCTAAATTCTTCCAAGCTACACAGGAAGTGGATTGGACTGTGAAAGACCAACCCAAATGGTGTTTGCATTTTGACAAATTTGTAGGGCAGTCCAATATCTCAGAGAGGAGGTCAGAGCTCCTGCTCCCCTGGTGCATTCACTATAGCTGCCCAATTTCCCTGCTTTTTAAAGTTTGATAGAAATATCTGTGGGCTATAGGTACATTCTTAAACCGCAAGGTTTTTTGCCTATTAGTGAATAAATAAGCTTACAACACAGGTTGTTTACCTTTTAATTCCACTATCCTTATTTACCAGTCCCTATTTTTTGGTATCTCTCTGATAGATCACTTCCTTATTTTTTTCCCATCTAGCTTTTTAGATACCTGTTGAATGTTTTGTTAGTGTGACTTGCTAGATTTTTTTCATTCTTTAGCATTCCATATCTACAGAAGTTCAATCTTTTTATTGTGTATGGTGCAGATGCATTTTATCTCTAATGCATATACACACTAATGCATACATGTGAATATTAAGGTACCATGTAGTGCATTGCCTACTGTTGCAGAAACTAGCCAATGAAGGTCATTTTGAGCATCTGGTAACAGATTGTTGGTTAATTAACTTTTTAAGCATCTCTTTAACCCAAAGAACAAATGACTTTATGATGTTTTATCCATTATGCAAAAGTGGAGGAGAGTCTTCAACAATATGTAATGGGACAAGCAAGACTTGGATAACAACCCTTGGTATACAAATGGAATTATCTCTATTTTCACCAATTGGGGGGTACCAATTTGAGGATATGTTACAACTATAACCAGAAACAATAGCAGTTACCATAACAAATAGCAAAGGGGTTGAACTTCCTGTTGTCCATTTGATGCATGCTTATGTGTTGAGTTCATGTCATTACTATACACCCAACAGTTTGCACTTATTCTGAATTAGTGCAAAATATCCGTTTAATTCTTATGTATGTGATGTATAAGCTGCCTTGACCAGAAAAAGGCAAGTTACTGCCACAAATCTTGATAATGTAGCCTGACTTAGCCTTTTCCAAAGGCAGATAAATATATCTTTTCAACTTAGCATTTAAGTAACACTAGCCAACACCCAGGATATTATCAACATTGATAAATAGCATCCCTAATGAAGATCTAAGTACACTGAATCATTTGCCTCTGGCTTGATTGGTAGTACTGTCATTACTTCAGAGAAGGCCCTATAAATTGTGGAATTCAGGCGAAGAGCCAGCAGAGGTTGTTAACCGCCTCCACTGAGCTATTCCTGGGGGAGGGGGAACTATTTAGTTCCCTTTTCAAAAATATAGGCTGTAAGCACACTAGTACTGTAGCCAGATCAAAGCATTTCCATTAGCCACACTTGGAGGGGAAACAGCTTGATCTGCCAATCAGTTGTGAAATCTCTTTGAAGCTGACTTTTTTAAAAAAAAAATGCACTCAAGCTGCTCCCACCAGGTTTTACAGTAAAAAGGGACCAGATTTAACTAGTGTTGTGTGTCCCCGTTTTCAGAAGAGAAAGGTGGAGATGTACTCAAAACGGCAGAACAGTGAATGTGTTTCTCCCCATGCTGAAAGTTGTTTACTAGATCAGGGTGCTATACAGACTTATTTCTGTTATATTTACCCTGCCATGACTCTTTGTTTCCTGAAAGCAAAGCACTATGGGGCACTTCTGGCACATTTACAGCATCAGTTGCCCGTTCATTGAATTACAGAAGTACTGCTAAATTTCACATGGAGCTGAACGTAGGGACAGAAGGATCTGTCTATTTCAGTTCTCTCAGTTTCTCATTTTTCTAATCTTAAATTCAGTTCTTCACATTTCTGCAGACATTTGCACTTTTTTTTTACAAAAAATCCTCATGAAAATTCTAATGCATTTTAGTACAAATTTCTAATAATCACATTTTTGTATGCAGTTTTGACTAATATACACATTTTTGCAATTTCTCCTAATATGATGCATTTTTGTATTTTACTCTCATTGATATATTTAACACTTTCCCCATATGTATTCATTTTTGTAAACATTCTTTGGTTGGAGAACTGCATCACAACATGTGAATTTCAAAGGATGGCTGTGTTTCAGTTCTCATATTGTTTCTGAAAGTGCAAATTTGATAGATTCAGCTTTGAATGCAAACTGAATTAAATTTCTAGCTGAAAATAACCTATCCCCCTCTCTATTTTTTATGCAGCCACAAATTCATCTTCGTCCAGGTGACAGCAGAAATTTTATTCCCCACTGCTGTTGGGAACTCCCAACTGCTACTGATTTTTTTTTTTAACACAGAAGTTACATGAGTGAGGGTGGAAAACAATGCTTCCTATCTTCACTCTGCTTTAGCCTCATGGCAAAACCATGTACTGACTTACATGTGACTCCATGCTGATGTCTGAAATAACATTGGAGTGTGAGCAATGTTTTCCTCTTCCATACTGGTGACTTTGGTTGGTTTGGTGGTGTAAGAGATTTTTTTAAAAAAATCCTCATTAAAAATTGTCAGCATTTTAGTACAAATTTCTTCAAATATGTTTGTATGTTATTTTCTCTAATTATGCATTTTATGCACATTTTCCCATAATATACACGTTTTGGAGTTGGAGAACTGCACTGCAAAATTCAGAGAATTGCAAATTACAAAGGATTGCTGTGTTTTTGTGTGAGTATTGTTTTGGGAACTGAGAATTAGATTCTAATGGACTGATTATTCCCCCCATCCTTACTTGTAAGTGGGGTGAACGTCATAAACTGATAATGTGTACAAAGTGCTTGTGACAATGTGGTCAGCAACATGTCCTTTCGGCCCTTGCATTTCTTGACTTAGTAAAGTTTGCCGAAGGGTATGACTGAGTGGATCCAGGATGTGGGCAACATGTTTTTGCGAGAGGGAGTGGTCCCAGCTGCCCTAGAAGAGGTAGTGATCTGACCGCTTTTGAAAAAGCCCACCCTGGATCTATTGGTTTGCGACAACTACTGCCTGGTCATAAATACTCCCTTTTTAGGGAAGGTGATTGAGAGGGTTGTGGCTCAGCAATTGCAAGTAATCTTGGATGAAACAGATTATCTTGATCCATTCCAATCTGGGTTCAGGACTGGTTATGGGACTGAATCGGCTTTTGCTGCCTTCATGGATGACCTTTATCAGTAGAAAGACAGGGGGAGCGCGACCCTGCTATTCTTACTTGATCTCTCTGCGGCTTTTGATACCATTAGCCATAGTATCCTTCTGAGCCAGCTTGGTGTGATGGGTATCAGCAGCACTGTTTTACAATGGTTCTGATCCTATCTCCAGGGTTGTTTTCAGAGAATAGCATTGGGTGATTGACTTTTGGCTCCATGGCAGTTGTGCTGTGCAGTGCCGCAGGGTGCTATCTTGTTCTCAGTGCTGTTTATCATCGATATGGAGCCCTTGGGAGCGATCATCAGGATATTTGGGGTGATGTGTCAGCAGTAAGCCGATGATACCCAGCACTATTTCTCTGTAATCTGAACTGAAAGAGGCCATGCAAGCCCTGGACCAGTGCCTGGACATGGTGGTGGGCTGGATGAGGGCCAGTAAACTGAGTCTGAATCCCAGCAAGATGGAGGTGCTGTGGGTTGGTGGTTTCCTGCTTTGGATGGGGTCATAATCCCTCTGAAAGAGCAGGTTCATAGTCAAGGGGTGCTGCTGGATCCATTTTTGTTGCTAGAGGCCCAGGTGACCTCAGTGGCTAGGAGTGCCTTTTACCAGCTTCGGTTGGTAAGACAGCAGCAGCTTTTCTGGACTGGGATAGCCTGACCACTGTTGCAGAGCTTGGAAAAGTTAATTTTTTTAAACTACAACTCCCATCAGCCCCAGCCAGCATGGCCACTGGATTGGGCTGATGGGAGTTGTAGTTCAAAAAAGTAACTTTTCCAAGCTCTGCACTGTTGTCCATCCACTGGTAGCCTCTCAGCTTGATTATTGTAGTCTATGTGGGGCTGCCCTTGAGGCTGGTCCAGAATCTGCAGCTGGGGCAAAATCTGGCAGCATGACTGCTCACTGGGGCAGGGTATTGCCAACATGTTACTCTGCTGCTGAAAGGATTGCACTGGCTGCCTATTAACTACTGGGCCAAGTTCAAGGTTCTAGTTTCGGTGTACAAAACTTGGGATCAGGATACCTGAAAGATAGTCTTACCCCTTACATACCCAGTCGATCACTGCATTCTGCAGGCGAGGCCCTCCTGTAGATACCATCTTATCAGGAGGTGCCTTCTGCACAACATAGGAAGCAGACCTTTAGTGTTGTGGCACTAACACTTTACAGTTCCCTCCACTTAAATATTAGACATGTGCCATCTCTGTTATGTTTTTGGCACTTATTGAAGACCTTCCTCTTTCAACAAGCCTTTTAAGAAGAGACCTTATCCCAGTCTGTCTCTGTGCTAGAATTATTTAAGTTGTTTTTCAAGATGTTTTGTTTTAATATGTTTTAAAGACTTTTGTTTTTATGATGTTTTAATGTGCTTTTAGTGTTTTTGATTGCCGCCCTGGGCTCCTTCTGGGAAGAATGGTGGGATATAAATTTAATAAATAAATTTAATAAATAAATACACATCTCTGCAAAATGTAATCCACCAGCCTGCAAACAAGGTAGTGAATTTGGGTTTGGGGGTGGTTGACTTCAGCTCAGCTGTAGGATTACAACTCTTCCTGTTGTAATTCAGAACTACCTGCATGTCTGGTGCTCCTATTCCTATTATAGAACACGGAGCTTCATGAGCATACAGGACTCTTCGCCTTCATTAATAGGGCATCTTGTTTGCATGTCCAGGGGTATATCTCATTTTTATTTATTTATTTGACATGAATTATATACAGCTTAATCAACAAAAAACCCTCAGTGGTTTACATAAGACAACATAATATACATATATTTATGGATTGAGTGATAATAAAGTAAAATCAAAGAGCTAAAATAGAGGAGGAAGATAAGCAGCAGCTTCTGAAATCAGCAGAAATATGTTTAACATATTTATGTACAATCAGCTTTTAAAAACTGTTAATAGTAAAATATTTCACCTTCCTGAAATTATGTGTTTAATAAAAATTAGGAGACCTTGTATTATTGTATCTCCCCTTCCCTTCCCAACCCAATCAAACCTAGTTAGTTTTCTTCTAACAAAATGAAGCTTAAAAGTTTTGGCTCTAGCTGACTTGTGCCTCTTGGTTTCAAGGAATTTCCTTACTACACCTTAGAAAGAAATATACAAATATTAAATATCTGTTTAGTGAGTTACATCCTTTCTCTAACCCTACGTTCTTCAGAACTAGTATAGAATTAGTACTGTTGTAAAGTTTAAAAACTGGAGGTGTCACCTATAAGATTTCTTTTAATTAGGATCTGAAGAAGCAGATCAATAATAAAAAGCACACCATACATGGAAGGGCAAACAACTGATGAACATGGGGAAAAAATCTTTATAATCAGCAGAGCTTTATTGATCACATTTTACATGTTGTTGAGTAGGTACATTTGCAATCTCCACAGTCAATACCACCATCAGTGCATTATTATTTTACGTATTGATATAGAAAAGAATATGGATTTGGGGGCTCTCATGTAATTAACACATAAGTCACCCATTGAGGTAGTGATGTGGAGACTTTCTCTACAGGAAAAGTTTGTGAATGCATTTCAAGGAAGGATTAATGCCACTGCTACCATTATAAATCTCTAAAGCTATATCTAGTGCTACAAAGATTATTTCTTCTCCATATCTTTATCATTATTTTTATTTTACTGACTATGTTATCTTTATCCTGACATTCTTATTCCAGTTGAGCATCCTTTTCACTTTTGCTTCCAATTTCGTTACAAATTGAATATCCTTTGCCTTAGAGTCTCTTCTTGTCTCATCCCATCTCACCTCTTTTTTGCAACATTTCATGAAAAAGGAAGAAATAGCCAAGTACTCCAGCTGCTTATATAATCCAGTCCTTCAAAATAGTTTACAGGAAAACAATGTCTTGCCTACTGGGAAGATTCTAAGTACAATGAAATTTAATTAGCCCTCTGGAAACAAACACTTTCAAATAAAAGATATATGCAATCAAGGATTTGGGTGGTTAGTTCAAATCAGTGGAAAGTATTCAATTAAATTCTTGCAGTAGTGCTTGGATTAGTGCACTTCTCCACCTCCCCCCCCCACAAACACTCTATGCCATCCCAAAATCTGCTCTGGAGCATTGGGGGAAACCCTAGAGCAGGTTTAGAAGGATGCAGAGGGAGGAGAGGAGAATGTTTCATTATGCAAGGAAAAATCCTTGCACTGATAGAAAAATAATCTTAGCACTACTTTGAATGCAACCCTATATGTGAAATTCAGTGGACACTTCCTCCTGTCCCTTGACTTTACTATCCCCTCCTGGGGAGCTATCCTGCAGCCAGGGAATGGGGCTTTGAAGCTATAGCCGAGTATCTCTTAGTGGGGAACAGGGAGCCCCTCTTCTTCAACTATGGATCTATCCCAATGAGTAGTGCCACAAAGATGGTCAGTGGAGCTTGCCTGATTTATTTCCAAAACTAATGCAATCAACTCTGCAAGCCAGTCTGAGGATCACACAGCTAAACATTTTTGCCAACCATTGAAAGGTGGACACAATTGGACCTGAAGAAATGTGCACATTTAAAGGAGATGCTTGGGTGCCATATCACATGGCTCTCTTGAGCAACAACAAAGTGAAACATGGAATTCATAAAGTTTTTCATAGTTACATCAGCCTTCATGAGATCAGTGGACAACCAACCACAACCATTTCCCCAGTAAATCTAACCATGCAATCACTAAACATAGAAACTCCCATATAGTATCCGTTCTATGTACAACCTCTCCATTTTCCCCAGGCCTTTCTCACCCTGCTGAATGACTCTGGCCTCCAAGAGCCATGTACCATAGCATGCTCACTTCTGATGCCTCACAGCATACCCGTCTTGCTGTGTCAGGTGAGATACAGCATAACACCTGACCCTTCTGGATGACAAATTGTGCACTCACAACTTCTAGCCATATCTGTAAAATAGTTCATGAATGACAGACACTTGATGTATCTATATTCTCTACCATATTCTCTTGCATTGCAACAAACAGCATTGGATCTCGAGCAATTAGGCTTGTATACCTTTCTCTAGCCTTCACCAACATTTTTCATTTTTAGCTTTGTATTATTGTTAAAGACCTTGATTCCAGGCATCAGCCTAAGCTGTCACATTTGGAAGGGTAAATAAATAATACAACACTACTGCTCTGACTCCTTTTAAAGCTCAAGTAGTTTAACCTTTCCAGTACTCATCAGCCAAGTGTATTCATACAAGCCTGTGGGGAACATATGGCAACTCCTTCCCCAGGGGGCCCAGTTTTATGTTCATAAAATGGTTTCATGACAAAGTTTTAATAAGAGAGTTCAAATATAAATTGATTTGACAACATTTGAACCATAGCTGACCCAATCATTGGCAGGATTTTGCTCTTCAGCTGACCTTTCTTTTTCAAATGTAGTAATTGGATATATATATATATATATATATATATATATATATATATATATATATGCTTTGTGGTTTGAAGTGAGACTAAATGTTAACAGTGTCAATGAATATGCAGAATATATTGCATTAGGCCATATCTGCAGAAAGGTTTTAGAAAGAGTTGCATGCACACCCTATCTTTGTGATCCACATAGACCCATTTTTTCCTTGCCTGTGATTGTCTGCCACCCATTTTTGGAAAAGGTAAAAGATGGAGCATAGATGCAGGGAGAGTTGGTAGTCTTGAGGATATGCACTAAGGTGTACTATTGGTGGGGAGTGGGGACCATAAGAAGAGCCCTGCTGGATAAGGCCAAAGACCTATCCAGTCCAGCATTCTATTCTCACAGTGCCCAACCAGATACCGATAGGAAGCCCACAGGCAAAACACGAGTGCAACAGCACTCTCCACACTTGTGTTCACTAGCAACTGGCATTCAGGAGTATACCAAAGCCCAGATCCCAAACCAGCCCGATTCAGGCCAATCTGGGCTTTGGCCAGAACACATTGAGATGGCTCCAAACCCCAGGTTGGATCAGCCCACCTAGAGCAATCCAGAGCTGTCTAAAGGCAGGGCAGGCAGGTAGCAGACTGGGAGGGGGAGAAGGAGAGGCTGGCAAGTATGCTTACTAGAAAGTAACCCTCTTTATGTATTTGGGATTTCTGTTCAAGTAAGCATGCATAGGATCTGACAGTTCTTTCCACACAGACAACATAACTCCTTCCCCAGAAGCAAGTCCCATTGAGTCCAGCAGAACTTACTCTAGTAGTACAGCACTTCTCAATTTGTAATGGCAGACAAGCACACACAATGTGTGATGTCCATTGAGCTGCAGCCATAGGGATTAAATGCACTACTCAAGCAATTGTCCATTAAATCCCTTCTCTTTCATTCCTTCCCTTGCCACACTTTCCAAGGGTTACATTTCAATAGCAGCTGGCAGAGTGGCATGGGCAGGGCAGGGTGACTTACCTGGCTACCCAACACCACACATTACTGCCGGTTACCAAGATGGTGAGGGGCAGGACAGCGAGGAGCTTGGCACGGAGTGACACAGCAGCAAAGCCAATCCACTGTTCCTGGTACTCTCCATTGCTTCACCCCTCTCCTCACTTTTGGTAACCAACAGTGATAGGCAGCGTTGGGAAGCCAAGTAAGCAACACTGCTCTGCCCATGCTGTCCCACTACTGTCTGCCCCCCTCCTGACCTTATGTCTCATTAGTTCAATTAAAACTCTGATTAACATGAAGTTGGCAGGGGGGCAGGAGACACAGAATTTCCTTCTTCCCTCTCCCCCCTCCTGGTTGCATGTTTAATTAGGTTTAAAACACTTAGGGCTGGCTCTAAAATCTGGTTGGCCCTGGATTGTCCTGGGCCAGACTGGGGCTGATAAAAAATGCTGGATTGGGCCCCATATCAGATTGGTGGGAGGGTGTGCACAGCCATAGAGCATACTATCCCCAATATTGGAAGTAATACACAGCCATCAAGTAGTGATTGATAGCTCCAAGAATTTGTCTAAACATCTCCTTTAAAGCAGTCTACGTTGCTGGCCATCACTAAATCTTCCGGTAATGAATTCCATAGTTTAACTCTACAGTGTGCTAAAGTACTTACATTTGTATGTCATGAGTTTTCCACCATTCAGCTTCATTGGATGATCCTGAATTCTAATATTTTCAAAGAGGAATAAAAACTACTTTCATTCCACTTTCCCCATATCACACATACGTTTATACAACTTTATGATGTCCCTCTTATCTTTTTTCTAAACTAAAAAGCCCCAGATGTTGTAACAACCCCGTAGAAGAGCTGTTGGAGACCTTTGATCATTTTGTTTGCCCTTTTCTAAAACTTCCCTACTTCTACAACATCTGTTTTGAGATGTGGCAACCAGAACTGTACACATTATTCCAGCAATGTAGTCACAATATAGATATAACAGTATAATAATAATAATAAAATAATAATAATAAAATTTTATTTTTAGGCCGCCTATCTGGCTGAATGAACAGCCACTCTAGGTGGTGTACATAATTAAAATTTAAAATACAAATATAAATACAATTATAACATATTCAATTTACCCACATCTGTACACTGTAGAATTAAAATTAACCAGGGATTCTGTATGCCCGCTGAAAGAGCCAATGTTTTAGTCCTTGGCGGAAGCCTACCAAGGAGGGGACATGGCGTAGGTCATATGGCAGAGAGTTCCAGAGGGTGGGGGCCACAACCGAGAATGCCCTCTCTCTGGTCTGCACCAGTCTAGCTGTTTTAACTGGTGGGACCAAGAGAAGGTCTTGAGAGGCTGATCTCGTCAGGCGGCATACTTGGTGATGCTGGAGGCGCTCCTTCAGATACCCTGGACCGAAACCGTGTAGGGCTTTAAAGGTTAACACCAACACCTTGAACTGGGCTCGGTAAACAACTGGTAACCAGTGCAGATCTTCAAGCACTGGGGTGATGTGATCCCGCCGGCGGCTATTCGTAATCAACCGTGCCGCCGCGTTCTGTACCAGCTGTAATTTCCGGACCGTCTTCAAGGGTAGCCCAACGTAGAGCGCATTACAGTAGTCTAAGCGAGAGGAGACCAGGGCATGCACTACCCACGGGAACAGATGAACCGGAAGATAGGGTCGCAGCCTCTGTATCAGATGTAATTGATACCAAGCTGCCCGGCTCACTGCTGATACCTGAGCCTCCATGGACAGCTGGGAGTCAAGAATGACCCCGAGGCTGCGAACCTGGTCCTTCAGGGGCAAACTAACCCCATTCAGCACCAGGTCAATATCTCCTAATCTTCTCTTGTCTCCCACAAGCAGTACCTCGGTCTTGTTAGGGTTCAGTTTCAGCCTGTTACCTCCCATCCATTCACTTACGGACTCCAGGCACTTGGAAATAGTCTCCACAGCCAACTCCGGTGAGGACTTAAATGAGAGACAGAGCTGAGTGTCATCCGCATATTGGTGGCACTGCAGCCCAAATCTCCTGATGATGGCCCCCAGCGGCTTTACATAGATGTTAAATAGCATGGGAGAGAGGATAGAACCCTGTGGCACACCACTCGTTGGTGCCTGTCAGAGAGATAGGATCAGAACCACTTTAGCACAGTGCCCCTAATTCCCATTCTCTCCAGGCGATCCAAAAGGATACCGTGGTCAACGGTATCAAAAGCCGCAGAGAGATCCAGGAGGACGAGGAATGAGTATTCACCCCTATCCAACACCCTCCTCAAATCATCCACAAGAGTGACCAAGGCTGTTTCAGTTTCATATCCAGTCCTGAAGCCCGATTGGAATGGATCTAAATAATCTGCTTCCTCCAAGTGTGTCTGTAGCTGTTTGGCCACCATGCATTCAATCACCTTGCCCAAAAATGGTAAATTGGAGACTGGGAGGAAGTTATTCAAATCTTGGGGATCCAAGGAGGGCTTTTTTAAGATGGGCTTTATTACCACCTGCTTGAGGGCAGATGGCAGTGCCCCCTTTTCCAAGGAGGCATTTACCACCGCCTTGATCCCTTCACTCAGTCTCTCTTTACAGCTGACAATGAGCCATGTGGGATCAAACAAACAGGTGGTTGGTCTCACAGTAGAGAGCACCTTGTCCACTTCCTCAGAGGGAAGAGGCTGAAACTGATCCCACCGGACCGGATCGTCTCTGGCCCACTTCCTGTGTCCACGGCGTACGGAATCGAACTTTTCAGACGATCAATTTTATCAGCAAAATGTTTCGCATATGCGTCACAGGAAGCTTTAGAGTGCTCCAAGGGTTCCTGCGCAACTGGACCGACCAGGCTTCGGACCACCTGGGACAACATTCTGCAGATGCAATAGAGGCAGCAAAGAAACCCCTCTTTGCTGCCTTTGTTGCCACTTGGTAGGCCGCTATTGCTGCTCTAACCCATGTCCGATCGTCTTCTGAGCGAGATTTCCGCCACTGGCGTTCTAGTCGTCTCACCTCCTGCCTCAAACCCCACAACTGTGGTGTGTACCATGGCGTGGTTTGAGCTCTATTCAGGGGGAGAGGACGTTTCGGAGCCACCCAGTCTATTGCCCCGGTGATCTCCCTATTCCACTCTGTCACCAGGGTTTCGACCAGGCGGTCTTCAGTCAGCTCCAAATCTCCCAGCGCATTCAGGAATCCTAATGGTTCCATCAGGCGTCTGGGGCGGACCATCCTAATAAGTCCCTGTCCCCTGCGGAGGGTGTGTGGCAATAGGAGGTTCATTTTCACCAAATAATGATCTGACCATGACACGTGGTCTGAAGAAATAATCCCCATTTTCAGAGCACTACCTCCCCCTCCCGAGACAAATACAAGGTCAAGAGCATGACCGGCTACATGGGTGGGCCCAAAATTACTAAGGTTCAGTTCCCAGGAAGTCATGGTTTCCATGAAATCCCGAGGGGCTCCTATGAGAGCCGCCTCGGCATGTACGTTGAAATCCCCCAAAACCAAAAGGTTGGGGGAAAGAACCCACACAGCCGAGATGGCCTCCAGCACCTCGGTCAGGGAGTCAGCTGTGCAGTGGGGTGGGCAGTACACAAGGAGAATCCCTAAACTGCCCTTAGGGCCCAACCTCCAGTACATGCAATCAACAAACTTGGTCTCGTGGAGAGGGGGTCTGGCAAAAATCAAGGACTTCCGATAAATAACTGCCACTCCCCCTCCCCGCCTACCCATCCTCGGCTGCTGTTCGTACTGGAAACCGGCTGGACACATGGCCTCAAGCACAGGAGCTGAGGCCTCATCCAGCCAGGTCTCCATAATGCACATCAGGTCTGCGTTCTCATCCATGATCATGTCATGGATGAGAGATGTTTTCTGTACCACAGACCTGGCATTACACAGCAGCAGTCGAAGACTGGTTGGAGCTGCACCTCCCCCAGTTATCTTCTGGTGGTGAGCAGGCCCGGAACATGGAATGGATATTAAACATCTATTCCTTGTTCCCCAAAACTGGCCTGGCCTGCCCCTCGCACCTATCCGGCATCTGCCGCCTAGCCTCTTAATGTCGTGGCCTCCCACCCTCCCCACCGAAACCTTCTCCGCCAAGCACATGTCCCTCTCTTATCTGGGCTCAACAGAATCTCCCACCCCCCCACAGGGTTAACAACCATTATTATCCTCCTCTCTACAAAATTCTATTTCCCAAGCGGTATTCTCCTTTCCCTTACGTACACTGCAAGGGACCGATGGGCAACATATAACACAGGGTCGCCCCACAGCTCAACCACTCCCCACAATGCCCCTCCGCTGTCGCCGGCTGACTTTGCTCCACCAAAGCAGGGAGGCAGGCCACGCCCAAACTCCAGTCGCCCCCCGCGGCGCTCCTCAGCCACCGCCGGTCCAACGGCGTCCGCAGCCTCTCCCGGCCCAGCCGTCCTCCACGGCACTCTCTCGTTGCCGGGCCACTCCCTCACGGCACTCTCACCGCCGCAAGCTGCTCCACCACGGCGCTCTCTCGCTGTCACCGCTGCCGCCACCGCCGCCAGGCCATCCTTTGCGATGTTCTCCACCCCCCGCCAGGCACCACCGCAGGGAGGCAGGCCACGCCCAGCCTCCAACCGCCTTCCGTGGTGCTCAGCCACCGCCGATCTGGCGCTCCCTGCGGCCTCACCAGGCCTGGTCGTCCTCCACGGTGTTCCGCCGCTGCCGGGCCGCTCCTCCACGGCGCTCCTCCCGCCGCCAGGCCGCTCCTCCCCGGCACTCTCAGTGCCGCTGCCTCCGCCGCTAGGCCGCCTCTCACGGCGCCCGCCAGCCGCCGTCAGTTCAATGCTTCCTCGCCGCCGGCGTTGTCGCCAGGCCGCCTCTTGTGGCGCACTCCAGCCAACGTCAGACGTGAGGAGGCAAACCGCGGCAAACCTCCGGCCGTCTCCCGCAACGCTCCCCCCGGCGATGTTCCTCCGTCTTGCCACCCGTCGTCCTGCCCCGGCGCCTCAAGGTAAGGAAGGCAGACTTCATCAAAAGGTGTAAAAGATGTAAAAAGTAATAGGGTAAATGAATAAATAAATGTTAAATAGATGTAAATTAGATGTTAAAACACTCGGCTTGCAGAGCTCCAACTCAAGCGTCCTCCTCCGCCGCCATCTTAATCCAAATTATATTATATTATATTAGTATTATATTATATTATATTAATTATATTAGTAGTTTTCTTTTCAATCCCTCTCCTAATGATCCTTAACATGAAATTCACCTTTTTCACAGCTGCCACACGCTTGAACTGACACCTTCATTTACCTAATCACAACCCCAAGATCTCTTTCCTGGTCAGTCACTGCCAATTCAGATTCCATAAGCATATATTTGAAATTAGGGGTTTGTGCCATTTGCCATTTTGATGTCCATTCACACAATTTGAAGAGATTCTTTTGGAGCTCCTCACAATCCCTTTTTGTTCTTCTCACCTTTACATTTTGGTATTATCAGCACACTTTGTCACTTTACTGCTCACTCTTAATTTTCAGCAGAAATTGGGGAGAAATTCATACATTTCACATATTACTGCGCATCTACCCAATTTACACTTCTCAAACCAATTTGTGAACTGGAAAAAAAAATCCCCTTTGAAACCCACACTTCTTGGAATTTTGCAGTACAATTTTCTAAGCAAGGAATGTTTACCAAAAAGCATACATATAATGTGCATTATGTGGGAGAAAATGCATTCTATTAGGGGAAAATTGCATGCATAAATGCATATACTAGGCAAAATTGCAAACAAAATTTTGTATATGTGCATAAAATATTGCACATTTTTCATGCTTATTTTTAAAAAATCGCAAATGTGTGTGGAAGTTGGACAAACTAAAATTTAGATTGGATAAATGGGAAACTGATAGAAACTGAAATTGAGAGATTTATTTTTGCTAACTTCAGGTCACTTATTAACAAGTTAAAAAGCACAGTTCCTACTACTGATCCATAGAACACATGTTCACCCCTCCCCTTTGTGAGAACTGTAAATTTATTCCCACTCTCTGCTTTCTGTGAAGATCAATCCAAATAATACATTTAGCTTCTCTGCGATCTCCTTTTCTTCCTTTAGCACATCTTCAACCCTTTGTCATCCAAAAGTCCAACTGCCTCCCTAGCTGGTCTCCTGCTACTAATGTATTTAAATATTTTTGCTGTTGTTGGTCTCTATTCTTTTGGCTATATGTCCCTCAAATTATTTTTTCTTTTGTACCCCTTATCTTGTTTGCATGCATTGCTCTTGCCAAAGTTTGTGAGGGGTTTTTGTTCTCCTCATTTGGACAAGATTTCTATTTTCTGAAGTAAGTCTTCTGAAGTAGCGTTTTTTACTCTTCTTGTTAACCACGCTGGCATTCTCTTGGCCTTCTGTTATTGTGATTTTGAATAACTCCCAAGCATACTGAAAAAAACTGGTCCCCTTTCCTTTCCTTTTCAACTTCCTTTTTAAACAATCCTCTCATTTTCTAGAAGTTTCATTTTTTGAAGTCAAATGTGACTGTGCTGAGCTTCCTTGACAATTGTCCACTTACATGTATGTTGAATTTGACAGCACTTTGGTCACTGTTTCCATCAATTCAACAACATACTTAAGATTAAGTCCAGGGTTGCATTCCCTCTAGTTGGTTCCATGACCAATTGTTCTAGAGCACAGTCATTTAGCATATCTAGAAATTTTACCTTTCTTGAGGCTGGCACACACATCTACCCAGTTTGTGTGAAGGTAATTGAAGTCACTCATTGTTACAGTCTTGCCTCTTTTCTACTTCTCCTTGCTTTCATTCTTCATCTCAAGATCATCCTGGGCATAGTCCTGAGTACTAAATTATTCTTGGAGCCCAGTGTCAGCACCCAAAGTGATTCTGTGAAGAAGTCTGCCTGTTTTGAGGTTTCTAGCTTGTTGGACTTTATGTCCTCTTTGGTGTACAGAACAACTTTACTGCCAGTACACCTTTCCTGCCCTTCCTGTAGAGCAGAGGTAGTCAATGTGGTACCTTCCAGATGTTTTGGACCACAACTCCCATCGACCCCAACCTGGATGGCCAATAGGCGGGGATGATGGGAGTTGTAGTCCACAACATCTGGAGAGCACTACAGTGTCTACCACAAAGTAGTCTGTATCCAGAAATAACCATGTATCACTGGTTCACACATTGCATGCAGTTTCTATTATGCCTACTATATCTATGGTCTCCTGTAAAGCCAAGCACTCCTGCTCACCCCTCTTCACCTGGAGGCATCTAGAATTAGCCACCTATACATGGTCTCTCTCTCTAAATATTGATTTGACCTCTTTGAATTGCTATCATGTGCCCCTGCACTTTCAGTGCCTAGCTCTAGCCCTCTCCCATTTGGCAGTCATAAACATTGTCACTGTCATCCCTTAGGAATGATTTGTTTTAGATATTCCTTAACTCCCCCAGTTGTTCATTACAAGTGATGTCATATTCAATATCCCAGGGATTCCGTCCAGATGTTGATGACCACAGCTTCTATCATCCTTGATCACTGGCTATGCTGGCTGGAGTTGATGGCAGTTGGGAGTCCATGAGCACTTGGGAGGCACTATGTTGGCTACTTCAGCACTATCCAGTGAGTGACTGTGACCCTTACTGTGACAGTGAACCATATTCTGCACTGTATTTAATGTTACTATTAATGTACTGCTGGAGTGAGGGATGAAATTCTGTTTTCCCAGCCACCAAGCATTGCAGCTTCAATACTTTGGAAATGCTGTACAGGCACAAGCCTGATGAATGATGTCTGGATTTGTACAATAATTAAAAATTCTGCATATGCCTTTAAAAAGAGAGAAGAATCTAAAAAGGCCATCTAAAGCATGTATCACATCTGTATGATGCAGATGGATCTGCTTCTGCTCATGTCAGGGGACAGTGCGAGTACAGGGTGCATGTGGAACAGGACTCTTATTCCCCAAGTCAAATTCCCCCATGGTAGCAAAAATTAAAATGAGATTTCTTCTATTGGCTTCAACAACTGTCACATCACATGTGTTTAATGTTAATTATCCTCTTGAGCAAGCACTTTGATGTTCTATTCCTACAATCGCTGCCAGTGGTAAATAAGAAATTAATGAAGACTTGAAAAAGAAAAGTAGTCAGTGAAACACAGTAGCTTTCTGAAATGGCTACATCATGTAATTCACAATCAAGGCAAAAAGCAGATAGGACAGGATCTGAAGCCAGGGCCAACACCAGACTGTAGAAGGCCTTTGAGCATGAGCCTGCACCACCCTTGGCAGCGGCAGCACAGCATGTTGGCATGCTAATGCAGCAACATGGGAAGTAGTGAGGCCGGGCCTATTTTAGCCCATGCCAGTGAGGGGAGAGGTGTTGCCTGGGAGGGTGGCTCCTGTTCCATGATCCATGCCAGCATTGTGTTGCAGGGTGCATGGTCCATGACCTGATGCTGGCATGGATTGCAGAGTGGGAACGACATCTACCCATCCCCAGCAGGAGGGGCCCCACTCACCCACAGGGGCCCTCAGCCAGTGCCCAACCTGGCCACCCTCTGGCGTCGGGCGTCTCTGAGCAATGTCATAAACGGTGGTATTATACCAATGCTGTAATGCAGTGCACCACATCTCATAACCATGCAACTTCAACATGCAAAGCCAGCATGATTCTGTTCTGCGCAGAGAGAAGCCTGGGAAAAAATTTGTCAGAAAAATATTCTCAAAGGAATTTCAGATCAACTCTGCTTGTAGGAAATTTTAAGTATTGCATTGGGGGGGGGGAACCGTACAGAATATTCTTTCAAGTCAAGGGGGCATATTTCCTATTCCAGCCAGCTACATGTTTGGCTGGAAAGATTCAGGATTAGGGAAAGTTGCATGTCATCAGTGGTGGCTGGTTCCCATTAGGACTGGTAGGGCAGAAGGCCAACCCAGAGCCAATGACAGGCAGAGATAACTAATTCTAGCTTTGTCCCCATCCTCCTCCCTGCTCAGTTCCTCAAAGACAAGACAGAGACTAAGGAGGAAGAATGCTAGCAGACAGTGCAACTCTCTGGATTGAATGTAAGTAAGAAGGTGGACATGTGGAGGCTAGCTGAGGGTAGATGGAAGTTGATGGGGCAATGGCCATTCACTCTAATGCATCAGCTTCCATTGCATGCGATTCAAATATACTGTTGGCACCATTACCTGTTAAGGTGACATTCTATGTATGAGAACTTAGTGGTCTCTTTCTTACCCTCATATTAAGACCAGATTCATATTTTTTTTGTTTCATAGACAATGCAATCTGCTCTTGACAACTGCTCTGCTTGATTTTAATAAGAAGCAGGTGGCTGACTTCTCTTTTCTGAGGACTGGCTTGGTTGCATTACTGACAGTGCCTGGGGCAGTTCTTCCTCCTATTTCAACCTCTACTTCCATTCGCAGTGTTTTTTAAAAACCATTATTCCTGCAAATTCCATTTCATCCCCTGCTGGTGCACCTAATAAAAGTTTCCCCACTAATGGGTCACTCAGGGTCTACTTAGTTACATCGTTTGAGAAAACAGAGTGGACACTGCACTCTTTCTAAATGTTTAATGCACAAAATGAACATTTGGACCATTTCTCTTTCTTATAGGTCACAAATGTAAAAAAACACCTTTGTTATTGTTTAAGAAATCTGCCAATGTGTAGTGATAAGAACAAATGTCAAATTCATATTTTACTTATAGAAAAGTCATAACTCATGTAAATCTAGTTATAGAAAAAATCTCCCTTGCCAGAGTGAAACTTTCAATTGCCAAATGTTGCTTCTAAAATACTGTTATGGGGGGGGGGGACCCACCTGTCCATGGTTTTTGTTTCAGAATGTTCTGCATACTTTTAAAAAGTCTTTCACTATGGAAAAACAACAGTCTTCCATGGCATCTTGAGGTCTAAAAAATAGTGTTATGGAACTCTCGTTTCTTTGGGGCATGGAGAGGGGTTGGTACAATAGATTAACAGAGCTACCCAACTAGAATTAATTCACTGAAAACACATAGAGTAATAGGTAGGCACATCACATCTGCATCATATGTACCTGTAATTTTCCCCAGGTAAACTACTTGTCAGAATACCTCCTTGCCCCATCTTTCCAAAATCTGGTAGGCTTAGGCTTCTCAAAATAATGTTTCTAGTTAAAAAAAGAAAGACTTTGATAAGGTGCTTTGGAGCAAGCTGCATGCTCTGATTTGCACACAGTTGGTCATTGTGTACAGAATCTTTCCAGCCCAAAGTGAGGAATAGAATAGTTTGGGAAGGCCCTCCCCACATAGGATCTTGTCCCATAGCTTTGCAGATTACTAATAACTGTATAGCATAGACAAGTGATGAATGATTACAAGTCCACTTCAAACCTGCCAGTCTTTTACTGTGTGCCATGGAAACTGAGAAACTGGCAGTTTAAAAGAAAAGAATAAATACTAGCATTTTAAGCAGCCAAGACTCTGCAGTCAATCATTTGTCTAGGGAGAGAGAAAGGAACAATACAAAGAAAGGGGGGAAGCATAGTGCATCACAGCTTGATGTGACTCAGTAGAGCAGAGTGGTAGAAAGGACTTTATGAACTGTTCCTCTTTGCTTCTCTCTTCTTTTAGAGTTAATATTGTCTTCAGTTCAAACTTACTGGGATCTGAAAATCAGCAGTCACCTTCAGTCAATACAATTTTTTGTTCACGATGTAGCCTGTAGTTGGCACTATAAACATTACCGCTGCATTTGGAGGAGATTCAAAATTGTTAGGACTTTGTACAGACTCTTTTGCACTTACTCTATGGTGCCTTGAAGTAGTAATGACATCTTTGGCATCTGCTGTAACAGCCATCCTAGGTTCCCTTGAGGGCTTTTCATTTCATCTTTGGCATTTCCAACTATCTAGAGAGAGAGAAGGAAAAAAACACCTTTGAAAGGAGGCTTGGGAGGTTGCCAGGCTTGGCAACTCTGAGGTTGGGCATTCTTAGAGCTTGCATATTGGAAAAAAATACTTCTGATATTCACAAGACTTCTGAAACTTTTTTTTTTAATTCCAGTATGGGAAACTCACAGGCCCTTGAGTTTATACTCATAAATCGGAACAGGTTAAGTGAAACCTGCAGAATGCAAGGGGCTTATTTTCCATAAGGTCAACATACTTTTCTAAGAATTAAATATCATTATTGTAGTGACAACACAGGCAAACACAACTGACATTAAATTTATAATGTCAGATGTGTTTGTCTCTGTAGTCAGCAATCTATGCATAATTCTAGTTTAAAAAGAAGCTTCTGACTAACACAACAGATTTGATAAATAATATTGACCCCGAGTCCAAACTAAGTCCAGCTTGGTATTCTTTTATTCTACTTTATTATATATTTTAGATACCCATCTAAATAGAATGAATAAGCATGTGACTTACTTCATATATAACATTTGCATCCAGTTCACTAACTTAGGCTGTAATCCAGTGCACACTTTCCTGGGAATAAGTCCCATTGAACCCAATTGATCTTACTCCCAAGTAGACATGTATTGGATTGCAGCTTGAAAAATCTATGCCTAGTGGAAACAACTTTCTCTTTCATTGTAGTCCATACTACAATTTTTATGGAATTCTCTTCCTCTTTGGACTTAAGGTTCAAATCTGCTGGTTGTGTTTACAGAAATGGAACCAGTTAGTATATTTAGTAGAAAGCATTGCATGTTGCCATTTAAAACTAGTAATTAAGACAGCTTTTTGTCCTCTTTGCATCATTTTACATTCTTCTCTTGCTGTCACATTATTCATTCTTTTAATTAAATTGCTTTGTTAAAATTATGTGCAACCATAAAGTCACATTACAAAATCCATCTTTGCCTGAAAACCAGGCAGGAAATTATTCTTATCTCAAGGATATTGTCAGCATCAACCTCACTGGAACTCAAGAAGTACAATAATTAAAATGGTAACATCCCCAGTAAATATAAGAGTTCCATTGATCTTAAAAATGAAAAAAAAAAGTCTAAACAAGGGAACAGAAAAAAAGGTTCTATCAGCACATTGATTAGAGCAGTTATTATCAACACACTTGATAATGTAGCTCAGCCTTCCCCAACCTAGTGCCCTCCAGACATTTTCGACTACAAATCCCACCAGTCCCAGGCAACACAGGCATTTTTGGAGGAGCAACTCACCAGGAACCTGATCTGGATTGGGATGATGACAAGGTGGGACTTTAAATTTTTGCCCATCATCCAGTTTGAGGTCCCCACACCTGCTACTTGCATTAGAAGCAGTTGTGTCCATGTGGCCCTAGATCTAAAATAACTACCCATAATTAATTTTTAAGGGACTTTTTAAATGCAATGAGGCTGCTGCAGCTACAATTTGAAGTGGAAGTTTGGTGTCAGGGAGAAGGACCTCTTAACCCATTCCCCTTTCAATCAATTCTGTTGAAAATGACACACACAAGCTGTTTTACCCACACTAAGCATACAGGTGCTTTGCAGCTGCATTGTATTTTTATCGTAACCCCCCCCCCCCCAGCAACTAAACTAAATGTAGGTGTGGTTCTGCCTTAAATTTTCTGACTGAGGTGATTTGCAAATCATACTATCAGCCTCTTTCATTTCATTCAGTCAATAAAACTGTATGCCACTGAGAAGAAAAGCTCTTTATGTTGGCTCCCCTTATTTAAAAAAGGTCATAATCTTATCATAAACAAAGTGTGCTTGCTTCAGCACCACCCCCTTCTCCCCATGTCATACATGCTGAATTGTATGTAAGTATACAGATTATTACAAAACAATCACACAATGTCCCCAGTTTACTCCTCCAAAAAACTGATCCTATAATAGACCCAACGTCACCCCAGAACTTTCTCACACTTGAGGAAAGGAATGGGAATGGGATGGGCATGAAACTGTATATCATTTTGTCTCTAGCTGTTCTTTTAGATTCTGGTTTTACATTTTGAAGCATTTTTTTTTACAATATTGACAGCCCATAATTTACAGCTTCCATTTCCAAACTTTTAAGTTCTGAGAAAACTGTGGAAGGGAAATAAAATCAATTTTATGCTTATGGGACTATCTTTCAGAGCTGCACTGGCATTCATATTTCCTTATGCCTCCTTTGCAAAATTGGGAAGAATATCAAAATTTGTCACTTCCCATTCATTGCTGAAACTTTTCATCTCACTTTAGAAATTAAAGACATTATTTTCAATCTTCCTTATACTCCATGCACTTGGGAGTAAGACTTTCACAGCATTCATATTCTCACACTTTTTATTATTAATAATGCTATTTTCTGATTTAGAAATAAGATATAAATCACATTTTATCAACTAATAGCACTTACATCTGAAGTTAAGCTGCAACAGAAATTGTGTTCCCTGTCTTTACAATACTGCAGCAAAAATGTAACATATAAAGGGGCAATCTAATTTATTTTTAAGTCATACGTAAGATACTAAGTTTCAAAGCGAAGTTTACTTTTCAGTACTCTGGGTTCAATAGAGAACTGCTGATCTTACAACCCTATCAATACTCAGAAAAAAGCACCACTGTGTTTAATGAGGCTTAGTCCTAGGCAGAGTCAGCCAGGCCATTTGGCAGAGTGAGGCAGCTGCCTCAACTGGTACACACTTAGGGCTGGAGAGTGGACAGAGCTGTGCTTGTTGTACAGCCTGTCCTGTACCCACTAAACTAGACTGCCACCTTCAGGTGCAATGGAGAAGCTCTGTCCTGTGGCCATGTCAGAGTAAGGTTAAACTGCCATTCTGGTCAACTTTTGTACATAGAATAGAAGGGGGCACCATTTTGTCATTCACTTCAGGCCACATAGGAAACCAACTTATATTGTGGGACCTTCCAGACGTACAGTTTATAGTGCTATAGCTATTGTTTATTTTGATTTTTTTTAAAACAAGATTGTAACAGACCATCCACACCACCAGTCACACGTCATTGTGTTTTGCGGGATGATTGTCCCACCAAGGACAGCATATGTTCAGATCAGGGTTGCCAGGTTCATGGCCTGATCCTGATCCTGTATCTTTAGGAGAAGAGAAAGTCAGCCAAGTGCAGGTGTTCTTGCAACACTCTAATGAGAAAAACCACAAGGTGGAATTCTCCCTTCCCCCTGCACAACTTTTAAAGATACAGAAGACTTCTTGGTTGCCAGGCCCAGCCTCCAAGAGATCTTCTGTGTCTTTACAAGTTGTGCAGGGGGAAGGGAGAATTCCACCTTGTGGTTTTTCCCATTACATGGTTGCAAGAACACCTGCACTTGGCTGACTTTCTCTTCTAAACAGGATCAGTCTCAGGCCATGAACCTGGCAACCCTAGTTCAGATTGAGAAATGTTCTGTCCCTGTAGTTACATCCCTTCTGTTGCCTCGTTCTATCAACCAGTAAATGCCAGAGTTATGAGCATGCACGCAGGTTTCTCATATCCCTTTTGCAGTTGTTTTTTGTGTGGGGGGGTACATAACACCTGCTGTTCTGGAATTCTGACCCTGTGGGAGCTTAGGAGAATAGACACCAGGGACTACTTGAATTCACTATATTGTTCTGAGCTATCTGCCATTTTAGTTGTGTTTGTCATTTTGGCTGCCATTTTAGAGACTGAATTAGTAGGCTTCCTGTCAAAAAGATGGAAACAGAAGTTTTGCAAAGCCTCACCATCACCACCGCACATAAAAGCAGGAAATTGTGCAACACACCTTCCAAACAATGAAAATATTGTAGAACCGTTCTGGAACTTTCACAAATGCTAGACTATGTGTGTTAGAAGACAAACCAGTTTGATGACTGCAACATTCCAGAATAGTGATGCAAAGATAATGACATCATAAGGAAACATACAGAAATATTGGGGGGGGCAGTAGCTATAACACTACAAAAGGTACATCTGGAAGGACCCTGAGTCATACTGTTGGTCCACCTAGCTCAGTGTTCTCTACACTAATTGACGGTGGCTCTCCAGAGTTTCAGAGACTGGACACTTCCATCCCTCCCTAGAGATGGTGGGGAAGGAACCTGTGGCCTCAGATTCTCTACCAATGAGCTACAGCCCTTCCTTCTCCTAGGTATGTCTACATCGGACTTCAGCCTTAGCATGCCTTTGCACTACTTACTACTGGCATTGCCCCAACTGCAAAACCTGTGCTGTTTGCACTAAGTGATACTTATGATGATATATATACGGTTGATGTTTGGCAAATGCTGTTAACACACTCATTCCTGCACTGACTTGCCTTTAGTGTGAAAATAAAGCATCAGATGTAGAGCATGATTTACCATATGAAGTTATTATTTCCATAGGAAGCAGAACTAAGTCATCCTATAGATGAATCAAAAGTAGTATAATTCTTTTTAGCAGGTTGGTTTGGTGCAGGCTGCTTATGTTCTTTCACTGTTGGCTGTGGTGCTCCCTACCTGAAAAGCAAGAGTGATAATTTCCCCTCCCCTTTCTACTGTCATGGAGCAGCAGCTGCTAGTATTTCAGCTGACTAAACTGCCTCACATCTGATACACATCCACTGAAGTCAAAGGAACCAACATCCACATGAGTTTCTTGGATATATACATATAGGTCTATTAAAGTCAATGGGACTAACTAATCATATATATTTTCTAAATAATGGCAACAATCAAACTGATTATCTCAGAAGAGGATTTCCACAACTGACATTTGTAAGATCTGGTTTATACACTATAGTGCCAAGGCCTTGCTTAAAGTTTATTTCACTTAATATTTTTTTACTTAGGAGGAAAAAAGAGAACATTGCTAGGAATTAATAAGACAGGCATCTTATCCTTTGACAAAATAACCAAGATCTCCTATAAAGTTTTTAAAGAGTTCAGCTCTGAGCTAGCTTGTGACCCAGTAAAAGAGAATGTCCTATCACCTTATTAGTCATCGAACTGCTAAGAATGACGCAGTTTAACAAGTTTTGAATAAGACATATACTAATGACAGTGGAATGTTCATTTCTTTTTCTCATTCTTCCATATTTTCATGCAGTCATATCTGCTCATTAATTAGTGGCACATTTAAAAACATGAAATTGGTTTGCAGACACTTACAATGACAACAATAATCAATTTATTGTGATCCAATTCTGTCCTGGATCACAATAAAGAGCAAAGGAGGGAAATGGAATTATTTTGAATGTATTGAATGTTTTTGAATGTATTGAATGTTTATGACCCAATGAATCTGTTCATTACTGATGATTATGTATGTGTTTATAAAAAATGATCAAGCTATCAAGAGTCATACAGTGGATCAAATAACCAATTAAAACAAACATTGTCCCTTCAACTTTATATATTTGCATGGGGTAATAGTATGCAGATGTGGGGGGGAAATTCCATTATCAGCCAACTGATTTTCATCAGTTTCATTTAATTATAAATCTTGACAAGCATTAATTGGCTGCAGTGGTAACTAGCAGAAATGACCAGCTATTCTGCTTGGATTTAAAATGTGAAGAATATTGCAACGCTCGAGAGATTTTGTGCTCTAAGCTCTCTCTTTTCATTTTCATGATTGCAAAGCTGATCATCTTACAGCCTGCAGAAGAGGTTTTTGTTTAATTATATTTTCCCAGGACAGACAGTATATTTGGAAAATTTCACCATGACACCAAACCTTTATTTACTATAAAATAATAAAAAATTAACATTTGAAATTTATATGATTGAAAATTCATGCGTATATAAAACGTACAGTGGAATCCTATACATATTCACTAATAGGCAAAAAAACCTTGCAGTTTAAGAACGTACCTATAGCCCACAGATATTTCTATCAAACTTTAAAAAGCAGGGAAATTGGGCAGCTGTAGTGAATGCACCAGGAGAACAAGAGACCTGACCTCCTCTCTGAGATATTGTACTGCCTTACAAATTTGGCAAAATGCAAACACAATTTGAGTTGGCCTTTCACAGTCCAATCCACTTCCTGTGTAGTTTGGAAGAATTTGGTAACATGTGCTTCTGAGCATATGGTGAGTGGTGGCAACACCTGCCATCTCCAAAGATGAAGAATTACATTTTTGTATGTTTGTTGGTGTTCTTCTTACTTTCCTTACTTTCTGTGTTACTACTGTTTCTACAGAGAATCTAACCTAGAAAATTATATTTCTCTCATTATTCATCGTAGAAATCTGTGTAAAATTTATTTTTATTAATTTAAAATCCTCTTTATTGGTCAATGGCATATGAGGGTGAAGACAGCCTTTTGTGTTTCAAACTGGAGGTTATGCTCTGTTTCTATTTTGGGTGCATTAACAGTTGATTCTGAAACTGCAGTTTAGTATAAAATCAGACTAATTACAATATGTTGCTACTTCAGCAATGACTCTAGCTGTTTGAAAAAACAAACTTGGCTTGCCCAAGATGCATGGTTTCAGCCTGCTATGCTTAAACTACTCCACTTAAGAAAAAGTGGGCATGGTCAATTAGAAACATAGGGTACACCTAGAATTTTGTCAGAATACATTTCACCTCCCACTGTTTTATCTTGTGCACACTGAGACACTTTTCATGTCCATTGGAAACTATTCTGCAGAACAGTCAGTGCCATTATTCCACAATTGTTTTTGGAGCTTTTTTTTTTAGTGTTGCAAAGTGTTGCTGTACTTTACATATTCACAGAAACAGAAGCAAAAGAGAATAATTTCCTATAGGAAACTTCACTAAAATTGCAAAGTAAATCAGACATATTTAAAGTGACTGTCTGAACTATATCAACTGTTTTAATATTGTTGCTTCCTCCCTGCTAAAACAAGATCAGCACAACATATCTCTTGTTTCTGTTATTTGGGTTCATTGTAGGTATTGCCACCACTCACCATATGCTCAGAGGCACATGTTACCAAATTCTTCCAAACTACACAGCAAGTGGATTGGACTGTGAAACACCAACCCAAATTGTGTTTGCATTTTGACAAATTTGTAGGACAGGACAGTAACTCAGAGAGGAGGTCAGGTCTCTTGCTCTCCTGTGCATTCTCTATAGCTGCCCAATATTCTCGCTTTTTAAAGTTTGAAAATATCTGTGGGCTATATATAGTTCCGTTCTTAAACCACAAGGGTTTTTGCCTATTAATGAATTTCTCTGCTTTTTAATCCGGGAGGTAAGAATGGAATCCTGTGCAAGTTTGCTGAGAATGGATTGATCAGTTGCATGCTTATTGAGTTCAGTGGGATTTACTCCTGTGCAATCATGCTTAAGACAGGTAAACTGACCATGGGGAGGGAGGTCTGGAGTGGGCAGGGGAGGAGGAAATAGGAAGAGGGGAGGGGAGAAAGAAGTGAAGAGGAAGGGAGAGGAGAGGGGAAGGAGGGAAAAGTCAGGTCTGATCATTTGCATGCTTATTTAGTTCAGTGGGATTTACTGCTGTGCAGTCATGGCTAGGATAGATAAAACTGACCACGGGGGAGGAGGAGGGGGAGGGGAGAGTAGAGGGAAGGAAGAAGGGGGAGAGAGGAGCAGAAGGAATGGGAGAGGGAAGGAGGGCATTGGAAGGGGAGGGGAAAGGAGGAGATTGGTAGGGGGAAGGAAAGGAGAGGGAAGGGGCAAAAGGGAGATGATGGGAGGGAGGAGGGGAGGGCAGGTATGACCATTTGCATGCTTATTGAGTTCAATGGGATTTACTCCTGTGCAATCATGCTTTAAAATGAAATGGACTGCCTTCAAGTCGATTCCAACTTATGGTGACCCTATGAATAGGGTTTTCATGGTAAGTGATATTCAGAGGTACTTTACCATTACCTTCCTCTGAGGCTGAGAGGCACTGACTGGATCAAGGTTACCCAGTGAGCTTCATGGCCATGTGGGGATTTGAACCCTGGTCTCCCAGGTCATAGTCCTAGTATAGTTAAAACTGATGGTGAGGAAGGAGGAGTGGGAGACTAGAATACTGGGAGGAGAGGAAGGAGGGGATTGGAAGGGAATGGGGAGGGGAAGGGAGGAGTGAATGGAGAGGGAGGGAAGGGCAAGAGGGAGGTGATAGAGATGAGGAGAGGAGGGCAGGTTTGATCATTTGCATGCTTTTTTGGTTCAGTGGGATTTACTTCTGTGCAATCATACTTAGGATAGATCAAACTGATCTGGGGAGGGGAGGGGGCAGAAGGAGGGCAGGAATGGGAGAGGGAGGGGAGGGGGAAGGGAGATGATTGGTTGGGTGGGCACTGGGCAGAGGAGAAGCCCCTTTCTTTCCCAAAAGGTAAACATTGTGAATAGCAGAGCTTGGAAGTAACTCGTTATTTTTAATGAGTTACTTGTAATTAGTTACAATTTTAAATAACGAGTGGCTAATTCCATTACATTTGGCAAGTAACGGAACGACTAGTAATTTCCCTACTTTTCAGCTGCAACTTTAATGTTTCCACGTTAGGTTGGACGTTACTTGGGGGCGGGAACAAGGGGAAGTCAGCTCCTGGCTGTGATTGGTTAACACAAGACATGTGCCTCACACTGATTGGACCTCTGCACAGACTCTCTCTTCCCTCGTGATCTGTGTTAGGAGGCACGAGGGAAGAGGTGAATAGGCAGGGCCTGCTAGCGTCTCAGAGGAAAAAATGGATGCCGGAGGAAAAAGCCAGGGCAAGAACAATGGAGGAGAAGGCAGCAGCAGAATGGCGAAGAGCTGTGGAGGTGAGTGACGATGATTTGTGTGTGTGTGTGTGTGTGCCCCCCGTGGCCCCTTCCACCCCCCCATGGCATTTTTGCCCCCCCACCCCCCACGGCCCCTTCTGCCCCTCCCACTGCCCCTTCTGCCCCCCCACTGCCTCTCCTTGCCTTGCTGCCACCCCCCCATCAATCACAAGGCACTTCTGAAACTTCGGCCTACTCAGAGCTTGGAAAAGTTACTTTTTTGAATTACAACTCCCATCAGCCCTAGGCAACATGGCCACTGGATTAGGCTGATGGGAGCTGTAGTTCAAAAAAGTAACTTTTCCAAGCTCTGGCCTACTTCTCTTCCTTCCCCCCCTTTTTGAACTCTCCCCCTTGTTCCTATACATACCTGTGTGCTGTATTTATCCAGACAGAGCACTCCTGCCTTTCAAAATGCCGGCTAGCTTTTTATTGTATATTTATTTGAACTCCATCTTTCTTCTTATCTGTATTTTTGTCCTGTTTAATCACAAGACTGAATTGTATGTGGGACAAAAACTGTCTCAGTAATAATAATAATAATAATAAAAATAAAAAATCATTAGGCGTATAATAAATGGCTTAAGGCTGATTTTTTTGTTCTTGGCAGAGATGAGGTGAGAAGTAGGGTCCTTGCAGCTTCTCCTCTCAGTCCCCCAGCTCTCAAACTCATGTTCTGTGAGAGAGAGTTTCCCAGTCCCAGAGAGAGATAGACTGTTGACAATCTCTGCTAATATCTATACAAATGTACATAACATGCATCACCTGAACTCACATGATCTAGAGTTACCTTAGATCTTGCAAGATTTGCAAATGAGAAGCAATAGGGCTTTATATTAGTTCTGATTGTCTATTGGGCTATCATAGGTTATATGTTTTTTCCATTTTCTATGGCAAAAACTCCAACTTCAGTGGAATTTATATGATGTGTTCTAATCATTTGAATTTGGCTAATGAATGCTTTATTCTTTCATCAGAACTTTAGCAGTAGTACTAAAATATTAATAAAAAAGAAAAGGGAAAGAAAAAATACTTTACATACATCATTCAGCTGTATTGCTAATTATAGATATAGATATAAAAGATAAACGGCATTTTGTCAAAAGTATTTTTGTCTACATTTTATACCTCATCCTTGGTTTTCCAAGCTTGGCATGGAATGCTTCTCATACAGAATTAATTTGAAATGCTGCATATTTATTATCATAATCATCATATTCAAAATAAAAAATATATGTACTGCCTTCAAGTTGATTCCAACTTATGGTGACCCTATGAATAGGGTTTTCATGAGGCTGAGAGGCAGTGACTGGCCCAAGGTCACCCAGTGAGCTTCATGGCTATGTGGGGATTTGAACCCTAGTCTCATTTTGTTCTCACAACAACCCTGTGAGATAGTAGGTTAGACTGGCCCAGGAAGGGTTATTCAGTGAGCAAAAATGATGCAAATAGGATCTCTTTTAATTGTGCTATTGACCTGCTTACTTCCACTCTGACTGGGGAATCTTGCAGCATGGGGAAGAGATGGGGGCCCATCACAGCTGAAGTTCACCCATATAGGAGCATTATCTCTTGTTTATTACAGAGACGCCTGTTGCAGGTTTTGCTGCTGAGAGCAGCAGTCAGTTAGTGCGGCCACTTGAGTCACAGCTTGTTGATCCTGAGGAGGCAAAACTAGAAAGTGAGGTTCAGAAAGGAGGCCCTGTGCACGAGGAGGAGGAGGGCATGAAGCAGTGCCAGTTGCCCACAGCCACATCTGCAGAACAGCAAGTACCATGGTTTGGCTTTGAGAAAGCTTGTACATTTGTGAGCCAGAGTGGGGAAAATGTTGTTGTACGATGCAATTAATGCCTTCCAAGGATCAAAAATCTGAGATCAGCTGTTTCCTCCTCATCCAATGTGAAGAAACATTTTGAGGTAAGCCTTTGTCATGCTGGTCCTCAAAGAGTGTCCATTGTCTATTTATGTTTAAATTGTGAAGTTCCTCTTCCATTTTTTCTTGGATTCATGCTTTGTTCTTCTTCCTCAGAGGGCACACCCTGAGAAGCTGAGAGCAATTGAAGAAGCAATAAAGGCAAGGAGATGTGGCCTTCCTGAACCAATGCATGACACCCCTCCTCCCAAAATCCTGAAGCAGCAGCAGACAACCCTTGAGAGGTGGGGATCTGGCAGGGAGCCTGTCACCTAGAGCAATCTCGACAGGAGAATCATTGATTTCATTGTAGAGGAGAGTTTACCACTTCAGACTGTGGACAAACCATCATTCATTAATCTGGTTCACATTGGACTCCCCAAAGATCTCACCATCGTATGTGCCAAGACTCTGAGAGACAGAATTGGGAAGAGAGCATGCCACATGAGAGAAACTCTTGCAAACCGAATGGGTGCTGTGGCATATATAGCAACCACTGCAGATTGTTGGACCAATGGCAAGAAGAGTTACTTTGGGGTAACAGCCCACTGGATCAACCCAACTACCCTGAAACGTGAGGTCGGGGCCTTGGCTTGTAAGCGTCTGAAGGGGCGCCATACATACGATGTCCTTTCAAAAGCACTGCATGATGTACATGTGCAGTACAGGATCCACAACAAAGTTATGTGCACTACTACAGACAATGGCTCCAACTTTGTGAAAGCGTTCAGAGTTTTCATGGCCAAAGAACCAGTGGAAGCTGCAGGCACCAGTGACGATGATGGTGATAACCAGGAGGAGGAGGAGGCTGAGGTGGAGTTTGTGCCTATCTGTGAGATCCTGGACACAGGACCTGAGGCAGAGGAAGAAGCTGCAGACTCAGGAGAGGATTTTGTTTTACCACCACACCAGAGATGTGCTAGCCACACCCCCAACCTTGTGGCAACACAAGACATAGAGGCCATGCTTTCTGACTCCTCCAAAAGTAGTCTTCTTGGTCCTTTCAAGAAACAGTTTCGTTCCTTGATGGGAAAGTGCAGCAAGTTGTGGTCCAAGCAGAACCAGTCAGCCCAGATTGCTAAGTATATCTGTGCGCAATGTGGTGTGTATCTGAAGGTACCGAATAAGACCAGGTGGAATTCCACCTTTGATGCGTTGAAGCAACTACATGAGCTCCTGTCAACTGTGCCACTAAAAATGCATGCCATAATGGACCGCTGC
Source organism: Rhineura floridana (assembly GCF_030035675.1). NCBI lineage: Eukaryota > Metazoa > Chordata > Lepidosauria > Squamata > Rhineuridae > Rhineura > Rhineura floridana. The sequence continues at coordinate 92,969,920 of NC_084480.1, forward strand.
TCCTTGTCCAGGATCACAGCTGCTGAGAATGAAGTGGTACAGGAATACACAGAGATTATGGAGCCACTAGCCCAGTCCCTAGATATCCTGCAATGGGAGAACGGCATGTTCATGGGGTATTTGCTACCAACGCTCTGCAATCTGGACCGCAAGTTAGAAGGACTGGAAAACAAACCTGAGAGGTACACATACTGTTTTCAGCTGCTGAGAGGTGTGCGCGAAGCCCTAAGAAAGCGGTTTGCAGCTATCTGGGAGGACAAGAGGCTTCTTCTGGCAGCCTGCGTACATCCTCGCTTCAAACTAGATTGGTTGGAATCGTGTCAGGCCACCACCCATACCAACAAATAAGAACATTAGGGAAGCCCTTTGGGTGGATTACGCCAAGGGAAATGTTGTCTCAAGGGAGGCATCAGAGGGCTTAAGGTGGTAGGCAGGGGCTGGGCCTTTTCTTCCTGGGGCTCCTCATCACAACCTTGGGTTGCTGCAGGTAATCCTTAAGGGTCTGCTGTGCTGCCCCATGAATGTGGTGACTTGGTCACCTTCCTACCTTCCATGTCATCATCCACAGGCTCAGGCTGGACCCTGAACCAGGGGACATGACAAGCATCAGGAAATGAAGAGCAGATGATGGTTTCCTAACATATATGTGTTAACATATCCTCTCTCTTTCTTAGATACACAATGGAAGCCTTGTTGAAAGCTGAATAAAGATGGGTGTACTTAATGAGGACAGTGATCAGTCTTCAGACAACGACCAGGAAGGAGATGACTTAGAAGATGACTTCTTTAACTTTCTGCCCCAGGGCAAGAAGTCAGCAGTGGACACTGCTGAGGAGGAACTGGTGAGGTACCTGAGGTCTCCCAGCAGGGAAGTGTCATCACTCCATGGCTTTCCACGTGTGTTGCGGTGTTTTTTGCAGCACAACACAGGCATGCCTTCAAGCGCCGCAGTGGAACGCCTGTTCAGTACTGGTGGCAATGTAATGACTGTAAAAAGACATTCCTTGTCTGACATGCTCTTTGAGCATCTTGTTCTTTTGAGACATAACAGAAACATATTATAAAAGCATTTCAAGCGTAAAATTTGATTTCAAGAGTTGGGGTATCTTCATTGCTTGGGGGGATGTGAGATTCTGTTATGCCATTATGTTAATCTTATGGATAAATTTTTTTATTCTACTACCCCGTGTGTGTGTGTGTTTATTTTTAATATTGTTTTAGGCTTCTTAGATGCGCAGCAGCCAAGGCCAGCACCTTGTAGGAGTTTTTTTAAAAAAGTAACTGAAATGTAATTGTAGTGATTACTTTTGAGAAAAAGTAAAGTAATCAGTTACTTTCAGAGCAATTGTAATTGTAACGGTAATTACTACTTTTTTGGGCCAAGTAATTGTAACTGTAATTTATTACTTTTTAAAAGTAATCTTCCAAGCTCTGGTGAATAGTATCTTTCTTTTTCAGGGTTTCTCCCACAGCAGGTACATGTAGCCTCCCACACAAATGTGTCCCTGGCCACATCCACATCAGATCTTTATTTCACTTTAGACAGTCATGGCTTCTCCCAAAGAATCCTGGGAAGTGTAGTTAATGAGAGTTTCTTGGAGAGGCCCTGTTCCCTTCACAGAGCTTCAGTCAGAGCGGCTGATTGTTAAACCACTCTGACCACTGGAGCTCAGTCAGAGGAATAAGAGTCTCCTATCAGCACCCTTCACAAACTACACTTCCTAGGATTCTTTGGGAGACGCCATGACTGTCTCAAGTGAAATAAAGGTCTGGTGTGGGTGTGTCCTCCTGATTAGGCAAGCACAACAGATGTGAGTCTGGCTTTTAGAACCCTGACAGTTGGTTCTTACTCAGCATGCCTGGCATTATCATTCAGTTCAATGCTAAGTTTCTCAAATTAAAAATCAGTCAGGCATTTTTGTTAACTTTTAAACTGTATAAGATGAAGGTCAGAGTATGGGGCAAGGTCAGTAATAGCATTACAGGTACCTTGTGAACATGGCTGATTTTTAATGAATTTCAATAGATTATGAGAACTCTGGTCTGGTTTCTTTCTGTCTATAGACTTTGAACTCTGTATTCTCTCTGACTGTTCTATGTGTCACCATGAAAATTGAGAGGGTTGTTAAGAAAGCCTTTCTGAGTTCAGGACTATAAGTTTTGTAAGGTTTTGTTTTGAAATGAGCTTATGGGAAGGATCAGAATGGCATGTGGGTATTTTCAATTTAACATTGCAGTATGCGAAAAATCCATGCTGACTGTAGTATACAGCCACTATTGTGGCTGTATAATCTACTCAGAAGTAAGCCACACTGCACTTCCAATTGGAGTAGCCTACTCAGAAGAAAGTCCCACTGTATATGGTTTTAGATTACAACCTTAAAATCTTAAATCAGTTGGATGTACTACACTGTCCAAGAATAAGGAGCTTTCCAAAGTGACTAAGTAACTCTACTGGCCATGCTAAGGTAGATCTTTGGATCCCAGCCAACAACTGCACTCAATGTTCTGATTTTCCAGTAGAAAAGCTAGAAAAGGTGTTGAAGCTGAAACTCTTGACATCAGAAGCAACTCACTGGGTTAAATGGAACTGCTCCACTGGCTTTTGGGAAGTGGTTACTATCGCTTAGTGGGAGGGAGAGAGGGAGGGGTGAGATGGTCTGGAGGCTGGTGCAGTACAAATGCACCAGCAGAGCCAATCTGGTGCTCCTGCCGGTATATTCGTACGGCACTAACCTCTCCAGGAGCAACCTATCTTCTGGGAAGGTAGCATACCACTTCTGCCGCACCTAGCAAGCCACTTCTGCTCAAAATAATGTAAGAGTGCTAGCGCCCACAGCTTTTAAAGTGGAATTGCCATGCTTTGTCTGCTCACCTTTTATGGGGCATCCATACAATACCATCATTCATGCATTGTCACTCTGTATTTTTCCTATGGTTCTTCCATCTTTTCTCACACTACTGATGGTGCTTCAGACAGGGGCTTAATATTTTAACTGGGCCACTGAAATATCACAGACGGGCTTTTAGTAACAGGTTTTTATGTGCATTATCAATGTGCAAATCTGAATAAATATAAGGTAAAGGTCTTAAATCAAATTATCATCATACATAAAAGAAAGACCACAACTAATGTGTGATTTAGGTGGTAACATTCACCACATTGATCCCTTGCAGTACCATGGGTCAGTGAAAATATGCTATGTAGCATTAGAGTCGGCAACAATACAAATAACATTAGGAAAGGCACCATGATTGGTACATAAAGAGGTTTCAAAGTGCTAGCCTTTACTAAGAACAGAAAGAGAATGCTAGAAATCAAATGTATACAACACATTGTATAAAAGGAAAGAGCAAACCCAAAAATGGGAGTAAACAAATGGAAAGCAATAGAGGGATAATTTCTCAATAAATGCAATGAGAGAGGTGTAAATTGTTTATGTAGAAGTAAATGGAGAATAAAGAATAGCATATGCAGAGAATTTTCATGTTGCACTCTAACAGCCTGTATATATTTTGACTGGGACAACATAAAGACAACTTGAGACATTTTTATATAATCCTCTATGTTTCCAGTTATGGGGCCTCAGCATGCATACATTTTGCTTTCTGGATACGGGAAGTTTCTATAACAGTACCAAACATAGATCACAATTATTTGAATGTTTCTTTAAAAATTGATCATCCAAAATTGTGACTTGTGTGCATTAACTAGAACTAAGCACTTCAAGTCACTTAATGAATGTACAAGTAAACCTTGTGTTTAAATTACCAATAGTTTGAAATTCAGATTCCTGCAGGAATTCAAACAGAGCAGAACCAAATGGATATTCGCTAATAGGCAAAAAGCCTTGCGGTTTAAGAAGGTACCCATAGCCAAGAAATATTTCTTTCCAACTTTAAAAAGCAGGGAAATTGGGCTGCTATAGTGAATGCACCAGGGTAGCAGGAGACCTGACCTCCTCTCTGAGATATTGTACTGCCCTACAAATTTGTCAAAATGCCAACACAATTTGGGTTGGTCTTTCACAGTCCAATTCACTTGCTGTGTAGTTTGGAAGAATTTGGTAAGGTTTTGTTTTGAAATGAGCTTATGGGAAGCATCAGAATGGCATGGGGGTATTTTCAATTTAACATTGCGGAATGTGAAAAATCCACACTGGCTATAGTATACAGCCACTATTGTGGCTGTATAATTGGAATGTTGGAACAATAGCTTGACAGAATCCAGTCATCTCTCAGTGCAGCCATGGATGTCCACTTACCGATTAGAAGGGTAGGAGGCTTATGCTGAGGTGTTCAAGGTGTGCAGTTCTGGAATGGTTGTCTCAGAGCTGAAGCCTACTTGCAAAATAAACAGGGAAATGAGGAGATGGTCACAGCAGGCATGATACCCAAGCTTTCCTACATTAGTTCCTTATCTATGGGAAAGACACAGCCACACCGGGACCAGATTTAAATCTAAAGATATTATTCTTATTGATGAAGTTATGGTACCATTTTTCTCAGGACTGCCAAAAGATATCTGAATACTCTCCTTTAAATGTTACCAGCACTGGTGCATGAAGGGGATAGAACATCAGTAGTATCCTCCTCGGAACAGTGCTATGTTTGCCAGGACAGGGATAGTGTGAGGAAGGCAGTGCAAGGTCAGGGGAGCTCTGGGATAGTGACAGTGGAGATCTGCAGGAGCTCTCCTGTCCTCATTGCTGCTTCACCCATCCCTTTCCAAGCTAATGCGGTGCCACTGCTGTAGGGACATAATCATTGCTATTCTGCACACACACCCATGCACTGCTACTGAACATTACACACTAAGGTTCCTGTTTAACTGTGCAATCCCCGACATGTCTAATCAGAAGAAAGCCCAATTGAGTTTAATAGGACTTATTGACAGATAATGTGTATAAGGATATTCCTAAGAACAGTGCCCATTGGTGCTGGTAGGGCAGAATACAAGGAGCCCAACGTTAGGTGGTGCCAGAACAGCAAAGCAAACTACTAATTTTGTCCCCATCTTTCTCCCTGCTGAACCCTACAAGGGCAACATCAAGCCTAACAAGGAGGAAGCTGATTGGCAGTGTCATCCACTGGACTAGTTGTAAAAGGCCAGGCAGGTGGGGTCACAGACTGAGGTTGATGGGGCAGTGCCCCATTCATCTTAATCGACCAACACCCACTGCCTAAGGCAGCAGTTCATTACACAATTACCTGGGAGTAGGTCACACACTCAAGACATGATGTGCTGTTACTGTTTAAATACTAGAAAATGAACAGTCTAAAACCTGCTCTTTAATTATACTTTTAGGAAAATATCTATACAAAGCTTGTTTTGTCAGGATTATCACAGGTTTAGACTTCATAAAGTGGCTTTCTTTTGCTCTCACTCTTTTTTTGGTATCAAAACAAAATGTGGATTTTGTCATGTGAAATGATGAATAATTACAGATAACTCTGACTCAAAGTTTACTGAAAACTTGTGGTCTTTTTTAAAAATACTTCTGGTCTTTTATAGAGATAATTTTTTAGAATAATTCACAAAATGTGACTAGTAACTGACTTCTCTTAAGAGCATCATAAAAATATAATTGATATTTCTCCAGTAGGAAATGTATTGTATTGATAGTTGTTTATTATATGGATGTAGCCTAAAACAGTAAACCAATGCAAATAAATCTATTTATCTATCTAGGCTGAACAGAGAACAGCAAAGGAGGTCAAGAAAAAGAATAAGAAGTTATGCAACATTTTATGGATACCTGAGGAACTCAGTGTTTGCAAATTCTGATACAAACTGACCAGATCTGCATCTCCTAGACTAATGTGGGAGATGCAGCCTGCAGCATAATCCTAAAAATGTCTACTCAGAAGTGAGTGCTATTGAATTCAGTGGGGCTTGGCTATCTCAAATATTCCAATGCAGTTCTTGGCTTAAAAACCCCTATTCCAAATCCATTAAGAATGTGCATTTTGAAAGAAATGCATTTAGAAATACATATTTTGAGAGACATTTTGAGACACAATACCTTTAAAATTCCTATTTAAATGTGATTTTTGGTTTGTGTGCATATATAATCAGACTGATGCACAAATGAAACAGAACAGATTTACAAGTGAACACATGCAAAAGTGATACAAACTGGAAGTGGACTGATTCATCCATAGCTAGTCTCAGCCATGAATGTCTTTATGGCTTAGAGTTTTTATTGCAATTAGGGATGGGATCCACTGGTTACTCCTGTTTCGACTGCATTCCAGCAAACTGGCAGGCAGTTCCTTTCCATCTTCTATTGTCTTCCGCTATCTCTTGCTGTTACCGTTTTGGGTTTTTTTTAATCTCCCCCCCCCAATAATGATATTTTGATTATTGTTTCTAACAAAGGAAACGAACTTTCCCTCTGCCCAGTGCCCACCCTCCAAATCCCCCCTTGATTTCTCCTTATGAATTGTATTAGATCCTTCCCCCATCCCCAGCCATGGGAGAACGTGAGAAATTACCTGTCACTCTGTTTCACATTAGCAAAAGAAGGATGCAGACAGGTTCCCCTCCAAACCTATACATCCTCCTCCCCACCCCATATTTCTTCATGTAGCAAAGAAGCACAGCTGAGGAGAGAGGCTTTCAGTCAGAAGAGATAAAAATGCAAACATACATGCACACAAATGCACATGAGTTACAAAGGGGGGGAAGCACGCCACATTGTCCAACTTCCTGGATGCTTTCTTGTTTTGCACTTGTGGAGGAAGTTGTTGCAAGTTTTGACAGAAGCTGAAGGGAATACAACAATATATTTCATGTTGTTTTCTTCTGGTGCCACGAGAAGCCAAAGAAACTCACAGCATGCAGAACCGGTCTGCAACGTTAGCAATGTGTGAATTAGCAGGAAGTCTGGGACCAAGTTTGATTTTGGGGCCAGCTCCTCATAGAAGCATAGAATAGTACAGTTAAAAGTGGCCTGTAAGGCCAGCAAATCCAACCCCCTGCTCAATGCAGGAATCCAAATCAAAGCATTCCCGACAGATGGCTGTCCAGCTGCCTCTTGAATGTCTCCAGTGTCTGAGAGCCCACTACCTCTCTAGGTAATTGGCTCCATTGTCATGGCTCTAACAGTTAGGAAGTTCTTCCTGATGTTCAGTCAAAAATCTGGCTTCCTGCAACTTGAGCCCATTATTCCGTGTCCTGCACTCTGGGACGATATAGAAGAGATCCCGGCCCTCCTCTGTGTGACAACCTTTCATGTACTTGAAGAGTGCTATCATATCTCCCCTCAGACTTCTCTTCTCCAGGCTAAACATGCCCAGTTCTTTCAGTCTCTCTTCATAGGGCTTTGTTTCCAGTCCCCTGATCATCCTTGTTGCCCTTCTCTGAACCTGTTCCACTTTGTCTGCATCCTTCTTGAAGTGCAGAGATCAGAACTGGATGCAGTACTCAAGATGAGGCCTAACCAGTGCTGAATAGAGGGGAACTAATACTTCACGTGATTTGGAAGCTATATTTTTGTTAATGCAGCCTAATATAGCATTTGCCTTTTTTGCAGCCACATCACACCACTGGCTCATATTCAGCTTGTGATCAACAACAATCCCAAGATCCTTCTCACATGTCATATGGCTGAGTCAAGTGTCCCCATTTTATAACTGTGCATTTGGTTTCTTTTTCCTAAGTGTAGAACTTTGCATTTATCCCTGTTGAATTTCATTCTGTTGTTTTCAGCCCAATGCTTCAGCCTGTCAAGCTCCCTTTGAATTTGAATTGTCTTCCATGGTATTAGCTGTGCCCCCCAAGTTTGTATCATTTGCAAATTTGATACACATGCTCTGTATCTCCTCATCCAAGTAATTAATAAAAATGTTGAAGAGCACTGGGCTCAGGACCTAGCCCTGTGGTACCCCACTCATTACTTCCGCCCAGTTTGAGAAGGAACCATTGATAAGCCCTCTTTGAGTATGATTCTGGAGCCAACTGTGGATCCACCAGATTGTTATTCCATCCAGCCCACATTTAGCTAGCTTGCTAATCAGAATATCATGGGGAACTTTGTCAAAAGCTTTGCTGAAGTTGAGATATATTATGTCCACAACATTTCCACAATCTACAAGGGAGGTTACCCGATAAAAAACGAGATAAAATTAGTTTGGCAGGATTTATTCTTCATAAATCCATGTTGGCTCCTAGTAATCACTGCATTGTTTTCAAGCTGCTTACAGACTGACTGCTTTATAATCTGCTTCAGACTTTTTCCAGGGATTGATGTTTGGCTGACTGGTCTGTAGTTCCCCGGTTGCTCCTTTTTGCCCTTTTTGATGATAGAGACAACATTAGCTCTTCTCCAGTCATCCAGCACTTCACCAGTCCTCCATGATTTTGCAAAGATAATAGACAGCGATTCTGAGAGTTCTTCAGCCAGTTCCTTCAATACTCTAGGATGCAGTTTATTGGGCCCTGCCAATTTGAAGTCGTTCAATGTGATTAGGTATTCCTTGACCATTTGTCTATCAATCTCAAGCTCTAATCCTGCCCCTTCTACTTCATGTTTCCCGGGAGGGTCGTAGACCCTTTTTTGGGGAGAAGACTGAGCCAAAGTAGGAATTGAGCACTTCTGCCTTTTCTTTGTCATCTTGCCATCCTCAAGCTAAAGGGAGTCCAGCCAATGAAGTATCTCTGTCCTAGCTAACAAAGTGTCAAGGAGCCACTGCCGGAGGGCTTGAAACCAACGGCCAATGCTACCGTGGCCGTCTCCCCCAGCATGATGGAGGAGAGGGTGAGGAGGAGCTCCTGGAGGAGTCTGGCACAATGCCTGGGGCAAGGAGCTGCCCACCGCGCTGCATGCAAGGTTGCTAGTCCACCTGCATACGTACAGTCACCATGTCATGGAGCCTGGTGTAGACAGGTGGGGCACCAAGCGACAGAGTGGGGATGCTGGGGGATGTTGCTGCTGCCATGCCATGCATTCCGGGGTCCGTTTGTGTGAGCTCTGGGTGCTCTGTTTCATCGGGGACTTGACCGAGGTGTTGCCTTGTCCAGCATCTTGCCTTTCTGCAGTGTCCATCTTGCTGCTTTTGGGGGGAGCCTACAAGCAATAGTCTTCTCCCACTGTGGGTTCTCTGCAGCCACCAGTGCCCGGAGTTAGTCTGCCTCTGACCATGAAGTCTTCATATAACAACAACAGCCACCAGCAGAGACTCTTAACATGAATGTTAGAGTGACAAGAACTGTTTTCTTATGCTTTTCTACTGGACTGTTATGTTATTAATATTGAAATGTTATGCTATTAATTTGATATGTTTTCATTGATTGATAGCTTGTTTTATGATGTTTTATGATGAGTTTAAATGTGATAATGTTTAGGTAATCAATTGGAGTTATTGTTGGCTTGTTAGGTTTTGAAATGATTTGAAATGATTTTTGTCTTTTTGTCATTTGCATTTTTGTAAGCCACTTTGAGAATAATAATAATAATATTTTTGTGGAATTCTTGCCCATCTCTAATTACAGTCAAGCATTGCATAAATGTTTTGAAAATAAAGAAATAAAAATGGGTAATGCATAACTAAAACTTCAAGAGAGATACAGTGGCTGTTTTTCCAGATCCTCTTATATTTTTATTTAAATTCTGTGTATTATTAACTGGGTGTCTATGACTTTTCTTTGGTTGCTTTTATGTAAAACTAATGCTGCCATTCTATAATCATACTTACTTGGTTGGGAGCAACTCCCACTGAATTGTATGAGATCTAGTTCTGAATAAGCATGCATAGGATTTCACTGTAAGCCCTTATTTGGCTGTATTGCTGAATCATAGTTTGATGAGCGTGAGCCTCCTTCCCTCTCCACATTCTTCCTTCAGTGTCGGAATGAGGAACTGTGGTTAGTATTAGGGCTGTGCACCAGATTCACCCAAGGTTGAGCCAAATTGGACCTCTTTGGAGGCATTTAGGCCTCAGTCAGTGAGATAGCCCCAGATCTCTATGGGTTGTGTTGGGTGCCCCAGAGTGGTCCGGGGTTATCAGGGCACGGGGCATCAGGCAGAAAGGAGAGGCAGGTGTGCTTGGGAAGAAAGAGAAACAAGGGAAAAGAGGTGCCTCTCCACTGAAGAAGGTAGGTGTCTTTCCTGCCTGACCTCTCCTTCTTTCTACCAGGCCTCCCCAAGACCCATGTGGTATCCAAATCCCCTTTGCAGCATCTGCAATATGGAATCTTCTTGCTTATCAGCTGATCAGTGAGAGGATTAGTCCTGTGTAATACAGGTTGATGCTCATTCGCAGGTAGCTTCCCTACATGTAGAGAAGTTGCTTGTGAGGAAGCAGTGACCAACAACACACAAGATGTAATCCTCCCACTTACCAGCTGATAAGCAGGATGATTCCATTTTGTGTGGTGCTGGTTGCACCTGCCTGCTCTGTCAGTCATGGCCCTCCTGACCATATTTTTAATTTTTTAAAAAAACCCTTAGCTCTGCCTCCTGAAGATGATTCCAGGCTGGGTCAAGTAGTCCCCTCTTCAGGACAGGGCAGATTGGCCCTCCCAGGGCCCATAGATTGGGGCCACAGGACACATATTGAGGGCTGTTAGTATAAACAATGGTTGATCCAAACAAACCAGGATTGTAAACCATGGTTTGAAGTTGGCTTGGACAAACCAAAATTAAAACTAACCATAAATGTTTCCAGTTTCCTCATGGCCATACTGGAGGAAGAATGAGACAGAGAAGAACAAATCTCATTCATGTAGTACTAAACCAAGAGTGGGGAATCTGTGATCCTCCAGATGTTGTTGAACTTCATCTCCCATCAGCCCTAGCCAGCATGGCTAATGGTCAGGGATGAAGTGAACTGTAGTCCAGCAACAGCTTGAGGGTTCCAGGTTTGTAAATTAGCACCTGAGGATGCAATCCTATAGTCACTTAATGGGAGAAGGCCTCATTTAACTCAGAGGTACTTTCTTCTGAATATGCAAGAATAGGATTTCAGTCTGATCTCTGGCTTACTAGTGAGAGCCAGTGTGGTGTAGTGGTTAAGGTGTTGGACTATGACCTGGGAGACCAGGGTTCGAATCCCCACATAGCCATGAAGCTCACTGGGTGACCTGAGGCCAGTCACTGCCTCTTAGCCTCATGAAAACCCTATTCATAGGGTCACCATAAGTCGGAATCAACTTGAAGGCAGTACATTTACATTTACAATAGCTATCAGATCAGTGGGTTCTAGGGTGTTATGATTGCTTGGGCTAACCCCATTTTGGCTCATGTGGAATCAAGGGGGTGCAAGGCTCTGGAGTCTTCTGAACTATAATTCCCACACTCCCTGTTTTATGGCTCATTGTGCTTTCCTGAAGTAATGTGAAAGAGGACAGCAGCAAGGCCATTTTGTTGGCAACTAAAATAACCAAGAGAAACTGAAATAAATGTTATCTTCTTCCTTGGCAAGCTTCCCTCAAGCACCCAGCAGAACAATCCCATTGTTTAAAGAAAGCATTAGAAAGTAGCCTTAGTTTCTCTGAGTGTCAGCAAGAAAGGCATGCGCGTGCACACACACACACACACAACATGAGATCACCTTATACCCAGACCTCTCCTTTTCACATTGATTTGTAAGAGGCAGAGCTTGGAAAAGTTACTTTTTTGAACTAAAACTCCCATCAGCCCAATTCAGTGGCCATGCTGGCTAGGGCTGATGGGAGTTGTAGTTCAAAAAAGTAACTTTTCCAAGCTCTGGAGGGAAAGTGTATTTAAAAAGCAGGGCTTCAGACCTAGGCGGGCGGCGATGGCAATCTGAGCTCCAACATATGTAACTCCGTTCTCAAGGAATGCAGCACAGGACTACAGGCCACAGATCAGGAAGGGGGTTTGTGTCTTGGCACAAACTTTGAGGCACAGAGATTCCTTCCTGCTTTTTGGTCAGAGTTCCTTCAACCACTTCAGCTGCATTCCATTGCCCACTCCTGGGCCTACGATAGGTAATCCTAGGATAGGTAACACTTGCTCAATAATTTGCTTTTAATAATGTTATTTGTTATTTAATTTTGAGAATTGTTATTTAATTTTGAGAATTGTATTATTTTATTGATGTATTATGTTCTATTGATGTATTGTTATATTCATGTTTTTTTGTAAGCCGCCTTGAGGGCCTTTTGGCCATAAGGGGGGGTATAAATTTAATAAATAATAATTGTAATAATAATCATCTCTGATACCCATCATTCCTTATAGTAATAGGGATCTTTTATTTCTTTAGTTTATAGTTATGAATGAGTTAGGGTATTAATGATGAATGCTGTCATGCACTCAGTAATTTTGTAATGCTATTCTTCTCTTTTCTCTCAGTAAATGAAAGCTTTGCTTTAGTCTGGTTTGGACCTACATTTTGGGGGTTACACAGGCACTATTTAGGCACACTTCAGGGCAAAGCACTTGTTTTATCCCTAGCAAAAGATCCCCCTCCTCTCAAGGAGGTGTGTTTAATAGGACACATGGGTGGTAGATTCACACACACTCAGGCCCCATAGACATGTGTTGTAACAAGGGACAGGGTCTTTTCCATGGTGTGTGACAAGAGTTGTAATCCAGGAACATCTTGAGGGCCATGGGTTCCCCACACCGTCACTAAATCTTAGTTCAATGCTATGCCCAAATGCAGCCTAATAATACAATCCTCCCATGCATACCTACTTAGAAATCACTTTGTTGAATGGGGCTTTCTCTTTAGTAAGTGTGTTTAAGATTGTAGCCTTAGCACCCATTACTACCTTTATTCTTGTCCTTGGGTATATTAGGAGTTATACTCTGCAACTATTGTTGGGCCGAAGTTAAAAGGGGCAGGGGGAGTTGGAGTGAAAATGGCTTAATCTTCAGGTATGGATGAATTCTCAGAACTGTCAGATGTGGCATGGATTTACAATTAAGAATAAGGTGGCCATGGTTTCCTCCTTTTTTCCCCAGAGGGTCGTGCCTTAAATACTAACAGCCATAATGGGGACCGCTTTTAATTTTTTTAGTGTGTGTGTGTCAGTTTTTCTCTGTTCCTCTATCTTTCTGTTGATTTATTCTCACTCACTCCCTTTATCCATCTTTCCCTTTTTCTTACATTAATATAGGAACATAGGAAGTTACCTTATACTGAGTCAGACCATTGGTTCATCTACCTCACTGTCTACAGTGACTGGCCGTGGCTCTCTAGGGTTTCAGGCAAGTGTCTTTGCCAGCACAATCTGAAAATGATGGGGATTGAACCTGGGACCTTCTGCATGCAAAGCAAGATGCTTTGTCAAGATATAGCTCACACATAATTTCTAACTAGCTTTCAGTTAAACACCAAAGGGAAAGGAGTGCCACCAATCCACAGGGTAATAAATGGACAATGTTTCACTTATATAATAGTTTGTTAGAAGACTAAGAAACCTCAGCTACAATAATATCCAGATTTTAACAAGCCCTTTCACAAGTCCCATTGCAGAATTAACAGATCATTTTATTAACAAAATGCACACACACTAAAAACATTTGTACATGAATAGATTACAAAAGTGTTGTATAATTAACTTTTCATTATGTTTTGAGCTAAACATGGAGTATTTCTCACTAATTTGCAACACAGTATTCATTTAATCATATGTTAATTATAGTACGACTTGGAATCACAGTGAATATTTGAGGTTGGCACATTAAGCATCAACTGCAAATAGATAGAACATATAATGAAATGAAAGCATATCAGGCACTGACTGAATAGGGCAATGGCTTTCATTTACCAGTACTTTAGAAAGCTCACTGAGTAGCCAACTACAAAGTACTTGAGGAAGAAAAAAAACTTTCTCTGCTAATTATTTGACACACAAACAATGTTACAGACAGGAACTGTTTGGTTCGAAATCTAAAGAAGCTCACAGTCAAAATGGGCACAGTCCCTTGTAACTCCAAGTCTCAACTCTCTTGTGTAGGCTTGAAGGACTATCATTAGAAGCTAAAATGATGAAACTGGGGTTATCATACTTTGGACACATAGACATGATTCACTAGAAAAGACAATAATGCTGGGAAGAACAGAAGGGAGTAGAAAAAGAGGAAGACCAAACAAGAGATGGATTGATTCCATAAAGGAAGCCACAGACCTGAACTTACAAGATCTGAATAGGGTGGTTTATAACAGATGCTATTGGAGGTAGCTGATTCATAGGGTCACCATATATCATAATCGACTTGAAGGCACATAACAACAAAATCAAAAACTGCAATAAGGCAGTCATTGAAACAAACAGGATGTACTTGAACTCTTAATACAGGAAGGTAAATGTGACTTGATAGGTATAACTGAAATTTGATGGGATGACTCCCATGATTGGAATACAGCAATTGAAAGATATAACTTACTCAAAAAGAACAGAAAGGGAGCTGGAGTCACGCTATATGTTAAACATATATATCCCTGCACAGAAATTTAGGAAGATGAGCTTGGTATCTAGATTCAAATAAATGGAGCAAGAAATAAAAGGAGCATGGTGCCTAGGATCTCCTACCAACCACCCAATCAAGGAGAAGATAAGAATGAAACTTTTGAAAAGCAAATTACCAATGTTTCATGGAGGCATGATGTTGTCGTAATGGGGGACTTCAATTACCCCTATATATTTTGGGACGCACGACCCCTCCAAGAAATTCCTGCCTTGTATAGGGGATAACGTTCTTCTACAGAAAGTGGAGGAAGGTGGGGGATGGGGATAAGACCTGACTGTCTTGGCCTCACCCACATGACCTTCTTGGCTGCCAAGCCGCCCCAGTATGTCTAATGGGAACCAGCTGCCACTGTTTGAGAGGAAAAAAAGCTAGTCAGGTTAGGAACTATAAGAAGAGAAGACTGAGAGGAATAAGAGAGGCCTACAGAGGTTGCACCCACATGCAACCACAGCAGCTAAAACTCTATGCAGGAAGCAACTCCAGCACTCTAATCCTCTGGCTCCTTACTTCTTCCTGACTGAGGTCCTGCCACAGAGCCTGAAGCTGATTGCCAGCAGACTGAGCTAGAAAGCACAGGCTTAATATTTCCTTAAGTAAAACAAATTGTATGTTGACATTATAAATTGGCATCTTGGGCTTCTTCTGGGAGGAAGGGCGAGATACAAATTTAAGGGTGGGATATAAATTTAATTTAATGATAATAAAAATTCTGTAAACTGAGTTAAGAAATCAGAAGAAGGCTATGGCTGGGGAGGACAGCTATGAGAGAACTAGAAAAGGTCCTCAGATGCAAAGATGTATCACTGAACACCAAAGTCAGGATCATTCAGACCATGGTATTCCCAAACTCTATGCGTGGATGTGAAAGTTGGACAGTGAAAAAGGTGGGTAAGAGAAAAATCAACTCATTTGAAATGTGGTGCTGGAGGTGAGCTTGCACATACCGTGAACTGCAAAAAAGACCAATAATTGGGTGTTAGAACAAATTAAACCAGAACTGTCACTAGAAGCTATAATGATGAAACTGAGGTTATCATACTTTGGACACATCATGAGAAGACATGATTCACTAGAAAAGAAAATAACGCTGGGAAGAACAAAAGGAAGTAGAAAAAGAGGAAGGCAAAACAAGAGATGGATTGATTCCATAAAGGAAACCACAGACCTGAACTTACAAGATCTGAACAAGGTGGTTCATGACAGATGCTCTTGGAGGTCACTGATTCATAGGGTTGCCATAAGTCGTAATCAACTTGAAGGCACATAACAACAAACTGGATAGACATCTACACATGTGTGTACATGCACATGTGAGGATGCACACTTTTTGAGCAAAAATACAGTTGCATATGAACTACAAGATATTTATTTCAAATAGTAAACATTCACTTTGAGTGCAACTAGCATTGCCAGGTTTATGGTTTTTACCCGGAGACTGTTTTTGGGGTGCGTGTGTGAGGGAGGCGTGGTGGGGGGCATGTTGTGAGCGGATGTAGGTAGGCTGCACCAGCTGTTGGATGTTCCCTAGAGAGTGAAGCTCCCAATGTATAATCCCCGCCACTGTCCAGCTGCAATGCTGGTGGCAATTACAGAGTGGTGGGGATGGTGCCAGGCCTGGCAAGAGGCAGGGGTAGCGAGGCGATGGCAGCGGGTGAGAGGCAACAGCAGCGAGTGACCTCAAGCCTCCCCCAAGGTTGGGTGGGAGGGAAGCCTGTAAGCACCCAATGTGAGGGGACCAATGAGAGAAGGTGGTGAGTGTGAGGAAGGTTGGAAAAGTGCCTGGGGGGATAAGTGGAGGGGATTGGAAAGTGCCTGGAGGAATGAGTAGGGGGAGGGGTTGGAAAGTGCTTGGGGAGTGACATCACTAGGGCCCACCCATGAAATCTCAAGGTTTAGGATGCTTCTGACCTAGTTGCAACCAATAAAGGACTAGCGCAAAGGCGTTCACCCAACAGGAATTTTCAACCATTCCCTCAGCCGGGCAATGGCATTTTCCCTACAAATGACTATAGTTCTAAGGATAGCTGCTTTGCAAGCCCTGACATGCTCCTCAGCACATCAGGGCAATGAAGAATGTGAGAGAAGAAAGAAAACCTTCTCCCCTCTTGTTGGTGCATCTTGAGCTGACACCACCCCTTCTTCATAATTAAAGGTAATAAAAGGGGAGGGTGCTTTGGAGATGGGGAGATGGTAGAATGGGAGGCCCTTACTTTCCTGAGTACTCCTGATTGGCTAGGGGAATGAGCTGATTTTTTTCTGACTTTTTATTTTATTTTTATTTTTGCAGAGGTGGGGGAAAAGAGAAATTGACTCATTTCTTGGTCAATATTGGGAAAGACTGTGTGGAGCTCATCCATAGACATAAAGTACCATCTATTAACTACAGAATGAAAGGGGTTTTTTATCCACAATGTTTCCCTTGCAAAATAAATAGTTGAAGATTATTGCTCCTCAAAAAATTAGAACTGATGTTAGAAACAGTAAGATAAATCTTGCCATGCTATAGAGTGATGTCCCAATTAGAGCTGGTTTCTGTTCCAGCTGATTCAACAATTTAATGAGCACATGAAACCCCTATTAGCATTAATTGAAGTTCTGTGCATGTACTGAGGGCAGAATAAATCCCCGCAGATTTTAAAACTGTAGATGCATATAAACAGCATGGAGGAAATAAAAGTATGTAGTGGAATCTAAAAGACTTCCTGCAAATTGCATTACTATGGATGGAAGATTGATTTACGACAGCAGCCTTGGGGGCAAGCATAAACAAAGAAGCGAGGGGGGTCTGCTGACCTCAAACTGAGACAGACAATATTTTGTAATATAAGCTCAGTATGAGTTTGACCACCTGTAAACATTAGGAAACAGCAGATGCAAATTATAATGAAATATCCAAGAAAGCAATCAAGCTCATTGCACTGAATGCTGCTGACAGGAGTCAAATAATATTTTGTTTGCATTTCAATTTCTGTTCTCCAGTTATAGAAAGTAAACAAAACATATTATATGGTGGAAATTTATTCCTCTAAAAGCATCTTTCTGAAGACTTCTACATCAAGCCTTGACATCGTGCCCCATCATCTCTATTCAACTATTCTATTTCCTTTTCAACATGGAAAGTGGCATTTGATAGCAGCAGCAGCTCCAAACTCTTAGAGAGATGCCTCTGGAACATAGGAAGCTGCTGTTCACAAACCATGGCTTAGCACCAATGTATGACCATAGGACAAACCTTAGCTAGAGATCATGATTAAGGAGGGGAAATTTTAAACATGATCCCAGGTTCAGATAATAGGCTAAGCCAGACCTTGGCTTAGCTATGACACTTCACTGAACAAAAACGCCCAGAGAGGAGCAAAGTAGATGCAAGCCAGCATGCAGCCACAGTAAGCCACAGTGTAGTTAACCATGTCATGTGAACCAGGACACTGAATCAGACTATTACTCAATTTAGCTCAGTATTATTTACACTTGACTCATAGCTGCTCCCCAAGATTTAAAACAGAGGACATTCCCAGTCCCACCTGTAGATGCTGGGGACTGAATGTGGGACCTTCTGCATACAAAGCAGATACTCTACCAGTGAGCTGCAACCCTTCCCCATAAGGGACAAGAGGCAGAATTTCATCAGATATGGCTTCTCCCATTGCTACCATGGAAGAGGTCACATCTCTTGAATGTTTGTCTTCTGTGTAATACTTAAAAGTATATATATCATTTCAGAGACTACTGTCAAACCTTTGTTCCTCTATAACCTGATACTCAAGGAAGTAAGGGACTGGGTCGTGATGAGAGTGGGGTTTATTGTCTCCATTGAACCGAATTGGGAAGCCTGGTCAGTGATGGTCACACAAAGGCATCAGAGGCCCATTAGGGGCAAGGGACTTCATGATGATGCAGTACAACCCCATTGAATTCCAAACTCATGGGTATCTATTTTTACTTTCAGCAGCACAGAAAATACTACTATCTACATTTTCAAGCAATATGATTAATGCATCTGGTGTGTGCAGAGGACAGAGAAATACAGGTACATTGATAACAGAACAAGAAGACCCAGATCATTCTCTGGAAATTTTTATACTGCAGGAGTTATACAGTGGAATCTAATTAGCTTCTTACTTTAGAATTAATTTTGCAATTAGCATTAATAAGCCCAGCATCAAAATCATCCCCCTTTCCCTCCATGGTACACAATAATAAATGCAATCAGAACAAACTGGCAGATCCCTCTGTTGAGGGATTAGATTTTAAATAGAGAAGAATAAAAGTTTGAGCCAGTTGTGTGATCATATGAACCCTTCCTTTCTAAAGAAAGTGAGCTGGGTTTATATAATTGCACCAAGCATTCCCATATTTACAGACAGAGAAAGATTGTGTTGCAAAAAGTATGTGCCATAGCAGTGCAGGATGCTTATTCATAAAGCAGTTGTAACAATGGCAAGGAATTCAGGGAACTGCACAGTGATTATTATGCAGCATAGCATGTAATGTAGGTGCTTTCATGGGACTGCTGAGGTTTGCAGTTTCCCTCTGCTCCTAGTATATACTGTACGTGCTAGGTGCAAAGCTGCCCTTAAAACAAAATGTAGGCTACTCATTCACAAAACTGGGTGCTTAGCTACTTCCAGTTGGCCAGGTTTCTAAAGTAGTGTGGCTGCATATTGGATCTATTTAAACAATATATACCAGTCCATATGTGGATTCCACCATTCTGTCTCTGCAAAATAAAACAAACATGACCACGTGCAGAGAATATTGGTCATCTGAATCCACCCTTTTAAAGCAGCAATTTATGCACATTGAAAGAAAAATATTCCAACTATGAGAGATTTTCTCTGGGGCTAACAGCAGTAAGGCAATCTATCTTTATTGAGACTACAGCTAAGGAGAAAAGGGTTAAATTTTCTCTCCCTCTGCATTGAAGTCCCAGTGAAAATCTCAACTACGCGCCTGTGCATATTTATTTATTTATTTTGAAGTATTTATAATTTGCACTTTCATAAAAGTGTATGAAGGCAGCATATAACATACACAATTTCAATAAAATCAAAAGCATCAATAAAACGTCAGTAAATACTGGTTGCATTTTTTTTAAAATCATTTAAATTCTTCAGCATTTTAGTGCAAATTTATCCTAATAAACAGATTTTTGCATGCAGTTTTGACTAATGCACATTTTTGCAAGCAATTTCTCCCAATATAATGCATATTTATATTTTTTTTCACTAAGATATTCATTTTTATGCACAACTTTCCCTAATGTATGCATTTTGTAAACATTGTTTGGCTGAAGAACTGCATCACAGAATTCGGGTAAGTGTGAATTTCCAAGGATGGCTGTGGTTTGGTTCTCATATTGGTTTTGACAGTGTAAATTTGATAGATTCAGCTTTAAATGAGAACTGAATTTAATTTCTCCCCCAATCCTATCTACTGGTAGAGAGTCCCACAGGGCAGGGCCTGCCACATTAAAGCCTTGGTCCCTAGTGAAGGCCAAATGAATTTCTGGAGTGTGGAGAAACACCAGAAGTGCTCCATCAGAGGATCTCAGTGATCGAGGTGAAAAGTAAGGGATCAGATGGTCCTTAAGGTACTTTGGGCATTCTTCTGCATTCCTCAAAAGTGGGCAATACAATGAATGTAATCTTACCTCAGAGCTTGGAAAAGTTACTTTTTTTGAACTACAACTCCCATCAGCCCCAGCCAGCATGGCCACTGGATTGGGCTGATGGGAGTTGTAGTTCAAAAAAGTAACTTTTCCAAGCTCTGCCTTTGTACAATAGGCTAGGTTCTTCTATCCTTCATCCAGCCAAGCAAGAACCATTCTCAAAGTTCAAGGACACATTTCAGCCAGGCAAAAACACTCAAGGAGGGTAATCAGTGACCTTTCTTTATCTCTTTAGTGATCTTGTGTTGTAAGGTTTTCTTATCAAAAATGAAACTTTATTTCAAAATAACATGTCATGTGGAAAAAAACTTAAGATTATTATGTGATTTACACATAATGCCATTTAAAAGTTGTTGAAATGGCACAGAAAAAGGAAGTACTTGTATGTGTGCAGTGCACATACACTGTCTCTTTGCAGTAAACATAATTCTGAATGAATGTTCCATAAAGGACTGTCAGAGCCCAACTGAAAGGACACCTCTGAAAACAGCACCAAGAGGAAAGCCTCTTGAGAGAAAGGCAAATCAAAGATTCACAAAAAAGTACAATCCTAGGAATACAGAGAGGCAATGAAGAGAGATGGTGGCTGTGTAGACTGAAGGCTCTGTGTCTGCCAAAAAAGCTGGCTAAAGACTATTTGGAAATAGGGACATCCTCCAGAGACACGAGGGACTCCTGAGAATAGAAAGGTGCTGTTTATTTTCTGTAATGACATATTTGTGTTCAGTGATGGAGCCAATTCTTGTAGGATTCAGTTCTCACCTCCATTCATTGTGCTCCATTGGTATAATCATTACTCACCACATCCAATGGATTCTTTGTTTACTAGCAGAAGTACATAGTTTGTCAAAGTCATAAAAAGAGCTGCTTTCCTTGTTTTTCACCAGTGCTCCTTGACATAAAGGGTTCTGTGTGAATCAAAAGATCACATGCTATATTGTATATACTTTTAATCCTTATATTGTAAATTGTGTTATGTTTCAAATGTCCAGATGGTGGAATCCATACAACAGAAGCTCTCTTTCACCTCTTGTGCTGGGGCAACAGCTGCATCTCTTCATAGTGAGAGATAGTCTGGCCACAGTTATCCATGCTCTGTTATTGTCCAAGCCTCTCTACTGTCATGAGCTGTATATATGGGGCTGCCTCTAAAAAAACTACAATTAGTAAAGAATGCAGAACCAGACTGTTAATTAGACCATGCTGATGGAAAGAGTATACTACACTAGTTTTGGGCTACACTGATGACTAACATGTTTCCAGGCTTAGTTCAAAGTCCTGGTTTTAATCTTAAAAGCCCTGAGTAACTTGAGATCTAGGTATCTAAAGAACTACCTTTACCCATCAGTTAAGATCTTTAGTGAAGGGTTTCAGAGATTCTTCTCTGACGGCTCCTGTCTTCTGAGACTAGTCATGTGGTTACTGCAGAGAGAGGGTTCTATCCAACTATGTAACACTCAGAGGAGATCTATTGAAGTTAATTGACTTAAGTTAACCATATACATTAATTTCAGTAAGAAAACCCTATGCCTCTATGTGGTGACATCCAAACTTTGGGATTCTCTCCATAAGCACATACATCTGGCACTTTACTATACAGAGAAAATCAATAATGAATAGAACAGATATAGAATAGTTGTGATAGAACAGGATATGAGAGAGTTCCAAGTAGGACTGGCATATTGCCTTGAACAATGATTGAAATTTGCAGTTAGTCACAGGCTGTCTAGCTGACATGTCTAGCACAAACCCCTAAGCACATTTACTCAAAACTAAGTCATCCTCAGTTGAATGAGACTTGCTCCCTAGTGAGTGTGCTTAGGATTACAGCATTAGAAGTCATTATCTCTTGGTCTCACAATCACAGTTGAAAAGCAGAAAATGAAATCAGTCCCAAATCTGAACTAAGTTAGGACTTAACCAGGTAAATTATTTTCTCTGAAGTCATTCCACAAGTCACCAATGCTGTGGGAGTATATGTAAATACTAAATACTGCGTTTCTAAAGTTTTTCAAGAGAAAGATGGACATAAACTGATAAAAGAAAGAATAGAAAAAGTTGACTTCCAACTTCTTTTATTTAGAGGTCTTTGAAAGGAGATCTACCCACCCTATCCCAATCCCACTGTCTCTTTTAAATAGCAGTTCTACTATAATGTCTGTTTATATTTATTTCAGCTTTATTACCTTTGTTCAGCCATTCTCTCTGCATTCACCAGTGCTCCTCAACATAATGTACAGTTTTCTGATGCAAGACATTGCATATAATCATGTGTTAAGTAACAGAAGCAATCATTTGATACATTTGGCATTAACTGATGCTGAGTCAAGCTGCTTTCTCTAAAGAAGTGTAATCAGGAATCTCACTGATCTTGAAAAAGAGCCCTCCAATGAATGAATAGGTTCATATTTAATGTATTACCTATAAACATACTTGCAAGTTTAGGGGAAAGCACAGATGTATTTCTGTATAGCTACTCTAGGGCCCATCATTAAACTTCTTTTCTTTTGCTAGAATAAAGATACATTACTGCATTCTTGTTTTACAGTATATAAGAATTATTTCCACTATCCAAAGATATGTATAAGCATGTCCACATATGCATTTATACATCCCATATTTTATTTTAACCTCAGAGATTGTTTACACATGCACTTACATATCACTTAGAACTTGAGGACTAGCTGCCAAGTGTGTGAACTACTGCCACTGAAAAATATGTCTGAGTTGACATGGAAGTTATGCTTATGTTAATTAGTTTCAATGGCTCTTTCATACATGCAAACCATCTGGTATTACTGCCAACATGTACAAAACATAGGTGAACTGTACTGAAGCCACCCAACTGACATGATTGCCAGATACCTGAATGATAATGGCCATGAGAAAGAAGGACTTTCCCTTGTCTGTCCAGAATCCCCTGGCAATTAGGTGACCCCAAGGTGTTGGACTACGACCTGGGAGATCAGGGTTCAAATCCCCACACAGCCATGAAGCTCACTGGGTGACCTTGGGCCAGTCATTGCCTCTCAGCCTCAGAGGAAGGCAGTGGTAAACCCACTCTGAATACCGCTTATCATGAAAACCCTATTCATACGGTCGCCATAAGTCGGAATCGACTTGAAGGCAGTCCATTTCCATTTTTAAGTTCTAATATTATGAGAGAGAGAGAGCAATCTTTCTGCATCTTCCACTTCATTCATAATTATATAGACCTTTATCATGTCCTGACTTAAGTCAATTTTTTCTCTAAACTAAGAAGTTTCAAATGTTGTAGCCTTTCTCATAGAGAAGGTGCTCCAGCCCTTGATTATTCTGGCTGCCCTTTTCTGCAGCTTGTCCAGCTATACAACAAACCTTTTGAGATGTGGTGACCAGAACTGTACACTATATTTCAACACAGTTGAAAATTATGATATTGGGAATTTTATTTTCCATTATTTTCTGTTCTCATCCATCCATAGCAGGTACCCATGAGACTAGAAAGTAAAGCAGGCCAGTGGTTGCAGCACCATGGACAGTTCCAAAAGAGCAACTTGCTCTAACAAAAGATGGAGAAGAATTGACGTCAAAGGAGTCCCTCCATCCAGTGCCTGAAGAGCTTACTCCTTGGTCTTAAGAAGAGTGCTTCTTCTCCTTTCTGTGGCTTTCTGCCTGGCATGCAGCAGGTACTTAACTCCTCAGTTGCATTGGGGTAGGGGGGTCTTGCAAGGGTCATAGCTTGGCTTATGTAGGTTCCAGATCACTAATCTCAGGTTCTGTGTCAGGAACTCAGTTCAGATCCTCAGCCCATAGTACAGCAGCACCAAACTCAGCTGAGTCATCATCCTCTGACTTTGAGCTCAAGGACAGGGCTAAGACACTTTCCTGTGTATGGGATTTTGTCATTTTCACTGCTGACACATCCCCCACAGCCCCAAGATCCATTTCCTGGCTAGCCACTAGTCAGACAGACACACCATGTGAAGTTTGGATTTTTTGCCCCAATACAATTACTTTGCCAATTGAACTGCATTTGTTGCCAATTCATCTAGTTGGGAGAGTTTCTTTTAGTTTCTCTTCACAATCCACATTTTTATTATTATTATTATAAAATGATTATATTTACAGGTAATGAGTGCTCAGAGAGTTGAAAACAAATATACATAGTTTTTTTAAAAAAAAAATATTCATGTATAATTTGGTATAATCCACAAACTTGGCCACCCCTTGATCATTTCCGAATCTAGATAATTTGTGAACAAATTAAAAAGCACCAGTCCAATAGAGAATCTTGGGCCCCATCTTACTTCCCTTCACTGTGGGAAAAGTTCATTTATTCTTACTTTCTACTTACTGGTCTCTAACCAATCAGATATGGTAGATGGGTTGTACATTTGTTATTTTTATGTTTTTAAATGTGTTGTAAGTTACTTGGAGACATTTGGGTAACAAGTTACTAACAAGTCTAAATAATAATAATAATAACAACAACAAGCCAGATCAGTATTGGACAGTGTGGGGGAGAGGCACTTTAATCCTTTGCCCGTGATGTGGTCCTGATCAGAATTGCCCCCTCCTCCAATAACTTCTCCATCTACAGTTTTACATGAGATGGAAATGGAGAGATTGAGGACAGCTTCAGAAATGCAGTCTCGGTAGCCTGGAGCAGTTTGGAATTGCCTACATGTCACCAAGACCAGGCTGAGGTTATTCCAACCTGCTGGCATGGTGTTAGTATTTTCTCTTCATCCAATTAGGAATTTGGGTTGTTACACAGGAGCAGCACAGGTTTAGTCTCTGAACCTAAGGTCCCAAATGAACAATACTTTATGTGGTGAGCAACTATATCTGGAGTTTTGTTTCATTTTTAAAATAATAATACCATGTACAACCCCTCAAAAAAAGTTTTCATCAGGATCACAGTGTATGGGGATTGGAATCACAATCCTAAACACACCCACACCCTGAGAGCAGCAGTTAGACTTTTTAGAGTTAAATTAGAGTTTTCCTCCTTAACTTCCATTTGTTTCAATGGAAGCTTTTATTATAAAGCTAATTGACCATGGGTGCTGGGGGGGAGGGATTTTCACTCAGGATTATGGTTGGGGAGGGAAGGCTTAAACCTCCCTTCCGTTGGGCTGGTGACCTGTAGGCATTACTGTCTCTAGTAGTTTTCCATGAAGCCTGCAAGTTTGAAGACGTAACTGTGGTTAAGGGGGAGTTATGTCTATGCTCTGTCTGGGAACGGACTGCCAGGGTCGTTGCTATGGTAGCCATCTGATAGCGACTGGGAAAGTTCTAACAGAGTCTATGTGTTGTGCTCTTCTGAATTATGCCTCTGAGCTGAGAGGCTGTCTTTTGTGTTCATCTATGGAGAGAGATGTACCAGAAGGGGGGGGTGACTGAAGAATCTCTACATGTATTTACTCTTAAGCCTCTGGCCTTAATGTCTTAATAAAGACTCTTAACATGCTCTGAAGAAGTCTTCTTGTTCAACTTAACTCCAACGTAATGTATGCTGTTTCACACAACAACGCACACAAGCCAACACCTTCTCCACATGCTGTGACCCCAATGAAAAGCATACATTCCATAAAACAGACATGGTGGGTGTTGGCTGGCAAGAAATCCCTGGTTAATTCACAGATCTGAGGTTTTAGATCATCTGTACAATAAAGTTAGCAATAAACTTCCTTATTAAAATCTCAAGTTTCTTCTTCATTAGCAGCATGTCTGTTACCAAGATGTAATACGTTGCTGCAATGATGCCTGGTGACTCTGTTTCTGTATGCAAATTACAAACAGCTGAATGTTTGTGATGTCTGCTATTTGAATAAATGAATTTGTAGGAACACTGGATAAAAAATGAACTTTGGGCCAAGCATCTATCAATCCCTATTAATTAGGCCTTGAAGAATCATCAGCAAAATATATTACTAATGACCTTGCTGGCCTGTTTTAAGAAGATCTGACTTAAGATGTAAATTATATGCAGCAAAGGTTAGAATGCAGTGAAAAAGCAAATGAATAACTACACAGTTTGCAATGTACCTAAAGGTTTATAAAATAATTCCTCACATTGAGATCTTGTGGCAAACCTTTGAAAGGGAAATACAAATAAATAAATTAATAACAATAAAACCCAAGGAAATGTGAATGCTTGATTTAGATTCAGGCTGTTCAATTAGGTCTGTGTTCATTTTTTAAACATAGGACAATCGAGATAGGTGAAAGCAAATGGGAAGTATTGCCCTTAAGGACTCTGGGTGCCATCCAGTTGTTGCTCTTGCACACCTAGAAGGGTTTTTGATCCAGCAGAGGTGTTCACTACTGGAAGAGGAGATGACATAATTTTTGCCAACTCCTTCCACTTGTAGTCTCCCAAGCCAACTTCCATTCTCTCTTCTGGAGGGTTCCCCAACTCTGTGGGGCTGATTTTTGCATGGTGCTTGTGGTTGCAAAAGGAAGAGGGAATCAACAAAGTTGCTCCCATTTTCTTCTGTTAGCAAATGCCTTTACTTGACCAAAAGCACTTCCAGGAGTGCAACAGCACCAATTGGATGGAATCCACTAAAAAGTCAAAGTGAAGTGGTGTTATCATGGGCTGTATTCAACATAGTGCTGGAGATAGTTCCGTCAGTGCTATCATTTATGTTTGCCCAATGGAACAATCTCCCCTCTCCTCCCCCTGTGTAATGTTCTGGGGGTTCTCCCAACCCGCCAAAGCAGATTTTGGGGGTGATGCTGGGGGGAGGAGGGGAAGAGGAATATCCCATTGCACTAGTGGAAATCTTGGCGCTGGCTTTCACTAGTGCAACGAGTTAGTTGAATATAGCCCCGTTGTTCTAAAAAAATTACTGTGTCCGCTGCTAGTAACTATGGTACCCTTTATCATTCACAAACAGTAAATACAAAATGTGTCATTAATCACAGTGACAACATATATATTCATTCATATCCACAGGGAACATAATCTGAGGGACTGAGAGACAGATGTCTGTCTCTCCTAGTTTGGTTTAGGATATGCAAGGTTGCATAAAGCAAAATCAATGAAAGGAAGATATACCTCTGGCAAGCATCTGTTGTAACCCAGTACTGAAATCTTCCCCCACAGTAAACAATTACTTGGCTCGAGTCACACAATTGGAAGTAATTAAAATGAACATTTATAAAATAATTTCACAAATGCAGGCTTTTATGAGGCATCATAAAAAGCTTTACCATTTGCCCTCACTTTCCCAAAATAGGATGCAGTTTTCGCAACAGTGGCACAAACTACTTTTGGCTGGCAAAACAATAGGGGATTGGGAAAAACAATAGTTCCCATTGTTTGAATAGAGAAAACATGCCCATGGCAGTAATGTTTTAAGGCAGGCAAGAGAAAAATGAAAGTTGAGAGGCATACCAAATGGGAGATGGGAAAACGTTTGGAATAGGTCGGTAAGAGCCGTTGTCTGTGAGAGCAGAGCTGCCCACTGGGAAGCAAATATGGGGATCCCTACTCAGTAGTAGACTCACAATGCTAATGCAGGAGGTATTTAGAAGTAGGGTTAGGTATGAGGAAGGCCCTTCATCACAACATTTTCTACTGATTTCTCTCCTGCAGATGTTTCTCAAGTCTCAAACAAGTTTGAATGACTTCTTTGAGTAACCCAGGGTAAACAGATGGGGAGCGGTTCATTTTCAGAGACAATCAGTGAGCATGGATAGATTAAGGGAGAAATCCAAACCCAAGATCTGCCCGGATGAGCGAGTTAGGATCTGGTAGATCTCTGGCTTTGCCAGCTGAACCCTGGGTCAGTTGGGGCTATGCTGGTATAAGACCTCAAATTTGGCTCAGTTGAGACAGGTTGGCTTAAGTCCCGGCTCAGCTGGAGCTCAGTTGAACCAGCCGCATTCTGTGTAAGTCCCAAAGAAGGATTTTTGCGGGGAGGGGGAATGAGGGTGGGACCATGGTAGGGGGTAGGGAGGTCTTACATTGCAGCCTAATTTTGTTCAGCTGAGTCATTTTACATCAGCAAAAATGTAGATGTATGTTAAACTCTATTTTAAAGGCTTGTTTTCCCTCTGCCAGGCTTGGGCGGGCTCCGCTGCCAGTAGCCTTGCTCAATGGGGTTTAGATCTGGCGCACTTCACGCCACCTTAGTTTAAGGCAGTATAGGTTATGCTGGCTTCCCATAGTTAGGATTGCTCCCTTAAGCACTTTATTTTGTTAGCCCGTTCTCCCCTCAAAGTCCTTTTCCATCTTCACACTAACCAGATGTATTTTAGTCAATGCATATTTGCAGGTATTACATATTGTTCAATCTGTAGGTGTGTAGAGATGGTGCAGAAACAGCAGTGGAGGGTTTCAATCTTTGTTGAGAAAGGACATGTGTCTCTATATACATACACTTCTCTGTGTTCAGGAAATGAACACTTCTGAAACACAAATGACAGGAGGGAATTTAGCCCAAATGTTCTATGCAGTGGGTAGAAACAAACTTATTGTTCTGCTGGTTCCAGTGTGTCTCCACCTCTCTTTTCTGAAAATGGGGGCACCTGACACTAGTTAAACCCGCCCCCTTTTTACTATAAAATTTGGAAGGATCAGTTTGAGTGCATTTTTTTTTAAAAAAAAATGGCTTCAAAGAGATTTTGCAACTGACCGGCAGATCAACCTGTTCCGCCATCAGGTGTGGCCAATGGAAATGCTTTGCTTTAGGCTACTAGTGTGCTGCCAGCCTGTTCTGATGAGGAAGTGGGACACACCGACTCAATGGAAGGGAAGGGAAGCATCCAGAGAGAGTCATGTCTACAGCACTCTCTTAACATTCCAAATGAGTCTATTGACCCAAAAAGACTATTGATCCCAGTGCTAGTGAACCACGGTGACATTTGCTCTGTTCTGCTGAAGGACAGGCTGATCTGTCTGATAGAGCTGGCCCAGAAATTAGCACATTTTCCAAAAACACAGGAACACAGTGTGCATGATTTAGAATAATTTAGTTAAGGCAGTACAGTATCTCTTGTGGGAGCAACAGAGATGGGAACAGAACTTTTTCAGTGTGCTAGTTTCAGTGATGCAGAGTCCGTGCCTCCATGGCAACAATATCATCAGGATTGTCCATAAAACAAGGCTGAACAAATAGCAATTCTAGGAGAAATGGCTAGTGTATAAACCATCTGAGTGGGGATTTGAACCAAGATCTCCCTAGTTACAGCCCATCCCTTTATTTATTTATTTATTTGATTTATATCCCGTCCTTCCTCCCAGCAGAAGGCTACCACACCCTACCAACTCTTTATATTGCAGCCAACCAGCAGGAAAGAGTAATTGCTAATGATGCCATTTAAGCGAAGTTTAAATTGATTTTTTAAATAAATAAATAAAAATAATTTAACCTTTGAAACTCTCTTAAACATAATATTGACTTTCTCCCATTAATTCCTTTGCCTAACCTCCGTAGCACTAACACATCAGGCACACTGATAAAAGGAGTAAAAAGGTCAAACTTATTCTACCTTCTAATTTTATGTTTTGGTTAATATTTTATAAGACGTTAAAAGCAAAGTTCTTCAGCAAATTGATGGAAATGTTCTTACATAGAGCCACAGTGCACAAGGAACTAGAGGTGTGCATTGGCTCTATTCAGGGACTGAATAACAAGGCAAATTGGAGTGATACAGGCGTCTTTCTTCCCTCCCAAGTTAATCTCAATAAACTCCAGTGAGCTAGATCAGCCCCCCAAGACTTCTCTCTCTCTGTCTCTCTCTCTCGTGTGTGTGTGTGTGTGAAATTTGATTATATATGAAAAGTATCACGAAGGAAGAGGCCACACAGAGGATCTAACAATAACAAGAACTTTACTATAACTAATTATATACAGAGAACAAGGCCCACAGCATGGTGCTGCTTCTAAGGCAGGCCTGGAACTGAAACTGCCACAGCCTGGGGCTGACTCAGCAGTTCCTGGTATGGCAAGCCTGGAGGACCAATACACTACACTCCTCCCCTCTAGCTCTCATAGTCTTGAAGATACTTGGGACAAGCCCTGGTGCAGGTCAATTGACAACAATTTTGCACTGAAGTTGATGGTGCATCCTTTAGTTCCCAATTTGGCTCTGGTTCATGCTGGTCCACTTCAGGGTCCAGGTGCAACTGCTCTTGTCCAGCATCAGGAGTAGCAACTGTCTCATTTTCTCTTTCCACTTGAGTATTTCCAGCACCCTCAGAGAGAACTGATGGAGCTGGGCTTTGTCCTCTCATCTGGTCCACATGTCGACGTAACACATGGCCGTTGGTGTTTGAGCCCTGTAGGACAATGGACCCGTGGCTTGTTTCACAGTGGAAGGAATCCATGTTTCACCAGCACCGTAGTTCCTGACATACACCAGGTGATCTGGGGTGAACACCCATGCAGGTTCTTGAACTGCAACGGACTCCCTTGGTCAGTCCTCAGTCAAGTCAGGATGCAACCAATCAAGCAGAGTCGTTAGTCATCTGTTCATTAATAGCTCAGCTCCTTCCAGTTGTGGCACAAGGTGTGATGTGTTGTGTCAGGAGAAAACTTGCAAGGCATTGGTCCCAGTCACCTTCTACAATCTGTTTCAATGCATCCTTTGTTGTCCTGACCATCCTCTCAGCCTGGCCATTGGTTGCTGGGTGAAAAGGGGCTGATGTGACATGCTGAATCAGTCCATTATCCAGCAATGTGTGGAATTCCACAGATGTGAACTGGGCCCCATTGTCTGAGACAATGGTGTTTGGCAACCCATGTGTTGTGGAAAGCCTGCGTAAGGTCTTGATAACAATACGAGATACTGGAACCACTTCTAACCATTTGGAGTATGAATCAACAACAATCAAGAAAGTTTGTCCTTGGAAGGGGCCTGCAAAGTCAATATGAAGCTGTGACCTTGGTTTTCTGTCGATTCCCATGGGTGCACTGGGGCATGTGATGGAGCTGGTCTTGAAACCTGACACTTCTCACATCTCTTGATGCATTCTTCAGTCTCGCTGTCCATTTTGGGCCACCATACATAGCTGCGCTCCAGAGCCTTCATTCACACTATACCAGGGTGTCCGACATGTAGGGCCTCCAACACCCGATGTCGCAACACAGTAGGAATGACAACTCTATTTCCCCACAGGAGGCATCCCTTGTGCACTGTAGTTCATGTTGTTTGGATACAAATGGTCTGAATTTCTCCTCAAGCTTCCCTAATGGCCATCCCCTCCACACCCAGTTGAGAACATGGGCAAGAACTGGGTCCTTGGATGACACAGTGGCAATATTCCCAGCATGGAGGAGTGGTTCCGGTAATGACTCTAACAACAGCACATCCAGCAGAGGGGTTTCATCAACCCCAGCAGAAGAGAGAGGAAGGCAGCTCAAAGCATCAGCATGCAATGTGTAATCATACACATTCAGGAAAATCACCCACCACAACATAGGTGGAGATAATATTTGAGGCGTCTGCTGGTTAGGGGCAAACAATCCCAATTACAGTTTGTAGTCAGTAGCAATAGTGAATGGTCACCCATAGACATAATCATGGGATTTTTTTACGTTAGCCACAATAGCCAGGGCCTCATTATCAATTTGAGCATTGAAGACATTGTTCTGGAGTAGAAAGCGATAGGCACCTCACAAGAGTCCTCAAGTTGGTTGCTCAGGACAGCCCCAATACCATATGGAGATGCATCACACGTGAGAATCAAGGGCTTGCATTCATCATAGTGCACCAAGACCCTGTCAGATGATAGCAGGTGTTTTACATCACTGAAAGCCTTGTCATGCTGGGCTGTCCATTGCCATGCAGCATGCCTGTCAAGAAGGCGATGCAATGGTTCTGCCACTGTAGCCTTATGTTTGAAGAAGGCGTGATAGAAATTCAAGAGTCCCAAGAAGGCTTGGAGTTCCTGTTTATTATGTGGCACTGGAGCTTCATGAATTGCTTTAATTTTTTCCAGGGTAGGCCGAATGCCAGGGGCATCAATACTGTAGCTAAGGAATTCAATTTGGGAAACACCAAACACACATTTCTCATGCTTGACCCGGAGACCAGCAACAGCAAAATGGTGCAGTACATCCGCAGTCAGATCTCAAAAGATCCCCCTGCTAGGCCACACTACCCAATACTCTGTGTATCCAGTATAGCCTCTAGACTGTGCCTTAGTCTCTTCCTGGCTATTTTGATACCTTGTGTCTGTGTGTTTAGGTAATTCCCAACCCCCCTGAAGCTTCTTGTCTATGAAACTCACAGCTCTGGGTTGCTCTGTGGTACTGAATGATGATACAATATCTCCTCCTTTACCGCTGCCACCATTAGATACAATTTCTTCTTCAGCCTTGGTTACCCTGCCTTCCCCCCTGGTCTGTACACTCCAGCTAAGGAATCAGGCTTTAAGGAAATGAAGAAAATATTTATTGATAACACTAGGAATAACAAGATTATTTATAGATTTTGTTGACAAGCGTATGGTTTCATATAAGATTCTCTTATGTTCTTAATTCTTAATATATGCCTCAGAACTCCTAATCCAATCTCTCAACAGCCACCTTCTCTCTACAACAACCTTCAACACCCACCACCTTCAACCAACCCACCTCTCAACAACTCCCCCAACAACAACCACCCAGACTCAACTGTCATCCTCTCATTTATACCTTCAGCCATTCAAACACACAGCCAATCATCATCCAGCATTCTACAGCCCATGTACTTCCCCTTCTCACTCACTCCACTTACCATATTTCCTATAATAAACCTGCACTTACCATATTTGCATTACATTCACATACAGGAACATCACAGCAACATTTTGAGCAGGCTAACATTGTAAGGCCTAATGGTGGACACTAACATTAGAACTGAAAGGCTGGTATGAAGCAGCAGTTTTTTTAAAAAAATACAGCAATAATACATAGTACTAGGCCACTTGTTAATTCTTGTAAAGTAAAAAAGAGACAAACCCCTGCTGCTTGCCCCCCCCAAGGGATTATGGAGGGTAATGGGTTTAGACTAAAGTTACTCAGGGCTTATCCACATGGGAACACAACTTTGTGCTAAAGATGCTGTTTTTGCCTCCATTTTCTGTTTGCATTGTCCACAGTAAGGGCTCAATGTCAGCTGCAAACATGGTGTTTTCTAGTCACACTTGAGGGGAAGTATCAATCATGCAGTTTCCTAAAGATCACACTCTCTAATTTAACATTTCCACTCACTCTGGTTACCTGGCAACTGAGCATGCTCAGTTTGTTCTACCAGTAAGTTTCATTTAAAAAAAATGGAAGTGTGATTATGTGTATTTTCACTGGTACAATACAGCTAAAATACAAATATTTGTTTGAGCAGTGTTATGCTTTTGCACACAAGTTACAGGGAGAAGAAAAATAAGGCACAGTTTGCAGCAACATAAAAAAGCCTTGCATAACGGGAGAGAGAAGCGGAAGTTTCTCTTCAGCCCACAGGAAATGAAATAAAAGAAGGGAGGAGGAGGAGGGAGTGGGCATGGAGAGGGGAACGATTGACACACCCACCTAAAAGCATTGGAGCAAAGCATCTGCAAGCCCTAGAGATAGAGTGAAGACATTTTTTCTTCCCTTTTCAGATTGTCAAAGGATTGGGTTAGTATGGATTTACAGGGGGGAAACTGTGTGATAGCTTCTGTTTGCCAGTAACGTCTTGTGAACCATGTAAATTAAAAAGGGATGCAAGTAGCACCAGACACACAGTAAAATCCTGTGTAGATGAGCCCTCACAGAAAGAATCTGTAAATAACAGCATATTTCAGGTTATGGAAATGGTCATTTGATTTTCCCTTACCCAGCTATAGACTGATATTTCTGAATTTATGTAAGGTACAGATGTCCTCTTTAAATTGGCCCATTTTAAATCTAGAATGCATTTAAAATATATATTTAGTTGTTAATATTGCAAGGCAAGGAGCTTTTTCTTAAAAACAGACCATTCCTCACAATTTCCACAACTTTGATGAGTATCTTCAAAGTTCCAGAATAGTTATTTTAAAGAAAGTGAACAGATGCCAATCAAACCAATTTCACCCTCAGCTCCACTTCTGCCTGGTTCCAGGAGTTCTCCAAATTAGATAACTAAACAATAAAAGGGGCAATTCTTTGCTCAGTATTGAGAAGATTTACAAGCACAGATGCCTCGTGGACAGACAGAAGGGCCTCTGTGGCTCTGTAAAAATGAATATATAAACATCTTTCAGCTAAGAAATATAATTAGAATGTCATAGTAGCAATAATTTTATTAAATCAAGGCAATGAACTCAATTAGAAAACCCAGTGTAAAGAAAAAACTAAGAAGAACTTTTGCCATTAGTACAGCAGCAAGTATTCTTTCTTTCCCACTCCCTCTTGTCAATACTTTGCCACATCCAATAGCCGTTACAGGAGCCCCTGGGATGGTGGAATGCTGGTTGGGTGCAGAGCTGGGCACAGGGACCAGAAAGCAAAAGGCTGCTATCCCAAATACCCCTACTGGGGAGCAAGCACTAAAAAACACAACTGGACCCATCATGAGGAGACAGACATAGGAGTGTACTGTTAGAACAGCAGAAGAACACAGACTGCCAGCAGAGCTGCTGTTGCCATGGGAGCAGCAGCCACCAGTGGGGGAGCACAGAGGAGAGTTCCCAAGCATCCCGCAGGTGCTGAGAACAAACAGTGAGAGAGCCCATACACAGAGCCAGTGGGAAGCAGCTCGGGAGTGCCAGTACTGGCATGCAGACACATACCCTGCATGGAGGCAAGTGGTGTATGTGATGTCCATAGCAACAACCACCTTTGCAGGTGATCAAAACACCACACCTGACACACACACCATGCATGCCCACCAGACGCTCCGCCAATCTCTCTCTCTCTCTCTCACACACACACAGGCAGCACAACACAGCACAACCAGGTAAACAAACATACGTGGAGACTTCAAGCATGTATCACGGCCCTCACATCGCACCCACACCAAAAGCATCCCCCAGCACACACGCTGGCACCTACTCCCCAAAGAACAGCCTCCCCCAAATATGAAGAAAGACAGTTTATTGAAAGATACATGACAGATACACTCAAGTACAGCCCCAGCACAGACAGAAGCTGGGCAGGAAACTCCCAAATGATGCCCATCCCAAAGGCAGCAGAACAGATCCTCATAGGTGTCTGAGGCACGAGCAGCCCTGGGGGCGGTAGCCCGCACCACCACAGCCCTCCCCCTTCTCTGCTGGTGGCAGTGCATTTACAACCAACCAAACCCACCCTACCTCACATGGCCCTGTCCTAGCTGTATCGGTGGTTCATTAGCCCGGCCGCCACTATACAACCCCACCCTAGCAGCCCACATGGAGGGGTCTCCTTTCCACAACACGTCTCTGCCTATCCCCCTTCTGTATTCCCTGCTCAGCTCTGCCTTGGGGTAATCTGGGCACCTCCAATTCTCCCCGGCTGCCACTGTCTATTTGCCATGTGAGTGTGTAGCATTCTAGTCTCCTACTCCCAAAGCTCAACTCCCAGATGCTCGTGCCGCAGAGCAGACAGCGCCAGCAGGGGCCTCCAGGGGTTGTGGCCTGAAGATGGAGTCATTAGTGGCTGGGCAGCAGTTCCAGTAGTGAATTTTATAGCACTCAGTGGGAGGGGGAGCACTCCTCCTGTCAGGATGGGAGGGGATATGGCTCTGTGTGGTTGTGGGGCTGCCCTTTCAAAGCGACAAAGACCCTCCATAGTGGGCGCTGCTCTGGGAGATTTGCAGCCTATGGACAGAAGAGGGGAAGGTGGCAACATCAGTGTGCAGGGTGGGGAGTAAGGCAGGGGAGCAGGGTTGGGATCCAAGTAGGGTGTGTACTGCAATAGGCCTCGGTACCAGCCCAAGGGTTGGCTGCCTGGGGGCTGGGACTCACTGGGGCTGCTTCTGCTGGAGATGGAGTCCCAGTGGCTGCTGTCTACTTTGCAGGGGAGATGGAGGCGACTCCTGCAAAGCAAACAGCACAGGGAGTGAGTGGGGCAGGGGGAGGCTGTCTGGAGATGTTAGCTGCTTCCATACAGGTGTGGCTGTCCCACCTGGGCTGCATCTTCTGGTGGTGTTACAGGTACTGCTGCTGCTGCCTCCTTCAAGATGGTGTCTCTGCAAGGGAAGTGGATAGCAGGAAGGCAGTGTGGCCTGGTTGTTGTAGGGGCTCCCACCTAATGGGCTCCCATGACCACCTTACCTCTGCGGCCATGGGGCCACGTCCTCTGGGCAGTGGATCTCTTAACCAGCATGCTAGGTAGCTGGAGGAGTGGCTGAGGGCGACAGGGTCCCCCCCCCCGGTCAGTGTGTTTGAGGTATAGATCTAGCCTCCCATTGGCCTATATCCAATTGCCAAGGCTGATAAACATTTATAAAATATAGATGTATCATTCACAGATTTATGTAGATTTATCTATTTATGCAAACAGTAAAAGCAGACTCCTATGCAGAAACAAACCACACTGAATTCAGTGAGGCTTACCCATAGTCCTGCTAAGTGTATCTAGGATTGCAACTTAAATCACCTAAAAAATAGAATGCTTTCACAAAAGAAAAAGCTGAAATATCAACATTCTGATTTCCAGAAAAGTGAAATAATAATATAATATAATTAATATAATATAATTAAGACTCAGCTCCATGGTGAGTGAGAAATTAATCTACCACCAGGGCATTGCTGAGTTTTGAGACTTCACCCTTGTACACTTGAATCTACCACAGATTGGAGGAGGGCAGGACAAGCCTTAGAAATGTTAAGAACTCACATATAAGGCTTGTTCTGCCCTCCTCCAATCTGTGGTAGATTCAGGATGACTTAGGCCCATCAAAACTATAATACTGTATAAAGCTACAATAACTTCTGCATAAACACTGTGATCAATTGCCTCTCTAAATAACAAGGGTTTTGCATTGCTTTTGAAAGATGTTCAGATTCAGACTTTGGTGGACTTCTAGAGGAAGATCTCTAGACCTGGAAAAACTAATCAAGAGGTTGGCTATGTATGTACAAGGGGATAATCAATATTGTTGCGCACCTCCCCAATCTCCAAGCAGTGAGATTTCTGGGGTCCCTGAGCTCATCCAGGGTTTGGTTTCCTTTGGGAAAAAGGTCAGCAGAGACCGGTGTCTTTATGAAATATGGTTTATTTATTTACACACATTCCAACCTCAGCTTAGGATGGAGGGGTTCAATGCATCAGCAGTCCAATATCCAGCTTTTCCATCCGGGTTGCAGGAGGCACCCCAAATCCCATGGTGCAGAGAGCCAGTCTCTCTGCCTACTTTCAGTCCCCAAGCATTCTCTAGGCAAAACTCAAAACTGCAAGCTTCTGCTGGGGTCCAGGAAGGGGAGGGATGCTCTCCTGAAGAGTTTCAATGACAAAAGGGTCTTCCTGCCCCATTCACCATTGCTGGGCAACTGATAGGCCCATTATCTTACCTGGCCAATCTATTTGGTTAACAAAGGAGAGACTCATCTGACCAGCAGAGTGAGTTTCTGTCCCCAGGGCATAGGATTCCAAATCAGAGGCTGGGAAGGGGACCCACAGGAATCATCCGTCCCAACCCCCATGCTCATAACAATATATTTCTTAAAAGCACAGTTACTAATGGTATATGAAGCAGATTTGAAGTATATACTATGGGTCTGCATTGGCTCTGTGTACTTTCTGAATTATCAGGTGAACAGGAGTCAGTCAGGTGAGGTTTTCATGTTCCCGAGTTAGATTGTGCCATTAACATGGCATCTCAAGTTGGATCACAGACTCCCTGAAGTCTCAAGTCACTCTGTGGACTAAGGTGCCCCTGAAACACTGCATTTTTAAAGGAGCTGTTTCAATCCCCCCCTTTTTTAATAACACCAAGGTGACAGTAAATGCCCTGAGCTCAAGTAGTGAAGGATCTCTCATTTTGATGGACATATCTAAATTTTAATCACATTGAATTATTTCCCCCAGGAAACTACAACCATAGTAATTTGGAGGAGGGATTACAAACTATTTGTTTTGCATGTGCATCTATGCTAAAGAGTTTCACCACCACCACCACCCCTTTCCCTATGAAAATCAATGGAAAATAGACTCCAAAAATCCACCCCAATACCAATGGCCCTTGAGCAACAGAATCCTTCTGGAGGGGTGACATTTTGATTACCCCATTATTTCTCGGGGAGCCAGTTGGCCCTCTATGATTCCTATTATTGAGTACCGACCCCAAAACAATAGTCTGCCCTTGCAGAAGAACTACTACAGCTTTCATTCTTTTTGGGTTTTTTTATCATACAATTTTTGTTAAAGAAAAAGAAAGGGGGGAAGAAAAAAAATAAACACACACACACAAAAAAACTGTCAGCA
This sequence comes from Rhineura floridana, assembly GCF_030035675.1. Lineage (NCBI taxonomy): Eukaryota > Metazoa > Chordata > Lepidosauria > Squamata > Rhineuridae > Rhineura > Rhineura floridana. The sequence goes on from NC_084480.1 coordinate 93,008,388, forward strand.
CATTAACTATACCAATGGTTCCCAACCTGGGGGGCATGACCCCTGGTGGGCTGTGAACAGTAAAGAAATGAATTATTTTTTTTTTACAAAAGTCTTCACTCCCTGGACACTGTCTGCTCCCTACTGCCACTGCAGACCCCACCTTTCCCTTGCTCCAAACAAGAGGGGAGGACTTTTGCTGAACTGCCACAGCATCTTTCAGGTGCATCGAGGGCAGGTATCTGCCTATAAAACATGTGGCAGATGCCGAAGGAGGCTGAGGGTGGAGCTACCAGGAAGAAGAGGTAATTACTATTGCCAGCTCCCGTCTCCTTGCACTACTGCTGCTGACGACACCCTTGCTCAGAAGGAGAGGAGACGTTTTTTCTTGAAGCAAAAAGAAGCAAGGCTACAAGGAAAGGCTGCTTTTCTCCTTCCTTCTTGGCAGCCAGCCTGCCTGCCTTTCTTGGCTCCTGCTTTGTTGTCACCTCCTTTTAAAAATTATTCTTATTTGCGAGGCCACCCAGATCTCGCCTTCGGCCAGATGAAGCCAAGGAGCAGTTAGGAAGCTCAGAACTTGCTCGCCCCCATCTCTGAGGCTAAGTGTGTGTGCCAGTGAAACCTTTCTTCCACCTACACTCTGCCACCCCAGTCTCTCTCTCCAAGATGCTATAGCAGTTGAGGGCTTCACCCCTCCCATGTGCCCAAATGCATGCACACCTGCAGATGCTTGCAGGAGGGGCAGGTGTGTTTATGTGTGTGCATGCACTGATCTGTTTTCTGTTCCACTCTCATTCCCCAAGTGCACACTAACCAAGTCATCAGTTCTGATGATCATCCCAAGGCCTGAACGCACTACCCCCTCCTCAATCTATCCATCCTTTTGTCTTCACAGTCTAGCATCCCCACCACTGCTGCTTTTATTATTAGTAGTATTAGTATTAGTATTATTAGTATTATTAAAAAGCTCAGCAGGTTGGCTGAGACTGGGGTCCACATACTGCAGCTGAAATGTATTTATTTATTTATTTCTTATTGCATTTATATCCACCTTTCCTCAAAGTTGCTCAAGTTGGTTCACATGGTCCCCCCCCTTTCCATTTTATTCTTACACCAACCCTGTGAGATAGGTCAGGCTGTGTTTGGTCCAAGGTCATCCAGTGGGCTTCATGGTTGAGTGGGGATTTGAATCTGGATCTTAGTCCAACACTGTAACCCACTGGTGTTGAGAGACAGGACTGTATATCTTCAGACTGTGTGTGGGGGGGAGGGGGATACCAATTTGACTGGACCTTTGCATTAAGAAAAGAAAGCAACACCTCCCTGTTTGCAGGGAGCTTTTTATGGAAAGGGATATTTGGAGATGTGATTTTTGCCACGCACCATTTTTTCAATTAAATGTGACTAAATTTACAATTAGCGAGTGGGGGTGTCACAAAAAATTTTGAGCTTATGAAGAGGGTCCTGTACTTATAAAGGTTGGGAACCACTGAACTATACAATAAATATCAATACATCTATCTTAGTTTACACATACAGATTGACATAAGCTATCCAAGTGTCCGAATAAATATAAAGGTCAAGTTGATGTTTTCAAAAAGTACATTCAAGTGTAGCAAGGCTGTTAAAGTCTTTGGACCTCTGCATAATAGATGGTGGCTATTTATCCATTCAGGCTCAAAGTATAAGTCTCTTAGCTACCATAAGGTTCATAAAGTGCATTTTTGTTATCCTGCTGTTAAACCCCATACCACAGGACTGTAATTTTAAAATACATTAACATCTGAGGAGACAGGTATAATTCTGAATTTTGCCAGCCTCAGAAGGGGTGCTCATGCCTGCAAGTCGCACTGGGCAGAGCAATCCTAACTATAGGAAACTGACAGAACTTAAACCAGCATATGTTACCCATATTCCAAGCTCCATTCTGGAACCTCTGGGAGGGGCTACTGCCAGTTGATCTGGCAGGTAAGTGTGGGCCTCAGTTTTGGCCACAGAATTGGACTCTAGGTTGGAATAGATGGAACTCTCTCCTTGCCTCACCAGTGTCCCGCACCTGGAAGGCACCCTTTTCAGGACTTCCCCTAATGCAAGTTCCACCATCTCAAGTTCTACCAGCAGAGCCCCAGCTGAGCCAGCAGAGCCCTGGCTCAGCCAGGTTGAGGGACTTATCCTGGCATATCCCTGGCTGAGCCTGGATGTTACATCGACTGAGCCCTGGCTTAGTCAGGACAGTCAAATATCCATCTATTCCAGACTCACTCATCCCAGTAGATCTTGGGTTTGAATTGCACTGTAAATCTGGTAACTTATAAAATGGACTTCTTTCTTTTACAAAAGAAAAATCAAAATGTTAAAGGAGACCTGCATGAAAACATCTGGATGAATCTACTTGAAATTTGGCAGGCTTAGTCCATCTCTGAAGGATCTCCTTTGCCAGCAGATTTCATCCACTACTATGAAAACGGAGGGGAAGCAATAGCCATCTTTAGATTCCTCATTATAGTGAATGGGGTGGACACTGCTTCTTTTTAACATATCTAATTCAGTCCCTAATAACAAGCTGAATTAGAAAGACACAGAACAATCCTGAAATAGATGAGGCTGCTTCCCAAAGTTACAGATGCAGAGTCATGCTGAATCCTGTGGCAGGTGCACAACGCTAAGCTTTTATGAATAACACACAGAACTACATATCCACAGAAGGAATGTTTGCTATCCTATTTAATAGCTGCAGAAACATTATACATGAAACTCCTTAATTGTCAATTACCACTAAGTTTTTATCTTGCCTATTTTGACCGTGCTCCATAACCCTTTTTGAGAATCCCTGGAGTATAAATTCCACTTAAATAGAATATTCCAATGAAAATTCTTTGTGAACTTCAGCCTGGCTTATTAACTTAAATACATTTAAACTGAACCACTTTTGATTTAAAGGAGGATCCCTCTAACCATTTTAAAACAAAACAAAGTGAAGACATTTTATTTGTACACAATCATGATTCCTCCAGAAATTATGCTTACATGGCTGGTACTGGAGGCACTTTTGAAGCATTGGATGGGGGAGGTAGCCAGTAGAGTGCCAGAGACTAGCTGGCAAATCAGAAGTGAGATATGGCTTGCCTTTATAAGGCAGCTTCCCCCATTCTCCTAGTTCTCTTTTATTCCAAGATGGCACCCACGCCACTCATCCCAAAATACAGTAATGTGGAGTTACCCAGTCATTTTGCCAGGGTGATGGTGAGTATTATGGTGGGGGAAATTTGCATCATTGGCATCAGGGAAGTCTTTTTTCCTCCTCCTACACACGGGGGACAAAAAGTTTGGGATGTGGTGATGCAATCTTGTGTAATCGGTTGTTGACTTTCCATCCTGAGCAAAATGGTTGAGTGACAAAAAGGACATACTGGTCTTTTTCATGACAAGCCAGACCCATAAGATAATATTTGACTTTGCTAGCTTTCTAGCTGCAACTTTATCTTTTAAAAAGGAATGACCTGAATCCCAAATGATTGATTGCAATTAGAATAATGAAGATGGATGAAGAATGTCAGATAGTAGGGGACTGTAGATAAAGTGCTGAGCTGAATTAAAAATGCATGGGATCCTTTTTGCTCTTAGTATTATAGTTGTTGATTATGATGAAAATGATGATGATATGTCATTAGTTTGTTTTAGTTATATTGTACAATTGTATGATTTCGTGATAACCCTAGCTAAGTAATAAGGATTTGAGGTTTTCCATCCTGGTCACAGCTAGGTGGTCTGATGTGAGTAGAGAGGGATATTAGTGAGTGCTTTGAGGTATCTTGATGATGAATGACCTACCTCCCAACCTACCTCTCACAGGGGATATGGTAAGAGAGCAACCCTTGAACCCTGGTGGCTTCCTGCCATGTAAGTGTCAGGCTATGATGAAATAAAGCAGTCAGGCTTATCTTAAGCTGAGCTGGTGAAGAAGGGCACAGAGCAAGTCACTGACTGATCTGGTGACTGGAGCCAGGGTGAAGTCACTCAGCTGAGATAGACAGCAGGAGGTCTTCCCTGCTCTCTCCTTAAGTTTACAGAATATCCACATGGGTCAGTACAACTGGATATAGTCAGTATGTTGCTGCTTATTGCAGATCCTTGTAAGTTAAATAAATATGTGGCACTTAACTCAATTTACTTTGTATCTTTACTCCAGGGTGTTGGGGTAGTTCCTAGTTCAAATTCAGTGGTTGATTTAGAATTTGCACAAAATACTGAAAATGATTTTGTAGCCCATGGATACAATTCAGTGGTCCATCTCCAGGACAGTCATGAGTCCTTCTGCTACCATTACAGGGCATACTCACCTGTACCAGGCTAATAGCTATGGCACTTCTGTCACTACTTATTCCCCAATAATAATTTGGCATTCAAACATCTTTATTAATAGTAGTATGGCATTTCATGGATATATAAGGATCATGAACCAAAGGAAATAAGCTTGTATTATTGTGTCACTGAAAATCATCTAGAGCTATGCTTGAATGAAAGTATGATCAAGTGGTGAAAGGGCCTAATATCTGCTAACCAATATCTTGCCATATTAAAAGGGCATGTGGACCTGCTCTGACTGATTTGAAGAATTCTGAGTATGGCAGATGTCAAGCTGGCATGTTGTTGACTTCTAATTTTCCCCCTATCAGCAGGGATATGTTAAGTAGATTCAAATGACTTCATGTTAAATTACTGGCCTGAATATGTGAATATTAAAGAATTTCCCCTTCCTGCATATTGGCAGACTGTCCAAATAATTTCTGAATAAACCTGTCAAAAGGGAAGCCACAGATGTGTAGCGTACCTTTTTGTTTAAAAAACAAAAAGTGATCCCATGAGTTCAAATCATTACATTTTGATTTCTGTGTGGAGGGTGAGCAAAAAGTCCCTTTTTTCCCAAGCTTGTAAGTTAGTCGAACTTTTCCCAGTGTTCATTACATTTTAATGATATGTCATATTTTGAAGCTTATAAGGCAATAACATATGCCTAGATATATTAACTCAACAAAAAGAAGAGAGCTTTCAGAAGCAATACCAAGTGCCATGTACAAAATAGTGAAACATTTAGTATTACAGGTTTTGCCCAGTTTTATTTTACCGAACAAATTTGTAATGAAAAAATATATTTTCTTATATATGTAGGAAAAGTTCAACATTCCTAATTCCAGCCATCTTCCAAGCCAACAGGCAAAAAATATACAGCTTTCTATTGTTAGGACTTGTCTGAAAGCAGTAACCTCACTCAGGCTGAAATCCTATACCCAGTTTTCTGTGAGGAAGGTCTACTGAGCTCAGTGGGAGTTACTTCTGAGTAGACATGTATGCGGTTGTACTGTAAGCTCTTTTTCAAACAAGACAGACCCCTAAAGGAAGTCAAAGCAGCTGCACACAAACAAGCAGAACAAACACCAAATAATTACCAATAGCAATTTTATATCACACGAGAGCAAATAAGCGTCTAATAAAGAAATAGCTAAGACTACAATCTTTAATCTCTACCATTTACCTGGATTATACCTGGTACAATCTCTACCACTTACCTGGTAGTTAGTTCCTTTGAATTCAATGGGACTTCCTTCTGAGTAGACATGACTAGGGCCTGTGTAGTCAGTCTATGATTTTTTTCTTCAGTTTTATCAGCCTTAAAAGTGTGAAAATCTACACCAGGGATTCCAGATTGGTCTACAGACCACTAGTGGTCCACAAACTTCAATCAGGTGGTCCACGGTGTGTATATAAAAAGAAATTAAAAACCATACAGCGTCTAACACAGCACATTACAACTGCTACAACAGGCAGAAAGAAATGTTAAGTGGTCAGCCAAGACTCTAAGCAATTTTCATGTGGTCTGTGGGGGGAAAAAGTTTGGGAACCACTGATCTATAGAATACAGATTTTCAAATATTTCCACACAATGTAAATTGTTCATTCCTTGCAATCATTTTTCTTTCTGTCTCTTAAGCAAAAAAAAAAAAATCTCAGAAGGAAGGAAGATTAGTAATATTGTAGAATGATATCCAACATTAGCCATCCTCTCAGTAGCTGACTGAAGACAATGGACATAAGCATGGCTTAGGTGGATCTCACCCATAGGCTGTAACATGCTATACCATGTACTTGGCAGTGGCTTCTGGAGTGGACAGATGCAGTAGTGTCATCCTGGTGGCAGCAGCACTGTGTTTATTGGGATGGGGAGAGGCAGAGGTGACAAGGATGAGGGAGCACAAGGTTGGTGGCATAGGACTGTATTACAAAGTAGGCATGTGTCCCTCAGCCTCTTGTCCAAAGTCCCTCCTTTTTTTCAGGAACCACATTTTATAAGAGACATGACACTCTTTTATAAACGAGACATGACACTACACTACAAATGCAACACACTAACTCTGCTCCCCATCTTAAGCCTCCATTGTATGTGCAGTGAGTCTATTTGACATGACAATAATGTCATGTGATAATGGGATGATTATGGTCTCCTGGACTTGCTGAACTGCAAAAATTCAGTTTGATCCTGTCTCTAGAATAGAGTAATCCATAGGTGAACATGGTGATATGGCACAATGCATACACTTTGTGCAGGATATACAGATTGGGTCCAATCTAAAAACCCAGGGAAAAATCTATTTCAGAAATTCAGGGCTGCTTTCTGCAGGGAAAGCTTTCATGAGTAAAACCAATCCCAGAAGATTGGCACCAAATTTAGAAGGCACTGAATGCAAACCCCCCTTGCCAGGGATTATTCCTTTGCAGCCATGGCTTTACTTGCACCACCCCTGATGTCATATGACAGGGGTGGGATGGGTAGGCATGGCTGGGAAATGGCCTCATGGGACAAATTAGGAACACTGGTGGGCCTAATTTGGCCTATGGATCAGACGTCCCCCATCCCTGACCTACCATGTAATTCAATATATGCATGTTTATTTAGAAGTACGTCCCACTGTGTTCAATGGAGCTTACTCCCAGTATGCATAGGAGTTCAGCTTTTCGGACGTAATTTTCTGGAAGCTCCACTTCAGCTGAAATGATAGGACATTACACCTGCCACTTCCCCCTCTAAATCATTTTTTCTAGATGCTGCTTTTCAGAGGGGAAAAAGTGTCGGAAAGGATTTGAGGGCATGTGGCAGAGAAATCACAAATGTGTGCACTGAATTATGCCTTGAAGACTGACAGCCAGTGCAATTGCTGAAGAGCTGGTGAGCTCCTAGGAACCTCTCAGTACCACGAAAAGAGCACCATGCTTGACATTATGTGAAGTTTTGTCAGGGATTTCCCTGGTCCCTCAGCCTTACTTCACATATGCAGTGTGGGCCTGTTTTAGAGAATGTGCATTGCCTGACAAAGGAAAGATAAACAGATCCTCACAGCTCCTGACGAAGGACCAGTTCCAAAACACGTTGAGCTTTTAATAAACTTCTTCCAGCACCAGAGCTTGCCTCTCTATCCTTACGTCACATAAAAACAGGCTTCCTTAACTCTTTGCTGCCACCAATTCACGCAGAATGCTTCTGAAACCCTCTTAGTAGTGTGTATGGAAGGCTTTAGGCATGAAATGATACCACCACTGAGAGACAGCATAAAGCTTAAACTATGCTTACAGGTTTATTAAAGGGATATTATTTACAAAAGGGAAAACTGTTACTTACTTTGTGTGTTTAAAGGCACTTGCTGATAGATTCAAAAGACTCCAGAGACATTGTTGCTGTGACCAGTTTTTAAGTGGCTCTCCCTCTGGGCCAGTCTCCCTAAACCTCCACCCCAGCCAATTACTTCCACAACCCAGTCCAGCTACTGGGGCCAATCCGCCTCTGTGCCCCCAAAGCTCCTCAGTTGCGCTCCTGGCTGTTGGACAGTCTAGCAGTGTTATGACGCCATGTGTGTCACTTCCCTCTGGCAAGCTCTTTTTTCAGAGCAGCCTCTCAAACCATCTCTGTCACCAGCTCCCTTCTGATCTTTACCAGACCACTATTAGTAACACCCTGGGTAATAACATATAGGCCTCAATTCTTCCTTCAGCTATTCTCATCAACCAACTCCTCACTCCAAATATCACCAACTCCCACTCCAATTTCCTACAGCTTGGAACCTCCCAGCCAATCAGAAAGAATTTACCTGATCCACCCCGTCTAATAGAATCTTAAGAGATCTTAAAGAGATTGTGCCTCTCACCTCTCAGAGCCTGTCACCAAGTACTCACTGCCAAGCAGGCTTTTAACAATGCAGTAACACAAAGTTTCATGGCAGTTATAGAGGTCATATAACATTTTTTAAAAACACAAACACATATATAGCATTTCTCCACAAGTTTACAAACTGTAATTAAGGGCAACTCTATAAAGAGAGCAATCAAATTATCTGGGCATGCATTAAGGTTCCCATATCTAAATGTGAAACAAGTAAGTGTCCTAATTCTATATGTAAGGCCGGATTAAGGTAGTTGGGAGCTTTGGTGCAGTTCCCTAAATAGAATCTCCCTTCCCCCCAAAAAGAATGCATGCAATAAAAAATGCAATGGACTGTCTTCAAGTTGATTCTGACTTATGGCAACCCTATGAATAGGGTTTTCATGGTAAGCTATATTCAGAGGTGGTTTACCATTTCCTTCCTCTGAGACTGAGAGGCAGTGACTGGCCCAGTGACTGGCCCAGTGAGCTTCATGGCTGTGTGGGGATTCGAACCCTGGTCTCCCAGGTTGTAGCCCAACACTCTAACCACTAAATAAGTCTAGCGGTATCTTAACCAGAGCTTGGAAAAGTTACTTTTTTGAACTAAAACTTCCATCAGCCCAATCCAGTGGCCATGCTGGCTAGGGCTGATGGGAGTTGTAGTTCAAAAAAGTAACTTTTCCAAGCTCTGATCTTAACAGATTTATTATGTCATAAACTGTTGTGAGTCTACGGCCATACTACCTTGATCATGCCTGATCTCGTCTGATCTCGAAAGCCAGGCCTGGTTAATACTTGGATGGGAGACCGCCTGGGAATACCAGGAGCTGTAGGCTTAGAGGAAGAAAATGGTAAACCACCTCTGAATACCCCTTACCATGAAAACCCTATGAATATATCCAAAAGATTCATAGAGTTGCCATAATTCGTAACTGACTTGAAGGCATATAACAACAAAAAAGGCCTGTTGTGAACAAAAAATACTCTTGAGCATATGTAGCATCATAACTCTCACTAACACACACACAAAAACATTTTGCCAGCCTTGATAAACATAAATAAAATACTCTGAGCATGTGCAATTTCACATTTTAAACTTGCATATCATTGCTTGTGTTCACTTCTTCCCTTCAGCCAGTTAACATATCTCAACCTCATCTATCTCACACAGCTATTGTGAAGACATAGAAGGAGACATAAAATGGATGCAAAATGGGAAACTATATCATAGGCATCAAATGTTGGTTCCTTTAAACAAAGTGAAGCATCTTTGTATTGTAAAGGGCCATGTTCCTCCCTCTGCAAATTAATAGAGCTCCAAGGCTTCAGCCAATCTTAATCTGGTCTGACATGTTTTACATGTATAAATCCCACTTGTGTTCACTTTAGCTTATTCCTAGTTTAGAGTGCACAGAGATTTGATTCCTAAGAGGTGTTATCTGGGGGTGGGGAACTGCAGAAAGCAATTTAGTCTAATTTAATTTAATTTATTTCATTTCATTCTACTTTTTACTATTTTACTTTTGCAGCTAAAATAATAAGGAAAAGCATATAGTTGCTATTTTTCCTAATTACTCAATGAAAAAATAAATTCTGTTCGCACTTTCCAAAGTTCTGCCCCAACAGCAAACCCACTGAGATAGCTAACAGGACTTTTAAATATTATAGAATAATCCTGTATGTATTTAGCAGGGAGTGACCTCCATTAAACACAATATAGGCCTACTCATAAGTATGCCTATATACCCTTGTACCCAAGTGAGTTCTTCATGGTTGCTGGGACTTTAGCTTCTGCACAGTAGGAGACATGTCTAAACCTCTTTGCAAGTTTCACATTTTGCATTTGCTGAGGGAGGGGGCATTAACATCCACCCACACTTATTATGAAGTAGTACTTGCTGAAAATAACTTATTTATTTATATATTATTTTATTTATATCCCGCCCTTCCTCCCAGCAGGAGCCCAGGGCGGCAAACAGAAATGCTAAAAACACTTTAAAACTTCATAAAAAGACCTTAAAACACATTAAAACAAAACAACATTAAAAACATTTTTTAAAAAAGCTTTAAAAACATTTTTAAAGGGTTAAAACATATTATTAAAGAAAACATATTAAAAGCAATTCTAACACAGATGCAGACTGGGATAAGTCTCAACTGAAAAGGCTTGTTGAAAGAGGAAAGTCTTCAAAAGGCGCCGAAAAGATAGCAGAGATAGCACCTGCCTAATATTTAAGGGGAGGTCCGTTTCCTATATTGTGCAGAACAAACCTCCTGATAAGACGGTATCTGCAGGAGGCCCTCACCTGCAGAGCACAGTGATCAACTGGGTATATAAGGGATAAGACGGTCTTTCAGGTATCCTGGTCCCGAGCTGTATAGGGCTTTGTACACCAAAACTAGAACATTGAACTTGGCCTGGTAGCAAATGGGCAGCCAGTGCAATTCTTTCAGCAGCGGGGTGACATGTTGGTGATACTCTGCCCCAGTGAGCAGTCTTGACGCTGCATTTTGCACCAGCTGCAGCTTCTGGACCAACCTCAAGGGCAGCCCCACGTAGAGCGCATTACAGTAATCCAGCCTAGAGGTTACCAGTGCTTGGACAACAGTGGTCAGGCTATCCCGGTCCAGAAACGGCCGCAGCTGTCCTATCAGCCAAAGCTGGTAAAAGGCACTCCTAGCCACAGAGGTCACCTGGGCCTCTAGTGACAAAGATGGATCCATGAGCACCCCCAGACTACGGACCTGTTCTTTCAGAGGGAGTACGACCCCACCCAAAGCAGGCAACTGACCAATTATCCGAACTCGGGAACCACCAACCCACAGTGCCTCCGTCTTGCTAGGATTCAGACTCAGTGTATTTTATTTATTTATTACCATTATTTTTACCCCGCCCTTTTTCCAAAACTGGAACTCACGGCGGCTTCCAGATAAAAGCACACATATAATTAAAAACATACAAAAGTCTAGATTAAAATCAAATTAAACAATTTACAGTATTAAAACCATTCATACATACAGTTAAAATAATTCAAACTCAGTTTAAAATAATACAATTAGGCAAAAGCAATGCAGCACCCTTCAAGACCTGTCCTTAACAGCTTTCAGTTCCAAAGGCTTGTTGAAATAAAAAAGTCTTTGCTTGCCGACGGAAGGACTGCAAGGAGGGGGCCATTCTTGGCCCTCATCCAGCCCACCACCGAGTCCAGGCAGCGGTCAAGGGCTTGCACGGCCTCTCCCGATTCAGATGTTGTGGAGAAATAGAGCTGGGTATTGTCAGCATACTGCTTACACCTCGCCCCAAAGCTCCTAATGACTGCTCCCAAGGGCTTCATATAGATGTTAAACAGCATGGGGGACAAGATGGTACCCTGTGACACCCCACAGCACAACTGCCAGGGGCCCAAAAGACAGTCACCCAGTGCTACTCTCTGAGAGTGACCTTGGAGATAGGATCGGAACCACTGTAAAACAGTGCCTCCAATACCCATCTCACCAAGTCGGCCCAGGTTACCATGGTCAATGGTATCAAAAGCCACTGAGAGATCAAGTAAGAATAACAGGGTTGCACTCCCCCTGTCCTTCTCCTGATAAAGGTCATCCATCAGGGCAACCAAAGCCGATTCAGTCCCATAATCAGGCCTGAACCCAGACTGGGATGGGTCAAGATAATCTATTTCATCCAACAGTACTTGTAATTGCTGTGCCACAACTCTCTGAATCACCTTCCCTAAAAAGGGGGTATTTGCAACCGGTCGGTAGTTGTCACAAACCAATGGGTCCAGGGTGGGCTTTTTCAGGAGTGGTCGGATCGCTGCCTCTTTCAAGGCACCCGGAACCACCCCCTCCTTCAATGATGCATTGACCACACCCTGGATCCACTCGGTCAAACCCCCTCGGCAATCTTTAATAAGCCAAGAAGGGCAAGGGTCGAGAGGACACATTGCTGGCCGCATCATCGCAAGCACCTTGTCTACATCATCAGGCTGCATCAACTGAAACCGTTCCCAAGAAGTTGCAGCAGACGTTGCACTGGACACCTCATTGGGGACTACAGTAGATGTAGAGGGGGCATCAAGACTGCTACGAAGGTGAGCAACTTTACCCTCAAAATGCCTTGCAAACAATTCACAGTGGGCCTCCAAAGGGTCTAAAACTCCATTGCCTGGAGTTGATGTCAACAGACTACTGACAATACGGAAAAGCTCTACCAGACAGCTACTTGAGGATCCAATGGAGGCAGAGTGGGCCTTCTTTGCCACCCTCACTGCCACACAGTAGGCACGGTTATGATGTTTTACTTATGCCCGATCAGCCTCACAGCACATGTTTTAGGGAATAGCTGGTCTCAGATGAACCCACCATAGGAAAGACACATCCTAGTTGCTAGAGATAAAGGAAAAACAAACTACAGAGATCCCAAGGACTAGAAGATGAGACAGAAGCAGAAGAAAAGTGCATTAAGGGGAGGGAGAAACAGCAGCTCTTTAGGATCCCAGGGATTCATAATGCCTGGTTCCAAACAATTCACTCATCAATCACAGCTTTGACTTTACTCATTAGCTAAAAACACATTAAGGCACAGCAATCTCACAGAAATCATTGCCTGCATATTTTGCTTCATAACCTTTTCTAGGAGGGCGAGAGAGAGAAAAAAGAAAGCTGAAAGACCAGCCCCCCTGCTGTCATAGGCTCCAATTACACCATTATAATTCAGCCATGTCTATATGGAAAAGCAATGAAAAGTGCTTCTGGTACAACATGGGGTTTCAGTGAATTTGGAAGCACCAAAGGCTAGATTCCCATCAGTCAAGGGAGTTGCCATCCTTAAGGTCTGCAGACAATCATTACTCCAGTTAAGGATTCAGATGAAGTTGGTTTATTTACATCTTCTCCTCAGTCATAGCCAGATATCAGTATCTTAGATTTAGTGAAACATCAGCACATTATGTGACATTTTGTCAGCTAAAAGCCATCCCAAGCAATACTTTTGTGTCTGCTCAATCAGTCTTATGAACAGGACATGGGACATTTATTTCATATATTTATTTTATTTAACAAGATTTATCTACCGCTTAATTATCAAAACCTATAAGTGTTTTACATAAAATATTAAATATATTAAAATTATCAGTAAAATGAGATGTTAAAAACTAGGTTCTTTTGCAAAATAAAATCATTAGTTTTAAAATATATACTATCAAATAAAATTACATACAGAAAAAATACACATCAAATTTACATCTGGGTAGACTTCCTCAAACAGAAAAAGCAATAAATGGAACACATAAAATAATTTATTGCAGTTTAATTAGATTTAATTAATTAGAAAAGGCCTATTCAATCAAAGAAATGATCCTCTCTGCTTTTTCTCTTTGTAAACTAAACACCAAGAATTTGGCATAAACTCAATAGTCATATGTATTTGTGTATATAAGCCCCACATAAATCACTTACTTTATTTGTTAAAGTCACTAATACCCCACTTTCACTGCCAAATCGATACTTGACAGTCTTTAGTGTCTAAAGACATAAGCTTGTATGCAAAAATGACACATTAGTCCCCTACTGAGGCCCAGGAGGCCAATGAATATGGTTTGTGACGAATGCCTTGGCAATATGCGGGGTGGAGCTGAAGGGCCTGTGGACAGGTGCTTTCCTCATTCCAGTTTTGAGCACAGATGCATCTCCCAACTGAGACCATGTTTCATTACCTATTGGCAGCACTGAGAAGCTTTGAGCTTGCTTTGTAATTAGATGATAGGAGTTAACTTAACAGAGAGAGAGAGAAATTCTCCCAGATCAGAGAACATTTCCTTTTTAAAGCAGATGCTGAAATGCTGGAAAATTTGTAGTTCATCACTTGGGAGTGCTATATTCTCAGAGAAGCTGTTGCTTCGGTAGTATTTCTCAAAGTCATTGCCAATTTATTTTCCTCAGTGTTCCATTAGCATCCAAATATAAGTTTTGCCATACGAGTCTCTGCAGATTCTGCACATAATCCAGCCAACAATTATGCATCAGTCCAGCGACATAATAAAAGAAAATGTAATGGTTGCTACCAATTAAGAAAAGAACAGCTTGTGTTGCAAGATCTAGACAGGTCTAGATAGCTCCAACTATCCTGGCCAGAGGAAACACCTTGTTCAATTGAGAAATATATGATAGGCTGCCACTTTCTTCTTGTTCTAAACCAGCGATTACCAATGTGGGTGGTGGTGCCCCCCTGGGGGGCGTTACAGCCTTTCAGGGGGGCATTGGTTTGACTACAAACTTTAGGGGGGCGTTTGGGTTCATTAGGGGGGCATTGATATTTGGCGGTCTGATGTGATAGTTGAAGCATTTAAGTTTAATTTTATTTAATACAGAAATCATTAATTTTTAAAGTGTTTTGTCCCCAGTTAGAATGTATTTAATAGTCTCAATTCATGGAAATAACACTATAAATAGTGTGTTCTCTTTAGTAAAGAAATTCTGAATAGCGGCCAGTGTCATATCAAGGAATGGGGATATTAGCCACGCCCCGGCACTAGGTAATGTTCCGATGCTGTCTTGAGGGATGTTGGAACCAATCACAAGAGAGTGTTTGATAAGCTGGGTGTATTGGTGGAGGGCGCATTCTTCCAACGGATGAGTGCCATGTGCAAACGGGTGACACAGACAGTCAGTTATTCGCTGGTTTTCTTCAGGAATGGGACGCACTCGCTACCCGTTGTTTCTGTGATGTTTAAATGAACTTGTTTAACGAAACAATGCCAGAAACCAGAATGAGTTTGTTGTTAAGTAACACAGTGTATTCTATTGGTTCATACTGTGTGGACTTAATTAGTTTTTGCTTATGTTTTTAGGATTTGTGAAATAAGAAACAACTCCTATATCTGCAATTTGTTTCTTGCGTGTATTTTATGGGAAATTTTATTAAAATTTAAGGGAAATTTTATTAAAATTTAAGGGAAGAATAGGAAGCATTGGCATATACTTAATCTGAGGGGGGCGTTGGGCACAAAAAGATTTTGCAAAGGGGCATTGGGTCAAAAAAGTTTGGGTAACGCTGTTCTAAACCATCAGTGCTGCCAATTTATGTGTGAGGTATATTCTTAAGGAGAGCCAGTGTGGTGTAGTGGTTAAGATGTTGGACTACAACCTGGGAGACCAGGGTTCGAATCCTCACATAGCCATGCAGCTCACTGGGTGACCTTGGGCGAGTCACTGCCTCTCAGCCTCATGAAAACCCTGTTAATAGGGTCATCATAAGTCAGAATCGACTTGAAGGCAGTACATTTACATTTTATATTGTTAAGAGGGTTGCAAGTACTGTCCTGAATAGAGATGGGTGAGAATTCCGCTGAAGTCAGATTTAAAACAGGATTTTGCAGAAGTTCTCACATTGTCCATTTTTGCAGAGTCATCACATTTGCTCCGGACTCCAGGGACTTTCTCACAACATCGTAAGAAACATCTTGGAATTCTCATCCATTTCTACTTACACAGGCAGCACAGCAGTAATTTATACACTTTTCTCTTTCTCTTCCTCCTTCCCTTTCTCTTTCCTTCTCTTTCTCTCTGTCTCTGTCCCTTCCTTGGCTAGAATAATCCAAGTTTCAAGGGGGAGGGACTGGACTGAGTCAAGCCTAGTAGCTCTGTCTTTCGATTGCTAGGGGGAAAACAATCACCAGCTAGTCTGTCAGCATTTAACAGGTTAATTTTACACTAACTACAGAGAGATTAAAAGGGTAGAAAATCTCCATTAAAATCTTCTTAATCTCCTTGTGAATGAGGGCTATCTGGCCTTGCAGTGTTATTTCAATCTCTCCCACACACACACTTTGCCGAATTGGGTAAAAGAAGAAGTTAGCGGAAACCGCCAAAGATGAAATGGAAGAGCATTCCTGTTCAGCGGGATGCAATCAAATCAGAATTAAAATGGTCCTTGAATTGTCATCTCTAGTCCTGAATGACAGGTTACCACAAACTAGCAGGAAAAGCCCCAGTTCTCATCATACTCTGGTACAAAAATGTACTTGAGCAACTGAAACCATTCATTGGGTTGTATTCAACTAAATCCTATTTCAGAGTAGATCTACTGAAATTAATGAACCTAAGTTCTAGATAGTGGAGTGTCCTTGTAAGATATTTGAGTTAGCAACAGAAACAAGATTAGAACCTTTCCAGACTTGGATTTTTATTGAGAAAATAAATAAAATGTCATTAAGAGTTAATTGTGAAGGATGTCCCAGAGACAGAGTGTGGGAGAGGCTGAGTAGTAAGACAGCTGCCAGCCATCAGGGTGTGGGATGGTCTGCTTGGCTTCCAGGGCAGGGGCGGGGAAGAGAGAGAGAGTGAGAGAGAGAGAGAGAGAGAGAGAGAGGAGGAGGAGGAGGAGGGACAATTATATTTTCCCTTCCTTATGCTCTTTGAGGAAAGAGCAGGGTTATTTAGCATCAGGTTAGATCCAAACAGGAGCCAAAAAAGTTGGCCTTCCTTGGACACAACTAGGTTTTACTAGTGGAGTCCACAGGCAGTAGGAGTGCAGAAAAAAGAGCACTCAAAGCTGGGGTGCCAAGCTCAGCCAGGCTAACTAGAATCACCTGGAATTTGGGCTTCAGAGCTGCAAAAATGATCAGTCAGCTGGAAGCTCCCAAAAGTTTTTTGGGCAGAGTGTCTGCCCTAGGTGTCACATTTGGAAAACTAACTGAGGAAAGTCAAATGGAAGGAGTCTCACTGAGCCCCTGGGTTTCTAGGGCAATTATAGTCTTTGTGTACAGAGACTTACAAAAGAGTGGTCCTGGGAAGTATACAAAAGAAAATTAGAAAAAGAGCGGTCTAGGCTTTATACGGAGTTTAAATATCTTTTTGTAAAGGACCCCTGAAATCTCAGGGCTCTCCAGAGCCAACTGACGATAACAGTGCTGTTTTGATTAGATTAGGGACAGAGACAGAACATTCACTATTGCAAGAGGCCCATGCCAGAGTATCAGGACGGTGTGGACTGTGGAGGCACTTTCTTGACCATTTCAATAAAGCAGGGGTAGAAAACCTTTTCAGCCTGGTGGTCCAAGATTCTTATATCCACAAGCCCCATGGGCCAAGATTGACAGCTGTAGTTTGCTAGATCCTGGCTAGCTCACCTTTTAAGCCAAGGTGTGTGCAAGAGAATGCACAAAATGATGGCCAAACACTGCTGTCTGACAGAATATGATCTGTGACTGGCTTCTTCCAAGCCAGTCCTCACCTGGCCCCATTGTCTGTCCTCCCTGCACATCTGATGAAATGTGAGTGAAGAAATGACTGAGGCAAGGAAACAGCACAGGAGAATCCAAGCTACATCCACTTTTGCTTTTGCAGAGCTGGGGGGGGGGTGTGGAGAGAGATAGAAGGGGAGGAAGAAAATGTACTGGTTTCACAATGAAATGCAAAATGTTTATAAATTCTCAGTGTGTATCAGGTTAGGCTTAGAATTGTTTTTGTTTCCTTTGACATTTCATATACATTAGTTCCCTTTGAGAGTTCTAGTACATGTCATAATAAATTGATATTTCATCTGCACAGATCTGAAGATGAGAAAACACACAAGCAGAACCTGTCAAAATTTAACAACCTGACACATCTTGGGAAAAGAGAGGATAATCCTCATCATATCATAGCAACACTAGACAGTATTAATTGACAAAGAGCTCTGATCTTCCCCATGTCACCATCACCATGCCCTGTGATGACCCCTACATTATGTTTAATTCATTTTAAATCCCTCATATACCACCTTTCACCAGAATGTTTACAAAATGGTTTACAAAACTTAAAGGTATACAATATAACCATACCCTTGCAACAAGCTAAAATATACAAAAAGATATCCAGAAGTTTATTAAATGCCAGTAGTAAGAGTTAACAGCTTGAGAATACTTGAGTAAACTAATATGTTTACAAGCAACAAAACACTAACACTGTAGGAGTGTGCCACACGTCCAGAGGGAGATCATTCCATGAGGTGGGAGCCATCATAGAGAAGGCCCTCTTCCAAGATTAATTTCCACTGGACATAGTACAACTAGTAAGGCCTTTTCCAATGATCTTAGTGAATGGGCTGTTCTATACAGGAGGAGGCGTTCTCTAAGAAAGTATGATATGAAGCTGTTCAGTACTCACCAGCTGAAAGCTATTCATGAGTTACTAAGGCTGTCCATGGAGCTCCCAACCCAATTTGTGGCCTTGATTTGGAAACACAAATAAAGCCTGATTCAATCTGAACATATTTGTAGCCATTCTGACCTGATCCGGATCCAGATGTTACAAATACCCAGAAATCCCATTAACTTGCATTGCAAACCAAAAATGGCCATAACTTTCTTGTTTTTTCACCTAGGGACATGGAATCTGGGGACATGATAGCTCCTAAACTGGAGATTAACCCTGCCAAGTTTCAGCTAGGTAGTACTGTGGGTTTCCATTTTAGACATCTTTAACGTTTAATCTGTTTTAAAATTAAAACTGACATATCTTTCTGTTTTTTCACACATGGGCATGAGCTTTGGGGCAGAGCTTGGAAGATTACTTTTAAAAAGTAATAAATTACAGTTACAATTACTTGGCCCAAAAAAGTAGTAATTACCGTTACAATTGCAATTGCTCTGAAAGTAACTGATTACTTTACTTTTTCTCAAAAGTAATCACTACAATTACATTTCAGTTACTTTTTAAAAAAAAACTCCTACAAGGTGCTGGCCTTGGCTGCTGCACATCTAAGAAGCCTAAAACAATATTAAAAATAAACACACACACACAGGGGGTAGTAGAATAAAAAAAATTATCCATAAGATTAACATAATGGCATAACAGAATCTCACATCGCCCCAAGCAATGAAGATACCCCAACTCTTGAAATCAAATTTTACACTTGAAATGCTTTTATAATATGTTTCTGTTATGTCTCAAAAGAACAAGATGCTCAAAGAGCATGTCAGACAAGGAATGTCTTTTTACAGTCATTACGTCGCCACCAGTACTGAACAGGCGTTCTACTGCGGCGCTTGAAGGCATGCCTGTGTTGTGCTGCAAAAAACACCGCAACACACGTGGAAAGCCATGGAGTGATGACACTTCCCTGTTGGGAGACCTCAGGTACCTCACCAGTTCCTCCTCAGCAGTGTCCACTGCTGACTTCTTGCCCTGGGGCAGAAAGTTAAAGAAGTCATCTTCTAAGTCATCTCCTTCCAGGTCTTTATCTGAAGACTGATCACTGTCCTCATTAAGTACACCCATCTTTATTTCAGCTTTCAACAAGGCTTCCATTGTGTATCTAAGAAAGAGAGAGGATATGTTAACACATATATGTTAGGAAACCATCATCTGCTCTTCATTTCCTGATGCTTGTCATGTCCCCTGGTTCAGGGTCCAGCCTGAGCCTGTGGATGATGACATGGAAGGTAGGAAGGTGACCAAGTCACCACACTCATGGGGCAGCACAGCAGACCCTTAAGGATTACCTGCAGCAACCCAAGGTTGTGATGAGGAGCCCCAGGAAGAAAAGGCCCAGCCCCTGCCTACCACCTTAAGCCCTCTGATGCCTCCCTTGAGACAACATTTCCCTTGGCGTAATCCACCCAAAGGGCTTCCCTAATGTTCTTACTTGTTGGTATGGGTGGTGGCCTGACATGATTCCAACCAATCAAGTTTGAAGCGAGGGTGTAGGCAGGCTGCCAGAAGAAGCCTCTTGTCCTCCCAGATAGCTGCAAACCGCTTTCTTAGAGCTTCGCGCACACCTCTCAGCAGCTGAAAACAGTATGTGTACCTCTCAGGTTTGTTTTCCAGTCCTTCTAACTTGCGGTCCAGATTGCAGAGCGTTGGTAGCAAATACCCCATGAACATGCCGTTCTCCCATTGCAGGATATCTAGGGACTGGGCTAGTGGCTCCATAATCTCTATGTATTCCTGTACCACTTCAATCTCAGCAGCTGTGATCCTGGACAAGGAGCAGCGGTCCTTTATGGCATGCATTTTTAGTGGCACAGTTGACAGGAGCTCATGTAGTTGCTTCAACGCATCAAAGGTGGAATTCCACCTGGTCTTATTCGGTACCTTCAGATACACACCACATTGCGCATGGATATACTCAGCAATCTGGGCTGACTGGTTCTGCTTGGACCACAACTTGCTGCACTTTCCCATCAAGGAATGAAACTGTTTCTTGAAAGGACCAAGAAGACTACTTTTGGAGGAGTCAGAAAGCATGGCCTCTATGTCTTGTGTTGCCACAAGGTTGGGGGTGTGGCTAGCACATCTCTGGTGTGGTGGTAAAACAAAATCCTCTCCTGAGTCTGCAGCTTCTTCCTCTGCCTCAGGTCCTGTGTCCAGGATCTCACAGATAGGCACAAACTCCACCTCAGCCTCCTCCTCCTCCTGGTTATCACCATCATCGTCACTGGTGCCTGCAGCTTCCACTGGTTCTTTGGCCATGAAAACTCTGAACGCTTTCACAAAGTTGGAGCCATTGTCTGTAGTAGTGCACATAACTTTGTTGTGGATCCTGTACTGCACATGTACATCATGCAGTGCTTTTGAAAGGACATCGTATGTATGGCGCCCCTTCAGACGCTTACAAGCCAAGGCCCCGACCTCACGTTTCAGGGTAGTTGGGTTAATCCAGTGGGCTGTTACCCCAAAGTAACTCTTCTTGCCATTGGTCCAACAATCTGCAGTGGTTGCTATATATGCCACAGCACCCATTCAGTTTGCAAGAGTTTCTCTCATGTGGCATGCTCTCTTCTCAATTCTGTCTCTCAGAGTCTTGGCACATATGATGGTGAGATCTTTGGGGAGTCCAATGCGAACCAGATTAATGAACAAAATGAGACTAGGGTTCAAATCCCCACATAGCCATGAAGCTCACTGGGTGACCTTGGGCCAGTCACTGCCTCTCAGCCTCATGAAAACCCTATTCATAGGGTCACCATAAGTTGGAATCAACTTGAAGGTGGTACACATATTTTTTATTTTGAATATGATGATTATGATAATAAATATGCAGCATTTCAAATTAATTCTGTATGAGAAGCATTCCATGCCAAGCTTGGAAAACCAAGGATGAGGTATAAAATGTAGACAAAAATACTTTTGACAAAATCCCGTTTATCTTTTATATCTATATCTATAATTAGCAATACAGCTGAATGATGTATGTAAAGTATTTTTTCTTTCCCTTTTCTTTTTTATTAATATTTTAGTACTACTGCTAAAGTTCTGATGAAAGAATAAAGCATTCATTAGCCAAATTCAAATGATTAGAACACATCACATAAATTCCACTGAAGCTGGAGTTTTTGCCATAGAAAATGAAAAAAACATATAACCTATGATAGCCCAATAGACAATCAGAACTAATATAAAACCCTATTGCTTCTCATTTGCAAATCTTGCAAGATCTAAGGTAACTCTAGATCATGTGAGTTCAGGTGATGCATGTTATGTACATTTGTATAGATATTAGCAGAGATTGTCAACAGTCTATGATGCTTGTGTGTGCCAATGTGTGTGTTTGTGGCAGGCTTTTACCCTGCACTGAGATCACTGAGACGTAAGACTTAGTAAAATAAGAAAAGCTATTTCATTTATAGAAATACATCGTAGATAGGAAAGGCATACCTAGTTCTAAGTAACTAACTTGGAGGCGTAACACCCAGGTTTGGGAGTTGCCCTCACTGCCCCTTCTTCATGTGTACTAGAGAGTGACAGAATAGGGCTAGAAGCAAATATAAAGCAAAAATGGAAAGTAGGGTAACATCTAAAGAAATACTCCCCTTTACATCTCACCTTTCTTTCTTTCTTTCTTTCTTTCTGTATATATATATATTTATATATATTTATATATATATAAAGTATCTTTTAAAATTGTTCTTTTCAATTCACTCTTGAATGAACATCATACCTAGGGCAGATCCACACCATTCCTTTAAAGCACATTCAACACCCATTTGAAGCACATGAATCCCACCACTGAATCCTGGGAACTGCAGTTTGTTAAGAGTGGTGAGAACTATAACTGTGAGGGGGAAATGACACTTCCCAGAATTCTTTAGGGGAAGTCATGCGCTTTAAATGCGAGTTGGATGTGCTTTACACATATTGTGTGAATCCGCTTAATAAATTTTGCCTGCATGTAAATTGTTTTAATTAATTTTTCAAAATGGAAATAAGCTATAAAGTGTAGTGGGTGACCATGGGCTACTCACCATTTCTCAGCCTATCTGCCCCTCAGGATGAAAACAATGGAGAACCATGACTACCCCAAGGCATACTTAAAATGTAAAGGAAGTATTGTACAACCATAGTATGCAATTGGATACTTATAGGGACACAGCATGACAAAACTGGGTGGAAGTAATGAGTGGGGTACCACAGGGCTCGGTCCTGGGCCCAGTGCTCTTCAACATTTTTATTAACGACTTGGATGAGGAGGTACAGAGCATGCTTATCAAATTTGCAGATGATACAAAATTGGGGGGCATAGCTAATACCGTGCAAGACAGAAAGAAAATTCAAAGGGACCTTGATAGGCTGGAGCATTGGGCTGAAAACAACAGAATGAAATTCAACAGGGATAAATGCAAAGTTCTACACTTAGGAAAAAGAAACCAAATGCACAGTTATAAGATGGGGGATACTTGGCTCAGCAGTACGACATGCAAGAAGGATCTTGGAATTGTTGTTGATCACAAGCTGAATATGAGCCAACAGTGTGATGTGGCTGCAAAAAAGGCAAATGCTATATCAGGCTGCATTAACAAAAGTATAGTTTCCAAATCATGTGAAGTATTAGTTCTCCTCTATTCAGCACTGGTTAGGCCTCATCTTGAGTGCTGTGTCTGGTTCTGGTCTCTGCACTTCAAGAAGGATGCAGACAAACTGGACTTCCCAGGAGGATCGCTCCACCTGTGCTGCCTCTGAGACGGGCTCCCGTCTTGGATGAAACTTTTTCAGTTTTAAAACCAGTCAGAAGGGCTTTTTGACTGGGGATAATTTCTTCCGGATAAGGAAGAAACGTAGAGATTTCCCACACAGCTTTGTTGTGTTTGTTGGAGACTGGAATTCATTAGAATTGTCTGTGAAAGAAGGTCTTCCAGCAGCTCGGACGGAGCTAGGATTTCTAGCTAGCTCAGCTGATTAAGTGAGCCATTTTTTTTTCATCAAAGAAAAACGGATTAACAGGCAAGCATTCTCCTGTCTACGCTCATTATTTTGTTATCTATACAGCTAAAGAGATTTGTCAAAGAACCAGCAATTAAGAAACCCTTTGTGAGTCATAACCTTCTCTTTTATTCACGGAACTAAGGGGAAGAAAATAAAAATAGCCTATCTTTTTTTTTTTTTTTCAAAAAGCTGGCATGGAAATCAGCATTATAAAGATTACAAATGGATGAGGGGTTTCTAATTGGAAGAGAAATTTTTTTTTTGAATTATAAGACTTTTGAGTAATATATGTCTGGGACTATTTTTTCCGGTCTACTTTTTTCTTTTCTTTTCTTTTTTGACGAATCTGCTCATTCTTTCTGCTACTAGTTATTTGGATGCTGTGAACTAAAGCTGTTTTTGCACTTCTGGACATATAAGAGATAAGGAAGTCCGTGCTGTCTAGAGTGTGACGTCAGTTGGTTTGAAAGATTAACTCCTTTGTAACTGGATAAAGAAATAAACTGTTCTTTGCTTGGGACATTGAAAATTGAAGGAGTTTTGTTCCTTTGGTTTTAAGAATGACAATTAAGAAGATGGTTGAGACCATGGATGTACAAGAAGGGACTTTATCTTTAGATATGTTTCAGAAAATAATGAATGGGATTAAGCTAACAAAACAAGAACTGAGAAATAACAGACAAGCGTTGAAAATTGAATTTGGCGAAATGAGACAGGAGCTGAAAGAAATTCAGGATTCTATGAGAAAGGAGAATAAAGATAGATCTGGAAAACCAAAAAAGGATGAAAGAAAAATTAAAGGCAAGGTTCAAACTATGGAGATTGGATTAAATATGGACTTGGAAAAAGATTTGGATTTCCTGGCTGTGATGGATCCTGGAGACAAATATTACGGTTTGGAACTCAGCGCTGTCCCTGAAGGAATTGATGAAGAGATTGGAGATAAAGATATTATCGGTTCAAAAAATTTCTTGGACTGGAAGGATTTGATGGGACTTGAAATGGAGAAAGTTTACAGAATTAATCCCTGTTTTGTGTCAATGGAAAAACCTTCAAGAGATGTGCTAGTGTATTCTGTAAAAAAGAGGAACAGAGATGCGGCTTTGCAACAATACTTCAGTGATACATTCGGAATTGATGGCAAGGAAATATCTGTGATAAAGGAAATTCCTATCAGACTCTTATTATATGACTATGACAGCAAGATTATTGGGTGCGTAAAGATGGAAGATGGAACCAACACGGATAATGGAAGAAGAGCGATTTGAAATTACTGGACTTAGTAGACTTGATGAGTTGGATTAATTGACATGTCTATCTAGAAGAAAATTGATGGACATATATCTCAAGGATTGGAAACTTCTCTTTGACTTTTTGTGGAAGAATAAAATGATATGATGTTAATGAGATTTGATACCAACTAAGATAACCGCTGGAGGAAGGTGATTTTATAATCTATTAAGAGACAGGCTTGTTATATATTATAGACTTATAGCTGAACTACGACAAATCGGAAGTCAATAGTTTTTTTCCCTTTTTTATTGTATTAGTTATTAATTTGTGTTTTTTCTTTTTGTATTGTTTTGGTTTTGAAAATTTGAATAAAAATTAATTGAAAAAAAAGAAGAAGGATGCAGACAAACTGGAACAGGTTCAAAAGAGGGCAACAAGGATGATCAGGGGACTGGAAACAACGCCATATGAGGAGAGATTGAAGGAACTGGGCATATTTAACCTGGAGAAGAGAAGACTGAGGGGAGATATGATAGCACTCTTCAAGTACTTGAAAGGTTGCCACACAGAGGAGGGCCGGGATCTCTTCTCGATGATCCCAGAGTGCAGGACACAGAATAATGGGCTCAAGTTGCAAGAAGCCAGATTTCGACTGGACATCAGGAAAAACTTCCTAACTGTTAGAGCCATACAACAATGGAACTAATTACTAGAGAGGTAGTGGGATCTCCGACACTGGAGGCATTCAAGAGGCAGCTGGACAGCCATCTGTCGGGAATGCTTTGATTTGGATTCCTGCATTGAGCAGGGGGTTGGATATGATGGCCTTATAGGCCCCTTCCAACTCTACTATTCTATGATTCTATGAAAATATTTATATAAGCATGACTATCAAATATGTTTACTTATATAACCTGTAAAGATATTTATAGTGCAATCCTATGTTTGTTTACTCAGAAGCAAGTTCCAATGTATTCAATGGGGCTTACTCAACCAGGGAAAACTGCAGCCTCAAGTGATAAGGAACTTGTTCTTTTAACAAGTCCTTTAAGTTGAGACCTTATCCCAGTCTGCGTCTGTGTTGAAATTGCTTTTTAATATGTTTTTAAACTTTTTCTTTAAAAAAATGTTTTTACAGCTTTTAAAAATGTTTTTAAAGATGTTTTGTTTTAATATATTTTAAAGTCTGTTTTTATGATTTTTAAAGTGTTTTTAGTGCTTTTGTTTGCCGCCCTGGACTCCTACTGGGAGGAAGGGCAGGATATAAATCAAATAATAAATAAATAAAAATAAATAAATAAACTTCATTCATTTTTTTAAAAAAACACAAGTCTGCGCTATGTTTACTCACAAGTCCCATTAATTTACAGCACAATCCTAACCATGTCTACTCAAAAGCAAGTCCTAATGGAGTTCAATGGGGTTTACTCCAGGTACATGCTTTACTCCCAGAAATGGCTTTACTCCCAGAAAAGCAGATATTGGATTAAATACTTTCATATTTCATAGCCCAGGGTCTGACTCTTGGACAGAAGAGGAAAAAAAACATTAAGCCATATTACTTACGCAAACTGCAAAAAACTCAAAGCCACCATATTCTGACGTTCAGCCTAGGCATGCCTGGATCAACAAGTCACAACTCTGGCATCATTGGCTACAATCATGAAAGGGCGGGGTTACAGCCAGAGCTTTGAAAAGTTACTTTTTTAAACTACAACTCCCATCAGCCCCAGCCAGCATGGCCACCGGATTGGGCTGATGGGAGTTGTAGCTAGAGCATGGATCTGTTAAAAAAAAGTTGTGCAGGGGGGCAGTTGATGTTTTGGTGTATATCTCGGGAATTAGACCACCTAGAAACTTACTTTTTTTTAAATTGAAGCTGAGAGTCCGGAGAGTAAGGGGTGGTAACCAGAGAGCCGGAGGTCCCCCCCCAAACCAGAGACTCCAGCCGAAAACACACACACCGGGGCACACACACACACACACACACACACACACACACACACACACACAAATCATCGTCACTCACCTCCACAGCTCTTCGCCATTCTGCTGCTGCCTTCTTCTCCTTGTCCTTGCCCTGGCTTTGTCCTCCGGCGTCCATTTTTTCCTCTCAGAGTCAGACTCTAGCAGGCCCCCCCTGCCTATTCACCTCTTCCCTCATGCCTCCTAACACAGATCACGAGGGAAGAGAGAGTCTGCGCAGAGGTCCAATCAGTGTGAGGCACATGTCTTGTGTTAACCAATCACAGCCAGGAGCTGACTTCCCCTTGTTCCCGCCCCCAAGTAACGTCCAACCTAACGTGGAAACGTTAAAGTTGCAGCTGAAAAGTAGGGAAATTACTAGTCATTCCGTTACTTGCCAAGTGTAATGGAATTACCCACTCGTTATCTAAAATTGTAACTAATTACAAGTAACTCGTTAAAAATAATGAGTTACTTCCAAGCTCTGCTTTGGGGACATGGAAGCCTTCTATGAAGGGGACTAACCCTGCCAAATTTCATCTGGGTAGCTCCAGAGGGTTTCACACTAGCTACCTTTACAATTTGTTTTTTCCAAAAAAGTTTTTAAAAAAACAACAATTTCGAGTGCTCAGTCATGCAGTCGTGGCAATTCTCACGCTTCTATATTTGTCCTGTTCTTTCCTTTAAGATTTCTGGGGTAAACTAAAGTTTTTTTAAAAAAGGTTTATAATACTAGGCTCTGGTTGGCAGCATCAGCATGCACAGGTGGCAGCAACATGGAAATAATATATGCATGTAGGGAAATGAAATCTGGGGACCTGGTACTCCCTAAAGAAGGGATTAATCCTGCTAAATATCAGGAGGGTAGCCACAGACATTTTCATGCTAACCACCTTTTATTATTATTATTATTATTATTATTATTATTATTATTATTATTATCTTTATTTATACCCCGCCCTTTTTCCAAACTGGAAGTCAAGGCGGCTTCCAGATAAAAGTAAGTGCATAAATGTTTTAAAATTAAAATGGTCACAACTTTCTTGTTTGTTCACACAGGAAACGAAATATGGGGACATGGAAGCCTCTATGGAGGTGACTAACCCTTCCAAATTTCAGCTGGGTAGCACTAGGGGGCTTCATGCTAACCACCTTTAAACTTCACTTTAAAAAAAAACACCATTTTTTAAAATCAAGACTGTGTGACTGCACTCATTCAATCAGGCCAATTCTCAGGCTAAGAAGAAATGCCCTCAAGGTATAGCTGACTGGGTAATAATAAAACTGTATAGTGTGTACCCTCCTAGGCTATATCACACATTGAAGCAATCATCATAATCAGAACAGTGAAAACATAAGCTTAGCAACCTTTTAAAAAGATGCATGCCACTAACACACACACAGTTTAACACAATTATAATAGGGAAAGAGACAAAGCAGATGGGCTTAAGAGACAAGATTTATTGCTGCAGTAGAGGGGCTCTGGTAAACTAACGCATTGTGTTCTGCTTGGAGGGAGAACTAATAG
The DNA here is from genome assembly GCF_030035675.1 of Rhineura floridana. Taxonomy (NCBI): domain Eukaryota; kingdom Metazoa; phylum Chordata; class Lepidosauria; order Squamata; family Rhineuridae; genus Rhineura; species Rhineura floridana. Next base: position 93,036,467 of record NC_084480.1, read on the forward strand.
CAGACTGAGCCACGCAGAGAGAATCAGCCTCATCCAGCCACACAAAGTCCAATTGGACAGCAAAGGACCTTCCTTCCTCTTCCAACCATTTCTCTATGCTGATTTGCAGGAAGAGCTGTCAATTAAAGGGAGAGACTCAGCGTTTTCCTTACATGGTGTGCTCCCACCCAAGAGCATAAGGACTGGAAGGCAAAATCTTCTCTCCCACTGGGGCTTTGTCTGCTGATTTGCAGGAAGAGCTTTCAAAATGCAGTGTTTCCCCCACCCCTGTTGTTCATGTCTCTGCGTGTGGAATGTAATGCAGCCCAACAACCAGCAAAACAGTGTATTGTCGACATGTGAACAGAACTTTTTTTAAAAAAATAAAAAAATCCAAATAGGCTTCATGTTTAAGTGAATATTGGAATTGCTTTATTTGCCCTGCATGAGGTTGTGAGTGACTCCGCCCGATTTGTAACATCAAAAAAAGGTCCCGGAGAGGCCTGAATTGGTTTATTTTTCATTATTTGTCTGACCACGGAGCACAGCCCTATGAGTTACCTATTAAAGAAGAAAAATTTCAAGCATATGAGACTATCTTAAGGGGATTCACTAATGTGACCCTTGCTTCGGTCCCATAAACATCACACACACACAAAAAAACCCTACACACATACTCTGGTTGGTTTGTTATTTTTAAAAAATGTTCTTGTAGTATTCAAGTTATTCCTAGCACTAAAGTGGTTCACTTACCACCATAGAAACTTTGTTCCATTCCATACCCTTAAGAATATGATATTCATTTGGATTTGTTTATTCATCTATTTAAATATTTCTATATTGCTCTTCATCATACCATCACAGTGTGGCATGTATTGATATTCACACACACACACACAATTTTGCCCCATGAATCTGGCTACAGCATGATCTGTCAGACCATTTCTCCATATACCAAGCTATAACTCACTCTGGATTGTTTGCTCAGTGCTGGTTTTGAGTCAGCTATAATCAACCGAGAAGACTGCTGAAATATCTGTGGAGAAAAGTGGTTGAAAAATACCAAAATGAGCTTGAGCTGCCTTTGTTACAATGGTTTCTGTTATCTGCATAGTCCTAATGAGCAGAAATACTGGTAAATGGATAATTCTGCAGCCTATTTACATAAATTATTTTACTGGCATTTTTACAGCCAACTAATTATACTTTTTAGACTTTTAAAAATGTAACATTTTAAATCTGTTCAGATGAATTGTAGCTCGATTTTTCCTGACAAATCTTTTTAATAGAATGGAGGGCTCCATCTATTTTATTATTTAATGTAAAAAGCCAGTCATTACTCCATTCATACTGTAGTTCCAGCTGAACATTTGAGAGAACAGTCACATTGTCAGTTAGATTTCCACTTAAAATGGGCACATTCCAGCCAAGCTGAAGCACTTTTAAATTCTATATATTTCATTGGGAGAGCTATATAGTGTAATCCTATGCATGTTTACTCAGAAGTAACTCCCACTAAGTTCAATGGGGCTTACTCGCTAGGAAGTGTGTTTAGTAGCATGACCTAGAGCTGGCACCAGTGCCAATGTAAAAAGAGTTCCACAGGGTTCCTTACACACTTTTTCCTATGGACTAGCAATGAGTGCTTCACAAGCACCTACATTAAAGCATGATATTGGAGAGGTGAATGCTGCAGACAGCCTAGCTTAAGGGCAGGGGGTGGAGGAACTGCTGCTGGACAGCATTTTCAGTTTGGTGCCTTTGTTCTCCCACTTAGCAACTAACCCTGAACAAAGTGGGAAGAATGGTTAAAACAGAGGAGACCGTTCTGTAGTTCAGTGTTTTTCAGTATCTTGGTTTTGTGGGGAACAATACCATCACGACATCAACATTATTTTCATACAGATGCCCTTTATGATCAGGATCAAGCATCTAGCACTGTGCTGAAGAACTGCCTACACCATGTCCAACAGATGGTTGGCTGATCACCTTTTGGGAAAGAACCGAGGTTCTCCCTGCTCCAAAGAATGCCTCATGCTGTGGGTATCCATGGATTGGAACCATGGTGTTTCATTCCTCATTCATTTTTGTTGAAATCAAATTCTAAATTGTTTTATTTCTTGTAAAATGTCCTGAAAACTTTGTATAGGGCAGCCTAAAAATACTGCAAATGAATGGACGAACAAACAAATAGGATTGCCACCCTTAAGCACATTCTTCATTTCCCCATTTAAATCAGTGGGACAAATATGTGCTTGATTGAATTGTGCTCACCATATACATGTTTCTAATACCAGATTCATTGTCAAAATATTGAAATGCAGTTTTGTGTACATCAAATGCTTCAAGGCTTCCTTGAGGCTATAGGAGGCATTGATGGATTATTAAACCCACACCTTGGCTTCCATCTCATTACTTTACCACATTAACTTTATTCTTTTTTTGTTTAATGGAGCCAAATTAATTCCGTTGAATGGAGGGGCGTAGCCCAGAATGACGAAAAAGCGTAAGTAAAAAGCCACAGTTTTATCCCATTTATGTAAATTAAAATTGTAAAAAAAGCCCAACGTGTTTCGGCTAATCTTATATAGCCTTCATCAGGGGATGCTTATTTTAAATTCTTCATTCAAAGTAATGATGATTCAGATTCTATTCAAAAGATTGTTGATTATCAGCAGCACATTCGTCAGGCCGAATCTGTTTCATTGAATGACATCCACTCTCTACCTACCTCCAACACTAAATTAATTCCAACAGCAGATGCCATTGCTATATCAAAAGAACAGCTTGCGTAATCTCTTTAGTTGTTCTAAAACACTTTTTTGCAATAATCTCAATCTTGAACTTCATCTGACTTTCTTGCCCATATAGCTGAGGATCCTTAAGGGCTTACCTGCCTGTTATTTTAAAAGAAAGTATTGTGGGGGGTTTTGCTAATGCATCTTAACACTAACAGATGAGACTGATGTTATGTCTTGCCATTTTCAGACTGTATTTGCAGATATCTTTATGCTTGTGTGTGGTGCAAAAACTGTATTTCATAGCCCTGATCCAGCTAAAGTTAGCCACACTTAAGTCTCACTGAAGTCAATGGAACTTCATTGGAGTTCTCTGTCTCCTCCATTAAGATTCAGTTCTCAGAGGTTATGAGTAACAGGGCATAGGCAAAGAATTAGGAGAAGCTAAATCTCAACCTACAACTAATGAACCTACAGGCTCTCCTAGAGACATTCAAAACAGTACAGATCCAGCTAGATACTGATCCCCAACAGTGTGTGTGTGAGAGAGAGAGAGACCCCCCAGCCTTCAGTGCTGAGTCAGAGGAGGAGGAGCTGACTGGGTCTGAGGTTGTGCTCTTCCACCATCTAAAGAGGTGGGTCAGGCTCCTTACCTCCTTAGCCTGAGCATAATGAACCAGAGCAAGAGCCCTCACAAGCAGCCTACTCTTCTGAAGTCAAATGCTTCCTGCACTACCTACTTTGAGGAAGGTGGAGCAGAGCTTGGGAGAGGTGGACTGGAGACAGAGTAAGCGGCTCAATTGAAGATTGCTACCTCATGGGTCTTTTGTCTGAAATTTGACAGAAAGCTTCAATAACAGCACATCTGACATGCTGCATAGTAGGTTGGACTTGTTTCTCTTGCCATACACAAGAAGCCACTGTAACTAAATACATGATGCATCAAACTTACAACCACAAAAAAGTAAATATATGATATGGGGTACTCCAACATACATTTTAGGGTTCTGAGACGTTAACTTTCCTATTGCTGTTGCTGTGAACTTTTCTTGTTTTTTAGTGTTTTGAACTTTCAAGCAAATAAGGAACTAGGAACTAGGAACCAACATCAGCGTCATGACAACATAACCAATTATCAGGGATGATGGAAATTGTAGTCCTACAACATCTGGACGGCACCATGTCGGCTATCCCTGATCTGTAAGGCCCCACAAGTACCTTCGCTGTTTGTTGCAATACATACAAGAACATAAGAAGAGCCTTCTGGATCCAACCAGTGGCCCATGTAGCGTAGCATCCTGTTCTCACAGTGGCCAGTCAGATGCCCTAAAGGGAAGCCCATAAGCAGGACCTGAGTGCATGAGCAGCACCCTCTTCTTATGTTCTTATGTTGTCTCCTAACCTGTATTTCCAGCAACTGATATTCAGAAGCATATTGTCTGACAGTGGAAATAGAACATAGCCATCATTGCTAGGTGCCACTGATAGCTTTATCCTCCATGAATTTGTCTAATCCTGTTTTAAAGCCATCCAAGTTGGTAATAAATTCCATAGTTTTACTATATGCTGGGCAAGACCACATTTTAATTGCAGAAGGGATAACGTTTATGCTGGTGGATTACTTTTGATATGTGCATTTTCTGTTTATCTACGTTATGTCTCTTACGTTCTGCTTCTGACAGTTCAATTTTACATACATGTCTACCCAATGAGTTCAATGGGACTTACTTCCTGGTAAGTATGTACAGGATTAAGTTACCTCTAAGTTATACTGTTGACCAAAACAATTACAAAGGCAACTAGTAAAGTACTAAAGTTTGTGCTTTTCTTTGATGATAGGGGATTGTCATATTGATCAAAATGTATTTTAGTTGGAAGGGGTGCTGTGTTGTTTTTTGCAGCACAACACAGGCATGTCTTCAAGTGCCACAGTAGAATGCCTGTTCAGTACTGGTGGCAAAGTAATCTGTAAAAAGACATTCTTTGTCTGACGTGCTCTTTGAGCATCCTGTTCTTTTCAGACATAACAGAAATGTATTGTAAAAGCAGCATTTCAAGTGTAAAATTTGATTTCAAGTGAATTATATGTGTATTGGGTATCATCATTGCAGGGGGTGAGGTGGGGGATGTGAGATTATGTTATGCCACTCTGTTAATCTTATAGATAAAACAAAATATTCTACTACCCTCTGTGTGTTATTTTTAATGTTGTTTTAGGCTACTTAGATGTGCAGCAGCCAAGGCCAGCACCTTGTAGGCAATTTTTTTAAAGTAACTAAAATGTAATTATAGTGATTACTTTTGAGTAAAAGTAAAGTAATCAGTTACTTTCAGAGCAATTGTAATTGTAACGGTAATTATTACTTTTTTGGGCCATGTAACGGTAACTTATTACTTTTTAAAAGTAATGTTCCAAGCTCTGGTTTGTTCTATCAGCTTCAGTAGGTTCCTTTAAAAATAACCCAGAAGTGCAAATATCTGTGCTTTCCCTGCCTATGGTTGGTAGAATACAGCTGAAATACAAATATTTGTTTGAGCAGTGCTATGCTTTTGTGCATAGGTTAGGGGGAAATAAAAGAATGGCACTGTTTGCAACCACATAAATAAGGCCAGCAGAATGGAGGAGAGCAGCCAAAAGTTGCTTGTCAACCCACAAGAAACAAAATGAAAGAAAGGAGGAGATAGCGGGCATGGAGAGGGGAATGATTGATCCACCCACCTAAAAGCATCAAGCAAAGCATCTGCAAGCACTGGAGAAACAGAGTAGAGACTATTTTTCACCATTTTTTGTATTATCAGCAGATTTACAAATTTACAGGGGGAAACTGTGTGACAGCTTCTGTTTGCCGGTAACATCATCATGTGAACCATGCAAATTTAAAGATGTGAGTAGCACCAAACACACAGTAAATGAGGTGAGCCTTAAGAGAACAATAAACTGGGAGTAAGCTGTAACTGGAAGGTGGAAACACACAGAAGCTTTATTTTGCCTTTTGTGAGAACTCAAAGCTATGGCTTTGATGACCCCAGAAAACCTATGGGGGGTGTTGGAATGTTAATATTGTGAACCTCCTATCCTATGCTTAGCCTACACATATGTGTAAATAAAACAATATAGCACAAAGACACCACAAGCCTCCTATGACCTTCCTTTCAAGGAAATCAAACCCAAAGTATGCACTGAGACCCATGGAACCTCTTACTGCTTGGAGACTAGGGTGTGTTTAACAGTACATTAATTATCCAACATTGTAGCATTCTCAGATCTTGCATTCTAACATTTTCATGCTGAAGTTTTAATTTTCAGTAGTTATACTCTGGACAAGAGGCTACTGTAAGGACAGAATATGGAGAAACCGATTGGTTCCCAATCGGAAAGGTTGTGAGACGGGTGTACTTTATTACCCTATTTGTTTAATTTGTATGCAGAACATATCATATAGAAAGCAGGATTGGACCAAGATAGTGTGAAAACTGGAAGGAGAAATATCAATAATTTAAGATATGCAGACAATACCATACTACTAGCAGAAACCAGTAATGATTTGAAACAAATGCTGATAAAAGTTAAAGAGGAAAGCACAAAAGCAGGACTACAGCTGAACATCAAAAAGACTAAAGTAATGACAACAGAAGATTTATGTAACTTTAAAGTTGACAATGAGAACATTGAACTTGTCAAGGATTATCAATACCTTGGCACAGTCATTAACCAAAACGGAGACAATAGCCAAGAAATCAGAAGAAGGCTAGGACTGGGGAGGGCAGCTATGAGAGAACTAGAAAAGGTCCTCAAATGCAAAGATGTATCACTGAACACCAAAGTCAGGATCATTCAGACCATGGTATTCCCGATCTCTATGTATGGATGTGAAAGTTGGACAGTGAAAAAGGTGGATAAGAGAAAAATCCACTCATTTGAAATCTGGTGTTGGAGGAGAGCTTTGCACATACCATGGACTGTGAAAAAGATCAATAATTGGGTGTTAGAACAAATTAAACCAGAACTGTCACTAGAAGCTAAAATGATGAAACTGAGGTTATCATACTTTGGACACATCATGAGAAGACCTGATTCACTAGAAAAGACAATGATGCTGGGAAAAACAGAAGGGAGTAGAAAAAGACGAAGGCCAAACAAGAGATGGATTGATTCCATAAAGGAAGCCCCAGACCTGAACTTACAAGATCTAAACAGGGTGGTTCATGACAGATGCTCTTGGAGGTTGCTGATACATAGGGTCGCCATAAGTCGTAATCGACTTGAAGGCACGTAACAACAACAGTTAAGAAATATAGCCAATTGTTTCAAAAAGGATAAGCAGCATTCAGGCTACTTTATCTTTTAAGATTATTTATAATCTTATTCATGATTAACCAAGCCAACATTTTTAGCTGTTAACATCTTTAGGTACAAGCTCCTTCTTCTCTAACTGTTAAATGTTTTCCCATTTTGATGGGGAAAGAAAATCTCCTAAAATGGGGTCAAAGGAAACCATTGCAAGAAAAGAAAGCATGCGAGAATACCATGAAATCAATGCGCTATAAATAAATAGGACAATTAAAAAGAGATGTATGAGACAGCTTTGCTATGAGAAAAAAAACAGTGGCTGAGATGTTAGCCTAGAGTAATAAAAACAATAACAAAAAGTCATAATTCTTGCTGTAAAAAGACATAATGGCATTCTGGTTGAGACTAATAAGGAGATTAAGCAAATATTTGCTTCCTATTACACATCATTGTATGGCTGTCAGTATCAAAATAATAGGCAACAGGAGAATGTTAAGATGCCCTACATTATGTTCGGAATAATATGGAGCTGTTAATAGGAACATAACTATATGAGACACAATAAATGAGATAATAATTCCATTGGATAAAACTACTGCCTCAGATGGATTCTTGGCTGAAAGTTGCAAGACATCTGTCCCAAACTGCCTTCCAAGTTTTACAGGTTCAGTACTTAACATGAAGAGGGGGGGGAAGCCAACAGAAATCAGTGGATGATGTCAATGATGATAAAGATAATGTGATTACCATGGCAATATTTATGTGAAATCCATAAAATGTAATGACAATGGTAGAAAATCCATGTACTGATTATTGTTGTTGTTGTTGTTTAATGTAAAAGAATAGGTCTTTCAAGTGATAAATGGTTTTGTACTGTGGTAGTTTGAAACTAACCATGAGGTAAAACTGTGGCTGACCAGGCCTCAGATGTCTGTGAAGACACAAATTATGGGACAGGGGGTTGACTGCTAATAGAAGTCTTAGTTACAGTTCCTAAAGATGGCAGAAACTGAATGTTGCTGGCTTAACAGATCAGGATCATTAGAAAGGACTACAGGCGGGCCCCACATACGGCAGGTTCCATTCTGGACCCCTGCTGTAAAGCAGAAATCGCCGTAAAGCGGAACCCCATTGAATATAATGCTGCAAAATGCCGCAAAAGGGCAAAATCGGCTTTAAAAATGGAGAATCAAAGCTGCCGCATTAGCAGAACGCCAGGAAGCGAAGCGCCGGTAAGCGGGGCCCTACTGGAATCTGATTGGTGTTCTGAAGGTCACTGTAAAACAAGGGTTGCCAGCCTCAGGCCCAGGGGCCAAATGTGGCATTCCAAGCCTCTTCATTTGTTCCCCAAGCCTCTTCCCACCCACCCTTCCTAGCCACCCTCCTCAGTGGCCTGCTTCATGTTCTCCTTGAGTGTTTTTGCCTTGTGTGTCCTTGAACTCTGAAAATGGTTTGTTGCCTGAATGGAAGATAGAGAATTATGTGTATGTGTAGAAACTAGCCTACTGTACAAAGGAGGATATAGAAAGCCAGGACTGAGAAGGGGTCTCAGAAGATGAATATAGTAGCCTAAAGAAGGGGAAAAAGGCAGGAGGAGAGGCAGAGCTGAAGAGAATAAGGCTGTCAGAACTGAGAAATAGTCGTCTAGGCAGCTGAGTCTGAGATGATGACAACGCACAGCCTGCGCTTGTTTACATGGGACCCAAGATCCACATTAAACATGCTGCTTTTTCCATAGCGATTGATTTTGACAGTTCACATACTTCCGCTCTCACTATGAATAAATTTTTATTTTATTTTATTTATTTAATTTAATTTATATACCGCCCTAAGCCCAAAGGCTGTCTGGGCGGTGTACATAAAAATAAAAACAAGTACAATATATAAATACAATAAGTACAATGAATCAAAAACCAAAAACAGACAAACAATACAAGAACCAAACAACGTCAAAAATACAAAATAATGCTAAAATACTGTAAAATACACTTTAAAATGCCTGGGAGTATAAAAAGGTTTTCACCTGGCACCGAAAAGATAGCAGCGTCGGTGCCAGGCGCACCTCATCAGGGACACCATTCCATAGTTCGGGAGCCACAACTGAAAAGGCCCTATTTCTAGTCACCACCCTCCGAGCTTCTCGATGAGATGGAACTCGGAGGAGGGCCTTAGATGTTGAGCGCAGTGTACGGGTAGTTTCATATTGGGAGAGGCACTCCACCAGGTATTGCGGTCCCATGCCGTGTAAGGCTTTATAGGTCAAAACCAGCACTTTGAATTTAGCCCGGAAACAAATAGGAAGCCAGTGCAGATGGGCCAGAACAGGTGTTATATGAGCGGACCTTCTGGTCCGCGTCAACAATCTGGCCGCTGCATTCTGGACTAACTGTAGTTTCCAAACTATCTTCAAGGGCAGCCCAACGTAGAGCACATTGCAGTAGTCCAATCTAGAAGTTACCAGAGCATGAACGACTGAGGCGAGGTCATCACTGTCCAGATAGGGACGTAGCTGGGCTATCAATCGAAGATGGTAAAAAGCATTCTGTGCCACTGAGGCTACCTGAGCCTCAAGAGACAGTGAAGAGTCGAGGAGAACTCCCAAGCTACGAACCTGTTCTTTCAAGGGGAGTGTAACGCCATCCACAACAGGGTGAACATCCACCATCTGGGCAGAGAAGGCACTCACTAACAGCGTCTCGGTCTTGTCTGGATTAAGCTTCAGTGTGTTAGCTCCCATCCAATCCATTATCACGGCCAGGCAACGGTTTAGTATGTTAACAGCCTCACCTGAGGAAGATCAAAAGGAGAAATAGAGTTGCGTGTCATCAGCGTACTGGTGACAACGCACTCCAAAACTCCTGATGACTGCACCCAGCGGCTTCATATAGATGTTGAAAAGCATGGGGGACAGTACCGATCCCTGTGGGACTCCACAATGGAGAGTCCAGGGTGTCGAGCAGTGTTCCCCAAGCACTACCTTCTGTTGACAACCCACCAAGTAGGAGCGGAGCCACTGCCAAGCAATACCCCCAACTCCCAACTCCGTGAGCCTTCCCAGAAGGATACCATGGTCGATGGTATCAAAAGCAGCTGAGAGATCAAGGAGAATCAACAGGGTCACACTCCCCCTGTCCCTCTCCCGACAAAGGTCATCATACAGGGCGACCAAGGCTGTTTCGGTACCAAACCCAGGCCTAAAACCGGATTGAAACGGATCGAAATAATCAGTGTCATCCAAGAGACCCTGGAGCTGGCCGGCCACCACCCGTTCCAGAACCTTGCCCAGGAACGGAACATTCGCCACAGCTCTATAATTGTTCAAGTTATCTGGGTCCAAGGAGGGTATTTTCAGGAGCGGTCTCACCACCGCCGCTTTTAGGCAGTCAGGGACCACTCCCTCTTGCAAAGAGGCATTGATTACCTCCTTGGCCCAGCCGGCGGTTCCGGTCCTGCCAGCTTTCACCAGCCAAGAGGGGCAAGGATCCAGCACAGACGTGGTCGCACGCACCAGTCCAAGAATCTTGTCAACATCCTCAAGCTGCACCAACTGAAACTCATCCAATAAAAGAGGACAAGACCGTGATCTGGATGCTTCATTGGATCCAACTGCTACAATATTGGAATCTAAGTCCCGACGAATGCAGGCGATCTTATTTTGGAAGTGTCCAGCGAACTCATCACAGTGGGCTACAGATGAGTCTATAGTATCCCGAGGGCCAAGATGTAAAAGCCCTTGTACAGTTTTGAAAAGCTCCGCTGGGCGGGAGAGTGATGCCTTAATACTGACAGCAAAATATCTCTTTTTTGCTGCCCTCACCGCTGCTGTATATCGCTTAGAGCAGGCACTTACCAAGGCATAATTGCATTCGTCGGGAGTCCGCCTCCATCTGCACTCAAGCCTCCTCCTCTCTTGCTTCATTGCTCTCAGCTCCGAGGTATACCATGGGGCTGTATGAGCTCTACATAGGAGGGGGCGCATGGGAGCGATCATGTCAACCGCCCGGGTCATCTCCGTATTCCACAGTTCAACCAGGGCTTCAACAGGAGCGCCAGTCTTCTCAGTCAGAAAATCCCCTAGAGCCCTTTGGAAACCCTCAGGATCCATTAGTCTCCGGGGGCGGACCAATTTAATAGGTCCCCCACCCTTGCAGAGGGAAAGGGTCACCGTAAGCCTAAACCTCAGCAAGCGGTGATCTGTCCATGACAATGGGGTAGATGAAAAACCCCCAACCTCCAGATCACCATCTCCCTGTCCAGTGGCGAAGATCAAATCAAGGGTATGTCCCGACACATGCGTGAAAAATTGGCTGTTTTTCTTTGTAGCATTCACACGCATGTGCGATTATTGCTATCAGCGTTTCCTTGTTGCCGTGCCCACACATTAGCATGTTAACTGCAGAGGCAGGGAAGGGGTGGTGTTTCCCTAAACAAAGGAATAGGCACTTGAAAGCAAGGGAATCGCTCCCACCGGTGGCTGTTAGGCTGTCCCTGCGCGACGTTGCTGTGCCTTTGGCACCCCGGGACAAGCTTCAGCATGCGTTCTTGGAAACATAAAAAACCCCAAACAATTATCTTTAGGGAGACATTAAAAGCAGCTACTAAAGGAGGCATTGACCGTTTAATATTATCACTCTCCATGAGTGGAGCAGATGCTGGGATGAGATGCCAAGGCAGCTCCCCTTTCCCCTGCGCTTTTGGGCGCTTATAAATTACCCCTACCCTCGGGGAGTTGTTGGTGTCACTGCAGAAGAGAGAGAATAAAGGGGTGGGGTGGGGAATGTGATTTTGTTTAAAAGAGCGGGGGAGGAAATGTATTGGGGGAAAGCAGGAGAAAGCGGGAGAAAGGAAGGCAAGAGCAACCGGAAGTTGCTTCAACAAGGGCAGGAAACAAAATGACGCCCAGACACACTTAAAGGGGCGGAGAAAAGGGAGGATCTAATGGCGAAGAAACTGCACAGCCAAAAAAGGCGCTTAAAAGGTAATACACAGTAGAATCAGGTGTGGATTTTAAAAGAAAATTTGGGGTTTTGTCCCATCCGTTTAATCTGGAGTTAAAGGCAAAAGCAGTAGAATGCACGCACATTGGCTAAAACGTCAAGTAAACGATCCAAATTAAAAGGATCTGCAAAAAGCACTAGATGCAGATTTTTCTGGCATGTGAACAGGCCCTCTGATGAAAGCCTAGAAGAGGAAGTGCCAGAAGGCAACAAATGGTGATAAAGGGTTCCAGAATCATAGAGGCTTCAGCAAGCAGGCAGCTAGGAATCTGAAACCAAAGTCTTCAGAATGGTGGGCGTGACCCAAGTAAAAAAAACCTTCTCCTAGATACTTCTTTTTATTGTGGCTGAATATCCATAGGCAAATCAGAGGCAGACTGAGGCTGAGACCTGAAAGAACACTTTAATCTAGAAACCAATCCTGTTCTGTGAGTGCTCACTGGGCTAGACAGAGAAAGGAATTAGACCCTGAATTTAAACAGGGAGTGAGAAAAAGGTGACTCCAGTATTCTGTAGTAACTAAGCCAAGTTTATTTAAGGCACAAAATCAGTAGCACCTGGTAGGGCAAAGTGAGGTGGGAGGATGTTGCTTACCTAACTTCCCAATGTGGAGATTGCTGTCAGTAACTGAAAGAGGGAGACAGTGGGGAAGTCACTGTAGTGTGGGCAGTGGCAGGAGTGTGGGATTGGCTCTGCTGCTTTGCTCGCTCCACAATCACCATCCCGCAGCTCCACTCCTTCCCCTCTTTGTTATCGGCAGTGAGGTCCGCATTAGGAATAGGTAAGCAACACCACACCACACCACCAGCCACTACTATATGGCATCTGGAGTTTTAATTATTTGTCTTACAACAAGAAGCTGCAATGAGCTTATTGCAACAAAAAAAAAGCATCAAAGGTGAGATTCCAAATATTAAAGACCTTCTAAGTTTATTTCACATCCTCTTTATTGCTTCTCTCACTGTTTGAAGTTGTTGAATTTTGATTCTTCCTCCAAATTCATTCAAGGCTAATATTACTCCCGCTTGTTCTCCTATCCAGAATGTTTTTATTTTTGTTTTAATTACTTGTTATAATTGATCCACAGCATATAGCATATAAAGGCTCTTATGCAAACAACAAATCATTGACATAATTCCACCCCTTAGATTATCTCTCTCTGTATTATACACATTATTTACATTTGTGCGTATGTATTTCAGATGAGTTCTACACTTTATTCTACAATCATCTTTGCCAACTGTCCTTTATTGCTTCAACAGGCCACAGCAGAGGTGATTACAGGCATACCCCGCTTAACGTTGCTTCACTTAACATTGCCTCGCTATAACATACATGCTCCATACGCCACCATAACCCTGCTTAACATACACATGCTACGCAATTACAGACACTTAATGACATGATGTTGCTGCCATCTAGTGGAGATTGCTGTGCAGTACATGCATAAATAATTGCTTCACTTTAAGTACATTTTCACTTTACATACACACTCCGGTCCCATTGCGTATGTTAAAGCGGGGTATGCCTGTATTACATTATTATAATTTTTAGCTATTGGCACTGTTCTTGTTTGTGTGAATAATAAGACAAATGGAATTTTTTTCTTTTATCATTTTATGTATGTATGTATTGTCTCTAGGAAAATGAAATATTCACACCATGCAACTGATGCAAGAACACTTCTTTATGCATATAGTGTTATGGATGCTGGGGAGACCATCCTGGGGAGGCTGATGGATTCCTAATAGTGCTGGATAATGAGCTGAGGTTTCATCAGCTGGAGAAAGACAGTAGATCGTCTCCTGATAGCCAGGAATTCCTTTCCAATCTTTAGAATATAATACCATCAGAGTTTGGAGAAGATAACATCCCCCAGCTAAGAAAAAGGGTCAAAGAAACAGTTTAGAGGCACTTCTGCAAAATTTAGAGAGAATGAGATGGAGAGAAAAAGATACTATGCAAAGAATTTCTAGCTGGAACTGGCTGAAGCTGGGATCCCTGGGCTTCTAAAGCAGGTTTGATTGGATTGCTGTCTACTGAAGTAGTACCTATTTGTTTCCAGTTTCCTCCAATTGTTTATTGCCATCCTCAGCTTCTTTGAGAAGAAGGACAGTATATCAATTTAATAAAAAAAGAAAAATATTTCTAAATAAAGTAAGTATTACAAAGACAGGAAAAACAAAGTGCTCTGTCTTCTAAGAAAAACTAAGCCCAGTAACAATACCCCTACAATCAATCAAAATGCATACATAGATACATTATCATCATTTGGAGAAGCAAAGAGTAATTAACAACATATGACAAGCATCTCCATTTCAGCCTTTTACATTTTGCTCCCCGCAATCTCATTTTTGAAATGTGCTCCTCTTGAACACCATTTGCCAGCGATGATAAATTTGGCCAAGCTGTATGAGAGACAACCATTGTCAGTGGCTGACAGTTATTTACAGTTACAGCATATGCATATATCACATGCATACACACACACACACACACACACACACACACACAATGGCCTATTCTGCTATTTGGAAATATTCCAAAATATGAGTTAGTTTTTTAAAAATATACAAATCGCATTAAGTAGTTGGCAATTAAAAACTACCTATGGGGGAAATCAAGTGTCTTTGATATCATAAAATGCTGTGAAGTGAGAAAGAAAATAAGACAAATGTTCTTCCACAAATCACAGACATTTATTTATTATTTACATTTATAAACTGTTTCTCATCCTGCAGGATCCCAATGTGGGTAGCATATATAATAGAGACCATAAAATAATTAATTTAAACATCATTAAAATCAGTTGCAACAGCATCTAAGCGTGCTAGATAAGCTTTATCAGTTTGATACAGAAAGGAAGACACATAGCACGTACTTTTCTACAGACTGAGTCTATATGCCCTTATCAAACATATGGGACAAATATGAGGGCACCACTGCAGATTTCAGTAAAGAGAGTCCAAGAGATGTCAGGGAAGAAGATTCACAGTCAATTTCAAAAGCCTTCCTTTGAATGTATGTATCTCTAGCTATATGGAGACAGAGATATCAACATTTCAAACTAGAAACATTGTACATATGTAGTGGTTTTAAAAATAAATTGTGCATACATGTGAAAGTCAAGAGTGAAATTATGCAGTAGGTCATATGAGCATAAGCCACTCCAAAATGACCTTTGTAGTCTTGGAGGTCTAAGATCAGAATGTCCCTTATTTGCATACATTATCAACGGAAATCAAGTGTTCATAATCGATCATTTATCATTTTAGCCGCCTTTTGGGCCCACTCAGAGAGAAAGTGGGGTACAGATTAATAACATGCAAAATGAGTTTTTTATATTTTGTGGTTATCTTTTGCATATTTCACAATAATTATCACAATATCATGATTGGTTTTGCTCTAAGGCTGATTAATTTACTTTTAAATATATATATATTCATGCCCTTAGTAGAATGAGTGAATTAGCCAGAAATATGATGCTCTTGAGGAATGTGATCTGAAACATTGGGGTGGGGGATAACAATCTTTCTCTTCCTCCCCTCTGTCATATCTGTAATATCTGTGGTTATCATCCAACAATGTGGGTCATGTCATGTCAGTTTTAGCAGGCATGCACTTTTGTTTGTCTCTCTCTACCCCTAAACACTTTCTATGCCCCCCATCTTAAATATATAAAGGATTATTTGAAGGAGAGAACTCCACAGTAGATCTGGCAATTGTGCACCATTCTTGGCCATCATTTTGTGATACAAGAAGGGAGTGAGAATAAAATTAATCAACGTGGAATACCGGGGGTGGGGTGAATATAAAACAAATCAAGAGGAGATATAAGGTGAAATTTTTATGCTTGCTTAAAAGTATGCAGCAGAAAAACCCCTAGCACTGGCCTCAGTTACTTCCCCTTTCCATAGGCAGGCAGTTGGAAACAACAAGGGTGAAACACATTGCACAGGCATCGCCTGACCATTATGAGTCAATAGGACCGCTCTGATGTGTAGCAACAGGAAGAAGCAGCTGACACAGCCACAAGGGGACTTATGCAGAAGCAAGAACATCTTGTGATGCAAAGTCACCCAGGGTATGTGGAAAGCACCGAAGGCACAAGGAGGGAGGAGTGCGAGCGGACAACACGTACACAGTTGGCAAGCAGCCAAAGGGCGGTGGCTCAATGCAATTCTATGGCAGAGAAATGGGAAGTACGGTCGATGGGAAGGGGGAGCAAGGAGTGTGTTAAGAAACCTATATAACCTATGCCTGTGTAACCATGCGCCAGACTTGAACCTTCAGGCGTGAGTCGAGGGTCAGTCTCCTTTTGCAAAAGCTTGTGATAATCAATAAAGGTGATTTGGATCAATGCTGGTCTCCCGTCTGGTGAATTGGCTCCCACCAGGTGAAAACGAACCCCTTGTGTAACAATTTGACTAAATTTCATCACAGGAAAAGTTGCTGCATATAAATGTTACCAAGAACATGATTTTCTTAACAAGAATATCTGCGTTAATAATAAGTGGAGATTCATATTACCAGCATGCCAATGTTTCAATTTCTCACATAGCAATCTCTGTCAGATAAAGCCCTTATCTAATGACTGTTAGAGGCATGATATTTATTCTCCCTTCCTCCTCATTCTTTCATTTTCTCTCTTCTCTCCTGCTGTAATGTTGAGACTTGCCAAAACTACAGAGGTTAAATTTCAAAGCCAATTACAGGGAAATCTCATAAAGCAATGGCTGGGGTACAATGACACATTGCTAGGTTAGAAAACTGAGTTACCATCCTTACAAAATCAGTCCTGTAAATAGAACATGGATAATGAATGGATCACCTTTCTATTTATAAAGGACTAGAGCTGGCTTGGTGCCTCAGTAAAAAACAACAAAATAAGAACATTAAGCACATTTTACATTTTACATTTTATTTTACAGTATATAAAGAGAGATGCAGTAGCCTTTTCAGTGGTAAACTCAAAATCGAGATTATATCTTCCTTTGGAAATGTTTTAGGAGAGAGAGAGAGCGACTGCCTTAGCAGTAAATAAAGTTGCTTGGATAGCAGAAGGGAGGAAACTTTGCACAAGGATTTCTTTGATTTTCAGGATGTTCTGTTTTCAGTCATACAAACTGGCCCTCATTCTATTCTTTATACACTGCAATGGGAAAGAAAGGAGAGAGAGAAGAAAGCTTTGAATTTAAAATTGAATTCAACTTTTCTAAAAATTGTAGAGAAAGTATATAATTACCCCTGACACTTCAATTTAAGCATAAAAATAAAGAGGAAAGCAATGATGGAATACATTGATTTTCCCTACCTTAGAATGCAGATTAATATTATGAATCCTAAATAAGTAATGACATGCTTGCCTTTAAATATTGACGAAGTGAGAGAAAGCCAAGTCCAGCCTACTGAAATTCAAACAATAATCTTATCAATCAACAAGGGAAAGGATCTAAAGCATAATAAAAGTTAAACCCTGTTTCCTACCCAAACCAAAAATGCAATTAGGGCAAAAGAAAAAATGGATTTTAATGGGCTTAAGCATTCCTAAATCTATGATGGATTAGGCCAGACATCAGGGTCGGTTCCAAAGGGCGGCCAGGTTGGGCACTGGCCCAAGGGCCCTGCAGCTCTAGGAGCCCCTGGGGGCCCCTGAGGGGCCCTCCACTCCCCTTCCATGATCCCATGGATCGCAAGACAAGGTTCCGAACCGCCCACCATTCCCCGTGCACGCTGCATGCCATCAACCAAGATGGCGGCAAAGGCTTCAGTCCCTTACGGAAACCTCAGCCGCCATCTTTATTGATGGCAACCCTGCGTGAACAGCAGAGAAAGGTAGGTGAAGCACTGGGGATGATGGGCAGTTCGGAAGCTCATCTTGCGATCCATGGGATCGCGGAAGAGAAGCAGAGGGGCCTGGGGCAGGCTAATGCCCAAGGGCCCCCACATTCCTGGAGCCGGCCCTGCCAGACATTCTTAGGTGTCTTCCTGGAACTGCTTCATGGCAGCCACCTGCAGTAAATTGCCCAGAGCCAAGAAATCACAAACAGGAACTTATTGCTCTGTAATCCACTATAGTGCCATCGCTTTGCGAATGTCAGTGTTGTTTTCTTTATATCACGTGAAAGGTTCTTGTCCCTGTTTTTGTAATTCTGCGTGAATGTAAAGGTGAAGTTCAACTGCTGAACATCCACCTGAGAAAAAAGCTGGCTGATGGTCTGAGCTGAAAGCAGAAGGCCATTAACCTTGGATCTCATTAATGTCCTTGTACAGATATCAGCAATGTTATGCAAATATATTTCAAAAGCACCCCACAGAGAATAGTGAAAAGCAAGTTCTAAATAAGAATTTCATTATATGATGTATGTTCCCATTGAGTCAGGAAAGATAACAACAGAATGTACATCATTGCCTAAAAAAGAATATGAAGGAATGAAAAGGAATTCACACTTCATTGTAAGACCACAGAAACAGAGACTAAGTGGCAGCACCTAACAGATGGAAAACCTAACCCTAATGGCCACTTTAGGAAATTAATCCTTCTTCTGCACTTCTGCTTTCTTGCCCACATTAGAAGTCACATGTCAACCATATCTGTTTTGAGTCCATTTCTAAAGAGGAGTGGGTAGTGTGGTGCAATGGTGTCATGGAGCCATCCTCCTGCCACCGATGTCTTTCTGCCTGGATGAGGGGCGGGCAGGTCAGGGAGATGGCAAGGTTGGAGCTGCCCAGGAGACCAATCCTATACTCCCACAAAGACACAACCTTGCCATGGGCGTGCCTCAGCACTGCAGTCCAGGAAAGCGGCAGCAACACCAATACTAGGAGGGTAGCTCCACAGCACTGGACCAGCCACTCCTGGACACAGATATCATTAGATACGTTTCTTACTGCCAGGCTCAGCGCCAGCAGTGGCCCAGGTGGGGCACTGGCCGAGGGCCCAAGAATGCAGAGGGGGCCCTCACTGGGCCCAGCGGAATGAGATCTGCTGCTTGTTGGCAACCCTATCCTATTCCAATGGACAGGAAGTATTTTTCCCCACTAGCTTCTCTTTTTATCTGGTTCATGAGAGTGGAGGGGAAATTGACAGGTTAATACCATGGAGTTGAAAAGCTGAGCCCAGAGGGTCTCAACTTGGCAACTGTCTATTCAGTGCTTAGGCTAGTTGCCTCCTAATTTCTGTAGTATTAACCCCTTAAATGTCCTCCAGGAGAAGGGCAGAAGGAAAGAGCAGTGGCAACAGTTCCAAGCAGGGCTGGATCATGAAGGAGCAAATGAGGAAGAGGAGGCTTCCTTGCATGGTGTGGTCTGCTGCAGGGCAAGTAGCAGGGACTCCAGAGCCATGGCAGGAATGCGCTGATGAACTTACAGGCAGAGCTTTGACATTCCTTCTCTCTCCTGTCTGATTCCTCTGTCACCCCAGTCTTTCTGTTTGGGTCTTGTTTTACTTAAAAAGGGTGAGGCCAAGAGGGAGGAGGAGTGTGGTTTGAGGAGGAAAGCAATAGGGCAAGCCCCCCCAATAGCCTTTGCCCATGGGCCCACAGAAACCTGGAGCCAGCCCTCCTTGGGCCCTTCATATAAGGACTGAGCAGGGCCACAGAGAAACAGGTAGAAATGGTCCATTTCTATTGGGCCCAGAGCCATCAGGGGGCCCAGACTATCGGCTTTCTTTTTTTCCTTTTTTTTAAAAAAAGCAAGTTTCTAAGTGCTCTGGAACAAATGTTATACACCAAAATGTGACCTCCCCCCTTGCGCCAAAATGTGACCTCCTACTTCTGCGAAATGAAGTAGCCAGCAGTTCCAATCCCTGCCCTTTCAGGTTTTTAGCTAATGAATGAAATCAGAGCTGTGAGCAGCACCAGGTAATAGCTGTGGAATGTTGCTGTTAAATCAGTAGGAGGGGGTGCCTTTGTACGTGTTTCCCCCCCTGCATGGCTTGTGAGTATGACATATATTTACACCTCACTTTTCTTCATGGCTCCTCCCTTCCCATTTTATAAGAAACCTGTGAGGTAGGTTAGACTGAGAGTTGGGTTAGTCAAGCTGCACAAGTTTTAGTTGCTCCTATCTTTTTAATGTTATTTTATTTTTAAATGTTATTTAATAGTTGTATATTATGATTTTTTAAAACTATTTATAACTTGTAAAATGCCTTGTGAGAGCAGGAACTCTGAAAGGTAGGTTAAGATGTTAAATAAACACATCTTAAATCAAAACTGTGGATTAATTAACTGTTCATATTGGTAATATATGTACATAAGCAGCAGTTCTTGCCCATAGATTGCCAGGAGGTAGGGACTGGGAAAGAATGAAGGCCAATCTACATACAGTACTGGGCCAAAACCTATTGGCACCCCTGGGACTGAGTCCCATAATATGATGGAATCAATTTTACTTATTTATAATCCATACATGAGACATTCTAGTCAATACAGGCATACCCCGCTTAAAGTCGCTTCACTTGAAATCGCCTTGCTATAAAGTACATGCTCCATACTCCACCATACCCCACTTTAATGTACGCGCTTCGCAATAACGGACACTTAGTGGCATGATGCCGCTGCCATCTAGTGGCGATTGCAGTGCAGTACATGCATAGATAATTGCTTCAATTTAAGTACATTTTCACTTTACATACATGCTCCAGTTCCATTCCATATGTTAAAGCGGGGTATGCCTGTATACCTCTTGCTCCTATACCACACACAGGAAGGAATTGGACAGGGGATTCTCAATATAATAATGGCAGTCAGCCATTTAGTAGATTGGAAAAGGAGTTTCACAGGCATCTAGAAGGATAGAGTTTGTTTACGTAACCCTCTAAATATTGAGTAATATACTATACATATTTTCTTGAATATAATATTTATCATTACGTTCAAGCTAAGTGTATCCTTTATTTGATTAAGTGAAAGGTAGATCCTGCTTCAGAAACTAAGATTTCTTACTGATCTATTGTAACAAATACATAATATTTGGAATAGACACATTTCTTGCCTTAGCCTGCAGATGTGTACAGGGTTTGGATGGTTATAGGTGGAAGAAAATTATTTTATTTTATTATCTAGAAAAATAATGCCTTCTAATTGGTGACACTATTAATTTATTTATGTGTAGTGGCTGATTCCTATATTGGAATAAAACTGAGGACCAAAAGAGATATTTTTATATTGTTTAAGATTATTTTTAAAAGATGTATTTTAAATTGTATTTGTTTTTAGTTATTGTAAACCGCTCAGAGAGCTTCGGCTATGGGGCGGTATACAAATTTAATAAATAAATAAATAAATAAATATTCATTAGATATATAGAATGCAGCAATATTTCTAGCTTTCTTCTTACCTATAGGCTTAAGGGGCAATCCACATTACTAGGATGGGGGACCTCTAGCGCATGGGCCAGTCTTGACCTGCCAGGGCATCCAATTTGGCCTGTGAGGCCATTTCCCCCAAACCACACCCACCTGTTAATCAGCTGACATCACTGGTGACATCAGCTGATGGGTAAGGTTCAATTCTGTGTTGGCTGGGCCCACCAGTTTCCCACAAGGAACTAATGTGGAGCCAAAGCAGCAGGATTTAACCCCGTCTGCTCATCAGCTGATGAACAGAAAGGTCAATCCTGACGGGTGCTGCTTTGCCAGTGTGTTCTCCATTGGGAAGGTGCTGGCAAAGCAGACCCTTGCAGAGAAGAATTGAACCCTCTGTTTATCAGCTGATGAGTTCAATCTTGCCGAGTCCTGCTCCACCAGCATTTTTCCTGCAGGGAATGTACTGTCAAAGCAAATCTGCCCCCCTCCACAGGTCAACTTTGACAGGTGGGCGGGATCATAGAATCATAGAATAGTATAGTTGAAAGGGTCTTATAAGGCCATCAAGTCCAACCTCCTGCTCAATGCAGTAATTCAACTTAAAGCATACCAGACAGATGATTGTCCTGCTGCCTCTTGAACGACTCTGGTGTTGAAGAGCCCACCACCTACCTAGGTCATTGGTTTCATTGTCATACCACTCTTACAGTTAGGATTTTTTTACCTGATGTGCAGCCAAAATCCGGCTTCCTGTAACTTCAGCCCATTATTCCAAGTCCTGCACTCTGGGACAATTGAGATGAGATCCTGCCCCTTCTCTTTGTGACAACCTTTCATGTACTTGAAGAGTGCTATCATATCCCCCCTCAGTCTTCTTTTCTCAAGACTAAACATGCCCAGTTCTTTCAGTCTCTCCTCACAGGGCTTTGTTTCCAGTCCTCTGATAGCTCTTTGTTGCCCTCCTCTGAACCTGTTCCAGTTTGTCTGCATCCTTCTGAAAGTGAGTTGTCCAGAATAGAGGGAAACTAGTACTTCATGCAATTTGGAATTATACTTCTATTAATGCAGTCTAAAATAGTATTTGCCTTTTTTTGCAGCCACATTGCATTGTTGACTCATATTCAGCTTATAATCAACAACAATTCCCAAGATGCTTCTTGCATGTAGTATTGCTGAGCTAAGTATCCGCCATCTTATAACTGTGCATTTGGTTTCTTTTTCCTAGGTGTAGAATTTTGAACTTATCCCTATTAAATTATATTCTGTTGTTTTCAGCCCAATGCTCCAGCCTATCAAGATCACTTTGAATTTTGTTTCTATGCTCCAGGGTATAACTATCCCACCCAGTTTTGTATCATCTGCAAATATGATAAGCATCCCCTGCACCTCCTCATCCAAGTCATTAATAAAAATGTTGAAGAGCACTGGGCCCAGGCCCGAGCCCTGCAGTACCCCGCTTGTTACATCCCCACAGTTTGAGAAGGAACCACTGATAAGCACTCTTTAAGTATGATTCTGTAGCCAACCATGGATCCACCTGAAAGTTGTTGCATCCACCCCACATTTAGCTAGATTGCTAATCAGAATATCATGGGGCACTTTGTCAAATGCTTCGTTGAAGTTGAGATATATTCACAGCATTCCCACAATCTACCAGGGCTGTTATCCAATCAAAAAACGAAATAAGATTAGTCTGGTAGGATTTGTCCTTGACAAATCCATGTTGGTTTCTAGTAATCACTGCATTTGTTTTCAAGGTGCTTACAGATTGACCACTTTATAATCTGCTCCAGAATTTTCCCAGGGATTGATGTCAGGCTGACTGGTCTATAGTTCCCAGGTTCCTCCTTTTTGCCCTTTTTGAAGAAGGGAACATTAGCCCCCCCTTCAGTCATCCGGGACTTCACCCAACCTCTATGATTTGCAAAGATAATAGACAGTGGTTCCGAGAGTTCTTCAGCCAATTCCTTCAATACTCTAGAATGCAGTTCATCAGACTTGCAGTTTTGAACTCATTCAAAGTGATTAAGTATTCGTTAGCCATTTGTCTATCAATTTTAAGCTGCAATCCTGTGCCTTCAACTTCATGTTTCCCAGGAGGGTCATAGACCCTCTTTTGGGAGAAGACTGAGCCAAAGTAGGAATTGAGCACTTCTGCCTTTTCTTTGTCATCTGTTATCATTTTGCCATCCTCATTCAGTAGCTGTACCACCATTTCTTTTCTCTGTCTTTTACTTTGGATGTACCTGAAGAAAACTTTTTTGTTGCTTTTAGCAATCCTTACTGACCTCAGCTCATTCTATCCTACTGTCAAAAACTAACCTGTAGGTTGGGTGGGCATAAATATCTGACCCATCAGGCCACAAAGGTTCCCCACTCTGGTTACCTCTTTCCTCTCCAGAACAGTCAGAATGCATTTCCTCTCACCTGCATGTGCAGCTAAGAACTTAAGGGGGGGAAGGCCCCATCAATGCTGTTGGGAGGGTTATTCTGATTGTGCTAGGGAGGGAAGAGATTAACCTCCTCTCCTCATGTGCTGCCTTCCTCCCCCCACATGCTTTTAATTAAGTAAGAAAGAGAAAACATAGTTGTATGCATCATATGTAGTGAATATCTAGCTTGGCAACCAACTGAAATAACAATGAATGTAACACAAGTGTGAAGATGTTTTAAAAATAATCATTTTGAATGCAAAAAAAAAATATTTGAGGAGGAGAGAGTTAGGTGGAGAAGAGAGTTAGATTTCCACAAAAAAATTTTGTGTTCCCCACATGTGTTAGTATAATCAAGAAGCTATACAGCTTGGAATGAAACAAAATGTCAATAAGACATAGCATTGGGAAATTAAATGCACACTGTGAGCACATTTAATTCTGTATGAAAATATGTTGGAAAAAGGCTTTTTTCTTTCCTGAGTCACTTCATAGTTGCTAAACTATTAATTTCCTAAATTAAGTCTTCAGCTACTTAAAGTATTATTTAAAAATCATGGTAAGGTTTAAATTTCCACTTACATTCACTGCTTATTATGCACTGACACAATGGAGCACCTCTCGACACTGAACTCCTGATGAGATTTTGTTCTTCCTTTACTGACTACTTCTTTCCACTTATTAGGAATCTGACATTCTTCCACTCCTGAAATGACAAAAAATGTAGTTGAAAAATGGCGCTGAGGAGAACCTATTCTGCTAGAGCAATTATAGGAGTGAAGGCTCACCTGGATGTTTGTCAAATGCAGGCTTCTCTTTTGCAGCTCTGAGTTCCAAATTCTGCTGAAATGTAAAGCTTGAGCTGGAGAGCAGCAGAACTTACAGCTTTTCCAATGATGAAATCAGAACAGAAATGTTGATGTTTCTATGAGGCTGAAAAGTTCTTAATAGCCCCCTACCCCACTCCAACCACCTGAAATACCACACCTGGTCTTGCACTGAGTAGTATTTCCAGTCTAAGATCAATTGCTGAAAGATCTACAATAGCATATCTGGTTTACAACTCATACAACTTGAATTCTTTGCATGGTTTAGAGATGGGGGAAAGCAGGGTCCTTGTGACTTTAACAGCTGTGTGGCAGGCAGAAATTCAACAGGTTAAACCTTTTCTAGTATGGGAATGCAATTATGGGGAAAGCTTCATCTGTTGGCATTCTATCTGTCAGATGTCTTACTACTAGTATGTGCCTTGTCATTTGCCTCTGGTTGGTAGTGACTTTTTCTATTTGCTTTTAAAAATGTTACTTTCCACATATCATATCCAATGCAATGTGTGTATTATGCATGTACACATACAGACTTAAAATGTTTGTATTGAGTATGCTACAGACTGTGTTTTAGTGAACTGCTGCTCAGAGACTCTTTTTTATTATTTTATTTATTTATTATTTGATTTATATCCCACCCTTCCTCCCAGCAGGAGCCCAGAGTGGCAAACAGAAATGCTAAAAACAATTTAAAACATCATAAAAAGACCTTAAAGTACATTAAAACAAAACAACGTTAAAAACATTTTTTAAAAAAGCTTTAAAAAATATATATATTTTTAAAGAAAGGGTTAAAAATATATTATTAAAGAAAACATATTAAAAGCAATTCTAACACAGACGCAGACTGGGATAGGTCTCAAATTAAAAGTCTTGTTGAAAAAGGAAAGTCTTCAAAAGGCGCCGAAAAGATAGCAGAGATGGCGCCTGCCTAATATTTAAGGGGAGAGAATTTCACAAGGTAGGTGCCGCCACACATAGGTCCATTTCCTATGTTGTGCAGAACGAACCTCCTGATAAGATGGTATCTGCAGGAGGCCCTCATCTGCAGAGCGCAGTGATCAACTGGGTATATAAGGGGTAAGACGGTCTTTCAGGTATCCTGGTCCCAAGCTGTATAGGGCTTTGTACACCAAAACTAGAACCTTGAACTTGGCCCAGTAGCAAATGGGCAGCCAGTGCAATTCTTTCAGCAGCGGGGTAACATGTTGGTGATACCCTGCAGTCTCGCCGCTGCATTTTGCACCAGCTGCAGCTTCCAGACCAACCTCAAAGGCAGCCCCACATAGAACACATTACAGTAATCCAGCCTGGAGGTTACCAGTGTGTGGACAACAGTGGTCAGGCTATCCTGGTCCAGAAACCGCCGCAGCTGTCTTATCAGCCAAAGCTGGTAAAAGGCACTCCTAGCCACAGAGGTCACCTGAGCCTCTAGTGACAAAGATGGATCCAGGAGCAATCCCAGACTACGGACCTGTTCTTTCACAGGGAGTATGACCCCAATCAAAGCAGGCAACTGACCAATTATCCAAACTTGGGAACCACCAATCCACAGTGTCTTCGTCTTGCTAGGATTCCAACTCAGTTTATTGGCCCTCATCCAGCCCACCACTGAGTCCAGGCAGTGGTCCTGGGCTTGCACAGCATCTCCTAATTCAGATGTTATGGAGAAATAGAGCTGGATATCATCAGTGTACTGCTGACACCTCGCCCCAAATCTCCTGATGACTGCTCCCAAGGGCTTCATATAGATGTTAAACAGCATGGGGGAACAATATGGTACCCTGCAGCACCCCACAGCACAACTGCCAGAGGGCCGAAAGACAGTCACCCAATGCTATTATCTGAGAGCGACCTTGGAGATAGGATCGGAACCACTGTAAAACAGTTTCTCCAATACACATCTCACCAAGTCGGCCTAGAAGGATACCATGGTCAATGGTATCAAAAGCCACTAAGAGATCAAGTAAGAATAATAGGGTTGCACTCCCCCTGTCCTCCCAATACAGGTCATCCATCAGGGCAACCAAGGCCAAACCAGGCCTGAACCCAGACTGGGATGGATCAAGATAATCTGTTCCATCCGGTAGTACTTGCAATTGCTGCGCCACAACCCTGTCAATCACCTTCCCTAAAAAGGGGGTATTTGCAACCGGTCAGCAGTTGTCACAAACCAATGGATCCAGGGTGGGCTTTTTCAGGAGTGATCAGATTACCGCCTCTTTCAAGGTGCCTAGAACCACTCCCTCCCACAATGATGCATTGACCACACCCTGGATCCACTCGGTCAAACCCCCTTGGCAATCTATAATAAGCCAAGAAGGGCAAGGGTTGAGAGGACACGTTGCTGGCCACATCATCGCAAGCACCTTGTCTACGTTATCAGGCCGCATCAACTGAAACCATTCCCAAGAAGTTGCAGCAAATGTTGCACTGGACACCTCATTGGTGACTACAGTACATGTAGAGGGGGCATCAAGACTGCTACTGAGGCGAGCAACTTTACCCTCAAAGTGCCTTGCAAGCAATTCACAGTGGGCCTCTGAAGGGTCTAAAATAGGGTTGCCAGGTCTCCGGTTTTCTGCCGGAGTCTCTGGCAAAAGGGGGCCATCTCCGGCCTCTGGCCATATTTACGTTAATTAGTTAGATCTCCAGTTTTGAAGCGCCTCCCCCAGCCACGCATGCATGATTCATGCTGCTGAAGGCTCTTCCCGCCCACCCGCCTTTTCCCAGGCAGGCGCAGGCGCAGGAAGCAGTGCCTTCCCGCCTGCCTGCCTTTTCCCAGTGAGACGCAGGCGCAGGAGGAGAAAGCAGCGTCTGCAGTTACCTCAAAAAGACAGAGGATGACAATGGTTCCTCCACCTGACCCAAGCGAGGCTCCTGCTGAGGCTGCCAGGCCGCTTGGACGCCATCTCCGGCAACAAGGGGAGGCGCTGTGCCAGGGAGGTGCGCCGAGGGGGCGGTGGCTCTCTCCGCTCCTTCTTCCACTCATTGCTTCCCAGCCGCTGCCCAGGAAGTGGCCGGCCTCCCTCCCTCGCTCTCTCACCTGCCCCCTCCCCCACGGCCAGACCCCGGCTCTGGCCAGGGGCCGCGGCTCCACCAGAGGCGACAGGCGCGCCTGGAGTGACGTGCGGGTGTGTTGGGGAGCGGGCGGGCGGCTGGCCGGTGGGGGCCCAGCTGGTTTCAGGGAGGGGGAGCCCTCTGTCATCTCCAGCCCTTGGAGAGCGAGGCGGGGGGCGCGCCACGGGCGGGATGTTCTGGGCCGTATGGTGAGGCCTGTAGCGGGCAGGCAGGAGGGAACCGGCTCCCTTTTGCCCTCGACGGAGAGAGCGAGTGCCGTTGAGCATGTGCAGAGTGCCCCCCCGACTGACTAGGGGACAGGTCGGCCTGGCTGTCAGCAAGCCCCAGCGGTACGTTTTGATGACCGGTGAGAAGGAGGCGAGGAACGTGGGCCGTGAGCACGAAGGATGTTTGGTTTTGGGGTGTGCCCGGGCACGTCACACCAGGGAGTGCCAAGCCTCAAATCAGCCTTTGAAGCCCCGACCCTAGGTGGGGAGGGGCAGAGAGGGGAGGGCACTCTGCACAGGCCCAGAGCCCCTCTGGTAAAGTGACCCCCCCTTTCACTCAGGGCTTAAAGTTAAATGACTTAGGCCTCTTCCGGGTAAATCTGAGGCAGCACCTGAATTTATTTATATCTTCCCATCTGTATTAAAGCAATTACCTAGCCTAGAAACCAGGTTTCAAAACTCCAGGTAGCCATAAAACTCCCTGGGTGACCTTTGGCCACCCACCGTCTCTCAGCTTAGCCTACCTTACAGGGTTGTTGTTAGGACAAAATGGGTGGGGGGAAGTGAGGAACCACCATCCTTAACTCTTGTAAGAATGTATGTGTATTAGACTGTTTTTATTGATTTTAATGTTTTTTGTAAGCCACTTTTATTAAACACAGAGTGTGCTTTGAAACGAAATGGACTACCTTCCAGTTGTTTCCGACTTAGGGCAACCCTATGAATAGGGTGTTCATGGTAAGCGGTATTCAGAGATGATTTGCCATTGCCTTCCTTTGAAACTGAGAGGCAATGACTGGACCAAGGTCACCCAGTGAGTTTCATGGCTGTGTGGGGATTTGAACCCTGGTCTCCCAGGTCGTAGTCCAACACTCTAACCACTACACCACACTGACTCTGAGTGTGCTTTATTGCAATGTAATTTCACATGGATATTTTTGAAACATCTCAAACATATAGCAGCAACTGCTTGCATGGAAAGCATTTTTTAAAAGAAAAATTCATGGTGTTTTATGTAGTCCAAATGTGTCCAAGTGTGCTGTAAACACACACAGAGCAAGATGACAAGCAAGGCTATGTCCACACTAAGGTACATTTGTGTCCACACATGAGCATTTTCAATTTCAAACCTTTGAAATCTTTCCTGATATTTCCTTATTGTGTGGTGTTTGATGGGATGTATTCACAATGTGTGTTGCTGTTCCCTCCCCTCAATTACTCCCTCCCCGCCCACCATAGGTTCTGGAAACCAAAGGTCTCCATATATTTTTTATACCTGTACATGCACACCTTTTCTAAAAAATAATAATAATTAAACACAAGTTTTTCAATCTACCTGATTTGCACAACAGAACAGTCAAAACTAATGTTTAAAAATGTGTATGCCTCTCTAAACCAGGAAACCTAACATCTGTTGTGGGCATTATTGTTGTTATGTGCCTCAAGTCGATTTTGACTTATGGCAACCCGATGAATCAGCAACCTCCAAGAGCATCTGTTGTAAACCACCCTGTTCAGATCTTGCAAGTTCAGGTCTGTGGCTTCCTTTATGGAATCAGTCCATCTCTTGTTTGGCCTTCCTCTTTTTCTACTCCCTTCTGTTTTTTGCAGCATTATTGTCTTTTCTAGTGAATCATGTCTTCTCATGATGTGTCCAAAGTATGATAACCTCAGTTTCATCATTTTAGCTTCTAGTGATAGTTCTGGTTTAATTTGTTCTGACACCCAATTATTTGTCTGTTTTGCCTAGAATGCCCTCCCTTGTCCTTAACATGGCTGCAACCTCAGGGAGAGGGCTGAATAACCCTCAGAGAGGGGCTGAAGACCCTAAGGGAGAGGGCTGCATAACCTCAGAGAGAGGGGGCAGAGAGAGCGATGGGCTGCATAACCTCAGAGAGAGGGGTCGGTGGCTGTGGGCTGAACAATTCTCAGCGCTGATGTGCCTGTCCCTCCACCTTTATCTTGCTGTAGATAGCCAGGACGAGGTCCAGAACATCCAAGAAGCACGCACAGCAGGATCTTGGTAGGCATGCCTTTATGGAATCATATGGCTTCCTTTATGGAATCAATCCATGTCTTGTTTGGCCTTCCTCTTTTTCTACTCCCTGCTATTTTCCCAAGCATTATTATCTTTTATAAAAGATTATTCTTATTTTGTATAATCTTTTATAAGACGTTTCACTTTGATGCAATTAAAAACCATTCAATTGCTTCAGCAGGCAAAAAAGTCATTAAGTGGTCTGCCAAGACCGTCAGTAATGTTCAAGTAGTGGTTGTGGTGAGTTTGCAAATCCCTGGTCTATCGCCTTGCTGTCTGGTTGTGAGCTTACAGGATGCATTTGACTGGCCAGGGTTGGATGCTGGCTTTGAAGAACACAAGGACAGCCCTGCTGGATCAGCCAAAGGCCCATTTAGTCCAGCGTCTTGTTTGCACAGTGACCACCTAGATGCCTGTGGGAAGCCCACAAGCAGGACCCGAGTGCAGCTGCGCTGTCCCCACTTGTGATTCCCAGCAAATGGTACACAGAGCCATATAGCTTGTGATATGAAGGGCTTTTACTCTGATCCAACAGGGCTCCTCCAGCAGCATTGTGGCATACTTGTGTGCAGGGCTGGATTACCCACTAGGCCCCTGCATTAGTGCCTATGAAACTCCTACAGGTCTACAAGAAAGTTTGGGATCTACAAAATAAGTTAATTAAATGTTCCCTAAAGGCGTTGAACTGTGACCTGGCAGACCAGGGTTTGAATCCCCACACAGCCATGAAGCTCACTGGGTGACCTTGGGCCAGTCACTGCCTCTCAGACTCAGAGGAAGGCAATAGTAAACCACCTCTGTCTGAATACTGCTTACCATGAAGACCCTATCTGGGATCAACTTGAAGGCAGGCCTAGAAATAAAATTTATTATTATTATTATTATTATTATTATTATTATATTTCCATTTTGCATCACCCTAAGCTTGTGAGAAAGAATGACCTTGTCAATTCAGATGGACCTAGGAACACCCTATTTTAGGTAAGATTTCTATTTTAATCTCCAGAGAATTTTTTTTTTAACGGTATGCTCCAAGCAACTGTGGTTGATACAATGTATCATGTTTAGTGATGTCACTAGGGCCCACCCCGTGACATCACTAGGGCCCGCCCCGTGATGTCACTAGGGCCCACCCCGTGACATCACTAGAGTCTGCCCCCATTTTCTCAGGTTTTTGGATGGTTCCGACCTGGCAACCCTAGTCTAAAACTCCATTGCCTGGAGTTGATGTCAACAGACTCCTGACAATCTGGAAAAGCTCCACCAGAAGGCTACTTGAGGATGCAATGGAGGCAGAGAAGTGGGCCTTCTTCGCCATCCTCACTGACACACAGTAGGCACGGTTATTGTAATGTGAGTAGGAACTCAAGTGAATTAGAAGTAATTGTATGGGGGAATCAGTTGGGAGAGGGACCAGTAGGAAAATGAAAGTAGAGTCTGGTTATGCAGCAACACACTGTGAAGTAAAGTTTGTTCCTTCTAACCAGCATTTGTGATTCATTTCAACTCCTGCAAATATTACATGGTGTCAGAAGACTACCTAAAAAACATAAGGCAGTGAAAAATGGACCAGTTAAAGCCTCCAGGAATGTTGGTCTTTGAAGGAAATGCAGCAGAGAACTGGAGAAGATGGAAGCAAGGGTTTGAATTGTACTGCATTGCAAGTGGAGCAGATAAGAAAGATGAGAGACTCCAGTCAGCATTATTTCTGCATGTGGCAGGTGAAGAAGCAAGAGAGGTATTTAATACTTTCCAATTTGATGATGATGCAGATAAAAATAAAATTCAAGTTTTGATGAATAAATTTGAAGCTTATTGTATGCCCAGAAGAAATGTTACTTATGAAAGGCACAGGTTCTTCACTAGAATACAGAGTGAAGGAGAAAGTATAGACTAATATGTGACTGATTTGAAGCTTTTGGCTCAGACCTGTGAATTTGGGGAGCTGTGTGATTCTCTTATTAAGGATCGCATAGTGTGTGGCATTCAGACAGACAGATTGAGAGCCAAGTTACTGAGAGAGAGTGATTTAATCCTTGAGTGTGCAGTGAATATATGCAGGGCAGAAGAAGTGACTGCAAAACAGATGAAAGATTTTGGAGCAACAGAAAAACAAATGGATGCCTTACAGGGCAAAAGTACCTTTGAAAAGCCAAAAGTAAGCCACCCTCAGAGCAAATGGAGCCCTGGCACTACTACCAGCCCCCAAGAAAAGGAAATGCCACAGAGGCCTGTAGAAGCAGCAAAGACCTGCTACAAGTGTGGTATCAGTCATCATGACATAAATGATTGTCCTGCATATGGGAAGGAATGCAGAAGCTGTGGCAAACTTAATCATTTTGCTAAAATGTGTAAAACTAGAGAGAGAAAACTTCAACGCAGAAAAATGTTCTCTGTAGCAGATACAGCTAAAAATGCTCATGATATCTTCACTGGCACATTGAATTCTACAGTTCTGGAAGATGAATGGTGTGTGGATCTTTTCATAAATGATCACAAGTATGTGACCTTTAAGATTGACACAGGAGCACAGGCTAATGTAATGTCTTTAAAAACATACAAAGCCTTGCAAGCTGAACCACTTCAGCATTCAAATGCCAGATTAATAACCTACTTTGGAGAAAGACTACATGTGTCTGGTAAATGTAACCTGGATTGCAAATATAAAGATCAAAGAGCTGAGTTGGAATTTCACATAGTAGACTTTGATGCACAAGCTGTACTCGGTCTCTGGGCTGTGACTAATTTAAATTTGGTGCAAAGAGTTAATTTAATGAAAAGAGCTCCAGTAGATCAATGGGATGTTGCAGTTGAATGAAAAGATGTATTTGAAGGCTTAGGTTGCTTACCAGAGAAATACGCCATCAAAATCAACCCACAGGTTCCACCTGTAATTCATGCACCTCGGAAGGTTCCAGTGGCACTAAGGGATAAAGTCCAAATGGAACTGACTCGTATGGAGCAATTAAAAGTCATAGTTAAGGTAGAAGAACCTACAGAGTGGGTGAATTCAATTGTGGTTGTAGACAAGCCTGGCCGGGACCAGATAAGAATATGTTTAGATCCAAGAGATATGAACAGAGCAATTTTAAGAGAACATTTTCAATTGCCTATTGTAGAAGAAATTACCAGTAAGCTAGCAGAAGCAGAATTGTTTATGGTTCTTGGATGCCAGTAGTGGATTCTGGCAAATTCAGCTAGATGACAACAGTTCCAGGCTATGCACATTTAATACACCTTTTGGCAGGTACCGATTTACAGGAATGCCATTTGGTATCTCTTCAGCTCCTGAAGTCTATCAGAGGATGATCCAACAGACATTTGAGGGTATTCATGGGGTCACATGCTGCATAGATGATATCCTGGTTTGGGGGAAGACCAAACAGGAACATGATGAGAGACTGAAGAGAGTTCTGGACAGGTGCCGAGAGAGGAATCTGAAATTGAACAAAGTGAAATGCAAATTTGCCATGACTGAAATAAAATATCTTGGACACATCTTAACCAAAGAAGGACTAAAACCTGATTCATATAAAATAGAGGCCATCACTGAAATGCCCAGCCCAAGTAACAAAGCTGATCTTCATAGATTTCTAGGAATAGTGACTTACCTAGCAAACTTTATACCAAATTTGGCAACAGTAACGACCCCTTTAAGACAGCTGTTGGCCCAAGATGTTGAATTTTGCTGGATGTCAGTTCATGAAACAACATTTACACAGTTGAAAGAACTATTAACAAAAACTCCCGTTTGTGAAAGAACCTGTAACTCTGTCAGTGGACGCTAGTTCTACAGGCTTAGCTGCTGTACTGTTGCAAAGAGGTGCACCTGTTGCATATGCTTCTAAAGCAATGACTGCGGCCCAACAGAACTATGCTCAAATAGAAAAGGAAATGTTGGCAATAGTGTTTGGATGCACAAGATCCCATCAATTTCTCTATGGCAAAAAAGTGGCTGTGGAAACAGATCACAAACCATTGGAGGCAATTTTCAGAAAACCTTTGCATACTGCACCTCCAAGAATCCAAAGATGGCAGTTAACACTGCAGAAATATCAATTACAAGTGCACTATAGACCAGGCAAAGAATTAACAATTGCTGATACCCTGTCCAGGGCATATCTTGAACAGGGTGAAGGAATAAGTTCCGAAGAAGCTGAAGTTGCTGTTAACCTCATGTTATCTTATTTACCAATCTCTGAATCAAAACTGAAAGAATTTCAGGTGGCTACTGAAAATGATAGCATTTTGCAAATCCTGAAAAATGCCATTTTGCAGGGGTGGCCAGATAGAAGAGTAGAAGTTCCAGAGTGTACACATGTTTATTGGAATTACAGAGAGGAATTAAGTGTTCATGATGGACTCATTCTTAAAAGTGACAGAATCGTAGTACCACAAGATTTGAGGAAAGAGATATTGAATATTATACATGAGAATCATCTGGGTGTTGAATTATATAAAAAGCAGGCACGAGAAGAATTGGTACTGTCATGTACCACATGTCACACCTTCAGAAATAAAAACCAAAAAGAACCAATGTTACCTCATGAAATTCCAATAAGACCTTGGCAGAAGCTAGGAATTGACTTGTTTGAATTTGAAAGAAAGGACTATCTACTTTTGGTTGATTATTATTCAAAATATGTGGAAATATGTTTGCTTGAAGACACTACAAGTAGATCAGTAATTTTACACTGCAAATCTATATTTGCAAGACATGGTATACCAGAAGAGGCTGTCAATGATAATGGCCCTCAGTTTTGCTCTAGAGACTTTAAAATGTTTGCCAAAGATTGGGACTTTGTTCACACATCCAGTCCACTATTTCCTCAATCAAATGGAATGGCAGAAAGAGCGATCCAAACAGTAAAGAGGGTTCTTAATAAATCTAGTCTGAATAACACAGATCCTTATCTTAGTTTCTTAGTAGATCCTTATCTTAGTTTCTTAGTAGATACAGCCTCACCTGCACAACTTTTAATGGGGAGACGTTTAAGAACCAGGTTGCCTACCTCAGCACCATTGTTACTACCTCAGCAGGTAAAAGGTGACATACAGACACATCTGAAGAGAAGACAAGAAAAGCAGAAGCTTTACTTTGACAAAGGTTCAAAGTCTTTACCACCTTTGCAGGTTGGTGATTCTGTTAATGTTCAGCAAAATGGAGTGTGGAAACCAGTGAGAGTGACTGGACAAACCATGACTCCAAGATCATATTCGGTTCAGACTGATGATTTAGCAGTCTACAGATGGAACAGAAGAGATCTTCAAAGCACTCCAAGTTGTGAATCAAAAATGGATGAGACTACTGAGATTGCAACTGCACCTCCATCAGAGGTAGACCTATCAGAGTCTCATGACAACAATAGTGGAACAGTTGTAGCACAAAGTGCCAGTGATATACCAGAGAAGTATTTGGACTCTGAGTTACCTGTTACTACATCAAGAGGCAGAGTGAACCAAAAACTAATTCGATATAGACAGTAGTTTCTATCTTTTTCTTAAAAATTAAAAAGGGAGATGTAATGTGAGTAGGAACTCAAGTGAATTAGAAGTGATTGTATGGGGGAATCAGTTGGGGGTGGGACCAGTAGGAAAACAAAAGTAGAGTTTTTGGTTATGCAGCAACACACAGTGAAGTAAAGTTTCCTTCTAA
Source organism: Rhineura floridana (assembly GCF_030035675.1). Taxonomy (NCBI): domain Eukaryota; kingdom Metazoa; phylum Chordata; class Lepidosauria; order Squamata; family Rhineuridae; genus Rhineura; species Rhineura floridana. Next base: position 93,072,022 of record NC_084480.1, read on the forward strand.
CCAGCATTTGTGGTTCATTTCAAATCTTGCAAATATTACAGTTATGATGTTTTACTCGTGCCAGATCAGCCTCACAGCACATCTTTCCCCACTTGCACTCTAGCTGTCATCCAGCCTGTTTCATTGCCCTTAGCTCAATGGTGTGCTTACACTTACAATCTAGACTCTAGAGTGTATATATCTTGTACCTTTTTGCAACAGACAAGTCTTTCTTCCAGCTCTACTAGCCTGATAAGGGATGTGTGAGAATCCTTGGATAGATCTAGTACTCTCCGTTCAGCCCTCGGGCTTTGAAACAGCTACAAAGGCAGCAGTTTTTTTGGCTGGGCCAGGAAGAAACCTGGCATGGCTTCAGCCACATAACATGCTTAGAATGCACACTACATCACCTGGAGGGCGGGGTGGCTTATGGGCCTTTTAAGGCCATTCTGCCCCCCTTTCCAGCCTCTTTCATCTCTCAGCATCTGTGTGAGGACACTTGGGAGATGACAGGGCATTGGGGCCTACTTTCAAGGCCCGACAAAGGAGCAGGGAGAGTAAGCTACAGCACATTGAGGAGCACATTGCTAAGAACATAAAAACCAACAACAAAAAATTCTATAAATACATTCAAAGCAGGAGACCATCTAGGGAGACGATTGGACCCTTGGATGATAAGGGAGTCAAAGGTGTCCTAAAGAATGATAAGGAGATTGCAGAGAAGCTAAATGAATTCTTTGCATCTGTCTTCACAGTGGAAGATATAAGGCAGATCCCTGAACCTGAACTAACATTTGTAGGAAGGGATTCTGAGGAACTGAGACAAATAGTGGTAACGAGAGAGGAAGTTCTAGGCTTAATGAACAATATAAAAACTGACAAATCACCAGGCCCGGATGGCATCCACCCAAGAGTTCTCAAAGAACTCAAAGGTGAAATTGCTGATCTGCTAACTAAAATATGTAACTTGTCCCTCGGGTCCTCCTCCATGCCTGAGGACTGGAAAGTGGCAAATGTAACGCCAATATTCAAAAAGGGATCCAGAGGGGATCCCAGAAATTACAGGCCAGTTAGCTTAACTTCTGTCCCTAGAAAACTGGTAGAAAGTATTATTAAAGCTAGATTAACTAAGCACATAGAAGAACAAGCCTTGCTGAAGCAGAGCCAGCATGGCTTCTGCAAGGGAAAGTCCTGTCTCAGTAACCTATTAGAATTCTTTGAGAGTGTCAACAAGCATATAGATAGAGGTGATCCAGTGGACATAGTGTACTTAGACTTTCAAAAAGCTTTTGACAAGGTACCTCACCAAAGACTTCTGAGGAAGCTTAGCAGTCATGGAATAAGAGGAGAGGTCCTCTTGTGAATAAGGAATTGGTTAAGAAGCAGAAAGCAGAGAGTAGGAATCAACGGACAGTTCTCCCAATGGAGGGCTGTAGAAAGTGGAGTCCCTCAAGGATCGGTATTGGGACCTGTACTTTTCAACTTGTTCATTAATGACCTAGAATTAGGAGTGAGCAGTGAAGTGGCCAAGTTTGCTGACGACACTAAATTGTTCAGGGTTGTTAAAACAAAAAGGGATTGCGAAGAGTTCCAAAAAAACCTCTCCAAACTGAGTGAATGGGTGGAAAAATGGCAAATGCAATTCAATATAAACAAGTGTAAAATTATGCATATTGGAGCAAAAAATCTGAATTTCACATATACGCTCATGGGGTCTGAACTGGCGGTGACCGACCAGGAGAGAGACCTCGGGGTTGTAGTGGACAGCACGATGAAAATGTCAACCCAGTGTGCGGCAGCTGTGAAAAAGGCAAATTCCATGCTAGCGATAATTAGGAAAGGTATTGAAAATAAAACAGCTGATATCATAATGCCGTTGTATAAATCTATGGTGCGGCCGCATTTGGAATACTGTGTACAGTTCTGGTCGCCTCATCTCAAAAAGGATATTATAGAGTTGGAAAAGGTTCAGAAGAGGGCAACCAGAATGATCAAGGGGATGGAGCGACTCCCTTATGAGGAAAGGTTGCAGCATTTGGGGCTTTTTAGTTTAGAGAAAAGGCGGGTCAGAGGAGACATGATAGAAGTGAATAAAATTATGCATGGCATTGAGAAAGTGGATAGAGAAAAGTTCTTCTCCCTCTCTCATAATACTAGAACTCGTGGACATTCAAAGAAGCTGAATGTTGGAAGATTCAGGACAGACAAAAGGAAGTACTTCTTTACTCAGCGCATAGTTAAACTATGGAATTTGCTCCCACAAGACGCAGTAATGGCCACCAGCTTGGATGGCTTTAAAAGAAGATTAGACAAATTCATGGAGGACAGGGCTATCAATGGCTACTAGCCGTGATGGCTGTGCTCTGCCACCCTAGTCAGAGGCAGCATGCTTCTAAAACCAGTTGCCGGAAGCCTCAGGAGGGGAAAGTGTTCTTGCACTCGGGTCCTGCTTGTGGGCTTCCCCCAGGCACCTGGTTGGCCACTGTGAGAACAGGATGCTGGACTAGATGAGCCACTGGCCTGATCCAGCAGGCTCTTCTTATGTTCTTATGTTCTTATGATGCAGCTTGATGAAGGAGTGGGGAGAGGCGGCAGCAGCTGACATGGCCCAGCAGTGTTTGCATCAGTGATCAGCCGCAGCAAGGATTGGAGACAGCAGCTGAAGCAGCTCGGTGGCAGTGGAGGCTGTGCTGTGTCCCAGCAGTAATTGTGGTGGAGATCAGCTGTGCCAGGCATTAGTCAGATCAGCAGGAAGAGCAGTGGGAGCTGTGATTAATATTGGACCTGGCAGACTCCGAGGAGAAGCCAAGCAGGAGCGGCCAGGGCAGAGCTGCAACACTGAGGTCTAATAGATCTGGGATTTGCAGGAGGCTTCCCGGGGGGTGGCATTCAGGCCCCCTTTTGTGGTGACCTAAGGGGTGTGGACTGGGCCATTGGACTTGAGCTGACAGGCTCTGGGGTTTAGGTCCATATTTGTGGCCTAACGAACTTGTGTTGGGGATGGGGCCTATTATCCTACCCTTTTTCTTTTAGGTCCTGGTAGGTGGCTCCAGCCTAGCCTCATTTACAGGGCTGGTTCTATACACACTGGATGACTGGGCAGTACCTAGGTTTGAGCAGTGGCTTTGGCTTTGTGCGTGGGGGGTATACATAATATTTCTTTCCCTCTCTCTCTCTCCCCCCTAGTCCATTGAGGTTTATGTAATGCCTCCCAAGAAGGGCAAGGGTGGGCCTAAGGGTAAGGCAGATAAGCTGGCCTACAAATGCCCCCACCCCACCTACCAACTCAGCTTCCTTGGAGGTGGAAGGTGCTGATATGGCCATAATTCTAGCCCACCTGGCGTTCCTCGAACAGCATAAAAAGCAGTGGAAACCAGTGCCTAAGAAAAAGGCTAAGGGGAAAGGTGAGCATAAGGGATTGCACGCTAACACTTGGCATGATCCCTCGCGAGGGATCTTCTACTGCTTTGGTGGTGGCACCACCGATTATAAGCATTGAGGAGCCTGTGTCTGCCAAGAAGCATGCAGCTTTGCCTGACTGGGGTCCTGGTAAGTGTGAACATCGAGGAGAAATTTTGAGTTGGGCAGGGTGGCCTGCCAATGCGTGGGGTATGCCTTGGGATTTAGGGGAGAGATGTTACACAGAAGTACAGGAGGAAATTGAACACACACCAAAACAAGATATGATGATAATCATGGGGGACTCGAATGCAAAAGTAGGGAACAGAGAAGAACTGGGAAAATGGGGCTTAGGAGACAGAAATGAAGCAGGAGAAAGACTTACTGAATTCTGTGAAGCCAATAATTTGTTTCTTGCAAACACATTTTTTGAGCAACCAAAAAGAGGGCTGTACACATGGACATCACCAGATGGTCAATATAGGAATCAAATTATATAATTGGTAACAGAAGATGGAGAAGTTCCATACTTTCTGCAAAAACAAAACCAGGAGCAGACTGCGGTACAGATCATGAACTGGTTGTATTGAAAACCAGAGTAAAGCTAAAGAAGAAGAACAAAGCAATCATAATGCCAAAATACAATTTAGATAACATCCCAGAAGAATATAAAGGTCAAATAAGGAACAGATTCCAGGCTTTAAACTTAGTTGACAAAGAGCCAGAAGTCAGAGACATTATCAGGGAAGAATGCAAAAAGACAATAGTTCTCGTTAAAAAGACAGAAAGAACTCAATGTATGACTGAAGAAACTCTTAAAATGGTTAAAGAGAGAAGGAAAGCAAAAGCAAAAGGGGATAGAAACACAGAACCCGAAATGCAACAACACAGTGTCTAGTACATAGGGACAAAGAACTATTACAATAGTTATTGTATAGAAATAGAAGACAACAAAAAGGGTAGAACTAGAGCCCTATTCCAAAAGATTAGAGAAATTAAAGGGAAATTTAAACCATGAGTAGGGATGTTGAATAATCAACAGGGGAACACACTGACTGACCAAGATGAAATAAAAGGAAGATGGAAGCAATACACCAAAGAACTCTATAAAATAGATGCCAGGATGACAGAATCATTCATGGAGGAACCATATGATGAAGAACCAGAAATTTTAGAATGTGAGGTGAAAGCTGCTCTTAAAATATTTGGAAGAAACAAATCACCAGGAACAGATGGCATACCAATAGAGCTGCTACAAGCTACTGAGACTGAATCTGTCCAAATTTTGACAAAAATTCATCAAGAAATGTGAAAAACTAAACAATGGCCCACAGACTCGAAGCTATCAATATATATCCCAATTCCAAAGAAAGGGGATCCCAGGGAATGCAGTAATTATTTGCAATTAATATCCCATGCAAGCAAAGTAATGCTCAAGATCGTACAACTAAGGTTGTTACCATATATGAAGCAAGAAATGCCAGACGTCCAAGCTGGATTTAGAAAGGAAAGAGGCACCAGAGATCATATTGCAAACATATGTTGGATAATGGAACGGAGCAAGGAATTTCAGAAGAAAATCGCCCTGTGGTTCATAGATTACAGCAAAGCCTTTGACTGTGTAGATCATGAAAAACTATGGAATGCTTTAAAAGAAATGGGGGTGCAGCAGCATCTGATTGTCCTGATGCGCAACCTATACTGTGGACAAGAGGCTACTGTAAGGACAGAATAGGGAGAAACCGATTGGTTCCCAATAGAAAAAGGTGTGAGACAGGGATGTATTTTATCACCCTATTTGTTTAATCTGTATGCAGAACATATCATATGGAAAGCAGGATTGGACCAAGATGAAGGAGGTGTGAAAATTGGAGAAAAATGCAGAAGTTACCATACTACTAGCAGAAACCAGTAATGATTTGAAACGAATGCTGATGAAAGTTAAAGAGGAAAGCACAAAAGCAGGACTATAGCTGAACATCAAAAAGACTAAAGTAATGACAACAGATTTATGTAATTTTAAAGTTGACAATGAGGACACTGAACTTGTCAAGGATTATCCTTGGCACAGTCATTAACCAAAATGAGACAATAGTAAAGAAATCAGAAGAAGGCTAGGACTGGGGAGGGCAGCTATGAGAGAACTAGAAAAGGTCCTCAAATGCAAACATGTATCACTGAACACCAAAGTCAGGATCATTCAGATCATAGTATTCCCGATTTCTATGTATGAATGTGAAAGTTGGACAGTGAAAAAAGGGGATAAGAGAAAAATCAACTCATTTGAAATGTGGTGTTGGAGGGAATGAGGGAATTAGCTAAATAAACCTAATCATAACTAAATTAACACACACATTCAATACACATGTGAAGGAGCAAGCACACAAAGCATAAGAAGAGTTGCAAGGGGGAGTTGAGTTCAGCATAACTGAGGAAGGCACACTAGCCTGCCCTTTTCTCTCTTTCTCTGGGCTCATTTTGCAGACTAGGCGTCAGTCATGGAATAAATTATCCCCAGTCAAAAAAAACCCCTTCTGACTGGATTTAAGGCTGAAAAAGTTTCATCCAAGACGGGAGCCCGTCTCAGAGCTGCACAGGCGGAGGGATCCTCCTGGGAAGTTCCGACTCATGTTATTTTGTGAAGTCTGAAGCATTCATGATTCTTTACAGGCAGATATACACTCCGAGATTCAAGCAGTTGGCAATACATAGACATTCCAAAGGTGGGGGTTAGTCATGCTCTGTACTTTTGCACTGTGCACAAAGCTACAAGATAAGCAAACTGCAACCTCTGAATCATTCATTGTATTATTCCCAGTTTTGCTGACTTCTAGCAAACGGTCAATGACCTACTGTTGCCAACTTACCAAAGGTCATTGTCATTATTCTACATGTATTGTCAGCACTTCTATAGGTACAGGAAAACTTATATTTCTCAGTATAACAAACCTGTATATGTTCATGAGTTATTAAAAACCACAAAGGAAACATCTTGGTTCAAGTAAAGAACTCTGGGAGCCTAAATGTTAAAAAAGACAGGCCTCTGTTAGAATAACCTTTAGGTTTCGGTTTCCAGCTGAAGACGGTTAAGACAAAGCCTAAACATGAAACACCTGGCTATCTGTGCTGATTAACAAGTGCCTGGTACTCAAGGTCGTTCTTGGCTGGTGAAGTTTGAAACACCGGTTGGGAGGGGGGCCTGGAAGGCGCGAAAGAGTGAGAAACATCTAGAAGGGGTTACATCAGACATTTTCTGATTGGTTCCTGAATCTTGGACCGTTAGAATTCTTTCCCTTAAGTATAGGGCTGGAGACCCATAGCTTTTGTTCTCTGCTGCCTTGGTTCCAGAGTTCCATTCTTTTCTGCTTTATGGTCCCAGGGTTGCCTATGGGAGGTAACCTATGCCTGGTTCCATTGCTTTGTGGTTAACATCATTCTCTCTTAGGAGGGAGGCCACTTCAACCATCTACCTCATGTGTAAGTATTAGGTTAGAAAAGGTTGTTATTTTCCTGTTGTGTGTATGAACTCTCTTGTATGTACCTAAACCCCTGTTTGGGTGTATGGTCTTAAAGGATTACTTGCTGCTACATATATTGATGTGCACTTATCTATTTTAATAAAGCTACTTCTATTTAACCTGGTGTGTTCATTGAGATAAAGGGTGGTTCTGAATTCAGCACCTTGACCATTCTCAGTCACGCAACTACCAAAGAGGGAAAAAGAAGTTAAAAGCTTAAATTCTATTTTGTGGGTTTTACCAGAGGTTTCCTGACAAGGAGTGTAAGTTTGGCTCTTGTCTTTTTGGACCTTGGTTTACCTAGTGTTTGGGCTCAGAGATCCCCTGACTCTGAGTGGTACCAGTAAAAGGGGTGGTGGCAGCCTACTATTCTACCTTGCAGGGTTGGTGTTGGACACCCAGCCTTGGCAAGGGTGAATTGGTATATTTTGGTTCCAGATCAATTGCCCTAAGGGTGGGAATTGGGTCTGACGCATGATCCTTGAGCCTTGACGGCGGGGATTCATGACAGTAATGATTTAGGACTATTAGAGGGCAAGGCCCTGGTCATTCAGGCATGCATGGATTTCAGGGTCATTAGGCAAAAGTGGCCCTGGGCTCTTCTGGTCTGGTCAGACATGCTTCCCTGATGGGTCTGGAGGGGAGATGGGGATCTTAGGTTCCTTAATTGGGTGCATAAAAAAATTTAATAGGGAGGTCCACCTCACCCTGTTGGGCTTACAGGGTGATGTCATTCACCACCTCGAAGTGCAGGCTTCATGGGTGGAACTCTGTTGGCTGGATGGAGTTCATTTATCTAACCTGGGCAACAATGTTTTCTTGATGGACCTGCAGTGTGTCCTGCATGATGTCATTCAATGCAGGTGGGGGAAGAAGGACTAAGCAGAGGCTTGTTCTCTGCTGTGGCAGGTATGTGTGGGAACTGGCACAGGTAAGGGTATTGGTGAGCACCCTTAGGCACCTTTAAGATGAAACGTGACACTCAAGACTGGCCCTCGGGTTTGATTTGCCCACTAAAACTAATTTTAATGATATATCAGAACAGTCACTTAAGATTCAGCTACTAACTATTCTTGACACGTTGATGACCCATTTGTAGATACAAAAACTTGAACGAAATAGCTAACAATTTTGAATTTTTATCTGGATCATCAACTGCAAAAATGAAAATTACAGAACTCAAAAAGTGCATAACTAATCTTGTTCTAAAATACAGCAAAGATTTGGATCCATATAAATTTTGCGTTGAAATAGAAAGCTTCAAGTTTCAAGCATTATAATTATTTCCAGATTTTAAATTGGCATACCACTCTGTTTTGCAAGTAAGTAATGAATATTCTTTGCCCCCACACCCGCCAAAGAAGACTTGTGAGACATGGCATTGGTTTAAATGTTATATTTATTAAATATAACATAATCTGAATCCAAATTCAAACATATCCAATCATAATTAATAACTGCTTATAACCCCCGGGCAGGTGAGGAATCGCACTATTCTGGTGGGGATTGAATCCCCCCAGTCTCCTGGGCATGTATCACAGCTGGTAGCTGTGGGCTCTGATGCAAGGATATGGGCCAAGACTCCCTCCTTGCCCAGTGAACCTTGGGAGCAGTCTGCCATGTGCATCCTGGCCCTGCTGTACCCGCGTTCACCCCAATGAGCATGACAATCCACAGGGGTACCCACCAGTTATCCGCAGAACGAAGTCCTGCAAGATTCCTGAGGGGTGTCCTTACCCAAAATTGCCTCAGGATACCTACCTCTCTCTCCATCAAATTCCTCACCTGCCCGAACTCAATGCCAAAACTGGCCGTCACCACATCACTCCCTGAAAGCCAAACGAATTATCCCCACAGTATAAAGTAGGCAAAACGTGAAGGGCTCCTAAAAGCGGGGTCCAACCAAAAAATTCCTACTCGGCCCCACTGGCGACCGGCAAAGCCCATACTGCCATAGGGAGGGAGGGCGGGTGCGAACGAACACGAGGAGAAGAGTTAGGGAGGGGGAGCAGCATTAAATACTACCGCTCCCCTCCCCCTCCCATTGAGGCATGACGTGGCCTCACCCTACTCCCTCACCCAATCAGGAGTAGACCTCCCGAGCCTTCTCACTCATATGGGGTGAAAGCAAACACGCCCCCACCTTAAGGTGGGAACGTCATTGCCCCCACACCCGCCAAAGAAGACTCGTGAGACGTGGCATTGGTTTAAATGTTATATTTATTAAATATAACATAATCTGAATCCAAATTCAAACATATCCAATCATAATTAATAACTGCTTATAACCCCCGGGCAGGTGAGGAATCGCACTATTCTGGTGGGGATTGAATCCCCCCAGTCTCCTGGGCATGTATCACAGCTGGTAGCTGTGGGCTCTGATGCAAGGATATGGGCCAAGACTCCCTCCTTGCCCAGTGAACCTTGGGAGCGGTCTGCCATGCGCATCCTGGCCCTGCTGTACCTGCGTTCACCCCAATGCGCATGACAATCCACAGGGGCACCCACCAGTTATCCGCAGTCCTGCAAGATTCCTGAGGGGTGTCCTTACCCAAAATTGCCTCAGGATACCTACCTCTCTCTCCATCAAATTCCTCACCTGCCCGAACTCAATGCCACAAGAGGTGTATAGCTCATGTTCATACACCCCGCCCCACCAACCTCAACAACTCAACCAACCCTTTGTGTAAGTCCTCCAAAAACATGTCGCATCCAAGTTCAGAAAGGTGCACACCATCCTCCCTAAAGAGATGAGGATAATCCACACCAATCCCTGGATGCGGAATGTAGCCCCATCCATTCTTCAAAATAAACTTTTTAATTCTCCGGTTCACCCCACGCCTGGCTCTATCAGTTTTATTGGGGTGAACCGCCCCTCTCCAAACACGCTGCTCCAACAGGGCGGACCAAACCACTAGGAGATGGGGAAAAGTACTTTTAACCCACTCTAAATCCTTCAGTACTCTATAAAATAAGTCCAAACCAGGGCGCTGAACTAAGTCATTCTCCCCCAAGTGAACTATTAGGATGTGGGCAGGAGGGTCAGCTGAAAATTCCTGGCATAAGGTAGGGAGAAGTTCACCCCATAGCATGCCCCTCCGAGCCTGCCAACACAAAGTAGCCCTGGCAGAGAGACGGAGCTGTGTCCCCATGTCAGTGGAGGATGCTCTCCTCAGCGCCCAAAAGAGGATGGAATGCCCGCACAGCAACACATTCACTGGTTCCGGCCACATTGCGATATCTGGGGAAGGGAAGAAGAACAATTAATAGAGGACCACTGGAACTAAAACTAAGCAACAGCTAAACCATGGAGATCGCGAATTGCTCCTGGGTGCCGTACCTGCACTCCAATTGCAAGTGTTCAAACTAGCAACAACTGCAGATCGCCATCTGCCCTTGGGTGCTGTATATGCACTCCAACTATCAACCGTATACACAATCGCAGATCGCCATCTGCCCTTGGGTGCTGTATATGCACTCCAACTATCAGACTGTGCAAACAATCGCAGATCGCCATCTGCCCTTGGGTGCCGTATATGCACTCCAACGTAGGTGCAACTCCATCAGTACCGTATGTAAGCTTTGAACGCTGCAGATCGCCATCTGCCGATAGCCTGTATATCAGATGATGAGAGGCCCATCCGTGCTGCAGCTGTAGCGGCCCCTATTCGGAAAGAATGAAGGCCGAAGACCGCCGGATCATGGCCCGATGACAACAAAGCCCTCTTGAGCACAGCCCAGAATTGAAACCGAGTAAGGGAGGACCTATCTCCATGAATAAAGAGGTAACCAAACCCCTTTGGGCAGAGTGCCAACTATGCCCTCAAAGCAGCCACAGGGCATAAATGAGGAATAGGGCAAGGGCCTAAGGCGACCTGTTTCCCTTTGGCCTTCTGATGTGTCTTGGAAATTCGAAGTGTGATACAGGCTGCTAAGTCTGAAAGAACACAATCAGTGAACTGCAGGGCCCTGTTAGAACAGTCTCCCTTTGAGGCAGCCAACAGTTCACTAGGGCAAAATGCACCATAAAAGAACGACAGCACTGAATAGCACCACTTCAAATGAAAAGGAACAAAGGCCCTGAAATTGCAGGAGCAACTGGCCAATCAGATCCGGAGTAAATGGCTGCCTCTTATCAGGTATTGCAGGGGAGATCCTGGCCCAACCCTCTAGCATCTTCCGTATGCGGAAGTCTGTTGTGAACTCGGGAAGGCCCTTGGCTTTAGACTGAAAGGCCAGAGCTGACAATTGGCCAGCAATAGTGCTGACCGCCTTACCCGTAGCCCGCAAAGAAACCAAATATCGCATGAGATGGGTAACAGGTATGGGCCACAGGTGTTGCATGCTGGCTCACGCTCGAAAGTTCCAGAAGTCAGTACAAGCACGCTGGTATGCCTTTTGAGTGCTGGGTGCCAACACCGAGGCCATAGCAATGCTTGCTTCTAACTGCCAAGGCTCCAAAGACTGGGGGGCATCCGAGTCGGCACGGGTGAAGCGCCAGGAACCAACCTCCAGAAACGCTCCATCTGGAAGCGAGAAAGTGCGTCAGCAATGCTATTCTGTAGGCCAGGGACATGCCTGGCTACGAAAAGAATGTTAAATCGTAAGCACTGCAAAACAAAGACCCACACCAGATGCATCACCCATGCCGACCGAGAAGTCTGAGAGTTAATAACCTGTACAGTTGGTTGATTGTCACACCAGAACTGCACTGTGCAGTTCTGGAAAGCCAGAGGCCAAATGTGCACTGCCACCACGATGGAAAAAAATTCCAGAAAGGTTAAATCAGAAGTAACCCCAGTTACGTGCCAGTCCACGGGCCACCTCTCAGCGCACCAGTTATTGCGAAATGTAAGGCCAAATCCTGAGCTACCAGCTGCGTCGGAACGGACCTGGAGCTCAGCCTCCAATAGCATTTCATGTCGCCAAAATGATACCCCATTAAATCCATCCAGGGAAGACAGCCAGGTCTGGAGGTCTGCTGTCATTCCAGCAGACACCCTGATGTAATGGAAACTACGCTTAATGCCTTTCATGGCATTGCAAAGGCGTCAAAGGAACGCCCTGCCAGGTGAAATTACCTTCGAAGCGAAGACTGAATGGCCTACGATCTCCTGTAATTGGAGCAATGTGAGTTTCTTCAAACCTACAGCTGACCTCAACCTGTCCCTTAATGCCTGGATTTTTAGGAGCGGGAGCCTGGAAGACTGAGTCACAGTGTCCAGTTCAATACCCAAAAAGGTAAGGCAAGTAAAGGGGCCCTCTGATTTCTCAGGGGCCAGAGGGACACCCAAATAATTTGATAAATCTGTGAAGGCTGACACTAAACAGGCGCAGTGCCCAGAATCTGAAGGACCAATGAACAGAAAATCATCCAAATAATGGGCCGTTAAAGAAGAACCAGCCCAGTCCCTCACGGCCCACTCCAAGAACGTACTGGACACTTCAAAAGCAGAACATGATATGGAACAGCCCATAGGCATGGCCCGATCCACATAGTATTGACCGCGGAACTGAAATCCCAGAAGGTCAATGTCCTAGGGGTTAACAGGCAGGAGACGAAAGGCCGACTTGATGTCGCATTTTGCCATCAAGGCCCCCTTTCTGGCTCTCCTCACCACCCTGACAGCTCCATCAAAAGAAGTGTATCTAACCGAGGCAATGTCTGGGGGGATGCGATCATTCACAGAACTCCCCTTCGGAAAGGAGAGATTATGAATGAGCAGGTACTCCCCTTGCTGCTTTTTGGGCACTATGCCCAGGGGCGAAATACGCAGGTCCAGCAAGGGAGGGAAAGAAAAGGGGCTGGAAATCCTGCCTGCAGCTATCTCCTTGTCTAACTTCCTAGCCACTACCTCTTCCAGGATCCGAACTGAGGCCTGGTTAGTTGCCCACGTGGAAACCCTGGGGCCCTCATAAGGGATCCTAAATCCCTCTTTAAAACCCGCTAAGAGGTAAGCAGCGGCATCCCTGTTCGGATATCTAGCCAAAAGGTGTGCCAAAGGGGCAACAAGAACCGGGCTATTGGCCTTGCAGCGCACCTCATCCGCCACCCTTTGATCTACGGGGCTGCTGTTGATCCTGGCCATTGGGTTTGCCCTGTCGCATTCTGGAACAGGCTGAACTGGGATGCCCACCCCCACATGTCCCACAGGCGTGTCTAAAACGGCAAGGGCAACGGGTGCAGCGTCCAGAGCTATTAAAGCCCCAACACACCTGTTGGGACCGAACCCACTGCGGCCCCTGGCTACTGCCAGAAGCTGTTGCCTGTAATTTGGACAAGAGATGGCCACTATCCGACCTTTCCCCTTGAAGTGGCCGAGCTGGGGTCATACAGCGAAGCCACATGCCTTGATGTTCCACGTCTCAACGCATGGTGGGATCGAGGGCCGCCCTTTGACGAAAATTTTCGTCGTAACGGAGCCACGCCATTCCGGCAAAATCCCTAAAGGCCCTGTGTATGATGTCCTGATACTTGATCATGGACAATGCTCTGGAAGGGTAGGCCTGCGTCATCACGCCCATGTAGACAGTATAGGCGTTTAGCCAATTAGGCCAAACCCTATCCACCTTTTTCTTTTTAGCGGCTTCAGTATCCTTCACCGCTTCTCCATGCTTGTCCCTGACCTCAGGTTCACGAAACAAAAGAGTAAATATATCCAAATATTCACCCCTCCAGATCCGCTCTTTAGTAGCCTGGAGGAGATGATCCCCAAGAGGGAGAGAACTATCACCCTGGGGGTAAACACCCTGGGGAAGAGGCATGGAATCCATGGAAGTAGAATTAGGACCTGATGGCTGCCAGGAGGCGATAGTTGCTGCTGGCCAAGGAAGCTGTGGCTGCGTTGGCACTAAAACACCCCCCATATAAGTGTATTGAGAAGGTGTGTCAACCCCATGAGCGACCCCTGCAGCCCCCGGAACCTGTGTATTGAGTGTCTCACCTGTATCCATTGATGGGGGAACAACGACTGCCACATCCCGTGGGGCTAATGAGCCCACAGTAGCCAAAGTTGTTGAAGGCATCGGAAGCACCAATGGCACCAATGGTGGGGGTTCTGACTGCGCCTCGTTAGCCGACACAACTGCTCCTACAGGTGGAACGGGAAGTGGATCAACAGGAGCAGATGAGAGAGATTGGCTGGAACTGGTAGCTCCTGTTTCCAGAGCGCAGACCCTAGCCAGGAGAGAGCACATAAGGTTAGCTTTGGAGGTCCACCTAGCAGACCTCTTGGGCGGAGTAGGAGCACTAGGTCCAGCACCCGGGTCATTTGGTGCAGAACGTTGCTGCTCAAGAGCCTCAATCCGAGCAATCAGGGCCCACATACAGCCCATATCCGACTCTTTGTCCAAAGAGTGAGGCTCTACAGGTGGGTGCCTGGCTGGTCGCTTAACCACCTGAACGCCTTTCTTCTGCTTGGCCTTACGAGGAGGCATTATCAAATAACACTGAAAACCTGTATAAAGAAAATTGATAACCTAATCAGAGAACAGCAAAAGGCACCTTAATTTATGAATTTATGTAATCAAATATATGTATGATTGGTTAATTAATTGATTGATCCCAGCCTCATAAGAATTTATGCATTGAATTAATTATGAGGAAGTGAGTAATTAGTTGAGCACAGCCTCCAGTTTTTTATTTATTTATTTATTGCTTCCTATTCACTAATTGATGAATTGAACAAATGGCTTTAACTTAATTAACACAATAGAGAATTGATTGAATAAAAGGTGATAAAAATCCAACTTATTGGAACTTGAAATGCACAATCAAGGCAATGCAGGAGGGGGAAGCGAAGAGAATTGATTGAGCTTAATAAACACGATAGAGAGGCAATGCAGAGGGGGAAGTGAAGAGGCGCGCAATGCCTACAAAAGCAAAGGGCAGGAAACATCCACGCACACGAATTGCGTGCGCACGACACTAGGCAAGTCCAACCAGCCAAGCCTCTCACAGCACAGAGTAATATGGGGGGGAGGGGCAAGCAAAGAGGAGTGGTATGCCACCAACGACCAAGCACGGGAAACGTGCACGTACGCGAGACACGTGCGCGCAATGCTCTGCAGGGCCCGACCAGAGCCGATCCGCTTCAAGCCTCTCACAAAGTCACTAGGCCAAAGGAGAGGCAGGCGCGACAAGCGCTGAATCGGGAGAGGGCACAGGCTCAACCACCACTATAACTTAAGGAGGCAGAGACGACAATCAAAGTCCCCCCCTCCGCAAAACCGCTGATCTGCGGGAGGCAAACCGCCTTATGTTATTTTATTTTTAACACCCACACACACACACACACAATTAAAATTGGGGAAGCGCTCAGCTAGCGCATTAACAGGGAAACTAAGGGGGGAAGACAAACGGCAGCCAACCGCTAAACTGCAGAGCTGCCGCTGCCAATAGCACAGAGACAAGGGAGAGACAACTCTGCAAAATCAGCCCCCCACCGCCCAACAGCTGATCGGCAAATGACAGGAAGGTAACAAAACAAAGAGGGGGGGGAGCAAATGCCATCCAACCGCCACCCAACTGATCAAAAATGACAAGTGTGGGGAGGGAGGCTTTTTAACAATACAAGGAGGAGGGTGGGAAGCAAGTGCCACCCAACCGCAAACCCGCTGGGCCTCAGAAAGGAAAAAAGCCGCCGCCGCTGTCACACAAGCCTCGAGTAAAGCCTCATTCGCACACACACTGCCTCAGCGTGAACGAACATGAGGAGAAGAGTTAGGGAGGGGGAGCAGCATTAAATACTACCGCTCCCCTCCCCCTCCCATTGAGGCGTGACGTGGCCTCACCCTACTCCCTCACCCAATCGGGAGTAGACCTCCCGAGCCTTCTCACTCATATGGGGTGAAAGCAAACACGCTCCCACCTTAAGGTGGGAACATCATTGTCAGAAGCCTGCCCTAATATCAATCGATATTGCATTACAGATTTTCTTAACGTTGCCTGTGACTGCTGCATTGTATGAAAGAAGCTTCAGCAAATTAAAATAAATTGAAATGTACCTCAGATTTACAATGAACCAAGAGTGTTTATCAAGTCTTGAAATATTATCCATCGGCAATATAGTTGCCAAAGAAATTGAATACAGTGATATTGTAGATGATGTTGCTCCACTTAAAGCACAAAAATACATTGGTCCCCAGTTAGTTGGGCCAACAACAGCACTAGTTGGGCCAACAAAGCAGCAGAACCCTCTCCCCTCTCCAGTCACCTGAAACACTCTTCCATTAATGCAGCTTCTTTAACTCACTGGCCATGCCAGGCTCCTCTGCTAATGAACAGTTGGAGTCTAAGTTAGAATAATAGTTAACATCCGCAAATTCTTGCAGATTTGAGTATGAGAATGCAAAAGGCCTTTCACCTTACACAAAACTCTTGATTGCGCCCATAACCAAGACATAAAGAGTAGTGATACAGTTGAAGTCAATTTCAAAGAGGAGGTTTTGTGCAGTGGAAACCGCTTCTGAATTGCTCAAATTTGCTTCAGTCTGTTCCAAACTTTTTTTCTTGTTTTCACCTGGAAGCTCTTTATGAAATGCTTGCTTTTGATAACCACCTTGTTTCCGAATGCCCCTTTAGTGAGATCTTTAAGGTTCCCCAACAAATATTTGAACTTGAAAAAAATGTAAAAAGTTTATGTGCAGTTCTTCAAAAAGTAACTATATCAGATGTCACAGAAGCTGCATGCATTTCTACCAGATTGAGACTGTGAGAGGAACACGGTACAAATCTTGCCAAATAATTTTTTTCTAAAATTGTTGATTGCATCCTGTTATATGTACCACTTACGTTTGCAGTATTATCATATTCTTGCCCCTTATATTGGTTGTATCCATTCCACGTTTGATCAGCTTTTCATGTATTTCACCAATTCATTTCCGTGTGTGTGTGTGTGTGTGTGTGTGTGTGTGAGAGAGAGAGAGAGAGAGAGAGAGAGAGAGAGAGAGAGAGAGAGAATGAATAAATTCATGCAAACATTATTCAATAGACATTTGTCAGGCCCAGGATGTGACTCAGGAACCAGACCAACGGCTGTAGTTAATTCGTGTTTTATTAGGGTAATGTCCAAACAAAGACTGCATTTTCTCATGAAGCAATACAGGGATACAGGTCCTGCGGCATTGGGAGAAAGTTGACAGAGCAAGGGACTTCTTCCCGCCTGTTCTTTAAGAAGGGGCCAAACGGGCGTGCAATCTTTCGCTCCTCCTTAACTGCCCCTCAGGTACTGCCCACCTTCCCCCCCTTCTCTCCTGTCTTTTCAGCTGTCTGCGTGTGTGTGGTGAGGGAGGAAGCATCACCCCCTCCTCTTCTGAAGTTTCCGATTCCAGGATGGGGGATAGGGGAGGGGCTGATGGTAAACTGCCTCCCCGCTTTTCGGCTGTGAGCAGCCCTCCCTCTTTCCCCTCTCGCTCTGAGCCTGAAAGAGGGGGAGGCGTGAGAATGTCCAGGGAGGGCTCAGGCTCCCCGTTGCTAAGCGACCTTATCACTGGCAGTTCCTCTGTTTCGTCTTCGCTCCAAAGGGGGGAAGTTCCTCCCCCTTCCCTCTGCCATCCATCCGAATACTCTTCTCCCAACTCTCCGGGATCCAGCTCCCCGGGATTGGGACCCCAGCTCTGCCTTCCGACACCATCCCCCCTCCCAGGCTGTGCCCCCCTCCCCTTGTCTGGCTTGGGACGGTGGGGAAAACGTTGATGGAAAAGTTTTACCAATTCTGGAGCATGCACATCAGCTGCATCTTCCCATGATCTGTCAGCCACCCCATAGCCTTTCCAGTGAATCAAGTACTGCAGCTTGTGGCGTCTGATCCTGGAATCTAAGATCTCCTCAACTTCAAACTCAAGCTGCTCATTTACCAGGAGTGGAGCTCCGGGAGGTTCCTCCGGCCGTAACTCACTGGGAGGGGCGGCTTTCGTTAAGAGGGATCGATGGAACACAGGATGTATTTTAAACGTGTCAGGCAGCTTCAGTCGGTACGCCACGGGATTGATTTGAGTTTCTATTTTGAAAGGACCCACCCTCTTGTCTTGTAATTTTCTACATTTACCCGGCATCTGGAGGAAGCGGGTGGACAGCCATACCTGGTCTCCCGGTTGAAGGGGGGGGCCCTCCTTCCTGTGCAGGTCAGCAACTCGCTTGTACTCCATTTTGGCTTCGTTTAACTGCTGTTTCAGTGTCTGTTGCGCCGCTTGCAATTCCTTAAGGAAGTTCTCAGCTGCCGGTACCAGCATTCCTTCTGAGCTGCTTGGAAAGACTTTAGGATGGAATCCATAATTAGCGAAGAACGGGGTTTGTTGAGTGCTGGAGTGCAGAGAATTGTTGTAGGCGAACTCTGCAAAATGCAAATATGATACCCAGTCAGTCTGTTGATAGGACACATAACTTCGTAAATATCTTTCCAAAACGGCGTTCAAGCATTCCGTCTGCCCATCTGTCTAGGGGTGATGGGCGGAGGAGAGTTTTAATTCCGTCTGCAACTGTTTCCACATTGCTCTCCAAAATTTGGCTGTGAACTGAGTTCCTCGGTCTGAGACTACGCTGTTTGGCAATCCATGCAGCCGGTAGACTTCTTTTATGAATAACTTGGCCGTTTCTTTAGCCTCTAAGGCCCCTGCACAAGGAAGAAAGTGTGCCATTTTGGTAAGTAGATCCACCACTACTAAGATGGCTGTCATTCCTTGGGACTTGGGTAGATCAGTTATAAAATCCATGGAGAGGTCCTTCCAGGGTTCGTGTGGGACAGGCAACGGTTGTAACAGTCCTGCTGGTGTCCCTGTTTGTGTTTTTGTCCGCAGACAGACAGAGCAGGACTTTACATAACTCTCAATATCCCGACGCATTTTAGGCCACCAGAAGTCCTTGGCCACATTCTGAATGGTCTTGTAAATCCCGAAGTGTCCCGCTGTGATGGAATCATGACACTGGCATAGGATTCTGAGCCTTAATTGCCCTTCTGGCACATATCTGGCGGTTTTGAACCATAACAGTCCATTTCTCCAGTGAAAGGTTACTTCTGAGTCTTGACCTTGTCCCGTCTCCTGCTGATATTTTAGCATGTCTGCATCTTCTTGTTGTGCCTTTTTGAGTTCCTCTTCCCATGAAGGCTGGCATACTCCCAACGTTAATTTCTCTGGCGGGATTACGTACTGAGGCTGGTCCTCGGATTCACTTTCTTTGTATTGTGGCTGTCTGGATAAGGGATCCGCTCTCTGGTTTTTGGCTTGGGCATGGTAAGTAATCTGGAAGTTAAACCTAGTGAAGAACTGGGACCATCTTATCTGTCTCTGGTTCAGCTTTCTGACGGTTTGGAGGCTTTCAAGATTCTTGTGGTCGGAGCGCACTTCAGTTCGATGAGAGGTCCCCTCTAGGTATTGTCTCCAGTTTTCAAAAGAGTCCTTGATGGCCAGCAGCTCCTACTCCCAAACTGTGTAGTTCTTCTCTGCAGGCTTTAACTTCCGAGAGAAGTACGCACAGGGGTGCAGCTCCTTCCCTTCTTGGTCTAATTGTAGCAGGACCCCCCCGATGGCAAAATCTGAAGCATCTGCTTCCACTACAAAAGGGCGGTTCGGATCAGCAAAGCACAGAATGGGCTCAATAGCAAACCTTCTCTTCAGCTCCTCAAAGGCCTCGGTGGTGTTCTCTGTCCATTGAAACTTCTTCTTCCCCCTTAAACAGTCAGTCAGAGGAGCTGTTAATTTGGAAAACCCTGGAATGAACTTTCTGTAATAATTGGCAAACCCCAAAAATCGTTGTACATCCTTTTTGGTGACAGGTTGGCCCCAGTCCAATATGCAGCTTACTTTCCCTGGGTCCATCTCCACGCCTTCCGCTGAGATTCGATATCCAAGGAAGTCTAGAGACTTGAGGTCAAATCCACATTTCTCTAATTTAGCATACAGGTGATTTTCTCTCAGTCTCTTCAACACCGTCTCCACATGCTGGTCATGGTCTTCCTGGTTCTTTGAGAACACCAGGATATCATCTAAGTAACAGATTACATACGTGTCCAACAAGTCTCTAAACACGTCGTTCATGAATTTTTGAAAAATTCCTGGACTTCCACAAAGCCCGAACGGCATGACCAGGTATTCATACTGTCCGTAAGCGGTCAAGAATCCTGTTTTCCATTCATCTCCCTCCTTCATTCTGATCAGATTGTACGCTCCTCTCAAATCCAACTTCGTGAAGATTTTTGCAGAGCGCAGTCGGTCCAGCAACTCTGAGATCAGGGGCAGCGGGTAGCTGTTGGGGATGGTGATCTGGTTCAATGCACGATAGTCATTACAGGGTCTGAGTTCCCCCCCCTTCTTTTTCACAAACAATAGTGGCGCTCCAGCAGGGGATTGTGAGGGGCGTATGAATCCTCGCCTCAGGTTTTTATCCAGGAATTCCTTCAGGGCCTCCCTCTCATTCTCTGTGAGAGAGTAGATTCTCCCTGATGGGATGCTGGCTCCTGGCACTAGGTCAATCGCACAGTTGTAAGGGCGGTGGGGGGGTAAAGTCTCTGCCTCTTTTTCATCAAACACATCTTTGAATTCTTCATACTTTGGCGGCAGGGTCACTTGCTCGATCTCTTGCACTGCCCCCGCTAGGGTGTTCTTGATTCCTTCAGGTTGACAGTTCTCCTGGCAATACTGTGAGGTGAACCACACCACCGCCTCCTTCCAACTTATTTTGGGTTCATGCTTTGCTAGCCAGGGCATTCCCAGAATCACCTCAAAGTTCGAGAGATCTGACATGTATAGCGAAATGAACTCTTCGTGCCCAGGGATTTGAAGTTTCACTTCCTCCGTGGCTTGTATCACTCCTCCTGACTTCAGAGGTCTCCCATCGATAGTCTCCACAGCTAGGGGAGCGTCCAGTTTCCACCGGGAAATTCCATGACGCTTGACTAACTTTGCATCAATAAAATTTGTGGAGGCTCCACTGTCAATTAAGGCAGTGGAATTAAACACCACTCCTCTGGAAGTTGTAATCCGAATAGGCAAGACCAACACCCCCTTTGAGGGAGGTTGGATCGTTGGGGGGCCTTTATACAACGCTGCCCCCAGTCCACCAGCCTGCACGTGGACTGGGTGTTCTAGTTTCCCGATGGCTCGGCTTTCCCCCCTTTCAGTCCACAGTCTCTGGCCACATGGCCCGGCTTTGAACAATAAAAGCATAAACGTTCCCGGCGTCGTCTTTCCTTTTCTTCTTCCAACAGTCTTGGCCTAGCCCCTCCCTGTCCCTCAGTTGCATTACCTGCCATCCCTGAAGTGGGAAGGGTCTTGTTGCGGGATGCCGAGGCTGAGTATCTCGGGACCTCCTGCTTCCTTTCCAGGCGCCTTCCTTCCATCCGGTGATCTATCTGTAGGCATAGCCGGATGAGCCCTGGTAGGTCAGCGGGGGAGGAGGTCCTGGCCAACTCATCCAGGATTTCAGCATTTAATCCACTCCGGTACATAAACATCAGGGCGGCGTCATTGTAACCAGTTTCCTGGGACAGAATTTTAAAAGCATTAGTGTACTCGGAAACAGTCCCTTTAGCTTGCTTCAGAGCGCCTAGTTGCCGCGCTACTGTTTCAGCCCTTTGCGGGTCTTGAAACATCTCGGTCATCTCCTGTATAAATCCTCTGTACCTTCCTAAGACAGTATCCTTTCTCACGAGATACGGAGTCACCCATTTTGCAGCTTCTCCCTCCAGGAGGCTAATCACGAAAGCTACTTTAGCCCCATCGTCTGGAAATTCCGTGTGCCTGACATCCAGATATAACTCACATTGAGCCACGAAGGTTGCCAACTGATCACTTTGTCCCGCGTATTTTGGGGGCAATCCAATGGGAACCTTTGCTATGGCAGCTGGAGGGGCTGTTCGCATCTGGTCTATCGTGGCCTTCAAGGTTTGATTATCCGTCTTCAGCGCCTTGACTGCTGCTAGCAGGGCTTGAACATCCGTCTGCAAATCAGCTACCTTAGTCCTCAAGAGTTCCACTTCTTCCGTCTCAGAAGTGGGGTTCATCCCCCCCGCTGCTCCCTTTGACATCTTGTCCCAGTCAAGTGAAGAGAGCGTTGAGGGTGATTTAGGTGGCTCTGTCAAGCTGTCAGGCCCAGGATGTGACTCAGGAACCAGACCAACGGCTGTAGTTAATTCGTGTTTTATTAGGGTAATGTCCAAACAAAGACTGCGTTTTCTCATGAAGCAATACAGGGATACAGGTCCTGCGGCATTGGGAGAAAGTTGACAGAGCAAGGGACTTCTTCCCGCCTGTTCTTTAAGAAGGGGCCAAACAGGCGTGCAATCTTTCGCTCCTCCTTAACTGCCCCTCAGGTACTGCCCACCTTCCCCCCCTTCTCTCCTGTCTTTTCAGCTGCCTGCGTGTGCGCGGTGAGGGGGGAAGCATCACCCCCTCCTCTTCTGAAGTTTCCGATTCCAGGATGGGGGATAGGGGAGGGGCTGATGGTAAACTGCCTCCCCGCTTTTCGGCTGTGAGCAGCCCTTCCTCTTTCCCCTCTTGCTCTGAGCCTGAAAGAGGGGGAGGCGTGAGAATGTCCAGGGAGGGCTCAGGCTCCCCGTTGCTAAGCGACCTTATCACTGGCAGTTCCTCTGTTTCGTCTTCGCTCCAAAGGGGGGAAGTTCCTCCCCCTTCCCTCTGCCATCCATCCGAATACTCTTCTCCCAACTCTCCGGAATCCAGCTCCCCGGGATTGGGACCCCAGCTCTGCCTTCCGACAACATTAATGCAATTTATTAATCAGTGGTAAATTTGGCTAACTATTATACTGAAAAAATTTCATACATTTAAAGATGATTTTCATATTTATTTCATTATGAAAAAATCTAAATTATCCACATGGGATTAATAAAGCTATTATTCCCTGTTTATAATGGATATAAAGTCAGGATCATTCAGACCATGGTATTCCTGATCTCTATGTATGGATGTGAAAGTTAGACAGTGAAAAAAGCGGATGAGAGAAAAATGAACTCATTTGAAATGTGGTGTTGGAGGAGAGCTTTGCACTTACCATGTGAAAAAGACAAATAATTGGGTGTTAGAACAAAGTAAACCAGAACTGTCACTGGAAGCTAAAATGCTGAAACTGAGGTTACCATACTTTGGACACATCATGAGAAGACATGATTCACTAGAAAAGACAATAATGCTAGGAAAAACAGAAGGGAGAAGAAAAAGAGGAAGGCAAAACAAGAGATGGATTGATTCCCTAAAGGAAGCCACAGACCTGAACTTACAAGATCTGAACAGGGTGGTTCATGACAGATACTCTTGGAGGTCACTGATTCATAGGGTTGCCATAAGTCGAAATCAACTTGAAGGCACATAACAACAAATCATATTTTTATTAAGCACACATGAGTAATTTTGATTTTTTTGATCACAAAATAAATATGAAAATTTTCTGTGAATGTTTGACATTCATGCTGTTATAATGACTCCACCAGCAGCGGCCAATTTTTTACTCCCCACCCCCAATCTTGCATCTGGTGTTGGGACTGGCCACGCTGCTCTAGTTACACTACTGTTCCAAACAGATGATCTTATGTTTATAAAAAGGTTCCGCTAAAACAGAAGCCTAGATTTGACAACCCTCTTCATAGGCAATAACAAGGTGATTTGTGTGAGTGATTTGTGTGGTGGATGAGTGCTAAGAATACCTGTCCAAAGTCTGACCCTTCTGAACTAAGGTGAGAGCAGCAGCCACAATAGCTGCTACTTCCTTAGTCCCTGCCTGCCCATCATCATGTATTCCCCTCCTCTCCTACCCATTCAAAGTCATACAAATACAAATCCATATTATTTAATTGCTTTATATTCAAATGAATCTCAAAGCAATGTACAAAACAGAAATCAATTGCAATATATAAATAATCAAATAAACCCCCATTAAAATAACACTATACTACTCCACCAACAATACCCACATTCACACAGCCATCCATATCTCTCTACAGAAAATCCCAGGCAGTCCCTTTGTACAATGAAGACAGGATAAAAACTCAAACAGCTTTGGAATTCAAATAAAAACTATTTCCTACCCCACCTCCCACATTGTCCAAGTGATGGCAATGTGATACAAAAAGCATTACCATCTCTCTGAATTATGTAAAACCAGCTTCAGTGAATTGTCTTAGAGCCAGATTGGTTATTTGACATTGTGATATCATCACATTACGACGTGATCCCAAATGAATTGGGAATCCCATCTTAAGGGTGGGAAAGCACAATTGGAAAAGTAGCACTGAAGCAGCAGGTAGAGCAAAATGCAGGAGAAAAACACTTAAAATCTAGGTGTTTTGTGGGAGGGTTGGTGATCCTTTCCAAGCTGAGTATTTAACACAGGCCCAAGAGTATAAAGAGCTTTAAAGACCTATGTGGTTTAATACACCATGGAACATAATAGCAAACAGCACTGTTATACATTGCTGCACACTAGATCTATAGTTTTGTATGTCAATCATGAACTTAAATTGAATCCAAGAGCCTACACCCAAAGGTAATACTAACTTGTGTATCATCAGTCACAATGTTGAGACAATCAGCACTATGGGGCCTTGCTCTGGAAGCCTATTGCTTTCTGCAATCCTGTCAAGCAAATGGGCACCTTCTTCCTGTGGACCATGATCATCATTACAGTCACACATTACAAGCTATATCAGTTGTGGGAAACCTCAGGTCCAGGGAGAAATGTGGCCTTCCAGACTACTCTGTCTGGCCCTCAGAAATATCCCCAGACCACACCTCCTCTCCCTAGACCTCATCCTTTATTTAACCTGCTTTGCCCCACAATACTTTTGCCTAGTTAGTGTGTCCTTAAACTCTGATAATTCCTCTTCCCTGTCTGGATGAAGGATAGCGAGTGGTGCATGTGTGCATAGAAACTAGCCTATGTAGAAAGGTAAAATTTACATCCATTGCACCATCCACTTTTGCCTTTGGCCCGACCCCACACTGGCAAGTGGCTTTGGAAGATTGCTCAGAAGAGAATGCAGTCCACAGATGGAAAGGATTTCCCACCCATAGTTACATAAATAAATAGCCAAGTCTTAGGTCTTCAATCTGTTCTTGTCTGCCACCCTAGATTGTGATGTGTGTGTCTGTGTGATACACACACACACACACAATCATCTGCTTAATGTTATTTATAAACCAAATTGTTGGCTATAGTTTCCATAAAAGAAATCTAATGGAGATTTTTTCCATTAACAAAAACCAGAGAAAGTGATACAGTAAACTAGAGAAACTATAAAC
Organism: Rhineura floridana; assembly: GCF_030035675.1. NCBI lineage: Eukaryota > Metazoa > Chordata > Lepidosauria > Squamata > Rhineuridae > Rhineura > Rhineura floridana. Next base: position 93,097,167 of record NC_084480.1, read on the forward strand.
AACCAAGAGGCAATCCAAATCCAAGCTGGAAGTAGCAGCAATCCATAAGAGGTATATGCTTAATTACTTACCTTTCTGGTGTTTGTTCAAAATATAACACTATTGGAGCTCCATGTTCTTAGCACCAGTATTAATTGTTCTCACTCTGTTGTATTCTGTAAAGTAATAACTACAAATAGGTAACATCTGTATGTCTGTAATCAGATCAAAGCGTACAGTATGTGGAATTTAACCCATAAACCACCATTGTGAGCCACAAACTTGAAATCTCATCTTTCAAAATGCAAAAAATAAAAAAAATGGCACAGGCCATTTTTATATATGTCTTGGCATTTTATAAATGTCTTGGCATTTTTTTGTTAGAAGTACAAGCATGGGTCCAAATGTGCCTTTCCCACAACCAAAAAGCCTCTTTTACTCCTGGAAGGGCTATCCCCAACCGAGTGGAAAAGCACTGTGTAAGGAAAATGACCCAAATCCAGAAAATCTCTTCCATTTGTAGAAGCTGTTAAGATAATTTTACATTCATTTGAGTTTATATGCTACATCAGCCTTCACCATCATGCTACCTTCCAGAAGTTTTGGACTACAACTCCCATCAGCACCTGCCAGCATGCCCAAAGACCAGGGATAATGGGAGTGCTAGTGCAAAACTTCTGGAGGGCTCCAGTGTGGGAAAGGTTGTGCTTCATCTTCCTTATTCACTAGGTGTCTCATTCAACATAACCCTTGATATATTGTGATACTGGAATGCAAGAGGTCTTCTGCTAGCTTACACAAGAGTTCACACACATTTGTCCTTTTTGTTCATGGTACTTTGAATCTAAGCTATTGACAACAGAGACATTTCCTATTTGGGATCCCAGTAGACTATTGGAAGAATTCCATACTTAGCACAATTATCAGCTACTCTCCTTGGTTCTCAGTATATGTAAATACCTTTTCCCTGCCCATTCCCACTTATTCCCAACTCTTTTCTAGAGATGCAGAAGACGATTCCTGATATTAAATAGCTTGTGCATTTTGCAGGCTATTTAGTTGGATGTCTATTTTGTGGGACATTCACAAACAAATGTTTGCACTAAGAATTTAGGGGCAAAAGTGAGAGGTGTTACAAGAAGTTCCGTACCATATTTAGCAGAATGATATCAGTAGGGAGGACGTTGGGTTGACACTGCTTCCCACTCAAGTAAGCTGCTATCAAATGAGTGTACCAACAATTCTCTTCAGTCTACAGAACATATTCATGCATTCAAAATAAAAAAGTACATGGGAAGCAAGATATACAGCTGTTGCCCCCATCACCACCATGTGGACCAGCATACCCAGCCCACCCTGACTTTCCCACCCTCCACCCACTTCCTGCCAATCTACTGGTGTGACAGGAATTGCTGATTATGTACGTAGAATATATATCCAATATAGACAGGTGGGTTTTTTTAATCCACAGTCTTGACTGAAGATGTATTTATTTAACTGATGTGTAACCTGCCTTTCAGAGTTCCTGCCCTCACAAGACACTTTGCAACAGTTATAAATAGTTCAAAAACCATTATCATATAACAGATAACATTTAGACATTAAAATATCATTAGAAAGATAGGCACAGCTAAAAAACATCTCAAGCAGGGAAAATAAATAGTTCAAGCATCATAATTAAATAAAAATGGGAGGGAGGGCCCAGGAAGAAAAGAGAGGTGCAAATATATCATGTCACATTCACCGACCATGCAGAGAGTAAAAAAAAATGGGCACCCAGAGAAGGGCCTCTGAAGGAGTCGTTAACAAATAGACAGGCATGTGCAGGAAGTGGAAATGAATCAGTTTCATTTCTAATCTTCAATCCTGACAAGATTAAACTTCTTATTTTGATATGCATATTAAGGAAGTCTATTGTACTAGACTTCACTGAAGGCCAGCTTGGTGCTTTGGGCAGAATACTGGAAGTAGGAGACCCAGCTTTAAATCCCTTCTCACTCATATACTATCTTGGGTGAGCCTGGCTAAATGACTCTCTCCTTCCCTCTCTCTAATCTGTCACACAGAGTTGTTGTGGGGATGAACATGGTAAGAATTTTAAAACATTCAATATACTATAAGGTGGTGTTGAAATATGTCTGAAAGACTGTGGATGTTACCATCTACGTGGATGTTGACATATCCCAGCAGAATTTCGTAAATGCCTGAAAATGGATAATATGTTTCCTCAGTCTTCAGACATACACCAGCAAATGCTGACAATTGAATTCACCAGTTGCTCTCTTGCATTTTCGGACATTCACCAAATGTCAGATGTTCACTATAACCAATACACTAGGAGCATTTGAAGTAGCTTACCTATTAAATGTCCTTGGTATTTGCCCAGACTGCCATTTCCTACTGAAGAAGTCAAATCGCCTAGCGAGCTGAGAATTTGGGATGATCAATGCTTTTTAATTTCTGAGAATCCATCAGAATGGTTATTTTATATAGCCATTAAAATTAGGGGGAGAAAACTGATGTGTAGTTGAAAGTGTCTGTGTGGGAGAAGGAAGATGAAAATTTCATGAGGCAGCCTTACAACAGCTGTGCACAACAGCAGGTCCTTCATCTCCCTGCTGGTTTGTCCTTTCCTTTCACTAAGGAGGCTATCTGGAGTGCTAGAGAAAAAAACACAAACAAACACAAACAAACCACTTTACAGAGAAGAAAAGGAGCACCAGCTTTCCCCCACACCCCACACAATCTTTTCATTCCTACAGCATCTGAAAGGGAAAAAAAACCACTTATATGAGAAGTGGGAAGGGGGAGCAGTCTGATGACCGAGTTGCCATTCACTGCCAAAGAGATATTAATGGGGATGGTTTAGTCAAGTAATGATAAAACACAAGAAAAAGAAGAGTTAGAGAGAACAACTGTAAATACTAGGGGTGTGCAGTGACCAGGTGATTTGTTTGGACATTGATTCAGTGCTTTAGAAAACTCCCCACTGCAATCCAAAGTGGTTTGGAAGCTGCCCAATTCAGCTCATGATCCAAGGCTGAGTCGAGGGGGGGGAAATGAGCAGAGCTTGGAAAAGTTACTTTTTTGAACTACAACTCCCATCAGCCCCAGCCAGCATGGCCACTGGATTGGGCTGATGGGAGTTGTAGTTCAAAAAAGTAACTTTTCCAAGCTCTGAAAATGAGGCTTAATTCCCCTATTCCCTTCACTACTGGGAAATCAAAAACAGCTATAACTTTTTTCCTTTTGTCAGAAGTGGATAAAATTTGCAGGCATATCAGTGCAGCACTTTTTTGCTAGGCACCTTTAAAATTGGGGGGGGGATAAATAAAAGGGATTCCTTTCCTCCATCAAAGCACTGGGATTGGAGAGTTTGGGTAAAACCATTCCCTCTGATGACAAACTTGACCGGCCAGTCACAGTGGGACTCTTTTGCCTCCCTCTCTCCTTTTACTTTAGTTTACCACACCCTAAAGTGGTAAACTAATGGTAAGCTTACAGTAGGGCCCCACTCATATGGCGGGTTACGTTCTGGACCCCCACTGTAAAGTGAAAACCACTGTAAAGCAGAACTCATTGACTAGAATGGTGTGAGATGCCCGAAAACCGCCGTAAAAGCAGAACAAGCACCATATGAGTGGGGCTTTAGTCTAATTGCGTCTAATTGAGACCGACTTATTAGCGAAGTGCCTTAAAGCAAAGTGCCGTATAGCGGGGCCCTACTGTAATTAGATTTGCTTTTCTCAGACTCATGTCCACAGCATTTTTGTGATGCCCAAGTGACATAAGGTGTTCTGGGGAAATCTGTGCTTCAGTTCAGTTCAGGGTGCCTTGTACAGATGCAGCTTCCCACTGGACATGCCCATTGCTAAGCCACCGGACAGAAGCATTTAGGGGTGGGGATGGTCACTACCAGGCCTTCCTATTGTTTTTGTCTGAAAGAGGGGGGGTTGCTTCCTCCACCATGGTCAGTGCCTCATTTACCTGTACCATCACAAATGTCTTCAAAATCATGTCCCCTGCTTCCCAAGGAGTCAAAACTACCCTGCCCCCCAAATTTGGTCAAAACTCATGTTTTGGCAAAGATTACTATAGCCCTGCATACAGTAATCCCTGCCATTGAGAAGTCCAAGGCTGGACTTCTTTACAAATGCTGTGTGCTTTGGGTGGCTTTTGGAGGCCAAAATTAAGACAGAAAGGGTTAAAATACATTGATGCATTTTAGTGCATGTATTTTATTATGTTCTATTCCATTGTATTCCATGGGTATTTTGAAGGCTTTTGCATTTTTGACTATATTTGCCAAGCCTGTGAGGTGAACTGTGTAGGGCTGTACATTTCAAAAATTCGTATGTCATAGATACACCATTAGACTACACCCTAGTGCAGTTGATTTATGCATCTGGACCCTTTTCTTTTTCATTTGTATAGTTAGGACTTCAAGCACTGTGCTATTTTGTTATTCCTTTGCACATAATATTATTGCCCATAATCAACACATCAGGAGTAGCTTCAGGCAGTTCAGTTATGGTGACTTAATGTGTTGAGCAATGAAGCTTTGCTATCATGAGGTTATAGGTTACCAGTCGCAAATTGGCAATGCAAAGTATTAGCTATAAGATAGTAATAGCAGTTACACTACAAGTGGAAGATTAGCAGATAGAGAGAGCACACTTTCATCTATTCTGTGTTACCCGCCAGATAAAAGCAGTCCAAGAATATTATATTTTGGGTAAAAAATATACGGCAGGTAAAGGCCATATGAAATGTCACCAAAAGACATCACAGGCTCCAAACATTGCAGAAATTTTATGTATCACTATCTTGAATGTTTATCCTATCCTACTGCTACTTGTGATTTTTTAAAAGCCTTTTTGTGCCCTCTATGAACCATAGGTTGGAGCAGAGAATGAAGGTAATGTTAAAAATATACCATAACTAGGATAAAAGATTATATTGAAATATGAGTGCCAAACCTCCTTGCATTGAAAAAATGTACTGCCTTCAAGTCGATTCCGACTTATAGAGACTCTATGAACAGGGTTTTCACAGTAAGCAGTATTCAGAGGGGGGTTACCATTGCCTTCCTCTGAGGCTGAGAGGCAGTGAGTGGCCCAAGGTCACCCAGTGAGCTTCATGGCTGTGTGGGGATTCGAACCCTGGTCTCCCAGGTTGTAGTCCGACACCTTAACCACTACACCACACTGGCTTGTGGTATTACAAGGGGAAAAATCGTTAGGGGGAAATGCTTTGATACATTATAACAGGGATGGGCAACCTGAGGCACTCAAGTAATTGTTGGGCTCCAACTACATTTCTGCCCATTAGTCATGCTGGCTGGGGTTGGAAGGCAACATCCTGAGGGCCACTGGTTTCCTATCCCTGCATTATGGCACCAAAGGAATAATGAGACAGTAACACTAACCTTAAAGTATAACTGACAGGTTTAGATGAAACTTGGTGAGAATTATGGACCTATCCATACCTACCATGAAAATCCCCATTTTCAGTATTTGGTTTGTCACCTGACAGTCCACACCTAAGCTGTTTATTTTCAGTTTGCCAGTTTAAAAATTCCAGAGTTTACTCATCCATATGGATAGACATGGAGTTTTAAAGTTATATTGATTTTTCGCTCAGCTCCTCCTGTCACTCCTCCCCTATAAGCACATTGGTCCATGTCATATCACATGTTTTACATTCTCCCATCCACTACAGGAACTGCGCAGAAGTGAAATAGAATTTCTATAGTTATGCATAAAGCAGTTTGTCAACTGAAGCACACAAAAATCAAATTTGAATGCTCAAAAAAAACCCCATGTAAACCTTCAAAAACTTATTTTCCCCCTCATTATAAAAAGAGCATTCTATTTTTGACATTAGTGGCTGTGTTTTCCGTTACTTAAGTGATTGTTAGATTCTTTTTGGTATGATCACAAAATTTGTAGAATACAAGACCACAGTACAACCTGGAAATAGCCTAATTCAGTACGGGAAATATATATGGCAATTAGGGAAGAAAAAAGGGGGCATGGACAGATGACAAAGGAACACCTGTGGACCACCTACAGTAGAAGATCCACAGCAATGTGTCCGAGCAACCAAACATTAATGCAATTGATAATTAATACAGCAAAGCTTATCGGTTTTTCGGTGGTATGCCAAATGTCGATTTATCAACGTGAAAATCTGTAATAGTGTGCAACGTCATATGTAAAATAGTAAATTAATGAGGACCCAAAGGAATTCTAATGCAGATTAAACAGTGGTATGGACAAGCCCTAAGAGTCAAGAAATTGCATCTCTCAATAGGCGATATGGAGTAAACTTCCTAACAGATATTGTTACGATTGCTTGGCTAACCCCATTTTGGTTCAAGTGGAACCCAGGAGGTGCAAGGCCTGGAACTATACTCCCACCCCCACTCTCACACACCCCTACCTGATGGTATGGCTGGTGATGTGTTCCAGAGGTTTTGTGCAAAGGGTAACAAGGGCAAAGTTAAGAAACAAAATTAACCAAAAGCTACGCATAAATGTTCTGCATAAATGTTACCTTTTTCTTTGGCAGACTTCCCTCACCCACAGTGAATCCCATTATTCGTTAGAAGGAGCCCTAGTTTTTCAGGGTCAGTTAGAAATATACATCCAGATATACACACACACACAATCACAAGATTCCCAGACCCCTCCTTGGCAGGAGGTGGGGGAGAGAGGAAAAAGTCTTTTAAAAACGAGGCTTGAATCTAGTGAAAGAGAACAAGGGGGGCCGAGGAAGATCAGAGCTCCAACACGTGTACTACGCTGTCAAGGAACGCATCGAAGGAACGCATCGAAGGACCGCAGGGACAGAACCGGGGAGAGACTCTGGTTTTGGATCAGAGCTCCTCCACATAGATTCAGCTGTATTCAGTTGCCCACTCAGGGCATAGGACAGGCAATTAGTCCTACCTTTCACTCTTTATAGTAATAGGGTTCTTTGATCTCTTAGTTTAAAGTTATGAATGGGTTAGGATATTAATTATTAATGATGTCACGCACCCAAGTAATTCTGTAATGCTATTCTACTCTTTCTCTCAATATAAGAAAGCTTTGCTTTATTTTGGTTTGGACCTGCATTTCTTGGGATATAGATATATATATGCACCATTTAGGCACACTTCAGGGCAAAGCGCTTGTTTTATCCCTACTAAAAGTTCCCCCTCCTCTCAAGGAGGTGTGTTTCATGGGACATGAGGGTGGCAAGTTCACACACTCAGTTCCCAATAGCATGTGTCGTAACAATATTTCTTTTGAGCTTGTGTTTTAGGTTCCATTTAGAAATAAAAGCTTCTCAAACCTTCCTTTAGTCAAGGAATGGGGAACCCTTGGCCCTTTAGATGTTGTTGATCTACAACTTCATCATCACTTACTATTGGTCAAGCTGCCTGTGGCTGATGGGAGTGTGATGTTCCTGTATTAATGTATATATGGTAAGTGCTGTTTGTATAGAAGATACATGGTAAGTGGAATGAAAGAGGAGGGGGGAGTAAATGAGCAGTAGAATGCTGGATGATTGGCTGAGTGTTTGGATGGCTGAGAGTATAAATGGAAGGATGACAGTTGAATCTGGGTGGACGTGAGTGGGTTGTTTTGGTGGAGTTTGGAGGTGGGTGTGAGTTGGTGTATGTCAGGAGAGTGTGGAGAAAGAGGGAGGTGGAGTTCGGATTAGTAATAAGTCAAATATCACAGTAACAGATGAAACCATAAGCTTGTAGATCATTATCAAAGTTATCTTGTTATTAATGTTATTTAATAAATACTATTTTGGTTTACCGAAGGCCTGATCCTTGGCTGGGGTTTCACAGACCAGAAGGGAGGGTAAGGTAATAACCAAGGCTGAAGGGAAACAGTAACAAATGGTGGCAGTGGTGAAGAGGAGAAGATAACATTATAAGTATCCAGAGCAACCCCGAGTTATGAGTTATCTGCATTGATACAAGGGGGTTGGGAACAGCATAGGCACGCAGTCACGAATGTAACCGGATAGAGAGACTCAGGCAAGGTCTCTGGGAACATTGGTTGTAGAACGTGACTGGTGGTGCTGCCTAGCAGGGGGATCTATTGAGATCTGTGCTAGAGCGGAGAGAGAAACCATAAAAAAGGACAGTCCAGACTGGTGGAGTCCCTGGTGGTGCCTAGTGAAAGGCAGTAGCCACGAGCAGGTAGGAACCTGACAGGGAGAGCCAGGGAAGGGTGTCACAGGGAGCTGTAAACCAACAAAACTGGAGGCCCACAGATTTCCCATCCCTGGGTTAGACAGAACTTTTCAAAACTGCAGCTTAGTTCCACAAGCAACTGATGAGTCATAATTTCAAACCTGAGCCTCAATTCACCATTTCAAGATAGTATAACATGATCTGATACTCCTACAAACAAGCAAGCAAACAAATCCCTTCCCACGGTGTTGTGCTCATTTTCTATGTGCAAGGATCCCCCCCCCTGGTGATATAATTTGATCATATAAACCCACCTGCACCATGCTGTAGTATATAGCTCAAAACAGGTGTACCATCTTATTTTCGATTTATGAAAACTAGGCCTGAGTGAATTAGCAACTGTTATGAGCAAGTCTTTCTCATTTTTGATTCTGAGATTATCTTTTTTTAATTCACATTTGTTGTTCATTCAGGAAAAATTGCCAATGAAAGGACATCAGCAGTGCTTCCCAGAAGATTGTTTTGATGTCAATCTTGGCTTCAGGTTCTTTCAATAACTGATGTGTGCATTGGTGGAGATAGGCTGAAGACAGAGCTGGCAGACCATGTATGCACTATACTTATAGCAAACGTTTTGTTCTTACTGCTCAGAGGCACATGTTACCAAATTCTTCCAAGCTACACAGCAAGACCAACCCAAATTGTGTTTACATTTTGACAAATTTGTAGGGCAGTCCAATATCTCAGAGAGGAGGTCAGGTCTCCTGCTCCCCTGGTGCATTCACTATAGCTGCCCAATTTCTCTGCTTCTTAAAGTTTGATAGAAATATCTGTGGGCTATAGGTACGTTCTTAAACTGCAAGGTTTTTTGCCTATTAGTGAATATGATTCTGATCTTCTGGCTGAGGCCAGCCGCATGTGTAACTTGTATAAATAAGAAATGAATGTATAAAGAATAAATGATTGAAGAAATATTATGAAGACTGTCAGCTGTTGAACTCCCATTTCTTTTCCTGATGTCTGCCAGGTCTTGGGTGGCAGCTCTGACCTTAGCCTGCCTGTTCAGATGACTGCTGTTGGTGACTGTGTAAGCTTAGGCAAGCATGACGTTGGACATATAAAGACTTTGAATAGCCAGCAGTCAATAGGGAGAACTTAGAAACCCGCAATCTGGTGCATTCACATGAGGGAGGCTGTCCAGACGGTTTCATTACTGAGTGAAACTGAAATGAATACTGGAAGTTTTATAAATTAACTCTGTCACTATAAAGAGGCTTGCAATCCAACTGCCTCCACCCTAGTGTGGTGTGATCAACCATCTGGCCTTTTGCCCAAAATACACCCAGGGTAAACATATGCAGTATTTGACATGTGCATCACTTCTACAGAAATGAAGGCATTCAGCTAGAGATATGAGGAGGTGCTTCATCCACAGTCAGTGTAAAGTTATCCTTCTCCATCCATTTCATCACACTGCAATTCTAAACATGCATTTTTTAAAAAATACATACCACTGAAATTATGGCCCCAGCTGCACTATATATTTAAAGCAATATTATACCACTTTAAACAGAAATGGCTCCCTCCAACAAATCCTGGGAATTGTAGTATATTAAGAGTGTTAACAGTTGTTAGGAGAACCTTCCCTGGGAAGAGGAATTGATAGTTAAATTACCCTGGGAACTGTAGCTCTGTGAGAGGAATAGGGGTATTGTCAAACATGGGGTTTCACAAAGACATGCAGCTACTGAACAGATAAAGCCAGACCATAAATATGCCAGGCAGGAGGAACCAGGGGATCAGCCAGCATGTTTTACTGTTTGGGAAGCGCCAAAGGAGGAGACAGAGAAGTCCTTAAAGGAGTCCAAATGTCCAGAAACCAAGGGATCCTATCAAGCAGGACAGGGTTCAAGGCATGGGCTTAACAGGAGAGCTAGAGTAATATCTGCAAGAAGGCTTGATGTTGACTTTAGCAAGGAATCTCCCTTTCCTTCCATCCTTTTGTACTCTGCATGTTGGCCCAGGTGCTTCCAATCAGCTTGTGTTCTTGCGACCTCTCCTGCTCCTTAATCGCACTGATTGTCTTCATTGCTGCAACACCTGTTGCTGTCTTCTCTCTGCTGGGGAAGAAGTAGCCTCCTGGTCGCTTCCTGATTCTGGCAGGCAGGTTCCCTCAAGGGCTTGTCTCTGGTCTGGGGAAGGGTCCTGGGCTGTTTCCCTGCTTGTTCCCTCTCCTGGGTCTGCGGTCTCCCATTCCTCTTTCTCCTTGGATGAGTCCTCTGAGGGGGGCATGACAGGTATGTATAATTTTTAATTGCATTTTAATTGTTTTGCTTATTTATTATATTGTATTACAGTTTGAATTCCATAGAATTCAAATTGTAAATGTTCTGCATATACACACTATGGACCATCTGAATGAAGTATGGGATCCCCGGAATACACAGTATTCCCTGCTTGGGAACTGAGATAAATGCCAGAGTGCAATCAGCTCGCAGTGCCACTTTGGGAAATTCAGCATGGAAGCAAACAACTATTATCCAAAGATACCCAGGTTTATTGCTGCCAGTTTTAATGTGACACATCTTTTACGCTTGCTGCTGATAGGTTTTTGTTACATGATGTATGATGTAGTGGCTAGAGTATTGGACTATAACCTGGGAGACTAGAGTTCTAATCACCACTTGGTCATGAAGCTCATTAGGTGACCTTGAAGGGCCAATCACTGCCTGCTAGCCTGGGAGGACCAGGAAGGTTTTTTTGGACAGGACCCATCTCTTTTCTCTCTCTTTTTTTTTGCTGCCCATGGCAGCCATTTAGTGCTGGTACCCACAGCATTTTTATCAAGATATGAGTAGCAGCACCTCATTTTCTTACCACAAAAGCATTGGGGAGGACCATGTATGTCTCCTTGAGCTCCTTGGAGGAAAGGTGGGATATAAATGTAACAGTATAAATAACTGATCTTTTCCGTTGTTATTGCTTCAGAAGCTGGTTGTTGCATTTGTACTTTTTATTGATGTTATTATGGTTTCATGATTATACTGCACACCATTCTGAGTATTTTTAGTAAAAGAGTGACATATTAACAAAACTGTAATTGTATATAATAACAAATGCCAATAGCTGTTACAAATATGCTTTTATTAAAGCGATTCATAAAACATTCATGACTCCTTGCCAATATTTATTATATTTTGACACAAACACATATGCTGCCAATATCACCTTACACACATCAGCACATCAGAGTTTGATTCATCATAAATATCTTCCAATATATCCACTCTGTTTTGCATTTGCTGGGTGAATTTGAACTTACTGGCCTTTTTCAATGGTTTAAAATCTGTGAAAAGCAGTTGCAAGCAATACAGGCACTTCTCATCCTTCCAAGCTCAGATGTTTCCAAACTCCCTACCTCATGGGATGAGCTTCAGAGCTTGGAAATCTGGAAGAATATAGCACTTGCTGTACTCCACATTCTAATACTTGTGTTGTGTGTTAAGCTGCTTTTATTTTAACAGGAATTACATTCATCACTACAATTTGACTGAAAGAAGATTGCAAAGCTTAATTTTGTATTCAGATTCAACACTCATATAGTAGGTTGCTTTCATTAACCTTACATGACTATGCAGCACAATCCTATTAAGTGTACATAGGACTGTAGCCACGGGGTTAGATCCATAGGCTTCCTTCTATCAACAGAAGAGTTCCTTCTGTTCACGGAAGGGATTTCCATCCATCTAGCAGAGTCTGCCACGAATTGAAGAGAAAGAAATTATTGTTGACAATTTCCCTTTTTCCGTGTAGCTGTTTGTCCCACTTCCCACGCTATTCTGATGGGTTCCCCAACCCTCTAGAGTAGTTGGGGAGCAGATGGGGCTTCAGAAAAAGGATCGAGAAAATAGGAAAATATTTCCGATTTCACTAAACATCCCAAAGTATTTTAATCCTAACTACTCTCACAGATTGAGAACTATACACTATAGATGATATTCAAATATTAAACACACACTAAGAATGCATGCAGTACAGTTGTGGCGATTTAGCAATCATTCCATCAATTTGAATGCCCAGAAATTTTCCTAAAGCCATATTTTAAATAGATAGACTTTAATATTTATTCAAAACAAGATTAAAAGGCTTCCCAAGCCAGCGGTTACTATACAAAAAACGTGGAGGCATGAATAACAATATACAAAAATACTACAAATATGAAACTCCACTTTGACTCTGAAATCAGAATGCAATCAAATAATTTTGATTAAAATATTGTTCAGAAATATCAGTGTTACTATGGATGCTTGGTTACTAAGGTTACAACCTGCACTGAAAAAGACCCAAAACTGTTAGTTGAGCATGACACACTTGGCAACTAACCCACCCAGCAGGAGTGTTCATTTTTATGATACTAAGAAAGTGGTTCTTCTTCAGTTTATATTTTCATCTGTATTTGAAATTGCTTTTTCCAAGCTTCAAAATAAAAGAATTATCTGTGATTTGAAAACCACTTACTAAAGTTATAATAATGCCATCCCTCTGTTCAATCCCAGAGATGACTGAGTGGGGACCTTTTTGTGAGTGTGGCTAGGAACAGAGGCTGGTGCAACATGTTGGGCACATGCCATGTCAGTGCTGGCAGTGGGTGGAGCCAAGCTGGGATATTTAAGCCAGTAAAAACCCAGTTTCCAGGTAAACAGTCTATGAGTTCTTCTGGTCCTGGTGCTATTTATGGAGGTGCAGGTGGTGTTGATAGCTAGGCATACCTTGTCAGAGGGAAAAAAAACTGGCTTCTGTTACATATATCTTGGCTACATCTTGACCAGACAATTATGATTTCTCCTAGTGCATCAGCTGATATGCGGGGAGTTCAGTCTTTCTTTCTGCAGACATAAGGTGTGGGTCAGGGAGGTGTCATTTGGGGGAAATGGCTTTTCGGGCCAAATGGGGAGAACTGGCAGGGCAAGTTTGGCATACAGCATATTGCTTTGGGAAGTGTGGATTGGGTAGGCTTGCATTAAAATGCAAACTGAACAAATTTCACCCTCATCCATATAAAATCGACCTTTATAACAACATGTGCTGTGACATACAACTTTTTTCTAGTACAATGGTTGTTCACATTTCCTATGGAAAAAAAATGTTTAAGTATGTCAATACTTCAAAAATCCTGTAATGTCTTTGTTGGACTTTCAGTAGTTTAAAATGCTAGTTACAGCAAATGTAAGGTCAATTTATCAAAGTGAGTTAGACTTCATTAAATATTCTTAATCATCATTAAGCCTTAAATGACGTGTGAGATCAATGTGATTGCTCAGAAAACATGATGAATTACTTTAAGCTGCCATCCAGATATTTAAGTACTGGGATGTCGGTAGCCTGCCTAATATTTCATGGAGCTTTAAGGATTACGTATCAAGACTAACAGGTGTGATAAAGGCTTTTCCAATAAGAATGTAGAAAGGAAACCATAGAAGAACAAATAGGCACCTTCTTAAAATTCAGGACTAATTAGTGTATATTCTTTATGGAAAATCTGGAAATGAATATTCTAATCAGAAGAAGAGCTGTCAAATGAAAAAGCTAAAGTTGATCGCTCTGTAAGAATGTCAAGGGCTTATTGATACAGACACATTTTGGGCACATCCCTGTTATCAGTGGTGGCTGGCGCATGCTAGACTTGGTGGGGCTGCTAAGAAGACATGGGGGCATGGCCAAATTCTGGTTTTCTCTCTATTCTCCCTTGCAAAGATACTGTACACACAAAAGCATTGCTGTCTTACAAATCGTCAACACCTAACTAAACTGGAAAATGCCTTACTTTGGTTTAGAAAGTCCCTTCTGCCACAGTTGCTTCTCTGCTGGAAGAAATGTTGTGTAGCCCACCCCCACCTGTTCTCGTTCTCTCCCTCTCCTCCTTCGCAAAGGAACAGTGGACACCTAAACATTGTAGTTTTAGAAATATTTAGGACCTAAATATTTATTCAGAAGGTGTCCTTGTCATGACAAATTCTAATGTAGATTTAGGCCAGAATAACCATACATTACTCAGAGGTAAGCCCCCACAGAATTCTATGAGGATTGCTTCTTGGTAAGTATGTGCAAGATTGCAGCCTGAATTGAAGACCAGGTTAAAAATCACCACTCAGCCAAGAAACTCATTGTATGACCATGGACCAGTTACTGTCTCTTAGCCTAACCTACTGCACAGAATTGTTGTGAGGATTTTGTTGTTGTAATATGTCTTCAAGTCAATTACGACTAATGGCAACCCTATCAATCAATGACCTCCAGTAGCATCTGTTATAAACCACCCTGTTCAGATCTTGTAAGTTCAGGTCTGTGGCTTCCTTTATGGAATCAATCCATCTCTTGTTTGGCCTTCCTCTTTTTCTACTCCCTTCTGTTTTTCCCAGCATTATTGTCTTTTCTAGTGAATCATGTCTCCTCATTATGTGTCCAAAGTATGATAACCTCTGTTTCATCATTTTAGCTTCTAGTGATAGTTCTGGTTTAATTTGTTCTAACACCCAATTATTTGTCTTTTGCACAGTCCATGGTACGCGCTAAGCTCTCCTTCAACACCACATTTTAAATGAGTTGATTTTTCTCATCTGCTTTTTTCACTGTCTAACTTTCACATCCATATTTAGAGATTCCGCCGGACCTTGAAAACCTGGCTCTTCAGGCAGGCTTTTAGGGCGAGTTAGATCTTAGTGTTATTGTTGGAATTTTAAGGTTTTAATGTGAATTATATGTTTTTATGTTGTACGTCGCCCAGAGTGGCTGGTAAACCAGCCAGATGGGCAACTAATAAATTTAATAAATAATAAGAATAATAAGGAATACCATGGTCTGAATGAATACATCTTTGCATTTGAGGACCTTTTCTAGTTCTCTCATAGCTGCCCTCCACACTCCGAGCCGTCTTCTGATTTCTTGACTATTGTCTCCATTTTGGTTAATAGAAAATGGAAATGGACTGCCTTCAAGTCGATCCCAAATTATGGCTACCCTATGAATAGGGTTTTCATGGTAAACAGTATTCAGAGGGGGTTTACCATTGCCTTCTTCTGATGCTAGTCCTCCCCAGCCGGCTAGGGCCTGCTCAGCTTGCCGCAGCTGCACAAGCCAGCCCCTTCCTTGTCTGCAACTGCAAGCTGGGGGGCAACTGGGATCCCACGGCTGCACAGGTGGCAGAGCACGTAACCCTTGAGCCATTCACTGTGTGAGTGATCTTTAGACCCAGGAGACACGAGTAGGGATTTGAACTTGCAAACTCTGGACTCTCAGCCAGGCTCTCCCACTGTGCTATACCAGCTGTTTCGGTTAATGACTGTGCAAAAGTATTGATAATCCTTGACAAGTTTAATGTCCTCATTGTCAGCTTTAAAGTTACATAAATCTTCTGTTGTCATTACTTTAGTCTTGACATTCAGTTGTAGTCCTGCTTTTGTGCTTTCCTCTTTAACTTTCATCAGCATTCGTTTTAAATCATTACTGGTTTCTGCTAGTAGTATGGTATCATCTGCGTATCTTAAATTATTGATATTTGTCCATCCAATTTTCACACCTCCTTCATCTTGGTCCAATCCCGTTTTCCGCATGATATGTTCTGTGTATAGATTAAACAAATAGGGTGATAAAATACACCCATCTCACACCCTTTCCAATGGGAAACCAATCAGTTTCTCCATATTCTGTCCTTACAATAGCCTCTTGTGCAGAGTATAGGTTGCGCATCAGGACAATCAGATGCTGTGGCACCCCCATTTCTTTTACAGCATTCCATAATTTTTCATGATCTATACAATCAAAGGCTTTGCTGTAATCTATAAAGTACAGGGTGATTTTCTTCTGAAATTCCTTGGTCCAGTGGCATACCTAGTGTATTTGACACCCATAGCGGATCATTTTTTAACACCCCCTCCTCTATACAACAAAATTATTTTCAGTAATAATCATGAAATGAAATGAATAATAATGGCCAGAAAAGAAACTTGCAAGGACTGTGTAAAAGACATCCCCCTCTAGAGATTAGGTAGTGCCTAGAAGTTATTTTTTGCAAATACTACTGCACAATAAATAAGTGTGGGGAATGTTAAAGAATCACCCTCCTCCCAAAACGCAAATGTGAAAACTTTGCAAAGAGGCTTAAGCATGTTACAGTCGAGGGGTGAAATAAAACACAGACACATCAGCTTGGGTTGAACAAGGGCCACTTTATTAAAATACATTAAAATAAACCCAATTTAAAGTGACCTGCAGAAGGGAAACCTAGGTGCGGAACTGTCTCTAAGCAAGTATCTTGCCATACAGCTCTTGGGCGACCAGCCCCTGCCAGAGGAAGGGCAAGCCCATGTGCTTACCCTTACCCAGGCCACACCTTGTAGGTGAGTTGGGGGCCCTTTCTACGTCATCCCCACCCGGGGCTGGATAACCCTTGGGTAGATGAGATAAGTTGGCCCCAGAGGCAGCCCATATCCTGCCCTCAAGCCGGAAAGCTCTGACAGACAGGCCTCCGAAACCGCCAATCACCTCCAAAGGTGCCTAAGGGGGCCACCTAGCTGTCCTTACCTATTTCCCTTCCCGCACCTTCCGCACCAGTGCTAATATGAGCTGCCCAGCTGGGCATTAACTCCAATGCAAATTAGCCAAATTAGCCAAAACCACCTATTGAACACAACACCCCCTAACCCGATTCCCTCCCACTCCCATAGTGTGGAGCAGGCAGAAAACCTGCCCGCCAACTAGGGTGGGCAGGATAAAAATTCCTACTCGGCCCCAAAGCGACCCCTAGGCACACCATGAAAGAGGGAGGGCGGGGTGGGCGTCGCTCGAGCAAAGAGGAGGTTGGAAGGGGTGGCTGGGCCTAAATAGGCCCATTAAGCCCCGCCGCTTCATGCTGTGCGTCGCGCGTGCATCATAGCCTCGACCCGTGACTCTGCCCCAGCAGAAGATGAAGGCAGCAGCTTCACCCCCGGCTCCAACTAGGCCTCACCCACCAGCTACGCAGTAAGTGAGGCCCCATTTTTCTGCTTTAAGAATTCACTATATAGTTTACTTACAGTACAATAGTATATCTGTCTACTCTGACGTAAGTGTGTTTAATAGGGCTTACATCCAGTAACTGAGTATAGGATTGGTGACTAGGCCTTGATTTGGGTTGGCATTGGGGGGAAACAGGATTCCTGTGCCTTTAACAGCTGTATGGCAGGCAGAAATTCATCAGGTCAAACCTTTTGTAGTATGGATATATAATTATGGGAAAAGCTTCACCATGACTGCTCTCTAATTTTGTGTTATATCACACCCTCCCCATGGCAGCCATTTTATGACTGGTGCCCTCAGCACTCTCTCAAAATTTGAAATGTCACCTCTGGTCTGAAAAGGCTGGCAACCCCTGAATTATAGTTTGCATGTGAAAAATAACTTTCCTTTAAATCAGTAAGGGTGGGGGTTAGCATTGAGGGATAAGCTATGTGTCAAGGGGCCCTTGCTCACATCGTCTCACTCGGGAGCCACTTAACACCAACATTGATAATTATACAACACATGTGTATACAATGCTATAAATAAAGCCGGCATTGCAAAATAATGAACAAAAGCTGTCCACAATAAAATCTACACCTGCCAGACCTCAAAAGCCCTTTCTGATCTCACTCCAACAGCTGTAGAAGGTTACTGAAATAAATAAGCCTTTCACCTTCTTTTTGAAAACCAGAAGTGGGGGGCTTTGGCAAATGAAGGACACCCTGCAAAGATGGAGCAAAGCTAGAAATGGCCCAACTTCATACTCTAAAAGAGTAATCCAATCATTCAAATAAAAATGCTTCCAGCGGCAGCGAGGTACACACAAAGCGGCTCCCCACGGGGCTCTCCTGGGTGTCTGCTGCCCCCCATGCGGAGAAGGCGAGCCCCGCCAAGACAGGTCGGGTCCAGAACCCTGGAGAGATTTGCAAATAGCTCAAATAAGTTTCTCTTGAAGGGATGCAGAAGCTCCGGAGCTCTGGTTACTTTTCTTTTTTACTTTTCCTGAAGGGAAACAAAACTCAGAGAGTGTCTGCAAAGTGGCTTGTGCGCTATTTATTATTATTATTATTATTATTTATTACATTTGTATACCGCCCCATAGCTGAAGTTCTCTGGGTGGTTTATAACAATTAAAAACATTAAAAACACTGAGCCGGGTAAGGTGCAGGGAGGGAGGGAGAGCTGGGGCAGCTTCTCGCGCTGGTTGGTTGCAAGCCCACATGATGCTCTTCAGGCCCTGGTGGAATTAAGGGCCAGCTGCGAAGGGAGAAGAGGAGGAGGAGAGAGAAGGCGGGAAGTCTCTTTATTGGTTGCCAGTAAGGGCTAGAAAGACGGAAGTGCGTAAGGTACGCCACTACTCTGTACCCAGGTAGAAGCCTTTGCCTGGGTTCAGTGCTCTTGAGAAAGAGTCTACCCTGGTACCCTGAAGCAGACAATGCACCCTCTTATTGCCTGCGCACGGGATGGACCGTTTCCCCCCCACACTCCGCCCTTGGTATGCCACTGCCTTGGTCTGTTCCATTATCCAATGTATGTTTGTGATATGATCTCTGGTACCTCTTCCCTTTCTAAATCCAGCTTGGACGTCTGGCATTTCTCGTTCCATATATGGTAAGAGCCTTTGTTGTAGAATCTTGAGACTTATTTTACTTGCATGCGATATTAAGGCAATAGTTCGATAATTACTGCATTTCCTGGTATCTCCTTTCTTTGGAATTGGGATGTATACTGAATGTTTCCAGTCTGTGGGCCATTGTTTAGTTTTCCATATTTGTTGACAGATTTTTATATTCCATCTCAGTAGCTTGTAGCAATTCTATTGGTATGCCATCTGTTCCTGGTGATTTGTTTCTTCCAAGTATTTTAAGAGCAGTTTTCACCTCACATTCTAAAATTTCTGGTTCTTCATCATATGGTTTCTCCGTGAATGAATCTGTCATCCTTGCATCTTTTATAGAGTTCTTCAGTGTATTGCTTCCATCTTCCTTTTATTTCATCTTGGTCAGTCAGTGTGTTCCCCTGATGATTGTTCAACATTCCTACTCTTGGTTTAAATTTCCCTTTAATTTCTCTAATCTTTTGGAATATGGCTCTTATTCTACCTTTTTTGTTGTCCTCTTCTATTTGTTTACAATAACTGTTGTAATAGTTCTCTTGTCCCTACATACTAGTCACTGTATAGCTGCATTTAGGGTTCTAACAGTGTTTCTATCTCCTTTTGCTTTTGCTTTCCTTCTCTCTTTAAGTATTTTAAGAGTTTCTTCCGTCATCCATTGAGGTCTTTCTTTCTTTTTTACTAGAGGTATTGTATTTTTGCATTCTTCCCTGATAATGTCTCTGACTTCACTCCATACTTCTTCTGTCAACTAAGTTTAAAGCCTCAAATCTGTTCCTTATTTTATCTTTATATTCTTTTTATTTAAATTGTATTTTGGCATTATGATTGCTTTGTTGTTCTTCTTTAGCTTTACTCTGATTTTCGACATTACCAGTTCATGATCTGTACCACAGTCTGCTCCTGGTCTTGTTTTTATAGAAAGTATGGAACTTCTCCATCTTCTGCTACCAATTATATAATCAATTTGATTCCTATATTGACCATTAGTGATGTCCATGTGTACAATTGTCTTTTCGGTTGTTCAAAAAATGTGTTTGCAAGAAACAAATTATTGGCTTCACAGAATTCAACAAGTCTATCTGCTGCTTCATTTCTATCTCCTAAGCCCCATTTCCCACAATTCCTAGTTCTTCTCTGTTCCCTACTTTCGCATTCCAGTCCCCCGTGATTATCAGCACTTCTTGTTTTGGTGTGTGATCAGTTTCTTTCTGTACTTCTATGTAAAATCTTTCCAATTCCTCTTCTTCTGTGTTTGCTGTTTGAGCATAAATTTGGATGATGGTTATGTTAATAGCTTTCCCGTTTAATCTCACTGACATCACTCGTTCAGACCTTGTGTTATAGCTCCTAAATGCTTTTGCTACATCACTTCTCACTATTAAAGGAACCCCATTTCTTCTTAATTGCTCATTTCCTGCATAAAATATTTTGTAGTCCCATTCCTGTCCATTTTAATTCACCCACTCCAAGTACTGTAATGTTGACACGTTCCATTTCTTTATTGACAGTTTCTAACTTTCTCTTTCCATGTTCCTATTATGTACGTCATACAACTCCGGACTCTCCTTTCGCCTCTGTGCGCATCAGCCTCTGGGCTTCCTTTTGGCTTTGACCCAGCTGCATCATTAGTCACAGCGCTACTTGTACTTGTCTGTTGTTGTTCCCCAGTAGCTTGGTAAGTGCCTTCTGATCTGGGGGTCTCATCTTCCAGCACTATCTCAAGTTGCATTTTGGATACTCTGTTCATAGGGTTTTCTTGGTAATACGTATTCAGAGGTGGTTTACCATTGCCTTCCTCTGAGTTTGAATGCATTTTAGTCTGGTGTCTCAGTTTTGACCATTCCACTTTCGTTGGCCCTGTTAGGAGTCTAGCCTCTTGGTCTAGACTCCTGAAGGCATTGCTCTCAGCTTCTTTGACACTCTCAAACCCCCTCACCACATTAAGATGTGCATCCTGGGGGGGGGTTGTGAGGATAACATGGAGAAAAGGAGACCCATGAATGTCACCTTGAGTTCCTTGGAATAAAGGTGTACTGGATATAAATATAATACCGATAAATAGGAATACTCAAAATAAAAGTAAAATAAGGAATACCCAAAATAATAATAATAAAAATCCATCTCTAGCCTGTCTGTCCCTGATTTTGAATTGGGGGAAGGTGTGGAGGTGCAGATTTGGAATCATGAAAAGCCCACCCTAATAAAAACAAAGAAAACAATCCAGGATATTCAGGCCTACAAACATTGGAGTTTACATGTAGGTCCTCAGCAAATGTGATATGTGACTGCCTTCTTGGTAATCCATGATGCTCAGGCAGGGAAGATTAGTACGGTTGGGGTCCCTGGTGCAGTTTTCAAAATAAGGCCCACTTTTCCTGGAAAGGAACACATGAAATAAAGTACCACAAAACAAGTCTTGTACTATCCTCAAGGCTAACAAACTTATGATGATGTTGTAAGGTTTTGGGGATTACAAAAAATACTCTGAGCATGTGCAGCTTCATATCTCTCAGCAAACCCACAAACTACACAAAAACATTTTGTCAAACATGATAAATAGAAAGAAAATACTCTGAGCATGTGCAGTTTCACATTTTAAACTCTTATCCGATTGTTTTTTCTCTCATTGCATTATTTATTTTTTTACATATTTTTCACCTTTTCCCCAAAGAGCTCAAGATTGTGTATATGGTTCTGCCCTTCCCCATGTTATCCTAGGGTTGCCATATACCATTTCCACAAATCCAGGTGTGCTAATTTGCATATTATGCAAATTATTTGCATATTAATATTTGGATTGTCCAGTTGTTTTGTTTTTGTGCCTAGGAATTACCACCAAAAGCTGGGGAAAGATGGGAGAAATCTTTTTTTAAAAAGCAACATTTTCAGCCTTAAATGCCTAGACTCTAATTTCCAACACTATGGAGTATTTATTGATTGATTAAGAGGATTTATATCCTGCTCTTCTGCTGTTAAAAACAGAGCTCAGCACAGCTTACAAATATAATAAGAACAATAAAAATACACAATCAATATAAAAACATAATAAAAACACAAAATAGCAACAAACATAAAGTAAGTCAGGGCAGCAGTACGGTTAACCATATACAATATATTTCAAAGATGTGGTGGGTGGAGAAAAACAAGAAGCCAAAATGTTAGGAAAAGGAGTCTTTCACACCACATGTTCAGTTCTAAATACTGTTGCAGCAAGTTTTACAAGTTCCTCCAGTATTCCACTGGCGCAGGCACTCAGACATTCAAAGTATCTGTATGTTTCTTAGGTTCTATAAAAGCAGAGCTTTGCTTAACTCAAAATTTCTTCTCCCTTTGATCAACCACATCTACACAGGTTCCACCTCCATACTCAAAATGAAACTGGGCCTGGAAGTGTGCAACAACCCCACACATACCTTGCTAATTAGATTACCAATGCCAGGATGTCTGTCTTATCGACTACTCTCCTGCTCCCCCCCCCACCGGGCATCATGAAAGACCCAGTCCTGGGCTCAGAAAGAAAATAAATATCTGGTCCTCTTCAAAGTATTGATAAGCCTCTTGTTTTAATTAAAATAATAATTATAAATTCTTGCTCTTATCACTAATCGGAGTTAATTATCTTGCATATGCTGATGTTGCTTCTATGGCTGTAATGGAGTGAGGTTAAAGATAAGTGAAATGCAAATACGAAAAAAACAACACAAAAGGCAGTATCACTTTCCTAAATGTAATACCATACCAACCACAACAAGATTCCTATGAGTAAGGCAGAAAACTCAGCATCCCACAACCAGTCAGGATTCATAACCAAAAACCCAAACTAAAAAAATCCTAACAGACTGTCAGCCAAGGTCACAGAAATCCCCATGCAGCACAACCTGACCTGGGGACTGCAGTTAATGCAAGAATGCTGCAGCACAATTGCTGACATGAGGGAGATCCTATCAGCACATAATACCTCTGCTCTAAAATCTGCATTGGTTGCTGATTTGCTACCAGGCCAAGTTCAAGCTGTGCTTTCCATGTTATGGGTGCCACATAGTACTTGTTCTGCTCTTGTAAGAAATCAGTCCTGTAAAATGGCAGCACCTACACTTTGGAACTCCTTGCCTATTGACATTAGGCAGATGCCTCTTTTCAGCACCTCCTAAAATCAGTTTTCTTGAGGCAAGCCTCTCCAGGCATGTGGAAGCTATTGTGTTTTTAAATCTGTTTTTAACTCATTGTTCGTTTTAGTATTTTGAATGTTTTTAAGTATCTGTCCTTAATGCTTTTGCCAATAATTTTATTGTTTTAATTCTTTCTGTAAACCGCTTTGAGATTTTTTACAATAAAGCGGTATATAAATGTTGTAAATAAAAATAAATAAATGTTGGAGTCACTGTGGCCCTTGAGTCTCTTCCCACTTTTAGGAACCAAGGAATCTGCCTTATACTGATTCAGGCCATTTCGTACCATGATTTCTTAAATGCAATACCATACCAACCACAACAAGATTCCTATGAGTAAGGCAGAAAACTAAGCATCTCACAACCAGTCAGGATTCCTAACCAAAACCCAAAAATATGATAAATGAAGAAATATTTATATAAGCATGACTATCAAATATATTTATTATTTACACAAACTGTAAAGATATTTACAGTGCAATCCTAGGTTTATTTATTCAGAAGCAAGTCCCAGTGTATTCAGTGGGGCTTACTCAAACAGGGACAGAAATGCAACCTCAAGTGATAAGCAAATTCATTCACACAACCCAAAATTCCGAATCATGCCACTTTACGCTGTTTTGCAACTCTTTATACTTGTTTTTATGGTTATTGGATTTTAAATGGCTTTATTTCTTGTTGTGAGCTGCCTTGGTTTCCAACCCTACCTCACAGGGGTGTTGGAAAGACTCCATACACAGACACACACACACTGCAGATGTATAAATACATACAGCCCATATAATAGTTTATTGTCAAACCAGTTGGTCATTGCAGAAAGATCAGTATTAGTTTTTAAAAAATCAGTATTACTTTCCTACAGAATAAAAACTGTAATACCCAAGTAAGCCCTGCCTACTTGCTTTAAATTAGGACTGGAGGGGGGGGACAGAAAGAGTTAGAACACAAACACAATTCTTTTTTACATTCACTCCAAAGTCCCATTGATTTTCAGCACATTCATAACCATGTCTACTCAAAAGTAAGTCCTATTGAATTCAATGGGATTTACTCTGGGCATATGGGATTAGCATTGCTTTTACAAAAAGCAAGTATTGGGAAGGTTTTCAGAACACTGCCCAAGATCTGACTCCTGCACACAAGAGGAAAAGAAACTGAAATGTATATACCTACCCAATTTATGAGATTTTCAGATAAACGGGAGGAAACCACCATTTCGTTTTCTAGACACTGCCTCAGGTCAATGAAACTGAAACACAATCCTGGCTTCACTGATTGGCTGCAATCCTGAACGGGGATTTTGAGCCAGTTATTATCTGTCAGCCTAACCTACCTCACATGGTTGTTGTGGAGATACAGAAGGAGGAATCAAATGCAAAAGGGGACTTAGTGCTTGTATCATAGGCATCACATTTTGGTTCCTTTTACCAGAGTGAAGCATCTTTGTATAATAACAGGCCATGTTTTTCTTCCCACCCCCTTACAAATTATTGCAGCTCCAAGGCTTCAGCCACTCTTAATCTGGCCTGATTATTGCATGGTTTAGATGCATAAATCCAACTTGTGTTCAATTGATTTTACTCCCATGTTAGTGTGCACGGGGGATTAATTCCTAAGAAGAGTTATCTTAGGCCTGCAGCCACTGTGGAAAGCAGAGTGATTTGCTTTCATTTACTTTTATAGGTATAATAGCAATGAAAAGCATCATGTGGGCTTTTAGAATAGAAAGGTGGGTGGGGCATTAGGAGAGTGGGGCCTTATTGCAACCTTCTGCTCCGAACTTTCCAAAAGCCTTTGGGAGCAAACACACTTGCAGAAGAGGAGGATAACTATCAAGCATATGGAGGGTGGGCAAGTGGTGAAATTGGTAAATAACTCATCTTCAGGCTATATTCTGCCATTTCTTCTCCCAGTCCTCCAATAATATATCCCTAGCTCATTCACAAAAATAAATGCAAATAGTTTTAAAAGAAAAAAGATAAATATTTATTATATAAATAGACTCACACTGTCCACTGTTGTTTTCTGTTAGCAAATGTTAATAATAATAATTAAAAAAACCAAGCTGTTCAAACTAGTAGCCACTCCCTTCCCCTGCCTGCCTGCAAGGAGTCTGTTTTGAGTTTTTTTTAGAGGTGTGGCCTTTATGGAAACTGCTCTGAGCATGTTCAGAGTAGCTCCTAGGTCAACTTAAAAAGTTAAGCTTAGATAATGATAACAGGAGGGATAATGACAACAGGAGGCAGGGGAAAACAGCACAACTGGGGCAAATAAACAAGTAGCACTGGTAAGTTTAAAAATACTACCACATGTTTTTTCTTCCTGGAGACAGATGAGTGGGACTTCCTGGCCATAGTAATCCTTTTGGATTGAGATTGGCTGAGTGGTGCAGAGAGCTGACTGACCAGAGAACAGGAAATTGACAGAAAAATATCCACAACTCGCTCTACATTGAAATGGGACATGGAAGGATGTGTGAGACAGGAAAGAATGTGGCTTTGAGATTTTTGGGGAAACTTTTTAAAAGATTGAGGGCATTTCACTTGGTAGAGTTGGTAGCTAGAAAAAGTCTTCTATACTCCTTCCTGCCCAGGAGGAGTCAATGGGCAGCTCAGGTGAGTGAATTTGGAAGATCCTTGACTGAGAGGCTGTAGTTATGGAATTCACCACATGGTGCAGCTGTCAATAGTTTCTGACACTGACAGGAGACACTTGTCAAAACCATTTGAGCTGCTGCTATTGCTGTAGATGCCAGTGAAAAGAAAAGAAAAAAGTATTAAAGACAACATCCAACAACTAAAATAAATGTAATAAAACAAATGAGGCCTTTAATAACGAAAACTAATGGAGTATTGTAACAAACAAAGCAATAAACAGAAAAGATTCTTCCACACCCCTACTTCCAATTTTTGTTTATTTGTGGGATAATTGTAAAACCACATTAGAAAATGTTCTTCCCCAAATGCAGTGTTTATTTGTTTGTTTTAGCCATTGGACATATGTGAAGCAATTCAGGATTTGGAAAAATGTTTATAAAGTCTGCTTGTACCTATTTATAAATTTGATTTTCAGGTAGCATTTATTAATTTTCAGTTTATCTGAAGGAATGCCTCCAGTATCACCAATTATGCTGCCAGACAAGATCAGTCACACAAGACCTTCTGTCGGTCCCACCAGTCAAAACAGCTAGGCTGGTGAGGACCAGAGAGAGGGCATTCTCGATTGTGGCCCCCACCCTCTGGAATTCCCTTCCTTTTGACCTTAGACATGCCTCCTCCCTGATGGGTTTTCGCCGAGCCTTAAAGACCTGGCTATTCAGGCAGGCCTATAGGATTGCTGGGGTGGATTAGTTTTTATGATGTATTAATTAAAGACTGGTTTTAGATTAACTGATAAGTATGGCTTTGTGATTTGTATATTGTATTTTACTATGCTATTGTACGTCGCCTAGAGTGTCCATTAATTCGGACAGATAGGCGACTCACAAATAAAATTTTATTATTTATATTATTAAAGTTTTCATCCTGAACTCTCCTAAAGTACATAAGAAGTTATTAAAAGTGCAATTCAAGTAATAGATAAATAAATAAAATGTCCACACGCATGCACATCCCACATTCACACGCTATTTTCTAATCTCTGGCTACCATGCCTTACCCAACATAAAGCTAAGGAAAACTCTATTAGACTGTCCAAGGACCCCACACATATGAGAAAAGATGCAAAGACAGTGAGTTAAAATCTGTGAAGCAGACCTGTCTTATAACTTTATTCTAAAATGAAAGTATATGTAAATTAACCTTAAAAATGATCAAGGGTTATTTCGTTCATATACATTTTATCAAAGTTCCACAAAAATTAATAGCCTGAGCTGGATTGTGGCATATAGTTTAGATAGCATATGTCTAAAAATTCACATGAATATTACAAAAAAAGCACTGCAGAAAATAAATAAATAAATAAATTCTGAAGAGATGCTGCCAGCCAGTGTAAACAGCACTGAGCTAGATGGACCCATACCCCGACTCAGTATAAGGCAGCTTCCTGTGTATATTAATATAACTCCTTTTTTCATTAATGCCTGCTGAATCTCTGTTGGCAGAGCATTCCAGAGAACTGGGTTCAATTTTGTGTCGATGTTAAGTGAGCCTTGCCAACTTGGGAGACAACCTTACCTGACACTGAGGACCTAACCAGATATTACACATCATATATGTGAAAGATTAAAAAGAAGCAGTGGAAAACTACAAATGGGAGTGGAGGAACAAATGACTGCTTATCCCTTTCCTTTTCAACTATTGCCACCTCCTGTGGCTTTTCCACCTTTGGGAGTAAGGATACATGTAGTAAAGAAGGAAAGAAGGACCTGTCAGAGTTCTTGCAGTTTCTCATTTTTTCCAATCTTAAATTTAGTTCTCCACATTTCTGAACCAATTTGAGATTTTTTTTAAAAAATTCTTGTGAATATTCTTCTGCATTTTAGTGTGAATCTCTCCTAATAAACACCTTTTTGTAGGCAGTTTTGACTAATGTACACATTTTTGCAAGCAATTTCTCCTAATATAATGAATTTTGTATGTTATTTTCACTAATATAGTCATTTTTGTGCACACTTTCCCCTAATATGCATTTTTGTAAACACCAGTTGATTAGAGAACTGCGTTGCAAAATTCTGAAAAGTGGGAATTTCAGAGGATGACTGTGTTTCAGTTCTCATATTGTTTCAGAATTGCAAATTTGATAAATTTGGCTTTAAATGCAAACTGAATCAAAACTTTTCCCCATTCCTAGTGGTAGAGCAGCTTGTGGAGAGTGTGCAATTTTCAGTGGAAACAAATGCTAGAAGAGAAAGGGTTAAATAATTGTCTCCACCGTTCCACCATTCTCATAACTACATAGAAATAGGTATAAATGTATATATACATACATTGACAGATTTTTCCATGTGTATACAGTGTAACATTTAGCTTGGCTCTCAGGTATGCCTATTTTAGCACAAAATGTAGTAGAGAATATTCTGTTCTGAAATAAATTACATTACTGATAGCAAAACTGAAGGTTTGCCAAGTATTCCACTTACACTTTCATATTAATGACCTATTTTTCTGTTTGTCAGAAACTCTTGTGATGTTAAATGTGTCCTTAAGCATGAGTAAATGTGAAATATCTAATTCTTACAAAGACATACCCTGTAATAGATGGTTTCACACCGAAGATGGTTTTATTTAAAAATAGCAATAATCCTACAAACAGATGGTAACATAAGCCTTAAGTGTAGAGGATTTTTCTAAAAAAAAATGTAATATTTAAAAAAGAAGGGGGAAAGAGGAAAAAAATCTTTCATGCAGGCATCCATAGTGAAAAGAAATGGCATACCTTATCCTTGTAACTCTATAAGTGCATATCACATAACATTTATCCACTGGATAAAAAAATAAACATGCAATCTACATTGGATATTTTTTCTTTTATGTGGATTTATATGTTTGTGTCTCATTAACATGCATCACCTGCATAAATCTGACCCTTTAATATATATCAACCAGTAAATGGCCCATATCCATATGTCACATAGGCAGACACTGATCCTCCACAACATTCAGCTGATTTTCTTGTTTCATTTCAGATTTATCTCAGATGCTCAGGAATGTTCCTCTAAGATCTTTATTTAGCAAGCACTAGTATGAAAGTAAAATGTATTGTGCTTAGGGTTGCCAGGTCAGAAGCATCCCAAAACCTGAGATTTTAGGGGCAGGCCCAAGTGATGTCATATGGCAGGCCCAAGTGATGTCATTAAGCATGATACATTAAGCATCAATCACAGTTGCTTGGAGCATACAATTAAAAAGAATATCTGACTGGAAATTAAGCTAGACATCTTAGCTGAAAGATGGAGCCTGGGTAGGGAACATTTAATCTAGCCGACTTGCTTTTGGCAAGAAGGATTTAAGTGCCTTCAGGCCAGGCCAGTCACCAGAAGGTCACTGTAGGAAGAAAGGAGCCTAGTGTTGTGGAGATGTTAGATTTAGAGCATTCGGGAGTAAAGATGGATGCCCCTGAAGGCTGCAATTCTAAACACACATACTAAGGGACTAAGCCCCATAGAACTCAACAGGACTTACTTCTGAGTAGATATAGTTTGGATTGTGCTGTTGGTAAAGCTTGACTAGGGATCCTCTGCAAAGACATCCATATCCAAGCAGGGTTGGCAGCTACCTGCCTGGAATGCCCTGCCCTTATATTTTAATGTGGCTGCTCCAAACTTCTTTACAGATTTGACCCTTCACTTCAGAAAGAGGTCTGAGAAATGAGTACGAGTAAGAAGATTCTCTACCCTTTCTGTCTGCATAGATGCCCTCATCCTTCCCCTACGCCCAGCAGAAGCTCTGGGCCACGCACGACACAGTGGCATCTCATAGAGGACACCCTCCCCTTTCATGGAGTGTATGATTTGTCCTGGCCCAGAGCAGATTTTGGGGTGGGCACCCCCAATTATTTATTTTTCCTGTATGTCTTTTTCTGCTTTGATTTTATTTAGATGCCCTCTTCTGTGCCCTGCGCCCAGCAGAAGCTCTGGGCCAGGCGGGACGCAGTGGCATCTCATAGAGGACATCCTTCCCTTTCCTGAGGTATATGATTTGTGCTGTCCTAGAGCAGATCTTGGTGTGGGTACCCCTAGTTACTTATTTTTTTCTATGTGTTTTTGTCCATTTTGATTTTGCATTAATGCAACCGTGCATGCCTGGTGCCCAGCAGAAGCTCTGGGTAAGATGGGATGCACTGGCATCACGTAGAGGACACCCTCCCCTTTCCTGGGGTATATGATTTGTCCTGTCCCAGAGCAGATTTTGGGGTGGGCACCCCCAGTTACTTAATTTTTCCTGTATGTTTTGGTCTGCTTTGATTTTGCATAGATGCCCTGTTCCGTTCCCTATGCCCAGCAGAAGCCCTGGACCAGGCGGGATGCAGTGGCATCTTGTAGAGGACACCCTCCCCTTTCCTGGGGCATATGGTTTGTCCGGTCCCAGAGCAGAGTTTGGAGTGGGCACCCCCAGTTACTTATTTTTTATGATTTTATGACATCATTATGTATTTATGATAATATCAGAAGCCTGGTGATTTTGATTGCATAAATGTATTGTTATTCTTAACGGGGAGAGTCCCCCGATCACAGTGATATATCATACAGGGTACCCCAACATATATTTTGGGATTCAGAGACATGTTAAGTTTGGTTTGAAGTTGCTGTAGTTGTCAACTCTTCTTTTTTAGTGCTTTGAACTTTCAAGCAAATAAGGAATTGGGAACTAGGAACCAACTTCAGTGTCATATCAGTTAAATTGATTAAACAGTCGCGGGGGGAGGCTGACGTTTTGGTGTATATCTCGGGAACCAGACTACCTAGAAACTTATTTTTTTTTTAATTGAAGCTGAGAGTCCGGAGATTAAGGTGTGCTAGCCGGAGAGCCGGAGGGCCCCCCCAAAAACCAGAGACTCCAGCCAAAAACCGGAGACCTGGTAACTCTAATTGTGCTAAAAGTTTCATTTAAAACATTAAAAACATGGTCCAGATTTTATTCCTGGTATGTGAACTGTTCTCATTCATCTGAGTGGTCTGAGCTCACCTTGAAAATGTTCCAACCTATTTTGATTAATCATTTCTTCACCATGCTGCCCTCCACTGACATTTTGTAGCTAACTATCCTAGCTGGTCCTCCTGGACCTGCAGTTTTAACCATCAGTTGAATGCAATTTTGCAGGCTTATTCGTTGCCTTTAATTGGAGATTTACCAGCCACATGATTTGACTTGTATCTCTACCTGTAGTGTTGGAAAGCAACCTAATCTGTGGCTTTCTGTTTTGACTTTGTTATTTGAGTCTGAATCAGATCTGTTAAATCCACTCATTGGCTATAACTGGGAATCTAAAAATGGTTGTAACTTTTTTTCCCTTCTCACAGAAATTGACAATGTAATTTACAGGCAAAGAAACCCCTCCAGAGTGGATTAAACCTGCCAAATGGCAAATCCATCCAGGGGGTTTCATGCAGAAGTTCTGTAAAGTTACTTGTGGGAGACACTCAGGTCCACTGTGTGACTTGATATTTTAGGGAGTGCCTGATCCAATTGAAGGTGCCTTGTTAACAGCACAGTCCAACTCAGGCAATCCAATAATGGAACAGGAAGCAAATATTTTGCAGCAATGCAAAGCCCACAGGAGCGATTTTAGTAGTAGTTCCAAAAATACTGTTAAAAGGCCATTAAAATGTCTGGAGAACCAGAAGGTTTTTCCTAGCACCTAAAAGACATTCTGCAAATGGGGCACCACAACTACATTAGGTGAGGGAATCTGGAGAAGGGCTTCTAACAAAAATTTTAAGGCCAGGGCAGGAATAAAAGGGGGGGATGTTTGTTCAGATCCCAACCTATTTAATTTATAAAGCCCTAAATAGTTTGGGACTAGAGCCTGTGCTATCTGCTGCTTCAGCCAATTTCTAACACCCAGTATGCTTCATGGGAAGAATTTGACCTTTTTATACATAGCTGCAATAAATTCATCCACAATACATCAAATTTACCAAGGTTACAATATAGAGACTTTTTTAAAAGTTGAAAGAGATTAACTTTGGTTTTTCTGAAAGGACAGGTGCTAGATTTTCTGACATTACATTTTCTAAGGTTTGAACTGATAATTTAGATTAGAGAACATCTACTGCTGCTACAAGTCTTATTTAAAACTGCTCTGATCATTTGCTTCTCCTAGGCATCAAACCATAATGACATGGAAAAGTTTGATGCTAATGGATGGCATCATTTTGTAAAGTATAAATGACCTTCTGTCATAAATAGTATTAAAATGTGTCCACCGGTATACACTGGACGTGGCTGCCTAGGCATATCTCCAAAATTAGTTTCCTAGCTTGCAGCTGTGAAGACTGGCACAATCTTAAATATTTAAAAAGACTACAACTCTGTGATTGACAAAAAGAAAATGGCACCTCCTAATTGCATGAACTTCAAACGGAAAAAGTGCATATTTCTGCACATCACATCCCTAGCTATTCAAAGGTCTCTTATTTATATCAGCAGGGCAACAAGCTTTTTTAAAAGTATATGTAATAAATATCATTGGTAAGCTAATTATGAGCACTCCAGATGGCATCGCTTACCAAAATTATATTGAAACTTTTTTCTAAACATTTACAGCTCTAAATTACAGAAAGAAAACTTCTCAACATGTTAGAATTCAGGCCTAGTGTCAGCTGTTGACATGGCTAGGCACCTGCCAAGACCCACAGACTAGCAGGAGACTCACCAATGGTCAGATAAGTCAACTAAAGCTGGCAGGCCAAACAGACCATGAGACTGTGATGCTCTGCTTCCTCTGATCTCTTCCAAGAAGAAACTGGGAGATCATACCAAAGGCCCTTAGATCAGCCTTCACCAACCTGGTGTCCTCCAGATGCTTTGGACTACAACTCCCATTAGCCCCAGGTGGTACAGTCAATGGTCCAGGATAATAAAAGTTGTAGTCCACAACATCTGGAGGACATCAAGTTGACAAAGGCAGCCTTAAATGATGTGGATACCTCTGGAGAAATATCTCATTTCACAGTAGGAAGGGTGTCTGGCAGCCATGGAGGGAGTAACTATTATTCTCCTGTTGGCTCACCATCTCCAACCTTCTTGCTTCAAAGACTATCAGTGCTGTTGATGGGTCGAGAAGAGAGTACACAACCATTGTACTCCTACTTTCTCATTACTATAAGTGTTCCCTTGTTGGTCTCACATTATTTTCCAGAGCTGGGAGGAGCAAGGATGTGTGTCTTGTGGGTAGTGACAGCTCTCACACTCAACACTAGCCCTAGAAAATAGGTCAGGCTATGGATGTGGTGATGCAGGAAGAATAGAAGAGGACATAAGAGAGAAGGTAGCAATGACGAAGATGGGGGGGGCAACCACAGGTTTGTCCCAGACAAAAACAAACAAATATAGACTAGGTCCTAAGCAATTTTTAAAATATGTAACGTATTGAAACAATATTTTATTGCACTTATTCTCAAATGGATCAGGACTTTCAGGCAGCTTTCCAAGACTTAAGATAACTGTTGAATTTCTCTGCTTCTATACCATCAAATACATTGTCCTGCTTACCATAGGCATTTACTTATGCTAGAAAATATCGGTGGTAATAACTGTTTCCCTTAGGAAAATGTATATAACCTCAAGTTTGGGTTGACAGGCCAGTTCAGTCAATTCATATTGACATTTCCCCAGGCACTAAAACATTTTAGTGTCTCTAAAAGGCTCCAAGCCAGACCTGCCTATTCTTCTGAAAAGGTCCTATTTAATATCTTGCCAATTAGTCATATTTATTTATTTATATATATAAAATGTAATTGGCCATCTTTAATTTTTATATTTTTTAAAGGAAGGAAATTGTATTTTTGGATGGAATTGGATGGAATTCAGAGGGTCAGAGGAGACATGATAGAAGTGTATAAAATTATGCATGGCATTGAGAAAGTGGATAGAGAAAAGTTCTTCTCCCTCTCTCATAATACTAGAACTCGTGGACATTCAAAGAAGCTGAATGTTGGAAGATTCAGGACAGACAAAAGGAAGTACTTCTTTACTCAGCGCATAGTTAAACTATGGAATTTGCTCCCACAAGATGCAGTAATGGCCACCAGCTTGGATGGCTTTAAAAGAAGATTAGACAAATTCATGGAGGACAGGGCTATCAATGGCTACTAGCCGTGATGGCTGTGCTCTGCCACCCTAGTCAGAGGCAGCATGCTTCTGAAAACCAGTTGCCGGAAGCCTCAGGAGGGGAGAGTGTTCTTGCACTCGGGTCCTGCTTGCGGGCTTCCCCCAGGCACCTGGTTGGCCACTGTGAGAACAGGATGCTGGACTAGATGGGCCACTGGCCTGATCCAGCAGCCTCTTCTTATGTTCTTATGTTCTTATGAATATCCTTCTGCAAGTATGAATCCTGCCAAACTTCAGGATAACTGCAGTTGTTTTCCCACAAGGGAGGCCATCACAGTTTTAGGAAGGGTAAAAATGGAGCCAGTCTCCCCTAGTGTTTCTACAAGCAATTGTTATGAAAATTGCATACATGAGAGAGGTCTCCCTTGGTTAAGAAACCTGCCAAATTGCAGACAAATAAGTCCATCCAATGGTTTTTGAGCTAGGAGTCTTTCAAGTCGATTTTGGAGTGGGAAGAACTAAAAGGTACAACTTTCTAGGTACAATCTTTTCATCTTATTAGAAGCTTGATAATCACAGCAAAGCTGTCCCATTGCCCTCTCCCCACTCTAGTGTTTGCTCTCCCTTCCTCCAGCATCCCACCCTAGTGTTGTGGTGTTATGGTAAGCTTAGAGCTATTACTTTCACATTACATGATGATATTTGCAGCACTTTTTCATGTCTGGATCACCAAGGCATCACAAAGCTTTTGAGAGGTCTCCACTTTGATTCGAGCAGGCTCATAAAAATCCTACTTTGCCTATGACAAGCCAAAAGTCTATCTGAGGCACATCACTTTTCCTTCCAATTAAGAATTGGTCCAAATCCAAAGCACAGCCCTGCTGCAAAGTATTACTGCTGCAACTGTGTCCTGGTTCACTTACATTGTTGTAGCACCACTTCACACAACAGCAAGGAGTAACCTTTAACACATATAGGAACCATATATCATAACATGCAGGTAAGCCCCATTCCACCCTGACTATTGGGAGTCCAAGACAGAGCACCTCAAACAGACAGGTAAGGCAAGGCAAAGCATGACTGTAACAACTGTGATTCTCTCCACACAGTCCAAAGAAAGAGGAAAATCCTGTTGTGTGGATTTGAAGCATTGCTTGTGTGGGTGTGCACTTGTGCGTATATGCACTTTCTTTGCAGTCTGCACTAAGGAAGGGCCATGGTTCAGTGGCAGAGAACACACTTTGAATGTAGAAGATCAAAGTTCAATCCAGGTAGTGCTGGGAGAGACCCCACTCTGACATCTTGCCAGTCAGTTAGACAATACCAAGCTATATGGATCAATGGCCTGACTCAGTATAAGGCAATTCCCTGTGCTCCTGAGTTCCCTTACCTGCTACTTCTGCCTGTATTTTTTCCATTGGGAGTTGTGGGAAGGAAAATGCTTTTCCCCAGAGACACTGGAATTTGAACCAGGGTCTCTGGGGCCTCTGGCCAGTACCTGGCTGCATATGTTGTATTAGGGACATGGTCATGTCATGAACACACCTATGGCTCAGACTGCACAGGTTGATTCCCTTTGTGTCTGTATGACATGTAGGCATTGTTGCTGGCTCTGCCCCAGTTATGGCAGCTGGCAGTCTTTCTCTGAAAGCTGTGGGCATGTCTGTCATTTTCCCATTATTTTTGGATTTTTCAAGTGATACGTATTTTCTATTTCCACCTTCATCCTAGGTTAGATGAATAAAGGATAAGTCAGTTGCTACACTAGTATAGCATCGTGTATCTCCCCCCACCCCAACATGTTTTTATTTTGGGTGCAGGTTTTTTCTTCTTGCCCTAAGAGTGGTGCTAAATCTGGGCCTCTATGCTGTTACTTAATTTTTTTCATTTTTCACACAAATATTTATTTCTATATCACAGGAGGGCACAAAATAAAGCTTTACATCCTGTTTGAAACATATGACTGATCTCTTAGAGGATATGCTTGTACAGATGATCAGACATACACTTTGCTGCTGAACTAATATAGTGCAGAATAGGAAGACTGTAAGGACATTGTTCAGGTATAGCCTTCCAGGGGGGTTCTGGTCATGGCCTCTAATCCTTCTAGAACTCTGACCCAGCAACATTTATGTAATTTTACGAATAGCTTTCTTGTTCACCCCAGAATGCATGATGTCTTCCCCCAACCCATGTTTGGTTGATTTCCTATGTTATCTTTTCCCTTTCCATCTGCATACCTGCGTGTTTAATAAATGTGGCCTACCAGATGGTACTGACAATCACTTAACAATTAGCACTTCCATCTGGTGTAGATTCTTGTTGGTGTTAGTGGTTGTGTGTGTGTGTACTCAAAGCATAATATATGTATCTCTTTGGCAGAGGAAATGTGAATTCCACAGCCATTTCTGGAGTTTTGCCATATATGCAGTTTCTCCTCTGATGTGTATTAGTGGTCCTGCCCTCCCATTTTCTGTTCACAGTTTGTTCAGTTTCCAAAACCCAAGCACCGTCCTTCTTGTTTACAAATAACTCATATTTATACCAGCTCTATGTTATTCAGCTGCCAATCTCATTAAAATCTTGCATTATTCAGTGAACAGCATATTGGACCTGGGAGATCTGGCTTTGATTCCTTGTTCCATCGTGGGCAAATTGAATAGCTCTAGGGTGCTTCCAGATGGGAGTTTATTGTCAAATCAGTGCTGCTCATGCATAAGCTTTTTTGCAGTGTTAACACAATGTCATTGTCCTGAAAATGTGAGCCCAAACTTTTGTTTACAGGTAATCCAGATTTCCTCTTACTGAAGAACATCCAGTAAGTATAAATAAAAGTATTTTAATTGTGGTAGCCTATGGCTCTGAGCAATAAAGATTCATTTCATTTCAAATACACTATTACACGTTTGCAGTCACTGCTGGTGGGTGTGGAAGCTAGTTAATGCATTTGGGGTGTATGTGTGATGTTTTGGTGGATAGCCTCTAATGCTACAGCCCTACTTCCATTTGCTCCTCACCTGAGCCATTTTGTTTCCAATGGCAGAAATGATATGTGTGCGTATTTCCACCAACTGACATGTGCAGAGGGCATGTTCAAATGTCAACAACCTGATTAGGAGGAACTGTTTTCCCAAGATCTCTCCACAGAGTAAATGTGGAGGATTACCCCACTGTGAAATATAACTAAAGCTGGTAACATTTCCGCTTGCACACTTCCTAAGGATGCTTTTTAAAGTGTGCACATGGAAATACAGAATTATGTGTGCGCATGCCCAGAACAGAAAAAGGCAGTGGTAGGTAAGAAGGGGAGAAATGTCTGTCTTTCACATTCCACCCACTGGTGTGGATGGGAAGTGGTGGAATAGCAATGAATATCCATGACTAGGGTAAAAAACAGGAATGTGTGTGGAAGCTAGCATAGCAAACACTCAGAGAGAGAGTGAGCAATCAGACTTGAACAAGGGTGCTTCCAGATGAGAGAAGCCATCAGTAAACACCCTTAGATAAGTCACTGTGTCTGTAAACACACTACTCACCATTTTTGTGTTTTCATTAGCAACACCTGGAGAGTTGATCTGCTGATCAGTTGCACTCAAGCTGCTCCCACCAGATTTAACAGTAAAAAGGGGTGGGGTTTGACTAGCGTAGTGTGCCCCCATTTCTAGAAGCAGAGGTGGAGACATATTAAAACTGGCAGAATAGTGAGTGGGTTTCTACCCTATGTCAGTCTTATCTTTGAAAGGGGAATGATAGCAGCCTGGCTTCCAAGGCTGTTTATGAGATGTGCTTCTAAAGTACATCACATGCTTTAGAAGTAGTGTATAGATCAGTGTGGAAAGATTATTTTAAAAGCTAAAAGGAATGACTCCCCTTAAAAACAAAATCAGTGAATGCAGTGAGGAGTCACAATGTAACTCCTCCCATGATTTCTTTCTTTCTTTTCAGATTAGGAAGCATGGGGGAAATGTTTTAATGGAAAGAAAAAACACACACAATTGTTGGCTACCTTGCAATCATAATGTAAGCTCAACCTCACAATCACCAAATGTATGAAGAAATTCTAAGGTGTTCTTCCAAGTTAAAAAGAAGAAGAAAACATTGAAAAATTGGAGAACACAGTTTGACAACATATTGGGAACATGAATTATAGATAGAAATAGATCCAGGGGACAGGAGGATGCAGTGGGTAAAACCCCCATGTAGATCAATTTCAGTTAGAAATAAGGAACTTTTCCTAAAAATAATGTATCAGTGACACTTGACCCCACAAGAATTATCATTAATCAACTCAAGTTCATTGCCAAATTGTTGGAGGGGCTACAATATGATGGGTATGTATTTACATTTGTGGAGGTAATGCCCCAGAGTAGAAATATTTTGGAGTAATGTATTCCCGAAGATAAACAAAATAACGACTCAACAGATTAAAACCATTTTAAATGTGTCCATAGATGATGATTCAGATCTGCAAAATAAAATATTGGTTACACATTTACTACACGTGACACATTTCACAGTGGCACACTTTTGGAAGGACCTATCCAGAGCTAACATAGAAAATTAATATAAGCTGATCTGGAATGATGCATTTTTACATCAAATAACACAAAAACGCAGAGTCTCTTTTTTTTTTCAATTAATTTTTATTCAAGTTTCCAAAACCAAAACAATACAAAAAGACAAAACACAAATCAACAACTAATACAATAAAAAAATATATAAAAAATATTGACTTCCGATTTGTCTTAGTTCAGCTATAAATCTATAATATATAACAAGCCTGACTCTAAATAGATTATAAAATCACCCTCCTCCAGCAGTTATCTTAATTGGTTTCAAATCTCATTAACATCATATCATTTTATTCTTCCACAAAAAGTCAAAGAGAAGTTTCCAATCCTTGAGATATATGTCCATCAATTTTTTTTCTAGATAAACATGTCAATTAATCCAACTCATCAAGTCTACTAAGTCCAGTAATTTCAAATCGCTCTTCTTCCATTATCCGTATTGGTTCCATCTTCCATCTTTACGCACCCCATAATCTTGCTGTCATAGTCATATAATAAAAGTCTGATAGGAATTTCCTTTATCACAGATATTTTCTTGCCATCCATTCCAAACGTATCACTGAAGTATTGTTGCAAAGCCACATCTCTGTTCCTCTTTTTTACATGATACACTAGCACATCTCTTCAGGATTTTTCCATTGACACAAAACAGGGATTAATTCTGTTAACTTTCTCCATTTCAAGTTCCATCAAATCCTTCCAGTCCAGGAATTTTTTTGAACCGATAATATCTTTATCTCCAATTTCTTTAATTCCTTCAGGGACAGCGCTGAGTTCCAAACTGTAATATTTGTCTCCAGGATCCATCACAGCCAGGAAATCCAAATCTTTTTCCATGTCCATATTTAATCCAATCTCCATAGTTTGAACCTTGCCTTTAATTTATCTTTCATCCTTTTTTGGTTTTC
The DNA here is from genome assembly GCF_030035675.1 of Rhineura floridana. Classification (NCBI taxonomy): domain Eukaryota; kingdom Metazoa; phylum Chordata; class Lepidosauria; order Squamata; family Rhineuridae; genus Rhineura; species Rhineura floridana. Next base: position 93,136,360 of record NC_084480.1, read on the forward strand.
CAAATCTATCTTTATTCTCCTTTCTCATAGAATCCTGAATTTCTTTCAGCTCCTGTCTCATTTCTTCAAATTCAATTCTCAACGCTTGACTATTATTTCTCAGTTCTTGTTTTATTGACTTAATCCCATTCATTATTTTCTGAAACATGTCTAAAGATAAAGTCCCTTCTTGTACATCCATAGTCTTCTTAATTGTCATTCTTAAAGCCAAAGGAACAAAACCCCTTCAATTTTCAATGTCCCAAGCAAAGAGCAGTTTATTTCTTTATCCAGTTACAAAGAAGTTAATCTTTCAGACCAACTGGCGTCACACTCTAGACAGTTCTTATCTCTTAAATGCCCAGAAGTGCAAAAACAGCTTTAGTTCACAGCGTACAAATAACTAGTAGCAGAAAGAATGAGCAGATTCGTCAAAAAAAAAAGTAGATCAGAAAAAATAGTCCCAGACTTACGTTACACAAAAGTCTTATAAATCAAAAATCTCTTCCAATCAGAAACCCCTCATTCGTTGTAATCTTTATAATGCTATTTTCCATGTCAGCTTTTTGCAATAACAAAAAGATAGGCTATTTTTATTTTCTTCCCCTTAATTCCGTGAGTAAAAGAGAAGGAGTTTTGACTCACCCAGGTTATCTTAATTGCTGTTCCTTTGACAAATCTCTTTAGCTGTATAGATAAGAAAGTGATAATCGTAGACAGGAGAATGCTTGCCTGTTAGTCCGTATTTTTTTAAAGAAAAAAAAATGGATCACTTGTTCAGCTGAGCTAGCTAAAAATCCTCACTCCGTTCGAGCTGCTGGAAGACCTTCTTTCACAGACAATTCTGACGAATTCCAGTCTCCAACAATCATAACAAAGCTGTGTGGGAGATCTCGCGTTTCTTCCTTATCCGGAAGAAATTATCCCCAGTCAAAAAAAAACTTTTCTGACTGGATTTATAGCTGAAAAAGTTTCATCCAAGACAAGAGCCATCTCAGAGGCTGCACAGGCGGAGGGATCCTCCTGGGAAGTCATCAAAAACGCAGAGTCTCTAGAGGTCAAAGCAAAAGAGATACATTTATTTTGATGGTATGATTTTGTGCATTACACAAACAAGGAAGAACATGATCCAGTTCCTTTGCTAGTATATAAATGGATTTGGGTCTTTCCCCCTCCCTTTTCTGGTTTTATCCCATACCCCCCCCCAAAAAAGGGAAGTATTATACAGCCATGAGAGTGGCTGTATACTATATAGCCAGCATGGGTCTTTCACATTCCACAATGTTAAATCGAAAATACTCCCCATACCATTCTGATGCTTCCCATAAGCTAATTTCAAAACAAAACCTTACAAAACTGAACTCAGAAACACTTGCTTAACAACCCTCTCAATTTTCATGGCAATACACAAAATAGTCAGAGAGAATAGAGAGTTCAAAGTCTAAAAAGAGAGAGAAAACCCAGACCCCTTTTGGACATTTTTCTGTCAGAGTTCTCATAATCTGTTGAAATTCATTAAAAATCAGCCATGTTCACAGAGTACCTGGAATGCTGTTAATGACCTTGCTCCATACTCTGACCTTCACCTTCTGCAGTTTAAAAGTTAAAAAAATGCCTGGCTGATTTTTAATTAATTTAAGAAATTTTGCATTGAACTGAATGATAGTGTCTGGCATGCTCAGTAAGAACCAACTGTCAGTGTTCTAAAAGCCAGACTCCCAGCTGCTGGGCTTGCCTAATCAGGGGGCCACACCCATACCAGACTTTGATTTCACAGTCATGGCTTCCCCCAAAGAATTCTGGGAAGTGTAGTTTGTGAAGGGTGCTGAGAGGAGACTCCTATGCCACTAACAGAGCTTCAGTGCCTAGATCGGTTTAACAGTCAGCCACTCTGATTGAAGGTCTGTGAGGGGAACAGGACAACTCCTAGCAACTTCACTAACTATACTTCCCAGGATTCTTTAAGAGAAGCCATGACTGTCCAAAGTGAAATAAATGCCTGGTGTGGATGTGGCCAGGGACTTGGGTGGGAGACTAAATGTGCCTGCTGTAGAATAAAAAGATGGGGGAAATGCTGAAAAGCAATGATACTGTTCACAATGTTTTCCTTTTGGAAAGGAAAAGGGCTTCCCCTCTGCCCAATACCCACCCACCCAATCTTCTCCCTCCTCTTCCCCTCCTTGCCCGTCCCCCAAGTCAGTGTTGGACTATGACCTGGGAGACCAGGGTTTGAATGCAGGGCTGTGGAGTCGGTATGCCTTCAACTCCGACTCCAACTCCTCTATTTTTCTACTGTCCAACTCCGACTCCGACTCTGACTCCTTCATAAATGGCAAATGTATATTAACTAGTAATAACAAATTTACTGTAGTAAAAAGGTAGCACCACGTGAATCATCAGGCTAGATTGATAGAACATAAAATATATTTATTTGATTAAAATTTCTGAACAAGAAAACTTTCCTAAATTCCTATGAAAGTTTTTATTTTGAAGCCAGAGTTGGAGTCGGAATCGGTACATTTCTACCAATTCCAACTCCACCCAAAATTGTTTCCGACTCTGACTCCATAGCCCTGTTTGAATCCCTACACAACCACGAAGCTGAGAGGCAGTGACTTTGGGCGAGTCACTGTCTCTCAGCCTTGCTCGCTTTGCCTTAAATGAAGTAGTTTAAACATAGCAGACTGAAAACATGCATCCTCTTTCTTCCAACATCTAGAGTCATTGCTGAAGGAGCAGCATATTGGAATCAGTCTGATTTTACATCAAACTGCAGTTTCAGATTCAACTGTTAATACGCCCAAAATAGAAATAGAACATAACCTCCAATTTGAAACACAACAGGCTATCTTCCCCATCATATGACATTGACCAATAAAAAGGCTTTGAATTTGATAAAAATAAATTTGACACAGATTTCTAGGATGAATAATGAGGGAAATAAAATTTTCTAGATTAGATTTTCTGTAGAAACATTAGTAAAACAGGAAAGAAGCAAAGTAAGAACACCAACAAACATACAAAATATAATTCTCCATCTTTGGAGATGGCAGGTGTTGCCACCACTCATGCTCAGAGGCACATGTTTCTAAATTCTTCCAAGCTACACAGCAAGTGGATTGGACTGTGAAAGACCAACCCAAATTGTGTTTGCATTTTGATAAATTTGTAGGGCAGTACAGTATCTCAGACAGGAGGTCAGGTCTCCTGTTCCTCTGGTGCATTCATTGTAGCTGCTCAATCTCCCTGCTTTTTAAAGTTTGATAGAGATATCTGTGGGCTATAGGTACGTTCTTAAACCGCAAGGTTTTTTTGCCTATTAGTGAATAAGCACAAGTAAGATAAGCAGTATACTGAAAATTGTAGATGAAAATATCTTGACTTTAAAAGTTGAATTCCATAAATACACTGTAACACCAACCAAGATGAGTTTATTTTAAATTATTTTTGAGTATCTAAGTTTGTTAATGTATTATTTATATATTATATTTTCATTATGTATAATTATGTTTAATAATGGTACAGAATTAATAAACCTTGATTAAAAAAAAGAAAAAATGGAGGACAGGTTTCGGGACCACACTGGTTTCAAGTAGCTAGTAAGCCACAATACATGGTAGGCTGCATTAGGATTAGTAGATAAAATACATTCTCTTACTTGACTCTTGCATGTATCTGACTGAAGTCATATTTTAGGAATATGTATATATTTTGAAAATTTATGGAAATATTCTTCAGTCTTTTGCTTTCCTCCTCTGAAAAACACTCAGCTAGAGACCCAGTGTGGTGTAGTGGTTACAGTGTTGCACTACAACCTGAGAGACCAGGGTTCAAATCCCCACACAGCCATGAAGCTCACTGGGTGACCTTGAGCCAGTCACTGCCTCTCAGCCTCAGAGGAAGGCAATAGTAAACTCTCTCTGAATACTGCTTACAACGAAAGCCCTATACATAGGATCACCATAAGTTGAAATCGACTTGAAAGCAGTCCATTTCAGAGACTCAATATACAATCCTATATATAGTCCTATATACACTTGGAGTATGTCCCATTGAATTGAAATGGGACATACGTTTTGTGTAGTCATGTGTAAAATTGAGCTGTTAGACTGTTCCAGCAAAGCTCCTATGCCTTTACAAACAGATTAACATGTTAAAATTAAAAACCACTGAAAATAAAAAAGGACTGCACTGGGCATCAAAACGACATTAGAATCAATATCACATGAATCTTCCTAGGGTGACCCTTCCGTAAATAGGATGTCATAACTGTTCAGTTGCCACTCTCTCACCTCAAATGACAACAGCACCCAAAGAAGGGCTTCCAAAGATGATCTGAATGTACAGGCAGCCTCACGTCAGAGTAAGTGATCCTTGTACCATTGCAATGTTGTAATGTTCTGAATATTTGACTCTGTAATGTATCCTCCCATGTTTTTATCATATAATAATAATTTTGCATACAACAGTGTTTCCCATTGATATTGTACAACACGTAGCAGAGAAATAAATTTCACATAGCATCTCAAGACTTCATGTGAGGCATTTAATCAAAGTATATGAAGAAAACAGAAAAGCAAATTATGTAAATAAATGAAAAAAAATGTGCCTGATCCTTGATTGTGTACAAGACTAGTCAATTTAGTTCACCTCAGACTTGGCTCAGTTAATGCAGTTCTGCTTCATGTAACATTGCTCGTAATAATCAATAACAATTACAGATGAGTGTGGCCTAAAAATATTGCCATTCCAACATTTCCCTATCTTCTAGGACAATTATTTCATGTTATTCTTGCCTGTGACTGAAAGCAGAGAACCTTGGTGTTAATGGTTGTTATTTCCCCCCCTTTATTCAAATACAAACCACACTGTGTCTGAATAAAGTTTAATTATGGCATGTGGTTCTTAAATCAATATTTCATAGGCCATTTGGATTCTATCTAAAACTACCTCTGCTTAATTATATGAAGAGGGAGGAAATTGATTGAACACCAGTTTAGCCCTCACTGTTGATATATTTAAAACCTCAATAATGTATTTCAAAATACTCCACGATTAGCAATACTGGCACCCTTTGTGTAATGAACATACTTTGTTATATGCTCATAAATTCTAGATGTGTATGCTCCTTTTTTCCCCAAACACTTGAACAGAATTTAACAGCTTGCAAATCAACTAGTACAGTTGCCCTTTACCATCAACCCCCAAAATAAATTTTCCCAGTGTTCAACACAGTTGACAAATTCTCCTGAGGAACTGTTGCAATGAAGGGAGACGTTTGAATGTATAGTTAAAAATAATGATTAAGATAAAGAGATCAATTTCTCCTTTGTTCTGCTGCTCTGAACCCTGAAAGCTATAACTTTGATTTAACAGAGATGGGCAAATTGTAAATGATAATACATCCATTCATAATAACACAATACAGCTTGATTTTGGATAACAGCAGGGGCACAGCATTCAATGATATAGCCATGCTAGCACAAAAATGGTTAGCAAACTGATAAAATACTTCTAAAGAGCTTATTTTTCAAAGAGTGCCCACCTAAGTTTTTATTGGGACGGTGTAAAAGCCGGAGCGGAACGGAACAGGCCAGAACGGGCCCTTTATAAAAGAAATTGATGCCAAAAACACTGGGATGTGTTAGAGACACTTGAGAACAACATTTAGAAACAAAAACCATTCCGATAGGATTTTTACTAACCCTTTAATAACCAAAATGCCCTCTGGAATGGAATGAAACAGCCCGGAATGGTGACTTCCCAGCGAGCCAGACCTCCCAAATTCACCAGTCCCACATGACTACATGGGATGCATGCAATAATACACAAAACTCCCACAAAAACCACGTTCCGATACCCGTTCTGGGCTATAATATGCTTTTACGTAAAACAGCCCAGAACAGCGACTTCCCAGTGAGCCAGACCCACCAAATTCACCAGTCCAACATGAATCGATGGGATTCATGCAAAACGTCACAAAACTTCCACATAAGCCACGTTCCATGCAATAATAGATCTTTCTGAACAGAGCCCAGAACAACATCTGAACCAGCCAAGTCAATCAAATGCACCAGTCATGCATAACTATATGAGTCAATGTTCTGGGCCACAAGCTTTCACAGCAACCACATTACAAGGCTTTAATAACCTTGATTTTGAAAGTAGTTGTGTCAGAAACTCATTTCACAGAAAGCAAACTGGTGAGGTTTGGCCCAGAACTTGAATACAAGGCAGAGGTGGAGTCTGAGCCCAAGCACACAAGATCACTTCTTTGAACCAGTTTTTTTCCTGTGACAGCACATCTATTTCACAGAAGGCAAACTCAATTTTTCTCCCCCTTTTGCCAGCCGACTTGCCCCTCCAATCTCTCTTTCTCTCTCTTTCCCCAATTCACCAGCCATTCGCAACCTGGTAGCAGCACCAATAGTGCTGCTTAGTGGACCTACAAACAGCAAGAAATTGCTGATCACCCCAGAGGTTCCTGGGTCATCCTGTGTTATCTCCCATTTCCCACCAAAAGGAGAGGCAGCAACATGTGTAGTTGGTGAATGGGGCAATGAGGAAAGGTGCAATGTGAGGAGGATCTATTGCCAGGGTACATTCAATCTACCCAAGGCTTACCTGGTGGGGAAGAAAGACACAACCATTACTTGAAACATCATGCCCTTCAGTTCCAGGTTCTCCATAGGCCTTGAGAAGGGGCCACCTCAGAGTTAGCCGCTACTTTAGGTAAAGTTTAAAAGTGCTGATTGGTGCACAAAAAGCCATTCCACATGTTGGCTTCCAAATGGTCAGGGCCACATTTACATTGTGATCATTCTGATGTGCCATTTGCCCAAGCCATGGATCCCTGGCTTACTAATGGTGTATTCCTAAGGGGAAGTGACCCAGATTAATATGATCCCCCAAAAATGTGGAATCCTGTACAACTGGCTTTTGCACATCCAGCTCCATCACTTTTTAATCAGGATTTACACAAACACATCGTAGAGATGCTGGACAGACAGAACAGCAGTTGGAGAGTGAGTGGGTGGATAAAAAGGGGGAAAGAGAAAAGAAAAAATCATCAGCCCAAAAAGTCATGCCCATGCATACACACATGGAGTGGAGAGGAGTATGGAGGGTTTCTGTCCTCCACAGGGACCTGGAAAACACAGATGCACCTGAGAATCCATTGCAATATTTTTGTTGCAGGTCCCCAAGTGATCTGCTTCACATGCCTGTTGTGTAGATGAAAACAATAAATTTTACATTATTCATACAAAATAGGGAGAGTGGTAGAAGGAGCTAGGGCGGGTTTGTTTGTTTTTTAATAGCCTTTACTCATCTGGATTCCCACCAAATTCTGCTATAGGCCATATGTGTGAAATGCAGTTAATATTGGCACTCTGTCTTCCAGGATGAGAAGAAAGTAAAGTCATATCAAAGTTATATTATTGATTTGTAGCTGAGGAAATCCTAAAATCCTGCAAATTTATCCTGCTGCCCAGAAGCAGGGAAGATCCAGACTATATAAGTAACACAAAAAGAACAGTGAGGATCAATAACTTGACTAATGTGTTTGTCATTTGTAACAGAGATAGCCCACACTACCAATGTAAATTATTTAGAGCTTGATTATAATGAATTCAAGGAAGATGTGCCATCATTTGCTCAAACTAATATCCAACATTTCAACAAAGATACCACAAAAAAGGTCAGTGCTGATTGAGACCCAGTCATAGATGAGAAGTGAGTCCATTACTCCTAGGTATTACTGTAACATTAAAAGTGAATTAAATAGGGGGAAACAGGATAGAGAAATGCCCACATTATTTCCAAAGCAATCCGCTGATAAATGGACCCGATATAAAATAAGGCAGACTTGATTGATTTGCTGGTTCTTTTATCAACAATATACAACTTTTTCCCCCCTCACTTCTAATTTATGGTTTCTTATCTCCTACTTCCTATATTTGAAGCATTCTTTCAGTACAAATTAATACAGTGGGAGTGACCATTTTCCCCGACAAAGAAGAATCATGAAAATGAAATTGTAATCAGCTTTTTAACCTCTTCCTATGATTGCAGGGCCATCTTCCCTGCTCCCCCAAGTGTGAAAACAATCTTCTCTCTATAGCATTATGAAATGGGGAGTAGAGATAAAGAAACAGAAGATGAGAAGCAGGCACACATTGAAGGCTGTATTCATACTGCTACAATTTATTTATTTATTTTATTTATTATCATTATTTTTATTATTATTATTTATTATTTATTAAATTTATATACCGCCCAACTAGCAATAGCTCTCTGGGCGGTGAACATAAAACAGCATAAAAATACAATAAATAACAAAACAATACTAAAATACAAGCAACAATCCAACACAATAAACATTTTTAAAATTAAATCAGTGTAACTTAAAATGCTTCAGAGAATAGGAAGGTTTTGACCTGGCGCCGGAAGGAGAGCAGAGTCAGCGCCAGGCGTACTTCCTCAGGGAGACTGTTCCATAGTTCGGGGGCCACCACTGAGAAGGCCCTAGATCTTGTCATCACCCTCCGGGCCTCCCTGTGAGTTGGAACCCGGAGGAGGGCCTTCGTAGCAGAACGTAGTGCACGGGCCGGTTCATATCGGAAGAGGCGTTCCGCAAGGTATCGTGGTCCCGCACCGTATAAGGCTTTATAGGTTAATACCAACACTTTGAATCTAGCCCGGAAACATATTGGCAACCAGTGCAAGCTGGCCAGAGCAGGTGTTATATGCTCGGACCGCTTGGTCCTTGTCAGCAATCTGGCCGCCGCATTTTGCACTAGTTGTAGCTTCCGAACTGTCTTCAAAGGTAGCCCTACGTAAAGCGCATTACAGTAATCCAAACGTGAGGTTACCAGAGCATGTACCACTGATGTAAGGTCCTCTTTACTCAAATAGGGACGTAGCTGGGCTACCAACCGAAGTTGGTAAAACGCATTCCTAACCACCGAGGCTACTTGAGCCTCAAGTGAGAGGGAAGAGTCTAAAAAGACTCCCAGACTACGAACCCGGTCCTTTAGGGGGAGTGTAACCCCGTCCAGGACAGGGTATATATCCACCATCCGATCAGAGAACCCGTCCACCAACAGCATCTCAGTCTTGTCTGGATTGAGCTTCAGTTTGTTAACTCTCATCCAGTCCATTGTCGAGGCCAGGCAACGGTTCAGCAAATCGACAGCCTCACCTGAAGAAGATGAAAAGGAGAAGTAGAGCTGCGTGTCATCAGCATACTGATGACAACGCACTCCAAAACTCCTGATGACCTCTCCCAACGGCTTCATGTAGATATTAAAAAGCAGGGGGGACAAAACTGACCCCTGAGGGACCCCATATTGGAGAGCCCGCGGTGTCGAGCAATGTTCCCCAAGCACTACCTTCAGGAGACGACCCGCCAAGTAGGAGCGGAACCACTGCCAAGCAGTACCTCCAACTCCCAACTCCGCGAGCCTCTCCAGAAGGATACCATGGTCGATGGTATCAAAAGCCGCTGAGAGATCAAGGAGAATCAACAGAGTTACACTCCCTCTGTCTTTTTCCCGACATAGGTCATCGTACAGGGCGACCAAGGCTGTCTCAGTGCCAAAACCGGGCCTAAAACCCGATTGAAATGGATCTAGATAATCAGTTTCATCCAATAGCGCCTGGAGCTGGCCAGCAACCACCCGTTCCAAGACCTTGCCCAGGAATGGAACATTCGCCACTGGCCTGTAGCTGTTAAAATTGTCTGGGTCCAAGGAAGGCTTTTTCAGGAGTGGTCTCACCACTGCCTCTTTCAGACAGCCCGGGACCACTCCCTCTCGTAAACAGGCATTTATCACTTCCTTGGCCCAGCTACCTGTTCCATTCCTACTAGTTTTTATCAACCAGGAGGGGCAAGGATCCAGTACCGAAGTGGTTGCACGTACCTGTCCAAGCACCTTGTCCACGTCCTCGAGTTGAACCAACTGAAGCTCATCCAACAAAACAGGACAAGACTGTGCTCCGGACATCTCACTAGGATCTACTGCTATAACTTGAGAGTCTAGGTCCTGGCGGATACATGAGATCTTATTCTGGAAGTGATCGGCAAACTGATTACAGCGGGCCTCCGATGATTCCACCGTGTCCGGAGGGTTTGAATGCAGAAGCCCCCGGACAACTCGAAAGAGCTCCGCTGGGCGGCAAAGAGATGATTTAATAGTGGCAGCAAAATTATGTTTTTTAGCTGCCTTCACTGCTCCTACATAGAGCTTAGTCGAAGCACTAACCAGCGCATAATTGTATCCGTCGGGAGTTCGTCTCCATTTCCGCTCAAGCCTCCTCCTATCTTGCTTCATCGCTCTCAGCTCCAGAGTATACCATGGAGCTGTATGAGCTCTACACAGGAGAGGGCGTGCAGGAGCGATCGTGTTTACAGCCCGGGTCATCTCCGTATTCCACAGAGCGACCAGGGCTTCAGCAGGAGCGCCAGTCCTATCAGCCGGAAAATCCCCCAGAGCCCTTTGAAAACCTTCAGGATCCATTAGTCTCCGGGGGCGGACCATTTTAATAAGTCCCCCACCCTTGCAGAGGGAAGAGGTTACTGAAAGTCTAAACTTCAGCAAGCAGTGGTCTGTCCATGACAAAGGGAGTGTTGTAAAACTCCCCACATCCAGATCACTTTCCCCATGCTCAGTAGCAAAAACAAGGTCTAGAGTGTGCCCCGATACATGTGTTGGACCACTAACATATTGAGACAGCCCCATGGCTGTCATGGAAGCCATGAAGTCCTGAGCCGCGCCAGACAAAGTGGTCTCGGCATGAATGTTGAAATCCCCCAGTACTATTAGTCTGGGGGACCTCAACAATATATCCGAGACCACTTCTGCCAGCTCAGTTAGGGAAGCCATTGGGCAGCAAGGTGGGCGGTACACCAAAAGGATTCCCAGCCTGTCCCTCTGGCCCAACACAAGGTGCAAACACTCCAGGCCAGTAACTGAATGAACATGGTGCTTGGTGAGTGAGATGGAACTCTTATAGACGACAGCAACCCCACCTCCCCGACCCTCAGATCTACCATGATGCTGAACCAAGTACCCCGGTGGGCAGAGCTGAGAGAGACCAACTCCTCCCTGCTCACCCACCCAGGTCTCGGTTATACATGCCAGATCGGCTGCCTCATCCACAATCAAATCGTGGACGAGGGAGGTTTTATTATATACCGATCTGGCATTTAATAACAGCAACTGGAGATCTGAGAGTTGGCTGATAGGACTACCAACGACCTTGCGGGTGTGGGAAGGACCGGAACAAGGCACAGCCACAACATGTCTGGACCGCGTTCCCCTTACCTGGCACGTCCTTCTCACAGCGCCATACCTTCCTTTGCCCGTCACTACGGCAATTGGGGCCCCCTCAAGTCTCCCCGCCTGATGGATAAAACTCTCTCCGAAGCACATAATACAACTAAAATATACAACAATTAAATGTATAAAAACAGCTATATATACAGCCATATATACAGCATATAAACATACACACTCACTCAGACATACATTCATATAATCAGGCACCCATTCATCTCAAATTGCATCAACACACCAACAAAAAAGTAAAAATAAATAAATAAATAAAATAAATAAATAAATAAATAAAAATAAAAAAATAAAAAATAATAAAAAAATAATAAAAAAATAAAATAAAATAAATAAAAAAATAAAAAAATAAAAAATAAAAAAATATCCCCACCCTTTCTCCAAAACTGGAACTCATAGCGGCTTCCAGATAAAAGAACACATATAATTAAAAACATACAAAAGTCTAGATTAAAATAGAATTAAACTATTTACAGTATTAAAACCATTCATACATACAGTTAAAATAATTCAAATTTAGCACTTATATATACCCAGACTATGGGTAAAGGAACACTCACTGTTGTGCTGGTTCCAGTGCATCTCCACCTCTCTTTTCTGAAAACAAGGGCACACGATGCTAGTCAAACCCCACCTCTTTCTACTGTAAAACCTGGTGGGAACCAGCTGAAGTGCATTTTTTTTATTAATTTGCTTCAAAGGTATTTCTCAACATTATGTAACCATAGCAGTAAAAAAAAAAGGAAAGGAATAAGGTATAATCTAAACAGAACCTCATATTCCACAATAAATTTAATGATTGCCATCTATGAGTAAGAATCTTACAACAGTAAGCTGAAATCCTATATCCACTTACCTGGGAGTAGGGATGGGAGGATCTGTGCATCTTGGTTCTCTCGAGATTGCAGCCTGTTATATCATCATCATCATCCCTGCTAGGTTTAGGCTACAATCCAATATCCAGTTAACTGGGAGTAAGACCCACTGAACTCAGTGAGACTTAGTTGGCATATAGAGAATTACATTGTTATTCATAATGCATAGCTAACACAGTGGAAATGGTAGTTAGTTTGGGACATGTGTATATTAATTAATTGTACATTAATTCAAGAAATGGTCCTGGCATATTTCGGCATGACATTGCCTTGGTCTTCTTATACCACTTGTTCCTTTTCTATAGAACTGAAAAAGGCGGGGTAATCATCATTAATTCCTGAGTAGTTCTCATATAGCTTTTAGGATATCCTAGAAAGAGCACTTGTGACTAATGCAGAAAGACTAAAAAATGAGATGGAAGATGTCAGTTGGAAATAAAATAACATGCACACACTAAAAACATATTCAAAAATAAGGGTTTTGTTTCACATGATATACATGTGAGGAGGTACCTGTGACCAGCTCATGCCTCTGTGAGTTTTTACAGAACTTCATTAGCAACCAAGGTCAGGGTGGAGGTCATTCCTCCTCTTTCAGCATACAGTCAACCAAGCAATCAATCAATCAATTTGGTGAATAAGTCTTCAGACTATGTCAAATACAATAAAAACAAATGCAGATTTAAAAAATAATCAGTAAATACATAAATCTTAACAGACTAAAATCTAAAAATTAAAATATTAAGAACATTATAAATATCCCACATGACTTAAACATGGCTCATTGATCAATTTTTTCTTAAACTGGCTGCCTTACTGCAAAGAGGGCAACCCGCTGAGTCACAAACTGGTTACATCCACTTAATTGAAAATTCAGTTTGTCTTCAACCTCCCGATTTCTCATAGTCAAGAAATGGGGATAAATAATGTTCCCAACAATTGGAATTCAACCAACATTCCAGTAAATAGTGGGCCAGATTTTCCACTGCATTTGCTCCATGTGTATAATGTCATATCTTGTACTGGGATGCTCCTAAATCTCCCTTGTTGCATCATTGTATCTATTTGCTTGCATCAAAAATGAATTCAGGTCATGCGCTGATCTCTTTTCATGGGGACAAGCAGGTACAACCCCTCCCAGAATGGGTTGTGCACCTAATTCCTGGACATGGGAACTACTCACCCACAGCACTTCTGTTTTATCAGGATTTAGCCTCAGTTTATTTGTCCTATCCAGCCCAACACTGCCTCTGGATACTTGTCCAATACCTTCACAGCCTCTTCTGATTCAGATGGAAAGACAGAGCTTTGTGCCATCAGCACTCTGATGACACTGTGCTCCAAATCCCCAAATGATGGCTCCCAATCATTTCATATAGATATTAAATAGCATAGGATACAAAATGGAATCCTTGTGGGACCCCACAGCCCAAAAGACATGGAACTGAGCAACAGTCTCCAAGTACTATTTCCTAGTAGTGGTCCTATTCCAGGTAGTAACAGAACCACTGCAATACCATACCTCCAGCTCCCACCTCCTTCAGTAGCTCCAGGAGGTCACTATGGTCAATGGTGTCAAAAGCCACTGAGATATGAAGGAGAACCAACAGAATCACATTGCCCTTGTCTCTGTCCCAATAAAGGTCATCAGGGCCACCAAGTCTGTTTCTGTGGTGAAACCAGGCCAAAAGCCAGACTGGAATGGACTTAGATAAACTGCTTCCTCCAGGTATGCCTGCAGCTGGCTGGCCACTGCCCTCTCAATCACCTTGCCCAGGAAGAGAATATTAGAGACTGGATGGTAGTTTTCTAAAACCTCTGGATAGAGGGAGGGCATCTTCAAGAGGGGTCATACCACCTCCTCTTTCAAGGCATTGGGCTTAATTCCTTTCCCTAGTGAGGCACTGACCACTCCCTGGAGCCATCCAGTCAATCCCCCTCCTACTAGATTTTACCAACCATGATGGGCAGGGATAAAGAGGGCAGCCTGCACCCAGCCACCAAAATTTGTTATGATCAACAGTGTAAGGATCAGCAGCCACGCTCCTGACACCAGTATCCTGCTTACTTGGATGGGGTAGGACAGGGTGGCAGTGAGTTCAGGGCTCTATAGGTGCATTGGCATAGCAATCCTATGCTCCTGATGGTATGATCACACCTGTTCAGCTAAGTGACAGCAATGCCAGTGTTTGGTGGGAGGCTATGTGGCAGTGCCCTACCACCCCAGATGCTCCAGAGATCAAAGGAGGGACAATTGGAATGTTTGGTGCTATTAAGCAGAATGCTCAGAATATCAATTACAAGTCATCATGAAAAATATATGCACTGAATGTTGAAACAGTGCTCTTGACTGTTTGACATTCCTGAAGCATCATAATACTGGTGGACTATTTAGTGGGAAAAACACAGAGAAGAACCAAAAGGGCTTAAGAAAGTAAAATTATTCATTGATAGGGAGGATTACAAAGCATGCAGAGCTTTGCTAAACAATAGCCAGAGGGTACATTACTATAGCAGGCTACACACATTTGAAATGTGTAAACAACAAGAGAGAATAATTACTTAGTATAGTTCAAAGCATGATCACAAATGATAGTAGAAAAAAGGTAAGCAAAAACAAATGCAGCCTGAAAATCAGAGATTTCTCTGGGGGAAAAAAAAATCTCTCAGGGATTCACTCCCTCCTCCCTTAACCAAATATTCAGAAATACTTGATTCCCAAGTTATTCTTCCCTCAGGACTCACTTATCCAGCCCCATTTGAGACCAGATAGGCTGTATACCCAAAGATCCACGTGGAAATGCGGAAGGTTGCTTGCTCAATAAGACTTTCTCACCACCTCTTCCCCACTGTGGTCCCAGTCCCCCCCATAAAGTCTTTTCTGGAGACCCCCAGGAAAGGTCTCAGGAAAGGAAGTGAAGCTCTGAAGTCCCCAACTGCAGAGGAAAAAGATGAGGGCTGAAAGGCCAAGGGAAAGGAGCTTAGTTGTAAGCCCAATAGTGGGAAATTAAGCCCAGGACTGCAATTCCCATATTTTGGAGGCGTGGATGGAGCATGAGTAAATTTATAACCACATGGTGTAGTGGTTAAGGTGTTGGACTACGACTTGGGAGACCAGGGTTCGAATCCCCACATAGCCATAAAGCTCACTGGGTGACCTTGGACCTGTCACTGCCTCTCAGCCTCAGAGGAAGGCAATGGTAAAACCACCTCTGAATGCCGTTTCCCATGAAAACCCTATTCAAAGGGTCGCCATAAGTCGGGATCGACTTGAAGGCAGTCCATTTCCATTTTCATATTTGGGACTATGTATGTATTATTGTAAACTACCCTGAGGATTTCTGTTGGTCTGTTTATTAAATAATAATAAAATAAAATATTTTAACACCCATTTTCCCATTATACCCATCTTCAACAAGACACAGAATTAGGCTCTCTCATCACCAGCTCCTGGGGAACACAGGAAGCTACCCTTGTCCATCTATCCCAGTATTGTCTCTCTCTGGAATTTCAAACAGGGTTCTTTCCCAGCCTTATCTGGAGCTTGCCAAGGAATGACCTTGGACCTTCTGCATGGGAGCCAGATGCTCTACTGCTAGGATTGGGCAAATATGTCTCATATTTCCAGTCTAAGCTCACTTCTCCACATTCATGACATTTCTCATGACAATTCATCAGGGTTTGGGCATAAATTTCTTAATATACACATTTTGTATGCAATTTTGCCTAATACACACACTCTCACAAAGTATATTTCCCCTAATATAAGACATTTCTGTATGTTATTGTCACTGTATATGCATTTATATGCACACTTTACCCTAGTATATACATTTTTGGACACATTACTTGGCTGTAGAACTACACCGCAAAATTTGGAGAAGTGCAAATTTCAATGGGGGGCTGTGTTTCGGTCAGTGCATTGTTTCAGGAAGTGTAAATTACATAAGTGAACTGAATCAAATTTCTCCCCCATCCTGGTCTACCGCTAGACTATGGCCCTTCCATGTGAGGATTTGAGGCAGAAGCTGTTGAGGATAGGTGTCAGTTCACAGCTAGGGGAAACCTCATCAGGGGAGTTGTCATCAGAGAAAGACCCAGAGGTTTCAGCTTTGGACCCAGCCATTGGTCAGGCTCCATCTGAGGGTGAGGAGCCAGGGTCCTATGATGAGGCCGAGAAAGGCCTGTCTGCACCTGGGGCAAGTTTGACCTCTGACATTGAAGCTGAACGAGTCCCAAACCCAAGGGACAGGTGTCGTCTCAAATGCCAGCTGAAAACCCGGTCCATTCGGAGGAGTGCTCGACTGCAGGCTCAGACTCCTTGGGAATAAAGACTCTTCAGGAGTCAAGGTCTGGCTGCAGGTGACTAATAGGAGTGTGGATCCAGCAGCTCCAGCATAAAAACCAGAGGGCTAGGATAGAAGGGGTGCTGGAACAATGCGTGTAACACTAGCTCTGTACCTGATCTGGTGGCTGATCTCCTGTGGATGCCAGCCCTGCCTCTTGCCCCTGGACTGTTCTGATATTGCTCCGACTCTGTTTGGGCTCTAACTCTGCACTGGCCTGGATAGTGCCTTAGTGTTGCCCTCATCTGTGTTATTATTGCTGGGAAATTTCTTGTCTCCTGAAGAGCTTGCTGAGAACAGAACAATGGGAGAAAGAACAGCTGTTATTTTCAGTACCAATTTTTAACGGTACAATTTGTTTTTATTGGCTCAGCTGTTATTAAGGAAACTGAGGAGAGGCCAGAGTTAAATAATTGCAATAAGATACACTATGGGTTTGTCCACACTTCTCCCTCTTTTAATTTGCTATATTTGCCCATGAGGAATTCCTTGTGCAACCTGATCCTTTCAGTGTTGGGGAAACTACTATAGGAGGGTTGCGCCCATGGCTGTTGGCCCTCCTTAGCATCTGCTGCCTGAGGCAGCTGCCTCACATTGCCTAAGGATAGCACCGGCCCTGCTCAGGTGAAGAATTTTTAATAATACTCAGTTTACTCAGTGCATTGTATGCCAAACAGTGAATTTTAATTTGGGAAAATTCTCAGTTTTGGAAACAGTCAGTTTGTGTTTGTTTTAAGGATATCTTGCATTACTGTGCTGATGATGCACCCATTTACACGGGCCATTGTCATGCTGAGGCTTTATGGCACATTTAATTGGTTGACCCCAATGAACTCGTTGTCTTGTAAGCCTTTTCAATAACAGTTGTGGCCTGCTTAAAATCCATTTGATGTGTACAGGTCTGCTTTCCTCTTTCTCCCTCAAAATGTACCCAGACACATTAGCTGCCTTTTTTGTGTGTGTGATTAAAATAGGAAGGTTTGGAAGGTTCAGTGGTGAACACATTTCCATACCTTGATGTTTCCCCTTATGTGTTTTGCTTTTGCCTTTATTATCTTGCTTCATTTTCATTGCCACAAGTATTCCCAGGTCAACATCCTCAGGCACTGCTTTCTCAGTGACATTCAACAATCTAGACACACATGAAACGATACCACTTGGCCTGAAGGCATTAGAGATAACATTAAAGGCCAAAACATGATAAAGGATGAAAGAGAAAAAAAAAATTCTGAACCTGCAAAGATACCTTGTCAGTCTAGTTTCCTTTTAAAGGGAATTGTGGTGGCAGTCAATACTCTCAGTTATTTCTAGTATACAATTTTGCATATTCAACTTAGATTTGTGTGTGTGTGTGTTCGACTGAGATGCTTCACATTTATTTGGAAATAAGTTACATTTAAATCGCTTGGATTGAGGATCACTTTCTAATTATATTTTTCTCATGTACCCACACTTACTTATAATATTTACATTCTCCCATATATATATATATATATATATATACATTTAAAAAATCAAGGCAGACAAAAAAGCATTTTTAAAATGCAAGTAAATATTTACTCAATAAAATGGGCAAACCACAAAAATAACTACTGTAAAATCTCAAAAATTAGAGCTAAAACTTTATTAACTCTTGTTTTAAAAGCTTAGTCAAACAAAATAATGTTACCTTGGCATCTGCAACTGTGCAGAGCAAGTGCCCGACAAACATCTTTGGGGAAGGTTAAGAACATAGGAAGTTGACTTATACTAAGTCAGACCCATTGGTTTAATATAGCTCAGATGTTTTGACAACGACTGGCAGAGGCGCTCCAGGATTTCAGGCACGAGTCTCTCCCAGAACTACCTGGAGACCAGAGAGTGAACCTGGGACCTTTTGCATGCAAAGCTTGTTCCAGCAGGAATTTTAAAGTAATATTTGGTTTTAGGATGATTTTATTGTTCCATTGTTTATTTCATGTATAGAAATGCAAATGGTTATGTGGTATATAACTGTTTTTAATAATGATAATAATTAAGGACATAATCCAGCTTGTATTTATGCCAGGCTGAGGGGAGTTGGAAATGGTGGATCCCCAGCTAAGCTCCACTGGGCTCCACTGGCAGAAGCCTCTCAACCCTAGTAGAACTGGGAGTCGGACCCTGCTGGCTCAGACAGGGTCTACCGGGGAAGCTCAGCCCGGTGGAAGGATGCTGGCAGAAGCTGGCAGAAAGTCCAAAAAAGGGGCATTCTGGGAGCAGAGGAGGAGCCGAGGTGGGAGGCTTACCCAACATTTAACTCTTGTTCAAGGTTGGTCAAAGAAAAAATTGTAATGGAAGTTAATGGGGAGTGCTTACTCACCAATAGGGGTATTTGTGAGTTACAGCTTTTTTTTCTGTTTGTGCATGCAGCTCCCAGCTGAGTTGATGTTTATGGCAAATGGATGCCACAGAGCTTCCTACCAGCTCTTCCTCTGCTGGCTCCCCTTCTGCCAGCTTCTCATGAGTTGCATTGCTCTGCCAAGCATTTTTATTTAACAAAATTTATATCCTGCTTGATTATAAGAGACCTCTAAGCGGTTTACAAGAACTGAACTAAAGTCCTTTCCAGTTTGGACTACACCACAAAGAAGCCCTTTTCTTTGCTGGCATCTCCACCAGCAGGGCCACTGATATGTTTTAGTATACACTTAAAATAGAATCTTTGTTTTCCCAAACTTATTTGTAAAATGAAACATTTAATTTGCCAGTGTGATGTATGGTGACTCTCACATGAAGTAGAAAGAATAGACCTAAGTACTGCCAACTAGGCACCATGCATGCCACTATGTAGGTAGCTGCTTACAATTTTACCTTAGCTGCATGGGAGGTGCTGGAGCATGTGGCCCTCTCCTATGCTGCCCCAGTTACTTTGGAAGATCTAAGGTGTGTGGGAGAAGCCCATGATGATAACATGGCTCCTTTCCACAGCAGTGTTACCTTAACTCCCTGGAGGGGCAATGATGGCGTAGCAAAGAGCAACTTCAACGGGTTCTGCTATGTGAATTATATCAAAGATGGTCTACTTCTGTATTAAGGGGAACCACTTATATATATGAGAACAAAACAGAGGTTTTTATTGTTCTTATTGTTTTTATTGTTTCAACTTCCACCGTCATCTGCTGCTAACATACAAATGCTGTTACCAAGGTGGCAGTTATAGACCTTTGAGGATGGAATGCTGAGAGGGGCTTTATTTGCAGAAGCTAAGTAGTGGTGGTACTGTCCTCCAGGTTCAGGCCATGTGGTGCCAATGTGTCCAGAGAGTAAATCCAAAAATTCTCCCTTTTAGTCAATGCTGCTGGATCTGCTGGCATCACTATAGCTGTTATAGAAAAGTCCAACAGACTGTGGCTCTCAGTGTTGAAATGTTTTGCAACTGGCTGCTCTACTTTTTTTGTCGAGATTGCTGATTTGTTGTTTCTGAAGCGTGTGCGTAGGTCAGTTGTAGTTTTTCCTATGTATTGGATATGACATCCTGCTCTTTTGCATTTGATGACATAAATTATATTGCAGGACCTGTAGGTGATGTTCTGTTTAATGTAATATATTCTGCCTATCCTAGTGCTTTTGAAAGTAGCTTTCTGCCTGAGGTACACACAGGTGATACAGCGTTTGGAGTGACAAGGATGACCCAGGATTGCTGATAGGTGGCTTCAGTACAGCTCTCACTAACAGTCTGCATAAATTAGGAGGCTGGCAAACTGCTACAACAGGAGTCCTGCTGATGGCTCTAGCAAGATGTTCAGAGTTTGCTAGCAATGGGTAGCTCACCCTGATTGCTCGGTGACAGTTAGGAGATGCTGGATGGAAATCTATCACAAATGGAATCCATTTTTCTTTGTTCTTTGAAATCTCATTATGATGGAGGAGGTTTTCTCTGGACAGAATGGAGGCTTGGTGGATGTTGCAGTCAATAATATGTAGAGGATATCTTTTCAGAAGAAGGTGTTCTTTTAGTTCACTGATCCTTCTCTGGTATTTATCCTCATTGTTGCAAATAAGTTTGATTCTCAGAGCTAAGCTATATACAATGTTTTTCTTTATATCCTTTGGATGGAAGGATTTCCATTTAAGATATGCATGGGCATCAATGGGTTTGCTATAGAGATCAGTAGCTATTTTGTTCTTTTCAATGGTGAGAAGGACATCAAGAAAAGGGATGTGTGGATTATCATATAGTGTGTGTGTGTTTCTGTGTAGGTGTGGGTATAATTTTTGGACTTTGGACAGAACAACTCTTTGCTTTTTGTTCAATGTCATTTCAACCAAACTTGTCCATTTTGAAATCTTACCTTTAAAAATGCCTTGACATACTCTGAAGATTTCTCTGGGTTCCCCACTTGTAATAACAAGCTTTAATTAATTTTTCTCAAGAGCTACAAACCCAGACTAACTCTATTTTATACCTCATAAATGAATATATTTCCCTGACATGTAGAGTTGCTGGCAACAATTAACTTAATTCAAAAGTAAATTCCTGCTGTCTACCTAGCTACTTTACACTCAGACTTCAGTAATTGCTCCCCAAGCGTAATTGCTTACCTGCTAATTTTAGATAGCACAAAAGACAAACTATGCATTGTTTAACCATCTAGTCATTTTCAAAGAATGTTGCTCTAATTGCATTATTAACTGGGAAGAGATGATAAATTGGTCAATAACAAGGATCATATTGCAGCTGCATATTCATTTGGAATATTGATGATCAAGTAAGGCGGTGTTGTTTCAAAATGATACTTAAAGTAACTCATCAATAAGTTCAGTGCTTTTCTCCCCACTCACACACTGAAAACTATGCAGTCTTCCTCCATTTATATAGAAAAGGAGGACAGTGGTGCTGAGCCAAATATGTAAAACTTTTCTAATTGCTGCTAAAAGAGCCTTTTACTCTATTTAATGGTGTAATCACCAATCTATTGAAGTGCTTTTTAAACCCCAATGTATGAATTTCTGGTGATTCTAGTGAAATAATAAAAAAATATTCTAATAAGATGCACCATGTTTTATCACATGATCCCAGAATATTGCACTAAGTTTGAAAACTTTAGAGTCTGCAGATGAGTTTATTTCATAATTTTGAGGGGGCAGATCCTAAAATTAATGTGACATTACCCATAAAGGGAACGGTGTTTCATGGTTTCCAGAGCTTTAGTGCCCTTCCCAATTCTCTGTCACAGTGCTGCTCTATAATTTATCAGTCATCTAATCATATGCTTCTCCCTCTCCAACTATATCACACTTTGTCCATATCTTTCCACAATCTGAATCTCAGAAGCTGAATCAATTATGCAAAGTTCATATTGTTAAATTGACTCAATTTGCATAACACATTCTGGCTAGAGTTAACGTTTCCCAATTTAGATTTATGTTTTTGTTTCACATTAGACAGAACCCTACAACTGAAAAAATGAAATTCACATTTTTCTCCTAGGATATCAATAAATTTCATTTATAATTTAAAGTCCAAGCATTTTTTTTTAATCCAAAGGATGTCAGTTTATGCTTACTCATAATTAATGCTGGAATAATTTTTCCATGCACACAAATGCTCTTGAATTCTATTTATACATTTTGTTTTAAATATTCTATGTGCAAGTATTTGCACAAGTATATATCAAATATTTCATAATATTCCATAAATATGTAATATTAGAATTTTACAGAGTCACACTCAACATTTGACAGTGTAACAGGTGACATATAAACACATTTGTATTAATTTTATTCTTTGATTAACCAATCAGAAAACAACTTCTTGCTTTGGTTACAAAAAACTCCAAATATGCAAGCTTCAAATGTTGATGTAACATTTAGATCCTGAAATTTAAATATGCAATTTTTGGATCACATTTGGAAGTCCATATAAAATTTCAGAATTTCCTGAGCTTCCACAAATTTGTCTACTCACATTTTAATGCCATCTCCACATCTTGTGGCAGTAAATTCCATAAATGAACTATGTATTTGTGAAGATGCACCATGAATGAACTCTTCTTAATATATTTGTTTTCAGATAATTTACTGCAAATTAACAACTTAACAAATATTTTCTACTGTCTATTTTTACAGCTTATTATATTTCTTTATACCTGGTAATATAACATACTTCCTAAAGTTATACCCAATGTGTGCACAAGTGGAATGGACTTCTCCTTAGAAAATGAGACTTCACCTTCCTCTCATCCCCTCTGAAGCCCTCATTGCACCCTCAAAATCTGCTCCAAAAAGTTAGAAGACCTCCAGGAGTAGATTTTGGGGGCACATGAGGGAAGGAATCCCATTGCACAAGAATTCTGTTGGATTCTGCCCCTAGTATATGTTTGTTTAGTGATTTCAAAGAAGAATGTACTAGACCGGTTATAGGGGTCAGCCAAATAATCAAGAATGGGAGTTTCCAGGGGGACATTTGTGGACATTGTTGCTACCTGCCTTACTGCCACCTGCTTAATTTACATCAGCTAGAAATTCAGCAGGATCATGTGTGATTCTTGCTTTGACTCTTCCTTGCCTGTCTTAAGTTAAACATTATTGTCTCCTATGTTTCAAAGAATCACGGTCAACTTTCTATATAAAGAAAACATACTTTCCTGGCAGGTTTTCAGATATTAATTACTTCATAGTCACCACATCAACTAGAAAACACATTCACAATATTAAAACTGAGGTTCCCTTGTCTTGATATGTCTGTTGATTCAAAGGAAGACTCTCTGATGTCTCTAAGATCTACAATAATGCAGTAATGAAACGTGAGTTACTTTCGGGTGATGCTTGTGAGATTAATGTGTCACTTCAATCTAGAATCATATAGAACTAAGAGTTTTAGCATTAAGGTTTCACTTTGCTGGAAATCTCTCTGGAAGCCGAAGATTACACAAGAGAAGAGAAACCTTAACTAATATATTTTAAAGTGACACAAATCACAGATAGAAAGCAAATTAATACGATTTAATAAATCCTTCCCTGATATCTGCTTCCCACCCCAATATACTGTAGGGTTGCAATCCTATGCACACTTACCAGGCAGTAAGCTCCATTTAATACATTGGAAGTTACTCCAGAATAAGCGTGCACAGGCTCCTTCTGCAGATTGACGATGACAAGAAAGAGAGGACGCCATATGAGAAATGAATGGGTCACTGCATCATTAACCAAATAGCTTGTAACAATTAACAATATTGAGGCCACTGATGCAGAGAGCTGTTTGATCTGTCACTGTGCCTCAGAGAACTGGCTTGCCTGTTGTGCTGGAATGCCCTCGCCCCAATCCAGGGCAATCCTGACCTCCCACCAAAGATGAGCAGGAAGCTTCTCAAGTGACAGTCTCCTGGGCCATCCCCAAGAAACTCAGTGCCTCCTTTGCTGTACAATCACTTCCTTACAATCCTACTAATAGCCTTGCTCACCCTGTATGATGACCTCTGTTGGGAGAGAGACGGGGGAGTGTGACTCTGTTGATTCTTCTTGATCTCTCAGCGGCTCTTGATACCATCAACCATGGTATCCTTCTGGTAAGACTAGCTGAGTTGGGTGTGGGAGGGACTGCATGGCGGTGGTTCCGCTCCTACTTGGCGGGTCGGCTACATAAGGTGGTGCCTGGGGAACATTGCTCAACGCCCTGGACTCTCCAGTATGGGGTTCCGCAGGGGTCAGTTCTGTCCCCCATGCTATTCAACATCTACATAAAACTGTTGGGTGCTGTCATCCGGAGCTTTGAAGTGTGTTGCCATCAGTATGCTGTTGACATGCAGCTTTATTTCTCCTTTTCATCTTCTTCAGGTGAGGTTGTCAATGTGCTGAAGTGGTTCCTGGCTGCAACAGTGAGGGCTAATAAACTGAGGCTCAATCCAGACAAGACTGGGATGTTGTTAGTGGGTGGTTCTTCTGACCAGATGGTGGATGTTCAACCTGTCCTGGATGGGGCTGCACTCCCCCTGAAGGAGCAGGTTCGTAGCTTGGGGGTTCTCCTAGAACCATCTCTGTCACTTGAGGCTCAGGTAGCCTTGGTGGCACGGAGTGCCTTCTACCAACTTCGGTTGGTGGCTCAGCTGCGCCCCTGTCTGGACAGGGATAACCTGGCTGCAGTTGTCTGTGCTCTGGTAACCTCCAAGTTAGATTACTGCAATGCGCTCTATGTGGGGCTGCCTTTGAAGACGGTTCAGAAGCTGCAGCTTGTGCAAAATGCAGTGGCTAGATTAGTAACAGGGCCCAGATGGTTCAAACATATAAAACCAATTCTGGCCTGCTTGCATTGACTGCCTGTATGTTTCCAAGCTCGATTCAAAGTGCTGGTTTTAACCTATAACGCCTTACATGGCTTAGGACCATAATACCTGATGGAACGCCTCTCCCAATATGAACCCACCCGTACACTATGCTCAACATCCAAGGCCCTCCTCCAGGTGCCTACTCAGAGGGACGCTGGGAGTCTGGCAACAAGGGAGAGGGCCTTCTCAGTGGTGGCCCCCAAATTATGGAATGATCTCCCTGACAAAATGCACCTGGAGCCAACACTGTTATCTTTTTGGCGCCAGTTCAAGACTTTCCTCTTCTCCCAGGCATTTTAGGATGTGTTTCTAATTGTTTTAAAATTTAAAAATTGTGATTTTAAATTGTTTTTGTGTTTTAAAATTTGTATATTTGTTTTTAATGTTTTTAATTTTTGTAAACTGCCCAGAGAGCTTCGGCTATGGGGTGGTATATAAATGTAATAAATAAATAAATACTACTGTCTGAGGGAGGAGCTCCCTCTCCCTTGGAACTTACCCCTAGCTCCTCCATCATCACTGCTCATAGGAACATACGAAGCTGCCTTATACTGGATCAGAACAGTAGGCCATCTTACTCGGTATTGTTTTCACTGACTGGCGCAGCTCTCCAGGGATTCAGGTGGGAAACTGTCTCAGCCCTACCTAGAGATTATTGAACCAGGGCCTTTCTGCATACAAGGCAGATGCTCTGCCACTGAGCCATTTGCATGTATCTAATGGTCTTTCTGCTAAGCTATGATAAAGTTACATAAAGTAAGCCAATCAGCCACATTCACTCATTACCACTACACTCTATCTAAACAGTGCCCTAGGGAAGGCAAACCCCCCCCCAACCCAACATCCTCTACCACAGGCAGGTTATGAAAAAGAATTACTTCCCAGCCAGACTCACTTGGGCCACCCATTAACAAATTAAGAGTGAGTGAGACATGCTACCTGCCTGGCTCAAGCTGAGAAGACAAGTGTAGGAAACCAGCTTTAAAAGCCCAGCCCTTCACTTTGGCTTCATTATCACACAATCACCAGGAAATCCAAGCCATCATGATGTTGCAAACTGTTCTCAGTGGCCCTGGTGCTGCCACTTCCAGTTGCCACTGCAGGGCACCCACACTTCACAAGATGTGCTATGGAGGTGAGGAGCCCTTTCCCTGGCTTTTCCGCCTCCCCACACCTCCGGGTCACACCTTCATCCCCACATCACACACACCAGTCTGGTAAAGAGCAGAACCAGCCCAGTTATTTCTGTGTTGGTCACATGGAAAAGAGGAGCTGAAGTGGTACAGCTGATACCTTGTGACACTTCTTTCCTGAATTTTTATGTATATTTCACAATAATATATTTGCTGTATCTAATATCCCAACATTCTCTGGACCTGCAGGGAAAAATTCATCATCATTGTGTTATTAGAATTGAATTATTTTGGGTGGGCATCACTCAGCAGAGCTGAGGGTCTCCTGATGTCATAGACCAAAATAATTATATTATTTTCTCAAAGGAGTTGATTGTATATCTCCATTTATTTGCTAATGAATTATCATTATCATTAGTAGTAGTAGTAGTAGTATATCTATCTATTATATCTATTTCTATTTCCTGGGCATTCGTTGCTCCATCTTCCCACCATGTTATTTCAACCATATTAAACAGGTTACACCAGGCCATTTTTGCCATCAGCCTGCCTTTGAGCTATTTATTTTTTGCATCAATTATCTTGACTTGTAGCTTCCTTACAAAGCAAAGGCCTCTTCCAAGCTGACATTTGGATAAAGATGTGTTTTCATTAAGACAGTCATTTTCTCAGTCAGATTATGTTGGTCTCATTTCAGCACTGGAACCTGACTGAAAAATGGTCAACAGATAATTTATTCCAGATTTTAAAAATATTTTCTAATAAATTATTCAAATTATTTTTCATTTCTTTCCCAGGCCAAGAAGGCTTGTTATGCCGGTGACTCCTCTGTGCATTTTATTACCACTTGAAATTGATGGGATTTGTACATGCTTTATGCTTTCTCTGAATAACTAAGTAGACGTTACATATTTTGAATCAATCAAGAACATGCTCAGCTTACCAATACAAAGAACAACTTTGTAGAACCTGGGAGTTAAGATTTATTTTATATTTATTTTGTAGTTATTGTGGCATTTACCAAAAATTATCAATTGTTTCCATATCACTATCGCTAGTGGTAGAGTCACTATCAGCTACTATACTTGTGGTTAAAAGGGCAGTAGAAGCAGCTATCTTTTGGACTGATTCTAATAAATTTATAATGCTAGCACACTAGAAGGATAAACTTTGCACAGGTATTGTCACAACTGATGCTATTGCTAAGTCACAACTGATGCTATTGAGGCACATGTTTATTTAGGAAGAGACAAGGAAAGGATGGGTAGAGACATGGGTTGAACCCAAAAAACTATGAGCAGAAGGAAAGCAAGAATCTGTGCAATATTACAATTAATGAACAATTCTCATATTTGCACTAGAGCACTAGAGCACAAGCAGAAAAACATCTTTGGATTTCATTTCACTTACACAGTCCCGTATCACAGGGAGGCATCCTTCCATGATCTGAAGGACAGCTTTGGATCCAACCCCATGTTTCTGATGGCCCCGTGCCCCAGATCCAAGGAGCAATGATAGACTAGCAAGTCTGGATTCCATTGTAACATCGTAGTTGCTCCCTCAATTTAGTAACTTCAGTGTAGAAGCATTCCAGGGGCAAGATTCATTTGCAATACTACACTTGTAAAGCTGCAACTGGTATAAAGATTATAAGTTAATTCAGACAGACACGATGAAACTTTTAAAATAAACTGAGTCACAAAAAATTATAGCATTACATGAGAACATAAGAAGAGCCTGCTGGATCAGGCCAGTGGCCCATCTAGTACAGCATCCTGTTCTCACAGTGGCTGACCAGTTGCCCGTGTGAAACCTGCAAGCAGGACCTGAGTGCAAAGAGCACTCTCCCCTCCTGCAGTTTCCAGCAACTAGTATTTGGAAGCATACTGACTCCGCATATGAAAGCAGACCATAGCCATCATGGCTAGTAGCCATTGATAGCTTTTTCCTCCATGAATTTGGCCAAGCCTCTTTTAAATCCATCCAAGTTGGTAGCCATCACTGCCTCTGGTGAGAGCAAATTTCATATGCTATGTGAAGAAGTAATTTATTTTGTCTGTCCTGAATCTTCCAACATTCAGCTTCATTAGTTGTCCGCAAGTTCTAGAGTTCTAAAGAGAGGGGGGAAAGCTTTTCTCTGTACAGCTTCTCCTCACCATGCATAATCTATACACTTTATTGGGCCACATAATCCAAACCTGTTGCCTTAGCAATCAGAACTCCTATTCTGATTGTTTTCAGACTAAAAAAATACTATTGTTTCATTTTCGAACAGTTTATTGTCATCATATAGAGGGCACAAATGTAGGAACCTAGATGACATTGAATGGCTGATTGAGAATACCAGCATGGAACTTAGAGGTCCCAGCCATCTTACAACCGAGAGCTGAAGGATAGGTTCTTCAACATGAATGTGTGTCTACTGTGTGTCAGGCAATTTAACTACTCTTAGTGGATTTTACCACAAGACACAGGAACATAGGAAGCAGCCTCATCCTGAGTGAGACCATTGGTCCATCTAGCTCAGTATTATCTACACTGACTGGCAGTGGCTCTCCAGGGATTCAGGCAAGAGTCTCTCTTAGCCCTATCTGGAGTTGCCAGGGATTGAACCTGGCAGGTGCTCTATCGCTAGGCTATGGCATATCCTCAAAAGACAATTTTAAATTGTTTAAAATTGTTTAAATTGTGTTTTAAATTGTTTTTATAAGATCTGTTTTAAATTGTATTTGTTTTAATGTTTTTAGTTACTGTAAACCGCCCAGAGAGCTTCAGCTATGGGGCTGTATACATTTATAAATAAATAAATAAATGAATTTAATAGTGGATGGATATAGGCAGCCATTTACCAAGGGACAGTTTATCATGAAAATGAAATGGACTGCCTTCATGTCGATCCCGAATAGGGTTTTCATGGTATGCGGTATTCAGAGGTGGTTTTACCATTGCCTTCCTCCATGGCGCAGAGTGGTAAGCAGCGGTAACGCAGCCGAAGCTCTGCTCATGGCCAGAGTTCGATTCCAACGGAAGGAGGAAGTCGAATCTCTGGTAAAAGGGGTCGAGGTCCAGTCAGCCTTCCATCCATCTGTGGTCGGTAAAATGAGTACCCGGCATATGCTGGGGGGTAAAGAAAAGCCGAGGGAGGAACTGGCAATCCCACCGCATATATACAGTCTGCCTAGTAAACATTGCAAGACGTCACCCTAAGAGTCGGAAACGACTCGCACTACAAGTGCGGGGACACCTTTACCTTTTACCTCTGAGGCTGAGAGGCAGTGACTGGCCCAAAGTCACCCAGTAAGCTTCATGGCTGTGTGGTGATTCGAACCCTGGTCTCCCAGGTCGTGGTACAACACTCTAACTACTACACCACTAGCATAGTGTGCATATAATGGTAAATCTGTAATATCTATGAAATGAAGCATTCCCTTGGGGAGCCCCTTACGGAGTCCCAAGGATGAGGATGCAACCCTGTTCTGTTTTTTTCCTCCAATCTGAAGGAGGTTGGTAGTGGGGGGGTGTAAGGTGCATGTGTGGTTCCTGTGCAGGGTGAGAGCTTGTGTAGGGAACGGTATGATAGGAGAAATTTGCCAGATGCCTTCAGAGTGAGAGTCTGCAAATGGCAGAAGGCTCGTCCTCCCTGAGTGTGAGACAGTTGGGGGAATATGTGTGCCCAGTGTGAAAGATATTGGGTGGGTCTTGTGTAGTTTTTGTAATACTGTTCCCAATTCTCTCAAAGGTATACTGGGGTAACTGGTTCTGGTAGGTTTTGTTGGTGGGCTGTTGTTTATATCATGGGTTTAGGAGGAATCTTGGTAAGGAGAGACATGGGTGATGCCACCCCAATTTCAGTGATGACAGGTAGGAGGAGGTATAGCCATGCGGAGGTAATAAATTACCATGGAAGAAAAGGGCAAGGCTATCTATGCCTTGTTCCTCTTTCTCACTCCTCCCATGGGTGGGTTCCTAGTTGTTCATCTGCTGTGCCCACTGACAAATTTGATTGTGGATGAGGATGCCAATCTGCTGTGTATTACAAAGACGTGGGTGGGTGAACTGGGAGGAGTTTATCTGACCCAGTTTTGCCTTCCTGAATACTCGTTGCAACATCTGCACAGACTACAGGGATGGGGGGAGGGGTTGCTGTGGAATACAGAATTTCCACTTTCATCACCAGGAAACCATTCTGTCTTGGAGCTGGCCATGAGGGCTTGCACCTAGTGTTGCACCAAGGAGACAGTGAACTAGGGTTGCTGCTGGTGTATCATCCACCCTGCTGCCCAGAAGCTTCTCTGACAGAGCTGGTGGAGGCCATCTCAGCTATGGTGTTGGAGGAGCCCAGAACAATAGTCCTGGGTGATTTCATTATCCATGCTGAGGCTGCCTCTAGTGTTCCACCTCAGGACTTCATGGCCTCCATGACAACCACAGGGCTGTCTCAAGTTGCCACTGGTCTGACACATAGGTCAGGACAGACCTTAATTTGGTTTTTGCTTCTGATGGAGGAAGGAATGTTTTGGAAATAGGAGAGGTGGATGTCACCCCGCTGTCATGGTCTGATCACTCCCTGGTGAAGTTTGGAGTCATGGCCCCAGTCCTCCCCTGCAGGAGAAGTGGACAGACTAAAATGGTCCACCCCTAGAGACCAATAGAATCCAATGGATTCCTGAATGCTCAGGGGGGATTCCAGTAGTCCTTGTCATGCTGTGGAACAATGAGATGCGTTGAGCTCTTGGCATGGTTGCACCTGAGCAACCTCCCTGGCATAGTGGAGCCTGGTTTGCACCTTGGTACCAGTGAACTAAGGGCAATGAAACAGGCCAGCTGATGGCTAGAGTGCCAGTGGTGAAAGATGTGTTGTGTAGCTAACCGGGCATGAGTAAAGCAACACAACCATGATGAGCATGGCAAAGAAGGCCCACTTCTCTGCCTCCATCACATCCTCAAATAGCTGTCCACTGGAGCTTTTTCGTATTGTCCAGGGTCTGTTAACATCTACTTAGGAAATTGAGGTTTAGACTCTTTGCAAGGCTACTGTGAATTGCTTTCAAGGCACTTCAAAGGTAAAATTGCTTGTTTCTGTAGCAATCTTGATGCCCCATCCACATTTACTGTAGTCCCAAGTGAGGTGTCCAGTGCAACGTCAACTGTAACTTCTTGGGATCAGTTTTTGATTGATGCAGCCTGATGACGTGGACAAAGTGCTTGAGACGATGCGGCCAGCAGCATGTCCTCTTAACCCTTGTCCTTCTTGGCTTACTAAAGCTTGCAGAGGGGGTATGACCAAGTGGATCCAGGGTGTGGTCAACATGCTGCAGGAGGGAGTGGTCCCAGCCGTCCTGAAAGAGGCAGTGATCCAACCGCTCCTGAAAAATCCCAGCCTGGACCCACTGGTTTGTGACAGCTGCCACCATTTTTTTGTGTGTGGCAAATACCCCCATTTTAGGGAAGGTGATTGAGAGGGTTGTGGTGCAGCATTTGCAAGTACTCTTGGATGAAACAGATTGTCTTGACCCATTCCAATCTGGGTTCAGGCTTGTTTATGGGACTGAATCAGTCCTGGTAGGTCTGATGGATGACCTTTAGGAGAATGAAAGGGGGAGTGCGATTCTCTTGTTCTTACTTGATCTCTCAGGAGCTTTTGATACCATTGACCATAGTATCCTTCTGAGCTGACTTGGAGAGATGGGTATCGGAGACACTGGTTTAGTGGTTCCGATCTGATCTCCAGGGTTGGTTTCAAAGAACAGCACTTGGTGATTGTCTTTCAGCTCACTGGCAGTTGTGGTGTGGGATGCCACAGGGTACCATCTTGTGCTCAATGCTGTAACATCTATATGAAGTCAGTGGGAGTGGTCATGAGGACATTTGGGGTGAGGTGTCAGCAGTATGCTGATGATACCCAGCTCTATTTCTCTGTAACATCTGAATCAGGAGAGGTGTGAAAACCCTGGAATGATGTCTGGATTTGGTGTTAGGCTGGATGAGGACCAATAAATGTACTCTGAATCCTAGAACGATGGAGGCGCTATGGGTAGGTGGTTCCTGAATCTGGATAATTGGTCAATTGCCTGCTTTCGGATGGGGTTGTACTCCCTCTGAAAAAACAGGTTTGTTGCCTGGGGAATGCTTCTGGGTCCATCTTTGTCACTAGAGGCTAGGGATGGGGTTTACATATTGGTTCCATGCCATTCTTCGTTTCCAGCAGCCGACTGGAGGTTCCATGCCACCATTTTAATTTTCCCATTTTTTTGGTTATTTTCATACTGCTTGTTTTTCCCTTTCTGAAAGAGACTCTGTTACTGATGTTATGGAAGGACATTTAAAGGGTTAATAACATAGATGTTAAGAAGGAACCCTGGAGAATGTTGCCCACATTTGCTAGGCTTGTCTTAATGTGGGTGAGGGTCTCTTTACTTCCTTGTTGATATCTATAGTATTTACCCTTTAAATGCTATACCCCTTCACCATTAAAAGCAGGACAGAAACAAACAATGGTGACAGTGTTACAGAGACTTCTAGCTAGGGACAAAGCAGGGGTCAGACAACTTGCTACCAAACTGGAGCTAGGGTGGAGAAACAGGGACCAAAGCCAGAGGGGGGAAACACACAAATGAAGCAGGCAGAGGCAGACTAAGGTAAAGGTTCAGAGTCCTGCAAGCTCACCAGGTATGGAGTAGGCGGGAGGGGAGTGGGGGAAGGGAGAGGTAAAACAGAGGCTGAAAACATTGATGAGGCTCCAAAGGTTGCTATTCTGTACATAACAGAAAACACTCACCAGTACTAAGTGTCCTGCCTGAACCCACTGAAGTCAGACATGAGCTTGGAGGTGTGCTTTTCTTTAGCAGATTTAAAAGAAAGTTTCAGTTCAGAGCACTTCATGAATCAGGTTACAGAATTCAGCATCATTATTAGGAGCAACTAGGCATGACTATACTGCACTAAGACATTGTTGTAGCAACTAGTCATGCCCCCTCACCATGCTTAAGTAAGGATGGGTGGGCACCCTATCTGAATGAACTGTCATTGTTGAGAACATGCCTGCACACAAATGCTCCTCCTCAGAGGGGCCCTGGGGGTACATTGAGTTTGCTGGTGCAATAGTCTCCATGTACAAGGCGAGGGTGGCTGCTCTGCCTCAGCAAGATCCTCCCCATCAGAGGGAGGGGGCTGTGGTGACAGTGAAGCAGGCATCAGAAGGGAGTGAACATTGGGTGGAGAGGCCACTGCCTGACCGGGCCAAGCCTCCTTGCTGATAACTGGAGCTATACGGGTGGAGCTGTCGCTGTCCATGGTGCAAGAGCTTTCAGAGTCCAGTGTGCTTGTAGGCCCATCACTGGAACTGTCATCCCATTCAAAGTCCTCCTTCTCATTTTTGCCGCTCCACCCCCTTTATGTGGGGTTCATGACACTAAGAAAGACAGAGAGAAGGAGGAAGGAAAACCACTGAATAAAGCATAAAAATGAAGTCAAAAAACGGAGCTAGCAAAAAGGCAACCAATATTGCAGAA
The DNA here is from genome assembly GCF_030035675.1 of Rhineura floridana. Lineage (NCBI taxonomy): Eukaryota > Metazoa > Chordata > Lepidosauria > Squamata > Rhineuridae > Rhineura > Rhineura floridana. The sequence continues at coordinate 93,169,840 of NC_084480.1, forward strand.
AAACTGCTAGAGTTCATGGCAAGCATGCTCGCTTTGCACACAGAGCAAGTATGCAAACTGTTAAAATATCCAGTTTAAAATCCAAAGTGGGTGGAATTCTCACCCATCCCTACTAGAGGCCCAGGTGACCTCAGTGGCTAGGTAAGGCAGTAGTAAGGCAGCTATGACCATTTCTGGATCAGGATAGCCTGACAACTGTTGTCCATGCACTGGTAACTTCCAAGCTGGATTGCTCTAATGTGCTGTATGTGGGGCTGCCCTAGAGTTGGTCTGGAAGCTGCAGCTGGTGCAAAATGCAGCAGCATGACTGCTTACTGGGGCAGGATATAGCTAACATGTTACCCCACTGCTGAAAGAATTGTACTAGCTACTAGGATTACCAGGTGTCTGGTTTTGAGCCAGATTCTCCAACTTTTGGGGGTCCTCTCTGGGTGACTCACCTTAATCTCCGGACTTTCATCTTCAATTTTTTTAAAAAAAATTTAGGTGGTCTGGTTCCCGAGATATACACAAAAATGTCAGTCCCTCCACGACTGTTAAATTTGTTTAATAGGTCTGTTATAGCAGCTCCTAGCTCTAACCCCGCCCTTTCAGGATTGTAGCCAATAAGTGAAGCCAGGGTTGTGATTTGTTGACCCAGACAGTGCCTAGACTTAATTGCAATGTCATAAAATGGTGGTTTTGAGATTTTCAGTTTGAGTAAGTAAGAATATGGCTTAAAGTTTTTTTTCTCTTGTGTGTAAGAGTCAGACCCTGGGATGTTGAAGAGGGCAGTGCTTTGAAAACCTTCTCAATATGAAAGTATTTAATCCAATAGTTGCTTTTCTGGGAGTAAAGCAATGCTAATCCCATGAACCTGGAGTAAACCCTCATTGAATTCATTAGGACTTATTTTTGAGTAGACATGGTTAGGATTGTGCTGTAAATTAATGGGACTTTTGAGTAAATATAGCAAAGAATTGTGTTTGTGTTGTAAATCTTTCCCTCTTCCTCCAATCCTATTTTAAAGCAATTAGGCAGAGTTTACCTAGGTATAACAGTTTTTATTATGTAGGAAACTAATACTGATTTTTTAAAACAAATGTTCTGCAATGACCAACTGGTTTGACAATAAACTATTATATGGGGTGTATTTTTACATCTGCAAGTGTGTGTGTGCATATGGAGTCTTTCTAACAACCCTGTGATGTAGGGTTGGTGATTGGAAACCAAGGCAGCTCACAATAAGAAATGCTGTTGTTGTTATGTGCCTTCAAGTCAATTACGACTTATAGCAACCCTGTGAATCAGCGACTTCCTAAACAGTTGCAAAGCAGCTTAAAGTGCCATGATTCTGAAGTTTGGGTTGGGTGAATGAAGTTTATTTATTTGTTAAGGTGTTGGACTACAACCTGGGAGACCAGGATTCAAATCCCCACACAGCCATGAAGCTCACTGGGAGACCTTGGGCCAGTCACTGCTTCTTAGCTTCAGAGGAAGGCAATGGTAAACCCTCTGAATACAGCTTACCATGAAAACCCTATTCATAGGGTCACCATAAGTCAGAATCGACTTGAAGGCAGTACCATTTATTATTTGATTTATATCCTGACCTTCCTCCCAGTAGGAGCCTAGGGCGGCAAACAAAAGCACTAAAAACACTTTAAAAATAATAAAAACAGACTTTAAAATATATTAAAACAAAACATCTTTAAAAACATTTTTAAAAGCTTTAAAAACACCTTTTTTAAAAAAAGGTTTAAAAACATATTAAAAAGCAATTCCAACACAGACACAGACTGGGATAAGTTCTCCTTAAAAGCCTTGTTAAATGAACAAGTTCCTTGTCATTTGAGACTGCAGTTTTCCCTGGTTGTGTAAGCCCCATTGAATACATTGGGACTTGCTTCTGAGTAAACAAACAAAGGATTGCACTACAAATATCTTTATAAGTTGTGTAAATAATAAACATATTTGATAGTCATGCTTATATAAATACTTCTTCATATTGTGTCCCAATAAATATCCGATTTCACACTATGGTTGTCCAATACTTCCTCTACATTTTAAGTATGCCCTTCTTCCTTGGGATGGTCATGGTTCTCCATTGTTTTCATCCTGAAGGGCAGATAGGCTGAGAGATGGTGAGTAGCCCATGGTCACCCACTACACTTTATAGCTTATTTCCATTTTGAAAAATTAATTAAAACAATTTACATGCAGGCAAACTTTATTAAGTGGATCCACACAACACATTTAAAGCACATGAAACTTGCATTTAAAGCACATGACTTCCCCTAAAGAATCCTGGGAAGTGTCATTTCCCCCTCATAGTTATAGTTCTCACCACTCTTAACAAACTGCAGTTCCCATGATTCTGTGGTGTGATTCATGTGCTTCAAATGGGTGTTGAATGAGCTTAAAATGAATAGTGTGGATCTGCCCTAGGTATGATGTGCATTCAAGAGTGAATTGAAAAGAACAATTTTAAAATATACTTTTTTAAATAGGGGAAGGATTGTAGCTCATTGGTAGGACATATGCTTTGCATGGAAAGGTCCAGAATTCAATTTCTGGAAAAGACTACTGCCTTGAATCTTGGAGAGCCAATGCTAGTCCATGTCATCAGTACTGAGCTATGTGGTACCAAATGGCCCGAGTCAGTATAAGGTAGATTCCTTTGTTCCTAACAGTGGGAAGAGACTCAAGGGCCACAGTGACTCCAAAATTTATTTATGTATTTTATTTAGAAAAATTATATACTGCTTTATTGTAAAAAATCTCAAAGTGGTTTACAGAAAGAATTAAAACAATAAAATTATTGGCAAAAACAGTTAAAGACATATTTAAAAACAGTTAAAGACATATATTTAAAAACATTCAAAATAATAAAACCAACAATGAATTAAAAACAAATTTAAAAACCCAATAGCTTCTACTTGCGTGGATAGACTTGCCTAAGCAAAAATGATTTTAGCAGGTGCTGAAAAAAGGCATCTGCCTAATGTCAATAGGTAAGGAGTTCTAAAGCATAGGTGCTGCCATTTTGTTGTTGATGTTGTTATGTGCCTTCAAGTTGATTTTGACTTATGAATCAGTGACCTCCAATAGCATCTGTCATGAACCACCCTGTTCAGATCTTGTAAGTTCAGGTCTGTGGCTTCCTTTATGGAGTCAATCCATCTCTTGTTTGGTCTTCCTCTTTTTCTACTGCCTTCTGTTTTTCCCAGCATTATTGTCTTTTCTAATGAATCATGTCTTCTCATTACAGTAGCGCCCCGCTCATACAGCAGGTTACGTTCCGGACCCCTGCTGTAAAGCGGATCCCATTGGCTTACATTGACCAAAATGGCGCCTGGCGGCAAAGAACCGCTGTAAAAGTGGAACAAGCGCTGTAAAGCGGGGCCTTTCTATAATTCACAACCGCTGTATTAGCGGAACGCTGTAAAGCGAAGCGCTGTAAAGCGGGGCCCTACTGTATGTGTCCAAAGTATGATATGTGTCCAAAGTCAGAGGAAGGCAATGGTAAACCACTTCTGAATACCTCTTACCATGAAAACCCTATGAACAGAGTATCCAAAATGCTGCCACTTTACAGGACTGATTTCTTATAAGAGCAGAACAAGTACTGTGTGGCATCCATAACATGGAAAGCACAGCTTGAACTTGGCCTGGTAGCAAATCAGCAACCAATGCAGATTTCAGAGCAGAGGTATTATGTGCTGATAGGATCTCACTCATGTCAGCAATCATACCACAGCATTCTGCATTAACTGACTGGCTGCCAGGATTTTTTAGTTTTGGTTTTTGGTTATGAATCCTGACTGGTTGTGGGATGCTAAATTGTCTGCCTTACTCATAGGAATCTTGTTGTGGTTGGTATGGTATTGCATTTAGGAAAGCATCACTGTATTTTGTTTTTCATTTTTTGTTTGCATTTCACTTATCTTTAACCTCACTCCGTTACAGCCATAGAAGCAACAGCAGTGGTTGCATGCACTCAGCTCAACCCCCTAAAACCCATTGATGATGCACCTTGTTGGTTGCATGGCAGTTTGTTTCTTGCCTAATAGTGGTAAAAGAGAATTCACATATTTGAAAGTGTGGCTGCAGTTGTTGTTCCCAAGCTGCTGCCTGTGAAGGTACACCAAACCATATGTGTTTTCTCTCTGTCAATTATTATTATTGCTAATTTCTCAGACCTCTTTCTGAAGTGAAGGGTCAAATCTGTAAAGAAGTTTGGAGCAGCCACGTTAAAAGATAAGGGCAGGGCATTCCAGGCAGGGGGTTGCCAACCCTGCTTGGATATGGATGTCTTTGCAGAGGATCCCTAGTCAAGCTTTACCAACAGCACAATCCAAACTATATCTACTCAGAAGTAAGTCCTGTTGAGTTCTATGGGGGCTTAGTCCCTTAGTAAGTGTGTTTAGAATTGCAGCCTTCAGGGGCATCCATCTTTACTCCCGAATGCTCCCATCTAACATCTCCAAAACACTAGGCTCCTTTCTTCCTACAGTGGCCTTCTGGTGACTGGCCTGGCCTGAAGGCACTTAAACCCTTCTTGCCGAAAGCAAGTAGGCTAGATTAAATGTTCCCTACCCAGGCTCCATCTTTTAGCTAAGATTTCTATCTTAATTTCCAATCAGATATTTTAAATTGTATGTTCCAAGCAACTGTGATTTATGCCTAATGTATCATGCTTAATGACTTCACTCGGGCCCGCCCCTATGATATCACTCAGGCCCGCCCCCTTGACATTACTCAGGCCCACACCTGAAATCTCAGGTTTTGGGATGCTTCTGCTCTGGCAACCCTACTGGGTACCCATTAGCTACTGGGCTAAGTTCAAGGTGCTGGTTTTGGTATATAAAGCCATACACAGCTTGAGACCACAATACCTGAAAGATTGTCTTAGCCCTTATATACCCAGTCAGTTACTGTGTTCTGCAGGTGTGGGACTCCTGCAGACACCATCTCATCAGGAGGTCCACTCTGCACAGCATAGGAAGCTGCACAGCATAGTGTTGTGGCACCTACCCTTTGCAATTCCCTCCTCTTAAATATTATATAGGCACCATATCTGTTGTTGTTTTGGTATCAACTGAAGAACTTTCTCTTTCAACAAGCACTTTAAGTAGATGCTTTTATTCCAGTCTGCATCTGTATTGGAATTGTTTTTAGATTTCTTAAAAAAGATATTCTGAAGATTTATTTTTAAAGATGTTTTGAAAATGTTTTTAAAGATGTTTTATTTTTTAAATGTTTTAAAGATGTTTTTAGTGTTTTTGTTTGCCTCCCTGGGATCCTTCTGGGGCGAAGGGCAGGATATAAATAATAATAATTGTTGTTATAAATAATAACTGTTGTTGTTTCAGAATTTTCCTGCTTTCCCAAAGGAGACAGATAGAAACTGGAGTGAGACAGGCTGCCGTGAGACCTTGCCTTCTCACTTGTCACTCTTGCTTAACTTTACTAGCTATCTTACTTGTGAATCATACTTCTCATAGCTTCACTGGCTTTTTTACTTGTCACTCCCTCTGCCTCAACTCCACTGGCCTCATATTCTGCTTTCTGGACAACAGGATGGAACAGGTTTTTTTTAATGAGTCTGGGAATGCTTATCTCCCAGTTCTCCATTCTTCTTTTTAAAAATGTCCTTTAAAATATACTAAAGGTTTAAAACAAGCAAATTAAAAACTAAAACAAGGAAATTAAATACTAAAAATATAAAGTACAGTCAGAAGCTGTTACCCACCCACCCACCTGTTTAAAGGAACACATACAATGATCCAACAAGAACTAATCATGACATTAACATGGCCAAACCAATATCTATATAGTCATTGAGCATGGCAAATTAAAGTCAGATTGCAAATACCTGCTCATGGATAAAGGAATGGATTGTATTGAGGAACAAAAGATTGTTAGATTTGGAGGGCCACAACCTGAAGTGGGGATGGCATGGATATCTATGGTATGATAAAGTAAAAGTTAATGTGGATTTTAATAATCATTTTATAAGACGTCCTTTGTTGAAAATATGGAATAAATACGAAACAAGGTTTTTTTCGAAAATACCACTATGTGTTTCAACTCAAGAAGCATTTTATAGAAGAGAAATGGCTGGAAAAGAGAAATGGTTAACTTACCAAGAACTATTAGAAAATGTGCATGGAGAATATATAATGAAAGAGAGAGAACAACTAATAAAGGAAGGATATAGTTCTCAATGGTTTGCCTATTTACAATTGTTAGAAAGATACAAATTGGATAAGAAAATGTATGGGTTTGAAATAAATAAATCTGATTTTGAAATAGGTTTGTGTACAAATGATGAATGTATAATTGCAAAAATGTATAAATTTTTATTGAAAATGGACATGGAAGAAGAACAAGTAAAAGAATGTATGGTCAAGTGGGCAAAATTTTTTGGTTATAATATACAAATGGATCAATGGGAAAATATGTGGAAAAAAGGTTTGAAATTTACATTATGCTATAATCTTAAAGAAATTTTTTATAAAATGATGTATCGTTGGTACATGACTCCAGAAAAGTTGTCAAAAATGTATAGTAATGTTTCTAATGTATGTTGGAAATGTAAACAACAAGAAGGATCTTTTTATCATATGTGGTGGTTGTGTAAACAGGCAAAATTATTTTGGGCACAGATAGGTAGGATGATGCAAAAAATCTTAAAGATAAATATTCAGTCAAAGCCAGAATTTTTTTTATTGGGTTTTATGGATAAACAAAAGGAAAAGAAATATGGAAGAATAATATTATATATGACTACGGCAGCAAGATTATTATATGCACAAAAGTGGAAAATGGAATCAATACCAACAATGGAAGAATGGCTATTGAAATTAATGGATTTAGTTGAGATGGACAAATTGACATGCCTTCTCAGAGAAAAAACGACAGATACATTTCTTAAGGAATGGAAGCCTCTTTTGGACTTTTTGTTGGAAGAAAAAAATGAAATGATGATAATGGGATTTGACGATTAATTAAGATAGACTATGGAAAAAAGTGAATTTCGTATGTTTTAGGGGACAGGTTTGATATATATTATATACTTATAGCTGATCTGTAACAAATCGGAAGTCAAGTTTTTCTTTTTATTTTTGTTGTATTGTTTTTGTTGTTTGATTTTGTTTGTGTTTGTTTTATGAAAATTTGAATAATAAAAATTATTACAAAAAAAAAGCAAATACCTGCTCATCAATGAAAATCAAAGGGTAGTACTGCAATTAATACCCAAAACAGTACTTGAACCAAAATGCAGCTACCCTCTAAAATTTGCACTTCTCCAAATTTTGTGATGCAGTTGTTGTCCCACAAATGTGGTTAAAATGTACCTATTGGATAAAGTGTGCATAAAATGCATATATTAGTGAAAACATACAACATACAAAATTGCATTACATTAAGATAAATAGCATACAAAATATATATATTAGGAGAAATATGCACTCAATACTGACATTTTCAAAGAATTTTTTTTAAAAAAATCACAAACTGCTTAGAGGTTTTGACAATTAAATGGTATACAAATCCTATTACATAAATAATGCAGAAAGGCAGCAAACTAAATATAAGGTTTGAAAAAAGGAGAAACCGATAGAAACCGAAATAGACACATTTGTACATCCCTAATCCTTGTCCATTACAATGGAACATCTACAAGTATCTTTGTGAAGTTAAATGTAGATCTATATCCACAAATCGTTTCAGCAGACATTGGCCCATCTGCAATATACATTTAAAGCAATATCATACCAGTTTAAACAGTTCCCTGGGAAGAGGGTTGCCTCTTAAACCACTCTAGAAATTGTAGCTCTATGAGGCAAATAGGGGTCTCCTAACATCTCTCAGCTCCCTTCACAAACTACCCTTCCCAGGATTCCTTGGGAGAAGCCATTGCTGTTTAAAGTGGCACGATACTGCTTTAAATGTATAGTGCAGATGGGGCCACTGAGAGATAAGATACAATGCCAACAGCACCAATGAAAACATTCCTCTCTGTAAATGCAGAAATATCAATGGACTCCTCTTTATGCAGTTCTTATGGCAAGATTTCTGTTCTGTTGTACCGCATATTAACTAACTTAGAAACCCATCTCCCACTGAACGTTTTTGTTCAAGCTGTGCATCACTAAAGAGTCTTTCATAAAAAATGTATGCCAGCTGACATCCAAACTCAGAGCTCCAGTTTGGCTTCAGTCCAAGTGCCATTTGTTGCAAGTTTATTCTCACACCAAGTGCATGAGGATTTGAGAATAACTATAACAAATTGAAAAATGTCTCTTTTAGAAAAAAATATATAAATATTAAAAGGACCTTGAAGTCTTACTTCCATGCAGACTTTTTTGTTTTGCTTTGCTTTGTTCCTTGCCAGTTTCGAGTTGTACATCTGTCACAAAGCGCTTGGCACAAATGTGTTTAGAGGAGTTTCATCAATTACTGTATGCTTCAGATTGTCAAGATTTGTGGTAAGTTCCAAAAATTTGTCAGCTTCTTCCCATGATAAAAAGCATGTCAGGAAAGCCCAGCAGAATCCATCCAAATCATCAAAGCTATTATTCCACAATCAAACTGTCACCACAGCACTCATAAAAGAGTCGAGTGGGTTTTCAGTCATGACCACAGCCATCTCTTGGAGAGAAACTTAAACAGGAAAAGCATTACTTGTACTGCACTTGACTTTGCATGGTAGAGAAAGCTGACTGGTTACACCAAAGAATATCAAAGCCAGTGAATTTGGGGTATTCTCAGACTTTTTCTAAGCAATGAAAGCTGTAAGATTTTTGTTTTCAAATTAATCTAAATACCTAAGCTTTTCAGTTTATCACCATTTTCTGTGATTCGCTGAGCCTTAACCAGGGCTCTGCCTGGTATTTATAGGTGACCTCATCTTGCCTCAGTTGGGAAGATTGCTTCATTTGACCAATACAACAGCTCTATGCACACATTACATACATGTAGGGGATGCTCAAATGCCGT